>NC_091230.1:2167642-2783325 GCF_040958095.1 Procambarus clarkii | reverse complement strand
ACGAATTAAATGCTCTTGTCTGCACAGAAAAAATAGATATTATTGCACTTACCGAAATGTGGATGAATGTGGAAAATAGAGAACTATTAGCTGAATATCAAATAAATGGATTTAAACTATTTCACACAGATAGATATATTAGACGAGGAGGGGGGAGTAGCCATGTATGTTAGGGACAATTTGAAATGTAGTCTCAAAGAGGGAATCAAAACTGAGCCACACACAGTAACTTTTTGGATAGAATTATACGAAAAAGCAAATATTATTATAATAGGAGTTATATATAAGCCACCAAATTTAGACAGAATGGAAGCAAAGCATCTATGGGATGAAATATCTAGGACATCTAGATCTAACAGTATTTACGTAATGGGTGACTTTAATTTTAGTGGAATAAACTGGTTGAACAAAACAGGGAATAGTGAAGCAGACGATTTTCTAGAATTAATTGACGATTGCTTTCTTACGCAACGCATTAAGGAACCAAAACGGGAAAATAATGTTTTAGATTTAGTGTTAACTTACAGGGAAACACAAATTTATGACATCGAAATAGGGAGTGAGCAAGGGAACAGTGATCACAAAGAAATCAGATTTAGCATAGAATGGAAAAGACCTGTAGGAGAAAATTCTGTTAAAGCGCCAGATTTTCGAAAAGCTGATTTTAATAGCCTAAGAAATTTTTTGGGTCAAATTGATTGGAAAGTCTTGGGTATGGGGTGTGGGCCGGTCTTGGAGCGAGACATGAACCCAGCGATAGGGGACTTAAATGGGGAATTCGATGTGGATTCAATATATAACGTATTTAAGAATATTCTAAACAAAGCACAGGAACGTAGTATACCATACAAATAGAATAGATCGAATACGTATAAATGATTTAGATTCAGGTTTGAGTAGCAACATTTGCAAATTTGCCGATGATACGAAAATCGGTAGGGAAATTAATTCGGAGGAGGACTCAGTATCACTTCAAGTTGATCTAGATAGGGTTTTGAAATGGTAAAAGGATTGGCAGATGCAGTTTAATGCTGATAAATGTAAAGTTCTGAGGTTAGATAATGATGATAGAGTTACAAGATACGAGCTAGATGGTGCTGAGATTGCGAAAGGGATCTGAGAGTTATGATTAGTAAGAATTTAAAACAAAAGGATCAATGCATAAATGTTCGTAATAAGGCAAATCGGACACTTGGATTTATTAATCGCAGCGTTAGTAACAAGACACCTGGTGTGGTTCTCAAGCTATATCTTGCTCTAGTTAGGCCCCATTTAGATTATGCAGTTCAGTTTTGGTCGCCATATTATAGAATGGATATAAATTCACTTGAACGTGTCCAGCGTAGGATGACTAAATTAATTCCCCAAATCAGAAATCTTTCATATGAAGAAAGATTAACAAAGCTTAAGTTGCATTCACTGGAAAGGCGATGAGTTAGGGGTGACATGATAGAGGTTTAGAAGTGGGTGAATGGACATAACAAAGGGGAAATTAATAGGGTATTAAAAGTATCAACACAAGACAGAACACGAAACAATGGGTATAAATTGGATAAGTTTAGATTTAGGAAAGACTAGGGTAAATACTGGTTCAGTAACAGGGTTGTTGATTTGTGGAACCAATTGCCGCGTAACATTTTGGAGGTGGGGTCCCTCGATTGTTTCAAGCATGGGTTGGACATGTATATGAATGGGATTGGGTGGTTATAAATAGGAGCTGCCTCGTATGGGCCAACAGGCCTTCTGCAGTTGCCTTTGTTCATATCCATTGTTTTGTGTTCTGTCTTTTGTTGATACTTTTAATACCCTTTTAAACCACTTAATGGTGATGCAGTAGGCAATTGTGTGTGTGTGTGTGCGTGCGTGTGTTGTGGAGAGAAGGAGATCGTAAATAGAGGGTCAAAAAGCCTTCTGCCCTTTTTTTTATTTTTATGGGTAGACCAGACAACATTTTACGGGTATTGTGACTGTATTTGAGGTGAAATAGATTCTGGCAACGTTGTTTGGGTTAATATACCTTCTGCATTTACCTTTATTCTACATGTAGGCCTCAGCTGGTGGTTTGTGGAGGGGAAGTGAGGCGGGCCGTTAAGGACTATATAACCAAGAGAGCTGTGTTAGCAGTGTTCACATCAACGCTAACAGTCCTTCTCTCTCAGTCACTGACACCTCCAGCGACCATTCCCTGTTTCCCTGCAGACAGCCACGATGGCCGACATGTTCACTAAGGAGATGATCATTCAGCTCTCAATCGTCGGAGGACTTTTGCTGTTTGTAATACTCATGCATTTGCTGTGTTGCTTCATTAACAAGGTGAGGGTTGTTGCAACATCAACAAATTACCCGGACACAATGTGAGAGTTGCATTGTTTGATTTGTTGGGTATAAATTGTCATGTTGTTAACTATTTTAATATCTTGTTTACAACTACAATGTTAATGTTCATGTTTTATGTTTTCAGGTGAAGACCTCCTCAAAGTCAAGTGGGGAACAGCCTAATTCCTACTACAGCTTCCAGAATGAGATAACCAACTTTGTTGGGCTCAAATGCTCCTCTCAAGAGTCTGCTTGGCCCCTTGGCCAGACACACAATGTATAATACGACGCCCTAAGTGTCGCCAGCAGCTCTCTGGATGTGCCGAGGCCTCATCCAACATTTACCACCTTCCAGGTTAAGGCTCCTGTCAACACTTCAGAGGTCATGTCACCGGCCTCTCCCTACCCGCAGTCAACAGCCCAGAAAGTGACCACGTAGGAGGAAATCTCTCTATTCCTGGGCCAGCCTTCAGAGGACATTAGTAAGGCTTCTGATATTATGAAAGACAAGACACCAATACCTTTGAGAGACATGACCTTGGTAGAGGTACATCCTGGCACCGACCAGTCCCACCAAGCGACCAGGGGCATAGTCAGGCAAGCCTTGGCTCTAACACGTCACACTGCCTCGACCAGATGGAAGAGGCTCTAGTGTCCTGTCTATCAAGTGTTTCAAACTGTTGCTTTCCACATTAAATTGTCCTGAAGTTACTCATAACTCACTGCTTGTAGTCTACACAGTTTACTCCAATAAAACATGAACATAAACCCAGTTTATAATTTATCTTCCCATCATTTAAATACTTGTTAAGGGAAGCAATAATATATTATACATCAGTTATTGATAGATCTTTTTTATTCTGGAATTAGTCTCTGTAACTGTACAATTTGATGCCGTTACTTTGTTTGAGATGTATACAAGAGTTGTTACATTCTTGTACAGCCACTAGTACGAGTAGCGTTTCGGGCAGGTCCCTTTAATACGATCCCCGCCGCGAAGAATTGTTTTTAGACCAAGTACACATATTACTGTTGAGTTAAACTGAGGCTACATTTAAGGATTTGCGAACAGTAAATCCCCCCCGGCCAGGACACGAACCCATGACAAAGCGCTTGCGGAACGCCAGGCGAGTGTCTTACCACTACACCACAGAAACTGCCTAACTTAGTACTTGACAATCGTATAATATTAGAGATTTTGAGAAAACTGTACAATCAATCATATATGAAACAATCATGGGACCCCACCTCCACCACGTTACGCGGTAATTGGTTCCACAAATCAAAAATCCTGTTACCGAACCAGTATTTACCCAAGTCTTTCCTAAATCTTTAGGCAAAGACAAAGTAACGAGGAGCATTGAAGCGCAGGTCCCTCAAACTGTTCGAAAGGAAAAGGGAGAATCAAAGCGAATTTTGGTTGTGGGAGATTCCCAGGTGAGGTATTTAGACAGAACGTTTTGTGCCAGAGATAGGGGGAACAGATTAAGGGTTTGCTATCCGGGAGCTGGAATTGGTGATATTGTTGGAAACATGAATGATATTATGACAGGAAATGGGAACAAACCCATTATTTGTATTAGTGCAGGGGGTAATGATGTTTGACGAGTTAGGAGTGAGGAACTAATACAGAGATTCAGGACAGCCATTGAAGTTAGGAGCAAGGGAGGAATCCCAATCATATGTGGCATTCTTCCAAGAAAGGGAGTGGGAAATGAATGGATGTCAAGGGCACTTGGTGTCAATTGCCGGCTGGAAAGATATTGCAAATCAAATGCAATATCTTTCATAGACAACTGGGAACACTTCTATGGAAGAAATGAAATGTATGCTCGTGATGGGGTGCATCTATCGAGAGCTGGGGTTGTTGCTGTTGCGAACTCGTTGGAAGAAGTGGTTAGAGGTGTTTGTTTGGGTTTAAACTGTTAGTAGATAGAGGTATGGGAATTGATTTGGAGGAAGGAGATAATAAAAGTATGTGTTTGTGGAAGAAAGGAATTGGCAAAATGATCAGGGAAAGAAAAGGGCCTCAAAATAACAATTCACTTAGGGTATATTACACTAACAGTAGAAGTCTAAGAAATACAATTAACGAATTAAATGCTCTTGTCTGCACAGAAAAAATAGATATTATTGCACTTACCGAAATGTGGATGAATGTGGAAAATAGAGAACTATTAGCTGAATATCAAATAAATGGATTTAAACTATTTCACACAGATAGATATATTAGACGAGGAGGGGGAGTAGCCATGTATGTTAGGGACAATTTGAAATGTAGTCTCAAAGAGGGAATCAAAACTGAGCCACACACAGTAACTTTTTGGATAGAATTATACGAAAAAGCAAATATTATTATAATAGGAGTTATATATAAGCCACCAAATTTAGACAGAATGGAAGCAAAGCATCTATGGGATGAAATATCTAGGACATCTAGATCTAACAGTATTTACGTAATGGGTGACTTTAATTTTAGTGGAATAAACTGGTTGAACAAAACAGGGAATAGTGAAGCAGACGATTTTCTAGAATTAATTGACGATTGCTTTCTTACGCAACGCATTAAGGAACCAAAACGGGAAAATAATGTTTTAGATTTAGTGTTAACTTACAGGGAAACACAAATTTATGACATCGAAATAGGGAGTGAGCAAGGGAACAGTGATCACAAAGAAATCAGATTTAGCATAGAATGGAAAAGACCTGTAGGAGAAAATTCTGTTAAAGCGCCAGATTTTCGAAAAGCTGATTTTAATAGCCTAAGAAATTTTTTGGGTCAAATTGATTGGAAAGTCTTGGGTATGGGGTGTGGGCCGGTCTTGGAGCGAGACATGAACCCAGCGATAGGGGACTTAAATGGGGAATTCGATGTGGATTCAATATATAACGTATTTAAGAATATTCTAAACAAAGCACAGGAACGTAGTATACCATACAAATAGAATAGATCGAATACGTATAAATGATTTAGATTCAGGTTTGAGTAGCAACATTTGCAAATTTGCCGATGATACGAAAATCGGTAGGGAAATTAATTCGGAGGAGGACTCAGTATCACTTCAAGTTGATCTAGATAGGGTTTTGAAATGGTAAAAGGATTGGCAGATGCAGTTTAATGCTGATAAATGTAAAGTTCTGAGGTTAGATAATGATGATAGAGTTACAAGATACGAGCTAGATGGTGCTGAGATTGCGAAAGGGATCTGAGAGTTATGATTAGTAAGAATTTAAAACAAAAGGATCAATGCATAAATGTTCGTAATAAGGCAAATCGGACACTTGGATTTATTAATCGCAGCGTTAGTAACAAGACACCTGGTGTGGTTCTCAAGCTATATCTTGCTCTAGTTAGGCCCCATTTAGATTATGCAGTTCAGTTTTGGTCGCCATATTATAGAATGGATATAAATTCACTTGAACGTGTCCAGCGTAGGATGACTAAATTAATTCCCCAAATCAGAAATCTTTCATATGAAGAAAGATTAACAAAGCTTAAGTTGCATTCACTGGAAAGGCGATGAGTTAGGGGTGACATGATAGAGGTTTAGAAGTGGGTGAATGGACATAACAAAGGGGAAATTAATAGGGTATTAAAAGTATCAACACAAGACAGAACACGAAACAATGGGTATAAATTGGATAAGTTTAGATTTAGGAAAGACTAGGGTAAATACTGGTTCAGTAACAGGGTTGTTGATTTGTGGAACCAATTGCCGCGTAACATTTTGGAGGTGGGGTCCCTCGATTGTTTCAAGCATGGGTTGGACATGTATATGAATGGGATTGGGTGGTTATAAATAGGAGCTGCCTCGTATGGGCCAACAGGCCTTCTGCAGTTGCCTTTGTTCATATCCATTGTTTTGTGTTCTGTCTTTTGTTGATACTTTTAATACCCTTTTAAACCACTTAATGGTGATGCAGTAGGCAATTGTGTGTGTGTGTGTGCGTGCGTGTGTTGTGGAGAGAAGGAGATCGTAAATAGAGGGTCAAAAAGCCTTCTGCCCTTTTTTTTATTTTTATGGGTAGACCAGACAACATTTTACGGGTATTGTGACTGTATTTGAGGTGAAATAGATTCTGGCAACGTTGTTTGGGTTAATATACCTTCTGCATTTACCTTTATTCTACATGTAGGCCTCAGCTGGTGGTTTGTGGAGGGGAAGTGAGGCGGGCCGTTAAGGACTATATAACCAAGAGAGCTGTGTTAGCAGTGTTCACATCAACGCTAACAGTCCTTCTCTCTCAGTCACTGACACCTCCAGCGACCATTCCCTGTTTCCCTGCAGACAGCCACGATGGCCGACATGTTCACTAAGGAGATGATCATTCAGCTCTCAATCGTCGGAGGACTTTTGCTGTTTGTAATACTCATGCATTTGCTGTGTTGCTTCATTAACAAGGTGAGGGTTGTTGCAACATCAACAAATTACCCGGACACAATGTGAGAGTTGCATTGTTTGATTTGTTGGGTATAAATTGTCATGTTGTTAACTATTTTAATATCTTGTTTACAACTACAATGTTAATGTTCATGTTTTATGTTTTCAGGTGAAGACCTCCTCAAAGTCAAGTGGGGAACAGCCTAATTCCTACTACAGCTTCCAGAATGAGATAACCAACTTTGTTGGGCTCAAATGCTCCTCTCAAGAGTCTGCTTGGCCCCTTGGCCAGACACACAATGTATAATACGACGCCCTAAGTGTCGCCAGCAGCTCTCTGGATGTGCCGAGGCCTCATCCAACATTTACCACCTTCCAGGTTAAGGCTCCTGTCAACACTTCAGAGGTCATGTCACCGGCCTCTCCCTACCCGCAGTCAACAGCCCAGAAAGTGACCACGTAGGAGGAAATCTCTCTATTCCTGGGCCAGCCTTCAGAGGACATTAGTAAGGCTTCTGATATTATGAAAGACAAGACACCAATACCTTTGAGAGACATGACCTTGGTAGAGGTACATCCTGGCACCGACCAGTCCCACCAAGCGACCAGGGGCATAGTCAGGCAAGCCTTGGCTCTAACACGTCACACTGCCTCGACCAGATGGAAGAGGCTCTAGTGTCCTGTCTATCAAGTGTTTCAAACTGTTGCTTTCCACATTAAATTGTCCTGAAGTTACTCATAACTCACTGCTTGTAGTCTACACAGTTTACTCCAATAAAACATGAACATAAACCCAGTTTATAATTTATCTTCCCATCATTTAAATACTTGTTAAGGGAAGCAATAATATATTATACATCAGTTATTGATAGATCTTTTTTATTCTGGAATTAGTCTCTGTAACTGTACAATTTGATGCCGTTACTTTGTTTGAGATGTATACAAGAGTTGTTACATTCTTGTACAGCCACTAGTACGAGTAGCGTTTCGGGCAGGTCCCTTTAATACGATCCCCGCCGCGAAGAATTGTTTTTAGACCAAGTACACAT
The DNA here is from genome assembly GCF_040958095.1 of Procambarus clarkii. Lineage (NCBI taxonomy): Eukaryota > Metazoa > Arthropoda > Malacostraca > Decapoda > Cambaridae > Procambarus > Procambarus clarkii. The sequence continues at coordinate 2,775,578 of NC_091230.1, read as the reverse complement.
ATTACTGTTGAGTTAAACTGAGGCTACATTTAAGGATTTGCGAACAGTAAATCCCCCCCGGCCAGGACACGAACCCATGACAAAGCGCTTGCGGAACGCCAGGCGAGTGTCTTACCACTACACCACAGAAACTGCCTAACTTAGTACTTGACAATCGTATAATATTAGAGATTTTGAGAAAACTGTACAATCAATCATATATGAAACAATCATGGGACCCCACCTCCACCACGTTACGCGGTAATTGGTTCCACAAATCAAAAATCCTGTTACCGAACCAGTATTTACCCAAGTCTTTCCTAAATCTTTAGGCAAAGACAAAGTAACGAGGAGCATTGAAGCGCAGGTCCCTCAAACTGTTCGAAAGGAAAAGGGAGAATCAAAGCGAATTTTGGTTGTGGGAGATTCCCAGGTGAGGTATTTAGACAGAACGTTTTGTGCCAGAGATAGGGGGAACAGATTAAGGGTTTGCTATCCGGGAGCTGGAATTGGTGATATTGTTGGAAACATGAATTATATTATGACAGGAAATGGGAACAAACCCATTATTTGTATTAGTGCAGGGGGTAATGATGTTTGACGAGTTAGGAGTGAGGAACTAATACAGAGATTCAGGACAGCCATTGAAGTTAGGAGCAAGGGAGGAATCCCAATCATATGTGGCATTCTTCCAAGAAAGGGAGTGGGAAATGAATGGATGTCAAGGGCACTTGGTGTCAATTGCCGGCTGGAAAGATATTGCAAATCAAATGCAATATCTTTCATAGACAACTGGGAACACTTCTATGGAAGAAATGAAATGTATGCTCGTGATGGGGTGCATCTATCGAGAGCTGGGGTTGTTGCTGTTGCGAACTCGTTGGAAGAAGTGGTTAGAGGTGTTTGTTTGGGTTTAAACTGTTAGTAGATAGAGGTATGGGAATTGATTTGGAGGAAGGAGATAATAAAAGTATGTGTTTGTGGGAGAAAGGAATTAGCAAAATGATCAGGGAAAGAAAAGGGCCTCAAAATAACAATTCACTTAGGGTATATTACACTAACAGTAGAAGTCTAAGAAATACAATTAACGAATTAAATGCTCTTGTCTGCACAGAAAAAATAGATATTATTGCACTTACCGAAATGTGGATGAATGTGGAAAATAGAGAACTATTAGCTGAATATCAAATAAATGGATTTAAACTATTTCACACAGATATATTAGACGTGATATATTAGATATGAATAATTAGATATATTATTAGATATATTAGATATATTATTAGATATATTAGATATATTATTATTATATATTAGACGAGGAGGGGGAGTAGCCATGTATGTTAGGGACAATTTGAAATGTAGTCTCAAAGAGGGAATCAAAACTGAGCCACACACAGTAACTTTTTGGATAGAATTATACGAAAAAGCAAATATTATTATAATAGGAGTTATATATAAGCCACCAAATTTAGACAGAATGGAAGCAAAGCATCTATGGGATGAAATATCTAGGACATCTAGATCTAACAGTATTTACGTAATGGGTGACTTTAATTTTAGTGGAATAAACTGGTTGAACAAAACAGGGAATAGTGAAGCAGACGATTTTCTAGAATTAATTGACGATTGCTTTCTTACGCAACGCATTAAGGAACCAAAACGGGAAAATAATGTTTTAGATTTAGTGTTAACTTACAGGGAAACACAAATTTATGACATCGAAATAGGGAGTGAGCAAGGGAACAGTGATCACAAAGAAATCAGATTTAGCATAGAATGGAAAAGACCTGTAGGAGAAAATTCTGTTAAAGCGCCAGATTTTCGAAAAGCTGATTTTAATAGCCTAAGAAATTTTTTGGGTCAAATTGATTGGAAAGTCTTGGGTATGGGGTGTGGGCCGGTCTTGGAGCGAGACATGAACCAAGCGATAGGGGACTTAAATGGGGAATTCGACTGTGGATTCAATATATAACGTATTTAAGAATATTCTAAACAAAGCACAGGAACGTAGTATACCATACAAATAGAATAGATCGAATACGTATAAATGATTTAGATTCAGGTTTGAGTAGCAACATTTGCAAATTTGCCGATGATACGAAAATCGGTAGGGAAATTAATTCGGAGGAGGACTCAGTATCACTTCAAGTTGATCTAGATAGGGTTTTGAAATGGTAAAAGGATTGGCAGATGCAGCTTAATGCTGATAAATGTAAAGTTCTGAGGTTAGATAATGATGATAGAGTTACAAGATACGAGCTAGATGGTGCTGAGATTGCGAAAGGGATCTGAGAGTTATGATTAGTAAGAATTTAAAACAAAAGGATCAATGCATAAATGTTCGTAATAAGGCAAATCGGACACTTGGATTTATTAATCGCAGCGTTAGTAACAAGACACCTGGTGTGGTTCTCAAGCTATATCTTGCTCTAGTTAGGCCCCATTTAGATTATGCAGTTCAGTTTTGGTCGCCATATTATAGAATGGATATAAATTCACTTGAACGTGTCCAGCGTAGGATGACTAAATTAATTCCCCAAATCAGAAATCTTTCATATGAAGAAAGATTAACAAAGCTTAAGTTGCATTCACTGGAAAGGCGATGAGTTAGGGGTGACATGATAGAGGTTTAGAAGTGGGTGAATGGACATAACAAAGGGGAAATTAATAGGGTATTAAAAGTATCAACACAAGACAGAACACGAAACAATGGGTATAAATTGGATAAGTTTAGATTTAGGAAAGACTAGGGTAAATACTGGTTCAGTAACAGGGTTGTTGATTTGTGGAACCAATTGCCGCGTAACATTTTGGAGGTGGGGTCCCTCGATTGTTTCAAGCATGGGTTGGACATGTATATGAATGGGATTGGGTGGTTATAAATAGGAGCTGCCTCGTATGGGCCAACAGGCCTTCTGCAGTTGACTTTGTTCATATCCATTGTTTTGTGTTCTGTCTTTTGTTGATACTTTTAATACCCTTTTAAACCACTTAATGGTGATGCAGTAGGCAATTGTGTGTGTGTGTGTGCGTGCGTGTGTTGTGGAGAGAAGGAGATCGTAAATAGAGGGTCAAAAAGCCTTCTGCCCTTTTTTTTATTTTTATGGGTAGACCAGACAACATTTTACGGGTATTGTGACTGTATTTGAGGTGAAATAGATTCTGGCAACGTTGTTTGGGTTAATATACCTTCTGCATTTACCTTTATTCTACATGTAGGCCTCAGCTGGTGGTTTGTGGAGGGGAAGTGAGGCGGGCCGTTAAGGACTATATAACCAAGAGAGCTGTGTTAGCAGTGTTCACATCAACGCTAACAGTCCTTCTCTCTCAGTCACTGACACCTCCAGCGACCATTCCCTGTTTCCCTGCAGACAGCCACGATGGCCGACATGTTCACTAAGGAGATGATCATTCAGCTCTCAATCGTCGGAGGACTTTTGCTGTTTGTAATACTCATGCATTTGCTGTGTTGCTTCATTAACAAGGTGAGGGTTGTTGCAACATCAACAAATTACCCGGACACAATGTGAGAGTTGCATTGTTTGATTTGTTGGGTATAAATTGTCATGTTGTTAACTATTTTAATATCTTGTTTACAACTACAATGTTAATGTTCATGTTTTATGTTTTCAGGTGAAGACCTCCTCAAAGTCAAGTGGGGAACAGCCTAATTCCTACTACAGCTTCCAGAATGAGATAACCAACTTTGTTGGGCTCAAATGCTCCTCTCAAGAGTCTGCTTGGCCCCTTGGCCAGACACACAATGTATAATACGACGCCCTAAGTGTCGCCAGCAGCTCTCTGGATGTGCCGAGGCCTCATCCAACATTTACCACCTTCCAGGTTAAGGCTCCTGTCAACACTTCAGAGGTCATGTCACCGGCCTCTCCCTACCCGCAGTCAACAGCCCAGAAAGTGACCACGTAGGAGGAAATCTCTCTATTCCTGGGCCAGCCTTCAGAGGACATTAGTAAGGCTTCTGATATTATGAAAGACAAGACACCAATACCTTTGAGAGACATGACCTTGGTAGAGGTACATCCTGGCACCGACCAGTCCCACCAAGCGACCAGGGGCATAGTCAGGCAAGCCTTGGCTCTAACACGTCACACTGCCTCGACCAGATGGAAGAGGCTCTAGTGTCCTGTCTATCAAGTGTTTCAAACTGTTGCTTTCCACATTAAATTGTCCTGAAGTTACTCATAACTCACTGCTTGTAGTCTACACAGTTTACTCCAATAAAACATGAACATAAACCCAGTTTATAATTTATCTTCCCATCATTTAAATACTTGTTAAGGGAAGCAATAATATATTATACATCAGTTATTGATAGATCTTTTTTATTCTGGAATTAGTCTCTGTAACTGTACAATTTGATGCCGTTACTTTGTTTGAGATGTATACAAGAGTTGTTACATTCTTGTACAGCCACTAGTACGAGTAGCGTTTCGGGCAGGTCCCTTTAATACGATCCCCGCCGCGAAGAATTGTTTTTAGACCAAGTACACATATTACTGTTGAGTTAAACTGAGGCTACATTTAAGGATTTGCGAACAGTAAATCCCCCCCGGCCAGGACACGAACCCATGACAAAGCGCTTGCGGAACGCCAGGCGAGTGTCTTACCACTACACCACAGAAACTGCCTAACTTAGTACTTGACAATCGTATAATATTAGAGATTTTGAGAAAACTGTACAATCAATCATATATGAAACAATCATGGGACCCCACCTCCACCACGTTACGCGGTAATTGGTTCCACAAATCAAAAATCCTGTTACCGAACCAGTATTTACCCAAGTCTTTCCTAAATCTTTAGGCAAAGACAAAGTAACGAGGAGCATTGAAGCGCAGGTCCCTCAAACTGTTCGAAAGGAAAAGGGAGAATCAAAGCGAATTTTGGTTGTGGGAGATTCCCAGGTGAGGTATTTAGACAGAACGTTTTGTGCCAGAGATAGGGGGAACAGATTAAGGGTTTGCTATCCGGGAGCTGGAATTGGTGATATTGTTGGAAACATGAATTATATTATGACAGGAAATGGGAACAAACCCATTATTTGTATTAGTGCAGGGGGTAATGATGTTTGACGAGTTAGGAGTGAGGAACTAATACAGAGATTCAGGACAGCCATTGAAGTTAGGAGCAAGGGAGGAATCCCAATCATATGTGGCATTCTTCCAAGAAAGGGAGTGGGAAATGAATGGATGTCAAGGGCACTTGGTGTCAATTGCCGGCTGGAAAGATATTGCAAATCAAATGCAATATCTTTCATAGACAACTGGGAACACTTCTATGGAAGAAATGAAATGTATGCTCGTGATGGGGTGCATCTATCGAGAGCTGGGGTTGTTGCTGTTGCGAACTCGTTGGAAGAAGTGGTTAGAGGTGTTTGTTTGGGTTTAAACTGTTAGTAGATAGAGGTATGGGAATTGATTTGGAGGAAGGAGATAATAAAAGTATGTGTTTGTGGGAGAAAGGAATTAGCAAAATGATCAGGGAAAGAAAAGGGCCTCAAAATAACAATTCACTTAGGGTATATTACACTAACAGTAGAAGTCTAAGAAATACAATTAACGAATTAAATGCTCTTGTCTGCACAGAAAAAATAGATATTATTGCACTTACCGAAATGTGGATGAATGTGGAAAATAGAGAACTATTAGCTGAATATCAAATAAATGGATTTAAACTATTTCACACAGATATATTAGACGTGATATATTAGATATGAATAATTAGATATATTATTAGATATATTAGATATATTATTAGATATATTAGATATATTATTATTATATATTAGACGAGGAGGGGGAGTAGCCATGTATGTTAGGGACAATTTGAAATGTAGTCTCAAAGAGGGAATCAAAACTGAGCCACACACAGTAACTTTTTGGATAGAATTATACGAAAAAGCAAATATTATTATAATAGGAGTTATATATAAGCCACCAAATTTAGACAGAATGGAAGCAAAGCATCTATGGGATGAAATATCTAGGACATCTAGATCTAACAGTATTTACGTAATGGGTGACTTTAATTTTAGTGGAATAAACTGGTTGAACAAAACAGGGAATAGTGAAGCAGACGATTTTCTAGAATTAATTGACGATTGCTTTCTTACGCAACGCATTAAGGAACCAAAACGGGAAAATAATGTTTTAGATTTAGTGTTAACTTACAGGGAAACACAAATTTATGACATCGAAATAGGGAGTGAGCAAGGGAACAGTGATCACAAAGAAATCAGATTTAGCATAGAATGGAAAAGACCTGTAGGAGAAAATTCTGTTAAAGCGCCAGATTTTCGAAAAGCTGATTTTAATAGCCTAAGAAATTTTTTGGGTCAAATTGATTGGAAAGTCTTGGGTATGGGGTGTGGGCCGGTCTTGGAGCGAGACATGAACCAAGCGATAGGGGACTTAAATGGGGAATTCGACGTGGATTCAATATATAACGTATTTAAGAATATTCTAAACAAAGCACAGGAACGTAGTATACCATACAAATAGAATAGATCGAATACGTATAAATGATTTAGATTCAGGTTTGAGTAGCAACATTTGCAAATTTGCCGATGATACGAAAATCGGTAGGGAAATTAATTCGGAGGAGGACTCAGTATCACTTCAAGTTGATCTAGATAGGGTTTTGAAATGGTAAAAGGATTGGCAGATGCAGCTTAATGCTGATAAATGTAAAGTTCTGAGGTTAGATAATGATGATAGAGTTACAAGATACGAGCTAGATGGTGCTGAGATTGCGAAAGGGATCTGAGAGTTATGATTAGTAAGAATTTAAAACAAAAGGATCAATGCATAAATGTTCGTAATAAGGCAAATCGGACACTTGGATTTATTAATCGCAGCGTTAGTAACAAGACACCTGGTGTGGTTCTCAAGCTATATCTTGCTCTAGTTAGGCCCCATTTAGATTATGCAGTTCAGTTTTGGTCGCCATATTATAGAATGGATATAAATTCACTTGAACGTGTCCAGCGTAGGATGACTAAATTAATTCCCCAAATCAGAAATCTTTCATATGAAGAAAGATTAACAAAGCTTAAGTTGCATTCACTGGAAAGGCGATGAGTTAGGGGTGACATGATAGAGGTTTAGAAGTGGGTGAATGGACATAACAAAGGGGAAATTAATAGGGTATTAAAAGTATCAACACAAGACAGAACACGAAACAATGGGTATAAATTGGATAAGTTTAGATTTAGGAAAGACTAGGGTAAATACTGGTTCAGTAACAGGGTTGTTGATTTGTGGAACCAATTGCCGCGTAACATTTTGGAGGTGGGGTCCCTCGATTGTTTCAAGCATGGGTTGGACATGTATATGAATGGGATTGGGTGGTTATAAATAGGAGCTGCCTCGTATGGGCCAACAGGCCTTCTGCAGTTGACTTTGTTCATATCCATTGTTTTGTGTTCTGTCTTTTGTTGATACTTTTAATACCCTTTTAAACCACTTAATGGTGATGCAGTAGGCAATTGTGTGTGTGTGTGTGCGTGCGTGTGTTGTGGAGAGAAGGAGATCGTAAATAGAGGGTCAAAAAGCCTTCTGCCCTTTTTTTTATTTTTATGGGTAGACCAGACAACATTTTACGGGTATTGTGACTGTATTTGAGGTGAAATAGATTCTGGCAACGTTGTTTGGGTTAATATACCTTCTGCATTTACCTTTATTCTACATGTAGGCCTCAGCTGGTGGTTTGTGGAGGGGAAGTGAGGCGGGCCGTTAAGGACTATATAACCAAGAGAGCTGTGTTACCAGTGTTCACATCAACGCTAACAGTCCTTCTCTCTCAGTCACTGACACCTCCAGCGACCATTCCCTGTTTCCCTGCAGACAGCCACGATGGCCGACATGTTCACTAAGGAGATGATCATTCAGCTCTCAATCGTCGGAGGACTTTTGCTGTTTGTAATACTCATGCATTTGCTGTGTTGCTTCATTAACAAGGTGAGGGTTGTTGCAACATCAACAAATTACCCGGACACAATGTGAGAGTTGCATTGTTTGATTTGTTGGGTATAAATTGTCATGTTGTTAACTATTTTAATATCTTGTTTACAACTACAATGTTAATGTTCATGTTTTATGTTTTCAGGTGAAGACCTCCTCAAAGTCAAGTGGGGAACAGCCTAATTCCTACTACAGCTTCCAGAATGAGATAACCAACTTTGTTGGGCTCAAATGCTCCTCTCAAGAGTCTGCTTGGCCCCTTGGCCAGACACACAATGTATAATACGACGCCCTAAGTGTCGCCAGCAGCTCTCTGGATGTGCCGAGGCCTCATCCAACATTTACCACCTTCCAGGTTAAGGCTCCTGTCAACACTTCAGAGGTCATGTCACCGGCCTCTCCCTACCCGCAGTCAACAGCCCAGAAAGTGACCACGTAGGAGGAAATCTCTCTATTCCTGGGCCAGCCTTCAGAGGACATTAGTAAGGCTTCTGATATTATGAAAGACAAGACACCAATACCTTTGAGAGACATGACCTTGGTAGAGGTACATCCTGGCACCGACCAGTCCCACCAAGCGACCAGGGGCATAGTCAGGCAAGCCTTGGCTCTAACACGTCACACTGCCTCGACCAGATGGAAGAGGCTCTAGTGTCCTGTCTATCAAGTGTTTCAAACTGTTGCTTTCCACATTAAATTGTCCTGAAGTTACTCATAACTCACTGCTTGTAGTCTACACAGTTTACTCCAATAAAACATGAACATAAACCCAGTTTATAATTTATCTTCCCATCATTTAAATACTTGTTAAGGGAAGCAATAATATATTATACATCAGTTATTGATAGATCTTTTTTATTCTGGAATTAGTCTCTGTAACTGTACAATTTGATGCCGTTACTTTGTTTGAGATGTATACAAGAGTTGTTACATTCTTGTACAGCCACTAGTACGAGTAGCGTTTCGGGCAGGTCCCTTTAATACGATCCCCGCCGCGAAGAATTGTTTTTAGACCAAGTACACATATTACTGTTGAGTTAAACTGAGGCTACATTTAAGGATTTGCGAACAGTAAATCCCCCCCGGCCAGGACACGAACCCATGACAAAGCGCTTGCGGAACGCCAGGCGAGTGTCTTACCACTACACCACAGAAACTGCCTAACTTAGTACTTGACAATCGTATAATATTAGAGATTTTGAGAAAACTGTACAATCAATCATATATGAAACAATCATGGGACCCCACCTCCACCACGTTACGCGGTAATTGGTTCCACAAATCAAAAATCCTGTTACCGAACCAGTATTTACCCAAGTCTTTCCTAAATCTTTAGGCAAAGACAAAGTAACGAGGAGCATTGAAGCGCAGGTCCCTCAAACTGTTCGAAAGGAAAAGGGAGAATCAAAGCGAATTTTGGTTGTGGGAGATTCCCAGGTGAGGTATTTAGACAGAACGTTTTGTGCCAGAGATAGGGGGAACAGATTAAGGGTTTGCTATCCGGGAGCTGGAATTGGTGATATTGTTGGAAACATGAATGATATTATGACAGGAAATGGGAACAAACCCATTATTTGTATTAGTGCAGGGGGTAATGATGTTTGACGAGTTAGGAGTGAGGAACTAATACAGAGATTCAGGACAGCCATTGAAGTTAGGAGCAAGGGAGGGAATCCCAATCATATGTGGCATTCTTCCAAGAAAGGGAGTGGGAAATGAATGGATGTCAAGGGCACTTGGTGTCAATTGCCGGCTGGAAAGATATTGCAAATCAAATGCAATATCTTTCATAGACAACTGGGAACACTTCTATGGAAGAAATGAAATGTATGCTCGTGATGGGGTGCATCTATCGAGAGCTGGGGTTGTTGCTGTTGCGAACTCGTTGGAAGAAGTGGTTAGAGGTGTTTGTTTGGGTTTAAACTGTTAGTAGATAGAGGTATGGGAATTGATTTGGAGGAAGGAGATAATAAAAGTATGTGTTTGTGGAAGAAAGGAATTGGCAAAATGATCAGGGAAAGAAAAGGGCCTCAAAATAACAATTCACTTAGGGTATATTACACTAACAGTAGAAGTCTAAGAAATACAATTAACGAATTAAATGCTCTTGTCTGCACAGAAAAAATAGATATTATTGCACTTACCGAAATGTGGATGAATGTGGAAAATAGAGAACTATTAGCTGAATATCAAATAAATGGATTTAAACTATTTCACACAGATAGATATATTAGACGAGGAGGGGGAGTAGCCATGTATGTTAGGGACAATTTGAAATGTAGTCTCAAAGAGGGAATCAAAACTGAGCCACACACAGTAACTTTTTGGATAGAATTATACGAAAAAGCAAATATTATTATAATAGGAGTTATATATAAGCCACCAAATTTAGACAGAATGGAAGCAAAGCATCTATGGGATGAAATATCTAGGACATCTAGATCTAACAGTATTTGGGTGACTTTAATTTTAGTGGAATAAACTGGTTGAACAAAACAGGGAATAGTGAAGCAGACGATTTTCTAGAATTAATTGACGATTGCTTTCTTACGCAACGCATTAAGGAACCAAAACGGGAAAATAATGTTTTAGATTTAGTGTTAACTTACAGGGAAACACAAATTTATGACATCGAAATAGGGAGTGAGCAAGGGAACAGTGATCACAAAGAAATCAGATTTAGCATAGAATGGAAAAGACCTGTAGGAGAAAATTCTGTTAAAGCGCCAGATTTTCGAAAAGCTGATTTTAATAGCCTAAGAAATTTTTTGGGTCAAATTGATTGGAAAGTCTTGGGTATGGGGTGTGGGCCGGTCTTGGAGCGAGACATGAACCCAGCGATAGGGGACTTAAATGGGGAATTCGATGTGGATTCAATATATAACGTATTTAAGAATATTCTAAACAAAGCACAGGAACGTAGTATACCATACAAATTGAATAGATCGAATACGTATAAATGATTTAGATTCAGGTTTGAGTAGCAACATTTGCAAATTTGCCGATGATACGAAAATCGGTAGGGAAATTAATTCGGAGGAGGACTCAGTATCACTTCAAGTTGATCTAGATAGGGTTTTGAAATGGTAAAAGGATTGGCAGATGCAGTTTAATGCTGATAAATGTAAAGTTCTGAGGTTAGATAATGATGATAGAGTTACAAGATACGAGCTAGATGGTGCTGAGATTGCGAAAGGGATCTGAGAGTTATGATTAGTAAGAATTTAAAACAAAAGGATCAATGCATAAATGTTCGTAATAAGGCAAATCGGACACTTGGATTTATTAATCGCAGCGTTAGTAACAAGACACCTGGTGTGGTTTTCAAGCTATATCTTGCTCTAGTTAGGCCCCATTTAGATTATGCAGTTCAGTTTTGGTCGCCATATTATAGAATGGATATAAATTCACTTGAACGTGTCCAGCGTAGGATGACTAAATTAATTCCCCAAATCAGAAATCTTTCATATGAAGAAAGATTAACAAAGCTTAAGTTGCATTCACTGGAAAGGCGATGAGTTAGGGGTGACATGATAGAGGTTTAGAAGTGGGTGAATGGACATAACAAAGGGGAAATTAATAGGGTAGTCGGTAGTCGCAGTCGGTCAGGTGAAGTCACAGTGAGAGGTTGTGTTAACCGGAGCTCCTGAGTGTTGTTATATTATCATAGCAATATGGAAGTTGTAGTGAAGGACCTGGTGACTCTAGTGGGAGCCCTGAGGACAGAGTTGGACTCTCTGCGGGAGGAGGTGCGTCAGCTTAAAAAACAACGAGAAGTAACGAAGGAGGAGACCAGCAGTAAAGGGACCTCGTCTTGGAGAGTTGCGAAAGACAGGGGCCTTAAGAAGACTTTGATAAAGCCGCCTTCAAACGCCATAGCAACTTCAAATTCATTTGACGTTTTGGAGGACGAGTGCTGTGGAGAGACTGTGGATCGCGCAAAAGGGAAAGCAACGAAGAGAAAGGAAGCGCAGGCCCCTCAGAAAGTAAAGGAAGTACCTAAGCAAACATTAGTTGTGGGAGATTCCCAGATAAGGTATTTGGATAGAACGTTTTGTGCTAGAGATAGGGGGAACAGGTTAAGGGTTTGCTATCCCGGAGCTGGCATTGGTGATATTATAAACAACATGAATGATATTATGGCTGGTAATGGGAACAATCCCATTATTTGCATTAGCGTGGGAGGAAATGATGTTGGTCGAGTCAGGAGTGAGGAACTGATTCAGAGGTATAAAACAGCCATAGAATTAGTTAGGAGCAAGGGAGGAATCCCGATCATATGTGGCATTCTTCCAAGAAAGGGAGTGGGAAATGAATGGATATCGAGGGCACTTGGTGTCAATTGCCGGCTGGAAAGATATTGCAAATCAAATGCAATATCTTTCATAGACAACTGGGAACACTTCTATGGAAGAAATGAAATGTATGCTCGTGATGGGGTGCATCTATCGAGAGCTGGGGTTGTTGCTGTTGCGAACTCGCTAGAAGAAGTGGTTAGAGGTGTTTGTTTGGGTTTAAACTGTTAGTAGATAGAGGTATGGGAATTGATTTGGAGGAAGGAGGTAATAAAAGTATGTGTTTGTGGGAGAAAGGAATTGGCAAAACGATCAGGGAAAGAGAAGGTCCGCAAAATAACAATTCACTTAGGGTATATTACACTAACAGTAGAAGTCTAAGAAATAAAATTAACGAATTAAATGCTCTTGTCTGCACAGAAAAAATAGATATTATTGCACTTACCGAAACGTGGATGAATGTAGAAAATAGAGAACTATTAGCTGAATATCAAATATATGGATTTAAACTATTTCACACAGATAGATATATTAGACGAGGAGGTGGAGTAGCCATATATGTTAGGGATAATTTGAAATGTAGTCTCAAAGAGGGAATCAAAACAGAGCCACACACAGAAACTATTTGGATTGAATTAAACGAAAAAGCTAATAATATTATAATAGGAGTAATATATAGGCCACCAAATTTAGACAGAATGGAAGCAAAGCATCTATGGGATGAAATATCTAGAGCATCTAGATCTAACAGTATTTATGTCATGGGTGACTTTAATTTTAGCGGAATAAACTGGTTGAACAAAACAGGGAATAGTGAAGCAGAAGATTTTCTAGAATTAATTGACGATTGCTTTCTTACGCAACACATTAAGGAACCAACACGGGAAAATAATATTTTAGATTTAGTGTTAACTAACAGGGAAACGCAAATTAATGACATCGAAATAGGGAGTGAGCTAGGGAGCAGTGATCACAAAGAAATCAGATTTAGCATAGAATGGAATAGACCAGTAGGAGAAAATTCTGTTAAAGTGCCAGATTTTCGAAAAGCTGATTTTAATAGCCTAAGAAATTTTTTGGGTCAAATTGATTGGAAAGGCTTGGGTATGGGGTGTGGGCCGGTCTTGGAGCGAGACATGAACCCAGCGATAGGTGACTTAAATGGGGATTTCGATGTGGATTCAATATATAACTTATTTAAGAATATTCTAAACAAAGCACAGGAACGTAGTATACCATACAAATTGAATAGATCGTATACTAATGACCCAAAGTGGATAACAAAGAATTTGAAGAACCTTATAGGTAAAAAGAGAGCTTGGTACAAAAGGATTAAAAATGGGGAGGTCACTTTAGAACAGGAATTCGTACAACTGGTTAGAAATGTTAAAAAAGAGATAAGGAAAGCAAAAAGAAACTATGAAGTTCGCATAGCAGGGCAAGCAAAGACAAATCCTAAAGGGTTTTTTCAGTTATATCGTACTAAGACTAGGGAAAGGATAGGTCCATTAAAAACTGAGACAGGTCAAATAACAGATAGTGATGAAGAGATGAGTAGTATTTTTAATAAATATTTTGTATCTGTATTTACTAAAGAGGAACTTAACAATATGCCTTCAGCCGAACAAGTCTATGTGGGTGGGGACGAGGACAGGTTGACGAGTTTAGCAGTTACCAGGGAGGATGTTCTTAAACAAATAGTAAAACTCAAACCAAACAAATCCCCAGGGCCGGATGAAGTGTTTGCTAGGGTGCTTAAAGAATGCAAAGAGGAGCTTTGTGACCCACTGTCAACCATATTTAATAAATCAATAGAGTCAGGCAGAGTGCCAGAGTTTTGGAAAGTTGCTAATGTGATACCAGTTTTTAAGAAAGGAGATAGATCACTTGCGTCTAACTATCGACCAATTAGCCTAACGTCTATTGTGGGAAAGTTACTCGAATCTATAATAGCAAATAAAATTCGTCTTCATCTTGAAAAACATAAATTAATAATTGAGTCGCAACATGGTTTTATAAATGGCCGTTCATGTTTAACAAATTTGTTATCTTTTTATTCTAGCATTGTTGAGGCAGTTGATAGTGGTAAGGATTGCGATGTTGTATACCTTGACTTTAGCAAAGCTTTTGATACAGTGCCACATGAAAGACTGATTAAAAAAATAGAGTCTCATGGTATTGGGGGTGCTATATTAAGCTGGATTAGGGCATGGCTATACCAAAGGAAACAGAGAGTTAGTATAAATGGAATCAAGTCAGAGTGGGAAAATGTTGTAAGTGGAGTGCCTCAAGGCTCTGTCCTGGGACCTCTGTTGTTTATAATATATATAAATGATTTAGATTCAGGTTTGAGTAGCAACATTTGCAAATTTGCCGATGATACGAAAATCGGTAGGGAAATTAATTCGGAGGAGGACTCACTATCACTTCAAGTTGATCTAGATAGGGTTTTGAAATGGTCAAAGGATTGGCAGATGCAGTTTAATGCTGATAAATGTAAAGTTCTGAGGTTAGGTAATGATGATAGAGTTACAAGATACGAGCTAGATGGTGTTGTGATTGCGAAGTCGGATTGCGAAAGGGATCTGGGAGTTATGATTAGTAAGAATTTAAAACAAAAGGATCAATGCATAAATGTTCGTAATAAGGCAAATCGGACACTTGGATTTATTAATCGCAGCGTTAGTAACAAGACACCTGGTGTGGTTCTCAAGCTATATCTTGCTCTAGTTAGGCCCCATTTAGATTATGCAGTTCAGTTTTGGTCGCCATATTATAGAATGGATATAAATTCACTTGAACGTGTCCAGCGTAGGATGACTAAGTTAATTCCCCAAATTAGAAATCTTTCATATGAAGAAAGATTAACAAAGCTTAAGTTGCATTCACTGGAAAGGCGAAGAGTTAGGGGTGACATGATAGAGGTTTACAAGTGGATGAATGGACATAACCGGGGGGATATTAATAGGGTATTAAAAGTATCAACACAGGACAGAACACGAAACAATGGATATAAATTGGATAAGTTTAGATTTAGGAAAGACTTGGGTAAATACTGGTTCAGTAACAGGGTTGTTGATTTGTGGAACCAATTGCCGCGTAACATTGTGGAGGTGGGGTCCCTCGATTGTTTCAAGCACGGGTTGGACAAGTATATGAGTGGGATTGGGTGGTTATAGAATAGGAGCTGCCTCGTATGGGCCAATAGGCCTTCTGCAGTTACCTTTGTTCTTATGTTCTTATGTTCTTAGGGTATTAAAAGTATCAACACAAGACAGAACACGAAACAATGGGTATAAATTGGATAAGTTTAGATTTAGGAAAGACTAGGGTAAATACTGGTTCAGTAACAGGGTTGTTGATTTGTGGAACCAATTGCCGCGTAACATTTTGGAGGTGGGGTCCCTCGATTGTTTCAAGCATGGGTTGGACATGTATATGAATGGGATTGGGTGGTTATAAATAGGAGCTGCCTCGTATGGGCCAACAGGCCTTCTGCAGTTGCCTTTGTTCATATCCATTGTTTTGTGTTCTGTCTTTTGTTGATACTTTTAATACCCTTTTAAACCACTTAATGGTGATGCAGTAGGCAATTGTGTGTGTGTGTGTGCGTGCGTGTGTTGTGGAGAGAAGGAGATCGTAA
Source organism: Procambarus clarkii (assembly GCF_040958095.1). NCBI lineage: Eukaryota > Metazoa > Arthropoda > Malacostraca > Decapoda > Cambaridae > Procambarus > Procambarus clarkii. The sequence goes on along the minus strand of NC_091230.1, from coordinate 2,759,676 downwards.
ATAGAGGGTCAAAAAGCCTTCTGCCCTTTTTTTTATTTTTATGGGTAGACCAGACAACATTTTACGGGTATTGTGACTGTATTTGAGGTGAAATAGATTCTGGCAACGTTGTTTGGGTTAATATACCTTCTGCATTTACCTTTATTCTACATGTAGGCCTCAGCTGGTGGTTTGTGGAGGGGAAGTGAGGCGGGCCGTTAAGGACTATATAACCAAGAGAGCTGTGTTAGCAGTGTTCACATCAACGCTAACAGTCCTTCTCTCTCAGTCACTGACACCTCCAGCGACCATTCCCTGTTTCCCTGCAGACAGCCACGATGGCCGACATGTTCACTAAGGAGATGATCATTCAGCTCTCAATCGTCGGAGGACTTTTGCTGTTTGTAATACTCATGCATTTGCTGTGTTGCTTCATTAACAAGGTGAGGGTTGTTGCAACATCAACAAATTACCCGGACACAATGTGAGAGTTGCATTGTTTGATTTGTTGGGTATAAATTGTCATGTTGTTAACTATTTTAATATCTTGTTTACAACTACAATGTTCATGTTTTATGTTTTCAGGTGAAGACCTCCTCAAAGTCAAGTGGGGAACAGCCTAATTCCTACTACAGCTTCCAGAATGAGATAACCAACTTTGTTGGGCTCAAATGCTCCTCTCAAGAGTCTGCTTGGCCCCTTGGCCAGACACACAATGTATAATACGACGCCCTAAGTGTCGCCAGCAGCTCTCTGGATGTGCCGAGGCCTCATCCAACATTTACCACCTTCCAGGTTAAGGCTCCTGTCAACACTTCAGAGGTCATGTCACCGGCCTCTCCCTACCCGCAGTCAACAGCCCAGAAAGTGACCACGTTGGAGGAAATCTCTCTATTCCTGGGCCAGCCTTCAGAGGACATTAGTAAGGCTTCTGATATTATGAAAGACAAGACACCAATACCTTTGAGAGACATGACCTTGGTAGAGGTACATCCTGGCACCGACCAGTCCCACCAAGCGACCAGGGGCATAGTCAGGCAAGCCTTAGCTCTAACACGTCACACTGCCTCGACCAGATGGAAGAGGCTCTAGTGTCCTGTCTATCAAGTTTCAAACTGTTGCTTTCCACATAAAGTTGTCCTGGATGTTACTCATAACTCACTGCTTGTAGTCTACACAGTTTACTCCAATAAAACATGAACATAAACCCAGTTTATAATTTATTTTCCCATCATTTAAATACTTGTTAAGGGAAGCAATAATATATTATACATCAGTTATTGATAGATCTTTTTTATTCTGGAATTAGTCTCTGTAACTGTACAATTTGATGCCGTTACTTTGTTTGAGATGTATACAAGAGTTGTTACATTCCTGTACAGCCACTAGTATGAGTAGCGTTTCGGGCAGGTCCCTGGAATACGATCCCCGCCGCGAAGAATTGTTTTTAGACCAAGTACACATATTACTGTTGAGTTAAACTGAGGCTACAGTTAAGGATTTGCGAACAGTAAATCCCCCCCGGCCAGGACACGAACCCATGACAAAGCGCTTGCGGAATGCCAGGCGAGTGTCTTACCACTACACCACAGAGACTGCCTAACTTAGTACTTGACAATCGTATAATATTAGAGATTTTGAGAAAACTGTACAATCAATCATATATGAAACAATCATGGGACCCCACCTCCACCACGTTACGCGGTAATTGGTTCCACAAATCAAAAATCCTGTTACCGAACCAGTATTTACCTAAAAATAGTCTTTCCTAAATCTTTAGGCAAAGACAAAGTAACGAGGAGCATTGAAGTGCAGGTCCCTCAAACTGCTCGAAAGGAAAAGGGAGAATCGAAGCGAATTTTGGTTGTGGGAGATTCCCAGGTGAGGTATTTAGACAGAACGTTTTGTGCCAGAGGTAGGGGGAACAGATTAAGGGTTTGCTATCCGGGAGCTGGAATTGGTGATATTGTTGGAAACATGAATGATATTATGACAGGAAATGGGAACAAACCCATTATTTGTATTAGTGCAGGGGGTAATGATGTTTGACGAGTTAGGAGTGAGGAACTAATACAGAGATTAAGGACAGCCATTGAAGTTAGGAGCAAGGGAGGAATCCCGATCATATGTGGCATTCTTCCAAGAAAGCAACCCGTTCTCACACAAGACAGCACATATATGACTTAATGCTTAAAGTCAATATGTTGAATATGAATTAGTAAATATGTGATATATTCCCAGTTACTTTTTTTACCAAGGCCCAAACTCTTCCTCACGTACCAATTTACGTGTCACAGTACCCGTCCGTCAACATAGATAGCAGAATATTCGTGATTGGTTCAATTATAAGGAAAATTGTAGTTTTCAGGTCCCACATGGGTTGTGAAATTTACCTACTGTTGTCCATGCTCTTATAATATTACAGATCAGCTATATCCTATTGAAGGCTCGTAGTTTTGTTTTGAGAAATATTAGTTGTTCTTAGTAAATTATAATAAGCACTATAAATTATTACATAGAATAACAGTGCTTCACCAATCAATATTATATACCATAGTTTGGCTTTAAAAATCTTTAAAGAATGTTTTGTAGGAACGCTAACAGAAAACGATGTTACATTTGAATGTCTATGGGGTAAACTACTGCAAACAGGACGGTATTGTGTCTACTATACCAACTATAGCTAGGATGGGTATATTGTCACCTACCGCCTGTTAGGTGGGAAAGGGGTCCAATACCACCCACAGGATGGGTATGAGGGTCACATCCACCCACAGGATGAGTATGGGGATCACATCCACCCACAGGAAGGGTATGGGGTCCAATACCACCCACAGGATGAGTATGGCGTCCACTACAACCCACAGGATGGGTATGGGGCTCCAACCACCCATAGAATGGGTATGGGGCTCCAACCACAAATAAAATGGGTATAGGGTCCAATAACACCCACTGGATGTTTAAGGCGTCCATTGCCGCGCGTCGAGCTCGAAAACCGCAGCATTCATCTCAGAACCATGCCTATTTCACACAGATTCCTTAATAAACGTAAGAGTTTTATATGTCACAAGAAAGATAGAAATATAAGCTTCATTCTAAATACCTTACCATGGGCATATTTAAATTTAAAGCGAAGATACGTGTACTTTTATAATAGCCGAGCTTTAACCCCGGACAGATTGATCGACCGAGCAACTCTCTCTCAGAACAATGTTTATTTCACGTGAATTCGTTAATAAACATATATATTTTATGTCTCAAGAAAGGCAGACATATAAGCTTCACTTTAAACACTTTACCATGGACATATTTAAAGTTCTAATGAAGATACATGTATTTTAAAAATTACGGAGCTCCCACCCCGTACAGACTGAACGACAGAGCAACTCTCTCTCAGATCAATGTTTATTTCACGTAAATTCGTTAATAAACACAAGTGTTTTATATGTCTTAAGCAAGATAGAAATAAGAGCTTCATTTTCAATACATTACAATAGACATATTTATAGCTCAAGTGAAGATACATATGTTTTTATAGTAGCGCTCAGTAGCTTGTCGGGCATGGAGTGCAGACGCCTACGCACTTGCCGATATATTGTATAATTATCAAAGATACGCTAATAAAGCCTAAAATCTTATATGCCTCCAGAAAGACCGAGATATGAACATTATTATGATTTCACCAAATGAAATATATCATGTTCGAGAACAAAGATATATCAATTTTAAATTAAGTTTCGACAATGCTCGGGCGAGAGAGAGGGAGCGACTCTCGCCCCATCTATTGGAGATTCTGTCCACTAAAGACCCAAAGCTACTCAAACCCTCCTAGCATTATTTAAGTAATGAAGTAATATGGTATATTTACTATAATGTGGGTGCTGAATGCAGAACATGAGAAAACATATATTTACTCCAAACTAATATAATTTCATTATGAAATAAGTAAATAAGTAGCATCAAAGGAAGTCGACGGTCCAAGCGTCAATGTTGTGGAACGACTTATCCAAGATATATCGTTGTTTGGAAAGTGTTTGTTGGCATATCCAGTTGTCGCACTTCTCTGCACAAATTATCACAAATTTAAATTATAATGTTAACAAGTAGAATACGTATTTTTAATAAAATCTAACATAGCTAGCCAGAAAACATTTAACATTTATTAAAAAAATATATGTTTGGAAGTTAAATCGACTTCATAGGACAATAGTGTTGTTATATATACTCGTTATTCGTTGACATGCGTTCGCTACTTAAACTACCATGTACTGTACTTATGTGAAATCTCCCATGTCTCTTCGCTCATCTCACCGAACCCTACAGGCTCTGTGATATATTGCTTAATTAATTGAGATTCACAAATAAAGCTTATAATTGTATATGTTATCAAAAAGGCAGAGCTTATTTTAGTTCATTTATTATGCACCCCATACCCATCCTATGGGCGATAGTGGAGTGTTACAGAGGCGCATAATGGGCTCAGGGACTGAGCCCCACAATTCATATAGCCAAGGAAGTTATAATCTTGATAAGCTAGTTACAAAAGTCAATGCACATTGTCAAATCAACAATGGGCTCGAGACCGACCACAAGTACAGTTTATAATTTAAGCAACTGACATATATGGAGGGCTAGTGTCACAATTGATTTGTTTATCCTACACATAACCCCCTCTCCCCCATCCAATGGGCAGCGGTGGATAGGTTACAATCAAGTCGTTTTTTGCGTTTTATTCAGAGATTAGATCTTATTGGGTGAGGAAAGATATTCATATTTTAAAGAAGGCTTCTTGGCTGATGCTCTCCATTGATGGAAAATCTACAACCTTTTGAAAATCAATGTTAGTTTGATCTAATATTGTAATTAACGCAGTTACCTGATGTTATTCTTCACCTATATCTTTTTTCTGGTTAATCCCTATTTACATTATGCAGTTCAGGCTTCGTCGCCAGACTATAGTTTTTAGTTTAGTAAATTTATCACATAATGGGTTCAGGGACTGAACACACAATTTATTTATCTAAGCAAGTTACAATCTTGAGGAGCTAGCCACAAAATTCATAACACATCGTCACATCAACAACATGGGTTCGAGATCGACCACAAGTACAGTTTCTAAATTAAGCAAATGCCATAAGTGAAGAGCTAGTGTCACAATTGATATGTTTGTCCTGCACATTTCCACAGTGGTTTGCTTGGGTTCTTTTAATTATCTTAGATACCATTGAAGAGAACCTCCTAGGTACTATAGTGTATATATGCTGGTAAGAAGTATAATTATCCTGAGAAATCGTGTAAATTATGTTGTACGAGTGCTTCCAGTTAAGTAACATAGTTCATTTGTGTGCGCGTGCTTGAAGAGGAAATGTTATCCCCCCCCACCCCCCATTGTAAATATTTGTGGGTTTCAGACCATACGGCCACGGCTTACCCTCGCCGCGGTCGAGGGTAAGAACACCAATAACAATTATGGAAAGTTCCTTCACCTATACATAGACAAGAGACTGAACTTCAGCACCCACATACAACACATAAGGGGATGCTCTGAGAGAGAGAGAGAGAGAGAGAGAGAGAGAGAGAGAGAGAGAGAGAGAGAGAGAGAGAGAGAGAGAGAGAGAGAGAGAGAGAGAGAGAGAGAGAGAGAGAGAGAGAGAGAGAGAGAGAGAGAGAGAGAGAGAGAGAGAGAGAGAGAGAGAGAGAGAGAGAGAGAGAGAGAGAGAGAGAGAGAGAGAGAGAGAGAGAGAGAGAGGGAGAGAGAGAGAGGGAGAGTAAAATTATCCACTGAGGTCTGATTAAGTCCTTTTGGGGACCTTAATCATTAGGACGTCCAATGATTAACGCAAAGTGAAGCGTATTCAGATGGTATATTGACAACATTCAGCATATCTCATAATGACCTAGTAGTACTTGGTGCACAAATACCTTTTCCATAGGAATCGCAAAACATAATTAAACACAACTGTACCGTACAGTGTTATATATTTATTTCAGTTTGAACAATTTTTAACATTAACATTCCAACATTCATTTTAGCAAGTTCTCTCATAATGACGTGTGGGTTAGCAATGTCAAAGGCTGACTTAAGATCTAGGAAAGTGGTATATGACCTATCAGTATGCAGGGTGAGGAATGTGGTAATACAGTGATGTACACTCTTTCCATGCATAAAGCCATATATCTGGGGAGACAACATATTATTAATTTTGTAAAGGAGACGGTTGAGAACCATCTTCTCAAGACACTTATAGAGACAACTAGTGAGGGAGACTGGGCATAAAGCACTCGGCTGGTGAGGTTTAGGAATGGGAATAATAACACTGTTGGTCCATGACTTAGGAAGCTCCCCAGTTACATAGCTCATATTATACAATTGAAGAAAGGTATTCCTTGGAACTAGCAGAAGCATAAGCAGTATGCCGTAAGTAACTCCATCCTCCCCGGGTGATGTAGCTTTGCCTTTATGTAGAGCAGAATCTAGTTTGTATTCAGTAAAAAGCATGTCACAGTCATCCTCTTGATGAAGCATGAAGTCAAGGAACCTTGCTCTATCAGTATATCTATCATTTAATTCATTCTGTGAGGGTAGAGGAAGACTGTCAAAGCTGGAAGTTGTGGCCCAAGCATCAACAAGATCATTTGCTCTGTGCAGAGGATTAGGGTACGAGATCTCTGCAGCATTTTTCCATTTGATCTTGTTGATATCCTTCCATGCCCGACTTAGTGGCGTGTGAGAATTGAGACCACGGACAAAAGTTTCCCAGTCTGTCTGCCTCAGCTCCACCATACGTTCCCTGGCCTTAGCCAGAGCCGCTTGAAAGAGCCGAAGCATTTCAGCAGTGCGGGTCCTTCTACAAGCTAGTCCAATTATTCTGGCAGTGCGTTTTAGTGCATGCAATTTAGAATCATTATAATAAGCATAAGTGCTATGACCAGTGTAATTTGGGTTACGTGGCCTGGACGATGAATCAAGTGATTCTATAAACTGCTCGATAGTACCTGTGAGCTCATTGTTAAAATCTTCAACTGATGAAGGCTCAGATGAACTGCACCAATCTGACACATGAGCAACAAGATTGTCTCGTTGATCGATGGGCACAGCCAGCCTCTTCCGCTTGAACACTCCACCAGGGAGGATAGAGCTGCCAATGCTTACAGTGGCTAATATGGCCAGATGATCAGACGCCATATCTGGCACTATTGACGAGGCACACACGGTGTGGGAGACGTTGACACCGAGACATAGATCAAGAATACCTCCGTAGATATGCGTTGGTTCAAGGTCACCCACAATCTGTGCATCATCGTGACTACCTAATAGTGACACCAGTTGGTTGCCGTTACGATTACTGAACTGCGAATTACCAATGTTCCTATGTCTAGCGTTATTATCACCTTTAATGATGGTAGGCTCAGTCTGAATACAGACAGGAAGGTCAGCATAATTAAAGTTACAAGGAGTTGATTATTTAGTATAGTTGTTTTTCTCTTTAACTGGATGATAGAGGGGGAGTCTTTAACGTGATTGGGAATACATACATACACACATGCATACATACATACATACATACATACATACATACATACATACATACATACATACATACATACATACATACATACATACATACATACATACATACATACATACATACATACATACATACATACACACATGCATACATACATACATACATACATTCATACATACATACATACATACATACATACATACATACATACATACATACATACATACATACATACATACATACATACATACATACATACATACATACATACATACATACATACACACATACATACATACATACATACATACATACATACATACATACATACATACATACATACATACATACATACATACATACATACATACATACATACATACATACATACATACATACATATATACATACATACATACATACATACATACATACATACATACATACATACATACATACATACATACATACATACATACATACATACATACATACATACATACACGTCCAGTCAGCATATAGCTATTTCGGGACAAAATCCAATACAGTTTATATTGGTGAGACGCCACTGTGATGAGGAGTTTAAATATCACAGGAACTGTAGGTTAATGTGTGACATAAGTGAGGTTAGATGAAGCATCTACAAGCATCAGCTGGAGGCTGATGGAGTGTTGTGGAGGCTGCTGGTACTATGTCCAGATGTTGGAGGGTGGATTTGACTCTCCCACCCTCCCTCCCCCTCCCCCCCCACATTGACCGCAGTACGTCTAAGGTTACTTTCCACTCTCGCTTACCAAGGGTATAACCCCCGCCCCCCCCCCCAACACACACATGCATCAGATTCTTAACTTACAATATTTATTATTTACCAATTTATGTTACTACACTGACTCTCAATTTCACAATATTGTATAAACTTTGATGAATCGCTCGTCTATGGGTCATCCAATAATGCTAGCAGACTTCTAGATGTTACCACTGCTAGGTTTCGGCTCGGCTACAAGTACCTCTGGAAGTTTGTAACATCTGATGATGTAGATTTGACTAAATGAAAACTCTGTCAGCAGAACTATTCGCATACTTTGAGTCATTATATAATGGAATGTGAAAAATAGCGGAATTTAAAGATAACAACATCAATAGTGTCCATGAAATGTGTAAGTACTTCATTCATAATGATGTGCTGCCCGAAATCTTAGCGAAGTATCCAAAATTTGCTTACTGTAGGTAATGCATACACATGACTGTAAAGCTGCCGCCCAGTTGGGTGGGTGTGGAGCACATGACTGTAAAGCTGCCGCCCAGTTGGGTGGGTGTCGAGCACATGACTGTAAAGCAGCCGCCCAGTTGGGTGGGTGTGGAGCACATGACTGTAAAGCAGCCGCCCAGTTGGGTGGGTGTGGAGCACATGACTGTAAAGCTGCCGCCCAGTTGGCTGGGTGTGGAGCACATGACTGTAAAGCTGCCGCCCAGTTGGGTGGGTGTGGAGCACATGACTGTAAAGCTGCCGCCCAGTTGGGTGGGTGTGGAGCACATGACTGTAAAGCTGCCGCCCAGTTGGGTGGGTGTGGAGCACATGACTGTAAAGCTGCCGCCCAGTTGGGTGGGTGTGGAACACATGACTGTAAAGCTGCCGCCCAGTTGGGTGGGTGTGGAGCACATGACTGTAAAGCTGCCGCCCAGTTGGGTGGGTGTGGAGCAAGACTAGTAACTGTGCGACTCACTATAGATGTAAAGTGCCTTGTATAGTGACTGTTGTGAGCCTCTTGTTGAATCACTTGTGACACAAAAGATTACTGATGTGTGTATTTGTGTGGGTGATTAAATATGTATGTGTATGTATATATGTATACGTATGAATATGTACATGTATGCATAAGTATGTGTACATTAATAATTTTGTAACTAGCGTCAAAAGATTGTTATATGCTTAGCTAAACGAACTAGAGGGTTCAGTTCCTGAACCGATTATGTGCCTCTGTAATCCTTTACACTACCGCCCACGGGATGTGTATTATGGGGTGCATAATAAAGAAAGAAAATGAATGGACCGAACCCCACAAATCATTTAGCTAAGCAAGTTACAATCTTGATGAGCTAGTTACAAAATTCACTATAAGTCGTCACATCATAAATGGGTTCGAGATGGACCACAAGTAGTGCATTACATAATTTATCAGTATTGTGCAGCCTGTGATCCCCGCCTGGCTGGATACTGATACCTAGATAATTTTTATGTGTCCGGACACCGGCGATAAGGTGGTATTATTTATTTAACTTAAGATATATATATTTTTAAATGTTGTCACATTAACGGCTACATCTTCCTTTCTTCTGACATATAGATTTTTAAGATTAATTAAAATATATGGAAACTAATTATACAATTTATTGGCTGGTGTGCAGGGCTTCACACTCTCAGAGCTAGCCATCAAGTAACTATCAAAACGCATATATCTTCGTTTTCACTTCAGTTATATTTATGACAAAGGATTTTAGATGTAGCCTATATTTCTACCTTTCAGATGACATAAATACTTTCGTTAATTACAATATCTAGATCAAACTAACATTGATTTTCAAAAGGTTGTAGATTTTCCATCAATGGAGAGCATCAGCCAAGAAGCCTTCTTTAAAATATGAATATCTTTCCTCACCCAATAAGATCTAATCTCTGAATAAAACGCAAAAAACGACTTGATTATAACCTATCCACCGCTGCCCATTGGATGGGGGAGAGGGGGTTATGTGTAGGATAAACAAATCAATTGTGACACTAGCCCTCCATATAAGTCAGTTGCTTAAATTATAAACTGTACTTGTGGTCGGTCTCGAGCCCATTGTTGATTTGACAATGTGCATTGACTTTTGTAACTAGCTTATCAAGATTATAACTTCCTTGGCTATATGAATTGTGGGGCTCAGTCCCTGAGCCCATTATGCGCCTCTGTAACACTCCACTATCGCCCATAGGATGGGTATGGGGTGCATAATAAATGAACTAAAATAAGCTCTGCCTTTTTGATAACATATACAATTATAAGCTTTATTTGTGAATCTCAATTAATTAAGCAATATATCACAGAGCCTGTAGGGTTCGGTGAGATGAGCGAAGAGACATGGGAGATTTCACATAAGTACAGTACATGGTAGTTTAAGTAGCGAACGCATGTCAACGAATAACGAGTATATATAACAACACTATTGTCCTATGAAGTCGATTTAACTTCCAAACATATATTTTTTTAATAAATGTTAAATGTTTTCTGGCTAGCTATGTTAGATTTTATTAAAAATACGTATTCTACTTGTTAACATTATAATTTAAATTTGTGATAATTTGTGCAGAGAAGTGCGACAACTGGATATGCCAACAAACACTTTCCAAACAACGATATATCTTGGATAAGTCGTTCCACAACATTGACGCTTGGACCGTCGACTTCCTTTGATGCTACTTATTTACTTATTTCATAATGAAATTATATTAGTTTGGAGTAAATATATGTTTTCTCATGTTCTGCATTCAGCACCCACATTATAGTAAATATACCATATTACTTCATTACTTAAATAATGCTAGGAGGGTTTGAGTAGCTTTGGGTCTTTAGTGGACAGAATCTCCAATAGATGGGGCGAGAGTCGCTCCCTCTCTCTCGCCCGAGCATTGTCGAAACTTAATTTAAAATTGATATATCTTTGTTCTCGAACATGATATATTTCATTTGGTGAAATCATAATAATGTTCATATCTCGGTCTTTCTGGAGGCATATAAGATTTTAGGCTTTATTAGCGTATCTTTGATAATTATACAATATATCGGCAAGTGCGTAGGCGTCTGCACTCCATGCCCGACAAGCTACTGAGCGCTACTATAAAAACATATGTATCTTCACTTGAGCTATAAATATGTCTATTGTAATGTATTGAAAATGAAGCTCTTATTTCTATCTTGCTTAAGACATATAAAACACTTGTGTTTATTAACGAATTTACGTGAAATAAACATTGATCTGAGAGAGAGTTGCTCTGTCGTTCAGTCTGTACGGGGTGGGAGCTCCGTAATTTTTAAAATACATGTATCTTCATTAGAACTTTAAATATGTCCATGGTAAAGTGTTTAAAGTGAAGCTTATATGTCTGCCTTTCTTGAGACATAAAATATATATGTTTATTAACGAATTCACGTGAAATAAACATTGTTCTGAGAGAGAGTTGCTCGGTCGATCAATCTGTCCGGGGTTAAAGCTCGGCTATTATAAAAGTACACGTATCTTCGCTTTAAATTTAAATATGCCCATGGTAAGGTATTTAGAATGAAGCTTATATTTCTATCTTTCTTGTGACATATAAAACTCTTACGTTTATTAAGGAATCTGTGTGAAATAGGCATGGTTCTGAGATGAATGCTGCGGTTTTCGAGCTCGACGCGCGGCAATGGACGCCTTAAACATCCAGTGGGTGTTATTGGACCCTATACCCATTTTATTTGTGGTTGGAGCCCCATACCCATTCTATGGGTGGTTGGAGCCCCATACCCATCCTGTGGGTTGTAGTGGACGCCATACTCATCCTGTGGGTGGTATTGGACCCCATACCCTTCCTGTGGGTGGATGTGATCCCCATACTCATCCTGTGGGTGGATGTGACCCTCATACCCATCCTGTGGGTGGTATTGGACCCCTTTCCCACCTAACAGGCGGTAGGTGACAATATACCCATCCTAGCTATAGTTGGTATAGTAGACACAATACCGTCCTGTTTGCAGTAGTTTACCCCATAGACATTCAAATGTAACATCGTTTTCTGTTAGCGTTCCTACAAAACATTCTTTAAAGATTTTTAAAGCCAAACTATGGTATATAATATTGATTGGTGAAGCACTGTTATTCTATGTAATAATTTATAGTGCTTATTATAATTTACTAAGAACAACTAATATTTCTCAAAACAAAACTACGAGCCTTCAATAGGATATAGCTGATCTGTAATATTATAAGAGCATGGACAACAGTAGGTAAATTTCACAACCCATGTGGGACCTGAAAACTACAATTTTCCTTATAATTGAACCAATCACGAATATTCTGCTATCTATGTTGACGGACGGGTACTGTGACACGTAAATTGGTACGTGAGGAAGAGTTTGGGCCTTGGTAAAAAAAGTAACTGGGAATATATCACATATTTACTAATTCATATTCAACATATTGACTTTAAGCATTAAGTCATATATGTGCTGTCTTGTGTGAGAACGGGTTGCTTTTTTACCAAGGCTCAAACTCTTCCTCACGTACCAATTTACGTCTCACAGTACCCGTCCATCAACGTAGATAGCTGAATAGTCGTGATTGGTTCAATTATAACGAAAATTGTAGTTTTCAGGTCCCACATGGGTTGTGAAATTTACCTACTATTGTCCATGCTCTTAGAATATTACAGATCAGCTACTTCCTATTGAAGGCTCGTAGTTTTGTTTTGAGAAATATTAGTTGTTCTTAGTAAATTATATCAAGCACAATAAATTATTACATAGAATAACAGTGCTTCACCAATCAATATTATATACCATAGTTTGTGCTTTAAAAATATTTAAAGAATGTTTTGTAGGAACGCTAACAGAAAACGATGTTATGTTGGAATGTATATAGGGTAAACTACTGCAAACAGGATTGTATGGTGTGTACAATCCCAAATATAGGATTAGTATAGGGTCCACTACCACCTGTTAGGTGGGTGAGGGGTCCAATAACACCCGCAGGATGAGTATGGGGGTCACATCCACCCACAGGATGGGTATGGGGATCACTTCCACCCACAGGAAGGGTATGGGATCCAATACCATCCACTGGATGTGTATGGCGTCCACTACCACCGACAGGATGGGTATGGGCTCACAACCACCCACAGGATGGGTATGGGGTCCAATACCACCCACAGGATGAGTATGGGGTCCACTATAACCCGCAGGATGGGTATAGGGCTCCAACCACCCACAGAATAAGTATGGGGTCCAATAACACCCACTGGATATGTATGGCGTCCATTGCCCCCACAGGATGACTATAGGGTACAATATCGCCCACAGGATTAGTATATAGGGTTCACTGTCGCCCACAGAGTCGGTATGGGGTCCACCGCCACCCACAGGGTCGGTATGGGGTCCACTCCCTCCCACAGGGTCGCTATGAAGTCAACTACCGTCCACAGGGTCGGTAGGGGTCCACTACCGCCCACAGGGTAGGTAGGGGGTCTACTGCCACCCACAGGGTCGGTAGGGGGTCCACTGCCGCCCACAGGATCGATAGGGGGTCCACTGCCGCCCACAGGGTCGATAGGGGGGGGGTCCATTACCGCCCACAGGATCGATAGGGGGTCCACTGCCGCCCACAGGGTCGGTAGGGGGTCCACTGCCGCCCACAGGTTCGGTAGGCGTCCACTGCCGCCCACAGGGTCGGTAGGGGGTCCACTGCCGCCCACAGGGTCGATAGGGGGTCCACTACCGCCCACAGGGTCGCTATGAAGTCAACTACCGCCCATAGTATTTGTATAGTGTCCACTATCGCCCATAGTGTTATTATGGGGTCCACTACCCCTCATAGGGTCGGTATGGGGGTCCATTACTACCCACAGAGTGTGTCTGGGGTCTATTTTGGCAATACTGCTTTTCCAATCTCATTTGTTGTTCAATGTAAAATATTTGTTGCTCGACTTGCAACAATTTATTTATATATATATATATATATATATATATATATATATATATATATATATATATATATATATATATATAATATATATATATATATATATATATATATATATATATATATATATATATATATATATATATATATATATATATATATATATATATAGTATAGTGTCTTTGCAATAATGTACCAATGTGTGTATTTTCATAACCCGTTTTAAATTGTTGAAAAATAAATAACTACATTGTGAATGCAAGTCAATGTTTACATGCTAAATCAGAGTTGCTAGATTCCGCTTAAAATAGCAAAATGTGCTTATTTTCAAAGCTTGAGAATTTAGCTTTAAAGTAGTTAAAGCTACGAATTTCGCAATTTGCTATGTACTTTAGTGTACTTTTTAAAATAAGGTTGGTTTTTAAGCTGCAAGTCATATGAATCTCAAAAAAGCATATTATTAACAATCTCATCTCCATAGTTCACTAGTTTCTGTAAATCAGATCTGGTAACTGTAGGCCAAGTACTGGAGGACTCAAGACACAATGTTTGTGGAAGCTATTAGTCTCTTTGAAGAAGTCTAAACGCGTCCAACAACATCAGTACTGGTGCAGTCATCGGGAGGACAAACCCTTCATGCAAACTGCACCTACTATCAACAAGAAGAAGAAGAAGTCATCTCGACAGGATCTTCCAGCTCCAGCTATAAAACTTCACCACACATGGATCATACTGGAGTATCAAACGGTAAGAAATTACTAAACTGTACAAAGTTTTATGCTAGAACATTTGTTACAGTCCTATGTGTACCCATCACATAGTGACGGAGTATGTGGGAATAATTTTGTTGACACTGTCCATTTTGTCAATTCTACAACAGCAGATAATACGAATTCCCAGAGATATTTGTAACTTGAGATACTTGCTTTGGTTTGGTTAAGTTAGGTTAGGTTAGGTTAGCCTAACCCAGTAAATCCTCCCCGGCTAGAATATAAACCCAGGACAAAGTGCTCGTGAAATGCCAGGCATTTGCAAATATGAGGATGTGGTTGATTATATAATATTCTTTTCTATATCATACCCAGGACAAAGTGCTCGTGAAATGCCAGGCATTTGCAAATATGAGGATGTGGTTGATTATATTATATTCTTTTCTATATCATAGATGTTCAATATATGAAAAATATTTTAGACTTAAAAATGGACCCCTGAGGTACTCAACTTACCACATTTCTTCATATTCATTCCCATTTAATATGACCCTTTGCTCTCTTTGTTTTAACTATTGTTTTGTGCACTTTACAATTTTTTTCATGAACCTGTAATTTCCTTGCTAGTCTTCCATGTGGTACCTTATTAAAGTCTTTAGCATAATCCATGTATACTACATCCACCGGAAACCCTTTGTCTGAGTACCATGTTACCATGTCCCAAAAGTGAGGAGGTTTATAAGGTAGCATCTGTTTTTAAGAAGACCATGGTGTGTCGATTGAATAAGATTGTTCACTGAAAGATGGTAAATGATTCCCTCCCTTAGGATTTTCGCCATGAGCTTGCAGATGTGTTATACCTAGCTGATCGGACATTAGTTTTGTGCTTAACTCTTTCTGCTTTTTTTTTTAAATACTGTGAGGGTGAAATTTTCATATTTAAAATCTCGGGGGACTATCCCTTGGTTCAGATATTTTGTGGAAAGTATTTTCAGCAGTATGCATAGTTCTTCTGTCAGTTTATTTTCCTTTATAATTAAGGTTTGTTTTCTTTTGTACCATAGAAAGTACCACAGAAAGGTGTTATAATGTTGTGTTAGCTTTTCTGTACAATTTTTCTTTTTTGTTTGTATAAAAGGCTATGCAATGAATTCAAATATTTACGCTACCAATCCATTTTTCAGATAGATAATCGGATTTTGACAGTATGGTGTACATACCAGATGTTCCAAAAATAACTACAGACAACAATAATGGTACTGTGTTTACTATTTTTATACTTTATATATAGGAAGACAGGTTCAATCAATGAGCATTTTAATATATCATCAAAATTTTCATACATTCCTTTCACTTTGTTACACTTGTAAAAACTTATTCTTAGCTATATTTATATAAATGTTAATACCACTGTTAAATGAACATATTGATTTGTGTCCTTATTAGTTATAGCTTATTTATGTTGACCCACCACCTTACTAAAGGGATTACCTTAACTTGTGTCACTATCTCTCTAGGGGGGCCCCAGGTAGGCAGTATAGGTAATGCCACTAACATGCATATCATTATGGGAAAGTCCATAATTTAACACATAATTATAAGTAGGTAATTTGTAGCAAATTTTAAGATTATTAATAGGTACATTGTAGCATAATTTTGCATAAGCATAATTTTCTTGTTTTGTTCTTGTACTTTTCCTTCGAACACTATTATTTTCTCTTCAGAATTTCACCGGAGAATAGCAGTGATGACTAGAGAACATCTTGAACGTGAGTACCAGAAAGCACGTGCTGCAATGATACAAAGAAATGAGTACTTGAAGAGACTCTTAAACGTGGAGGAACCAAACTCAATAAAGGTGACAAACAAGAAACAGAAAAAAGATAACATACAGGATGTATCACACATTAATTCAAAACAAAGACCAGCTGCACCCCAATCTGATGGTAATCTTCTATTATTTTTTTAACAATATTTCTACAGTTGTTATTTGTGTACTTTCCAATAATATTTGTTGTCTATTTTTAAGTGTATGCTAGACAATTATGGAGATTAAATTACTATAACACTGAACAACTTGGTAGCATAAAGTTAGTTATAGTAATATCTTGAGATTTGTCTGAAAATATTAATACTTGTATACAATTTGCAATTATGTACCATGCTTAAATCTTCAAATGTGCCACCCAGACATTCTGCCTGCTATACTTTCACCACCACACATTCAAAATGCGGGCTATTCTACTAGTGGCAGAACGTACACTTAAAGTTATTTGGCAGCTGGTGAAGAAACTTTGGAATCATTTGAGGTTGGTATGTCCCAACATCATTTGTTGGTATTTAAATGAGGGTTTATTTAATGGACATATGTCATAAATATTATGTACAAAAATTGTGCTTAATGCCTATGAAATTTTGTTTAACATATTATACTAATCATTCCTTTCACTTACAAATTTTTCTTACTAATTTGTAATCCCATATTTCAAAGTACTTGCTGCAGAACTTGAACAAATTAAAGATTCTCAGCCAAGTGTTTCTGACTGGTAAAAAAGAAGAAAAAATGCAGAGATTAATTGGGGAGAAAGCAGGGCAATGCTGTTCGATTGGACATTGTCTGAGTTGGGTGTTCCAGATAAAGGTAAATTAAATATTGCTGTGTTCATTAAGGTTATACTGTATAATAAGCATCATATGCAAATTAATGACACTCTATTAATACATTTAGACTTCAGATTGTTTAAAATGTTAGGTACACAGTATTTAAAATTAGTATAAATAATTACCCCTTTTTTCATTAGGTAAAGTTTGTGTACAATGTACAAATTGTGAGGCAAGCATCAAATGTGAAGACTGTTTTGCATTTTTGTGTCACATTTGTGACCAAATGCAACATTTTCTCATGCCTTTCCACCACAGATTATATTGGAAAAATGGCTTTTATGAGCCATTAGACCCGACACAAACTGTGTGCCCTGAAGGAAATATCTTTCACTGGAGTAAGTATACGATACCTGTATAAAATCCGTACTTTGTTCCGAGATTACTTCTACTTCCCAATCCCAGTCTAGAGCTACGATTATCTTGGTATAACAAAATAAAATGAATACATGTTTCATTTCAGTCATTACAACATTTATTCTTTTGTCCTCTACACACACTATATTATAATGAATTATATTGTCTTCAAATTAATGTTCTTATAAATAAAGTATGCACATATAAATATACATTGTCATATGACATATTTTTTAACCGAGTATGTCTTTATAGTTTGCCTTTCAATTGCATCCATATCATCATTTTATATATCTAACACCATGTAAATTTTTGTTTTATGTAAAATTTAGCAGTGCATCAGAATTCTTCATATAAAACATTTTTTGATACCCCATTACCCATTGTTTAATATTATAGTGGTTACAGACAATAAATAATTATTTCTGAATTATCATTGCAGAGGTATCAGAAACCCCTATTATTCTGATAGTATCTTCAGCAAAGATGAAGATGTTCAAGCTCATGTTGGTACTATTCAGAGCTTGAAAACTAAGGTGAGTTTCATTATATATTGAGAAACCTTCAATTTTACCTAATAACTGTTTAGCGACTATAACATCTGGTGGCCATTTTTGTATTTTTTCATTATAGTTTATATATATTGAATAAGGAAATATAACCCATAGAAATTCTTATGTGCAACAACAATGCCTATCGCGCAAAATAATCTCTACCTTCTACCCGTCCTACATAATTATAATCATGCTCACCAACTGGTTATTTAGTTACTATAAATATTTTTGTTTAACAGAGTAAGCACACGTGTGGAGTGTCTACATGGAAAGCTGCTCAAAATAAGCTTCTTTCATTCCAAAGTTTGGATGAAACAGGAATCAGCATGGCCTCCTGTCGACATGGTATTATCCTTCACACCTTGAATATGTATCAAGGAGAGCTGTACAGTTATGCCCACTATTTGCAAATTATGTATTTCAAATACGTAAAGTTTATTTGTCAAGACATAATTTGCAAATATTGGCCATGGCCTTAACTGTGGCTCAGAAACAATCACATTTTCACATTGGTCAAGCAAAGCCATTTTTAGGAGTCCTACATGCAAAAGGACATGCTTGGTATTGTCAGGTAAATAAAAATATAACATTACATTTATGTATACTAATGTATACATTTATGTATACATTTATGTATACTAATTAAATTTAATGTAATGTATACATTACATTAAATATAATAAGTACAGTTTGTGTAAAAAAATTTAAGATTTCTGATTGTTTAAGATTAATGATATACGTATCATTTAATATAGTAGGAGGCTTTTAATTTTTGTACAGTAATTTGAATTTTTTTTTACTGTATACTTTTATGTTAAAGGTATTGTATGGAGGGCGGTGGGAAGAAGGAAGTGGCATGACTTTAGGGGAAGAGGCAGAGCAAGTGTTTGCATACCTCTCACGATACAACTCTACAACTAAAAACATGCTGAAAGCTGGTATTTGTTTATATGGTTCATCTGATCAAGTTTTTTATTATTTTACCTGCCCTGTAATCAGTATAATGCTATTTGTATTCAGTATTCAATAAGTATCAACTCCCTCAAATAAACATAACTTCATAAACATTTATCCAGCAGAATTTTATACTTGAGTAAAGTCTTGCTATTTACGACTTTGACAGGTAGACAATTCCATGGTTTTCATATACTGTACTGGTGTGTTTTACATATATTTGAACTTTTACCGAAAACTTTATTTATTTATTCTAATTTCTTTAGTATTTTCAGGGAAATTTGTAAATGTCTTAAACCCCATTAAATAGTCTATATATTACAGGATCCTAACAAGTACGCTATTGAAGAGAAGCACCTATCAACCAAAAATAAGAGTGGAATCTTGGCTCTTTTGAAGCAAGGGCAAAAGTTGTGTTCTGACAAGCTGAGTGATGCAAAGCGTTTATTTGGATACCAGGAAGAGGATGTTGATCTTTCCGAGCCCTACCTGGAGCATTGTGACAGTGAAGATGATGATGATGAAGATGAAGATTTACTACTAAACTGATGATACAAAAGTTAAGTATAATAAATTTTACCTGATTTCTCTTACTTAATTTCTAATTATCCTAGCCCTAAAATTACTACTGGCCTCCATTGCCTTGCCTGCACTTTGTTTCCCCCTTAACCATATCACTCATTCTTGCAGGTGTGAGACAGAGAGGTACAAGATCATCCAAGAGGAACAACACCTGAAGCACCCAACATTTGGGTGTTTTAATTAATTAAAACGCCCTTCATGGCTTCACTCATCCTGGCTGGTTTAATTAAAAAAACCTAACCTAAACCTAAGTCATTTACAAGTAACTTAAATACATGGTAAATAAAATCAGGTATTATCCATCAATGGATATAGTCTCTACATCATGCAAGAGGAGCCACACATCTATGGTTCATAAAATAAAACCCTGAGCCCATTCTGTGCCTCTGTAACCCTTTCCACTACCGTCCAAAAGATGGGTATGGAGTGCATAATAAATGAACTAAACTAATTAAAAAAAACTCATATATAATATAATATATATACCTCTAGAGTCAAGGGAGTTAAGTTTTAGGCTGCACAATGAAACTGCTATTGACAATTTTATAACTGCTGCTGATAATGTCTGTCCTGTGACTTTTTTGTAAGCATAACCAAAACGCTTAACAATCCCTTGCTTAATGAGATAATCCTTTCCCTTAAAACCAAGTCTAGTGCCCTTGAGGAGATACCAACTTTAATTTACAAAAAAGCCTCCAGAACTTTAGCCCCTGCAATTACATTGCTCTTCAACAGGTCACTTGAACTCCAAACCTTTCCAGTTATCCTACAAAAAGCGAGTTACCCCTGTACACAAATGTGGTGATCTCACAGATGTTAACAACTACAGACCTATATCAATCCTGCCTAACTTGTCAAAATTTGTTGAAAAACTAATCTACAAGCAGCTTTACTCTTATCTAGCCAAACACAATATACTTAGTTCTTGCCAATATGGCTTCAGACCCAAAAAAGCACTAACGATGCACTTATTAGTATGATTAACTTGATTCATGCAGCTCTTGATAAAAATGAGTTCCCTGTTGGGTTATTTGTGGACCTGCGTACGGCTTTTGACATTGTCAACCGCCAAAACCTTCTTAAATTACATCATTATGGAGTCAGAGGACACTCCCTGCAATACCTCAAATCCTACCTCACTGACAGGCTCCAGTATGTTTCTGTGAATAATTCAATTTCTCCCACCCTACCCATCAACATTGGTGTTCCTCAGGGCAGCATACTTGGCATATTTGGGTATCCTTTGGAGGTGCTTATCCAGTTCTCACTTGAACACTGTGAGGGGATTGCCAGTTATGCCCCTTATGTGTAGCGGAAGCGTGTTGAACAGTCTCGGGCCTATGATGTTGATAGATTTCTCTCTCAGAATACCTGTTGCACCTCTGCTTTTCAACGGGGGTATTCTGCACATCCTGACATGTCTTCTGGTCTCGTGTGATGTTATTTCTATTGTGGGGTAGTGGAGAGTAGGATGAGGGGGTAGTGGTGTGTAGGAGTATGTATGAGGATGTAGGATGTCGGAGTATGTATGAGGATGTGTACATGTATATATAACATTAATAACATTAAGAAAACCAGGGAATGTCATCCACATGTACTGCTCTTAACTTATGTAGAAACCTTATATATTATAAATGAAAATGACAGAATGACAGAGGACACTCCCTGCAATAGCGCTGTTTGTTGACAGAATTGTATTTGTGCTGCTTTTTCAGCTATGTTTTCATTTCTTGTTTTCATTTTACTCTTTATGCTCAATTAGTATTAAGCTTTAGTCATTTAAGTTTTTCCTGCCCGAAACGCTTTGCGTAATAGTGGCTTTAGGCATTGTATGTACTAGCTCTATCTATAAGTACACCAATCTTTATAAAAATTTCTTGTATGTATGTACCTTACCTAAATAAACATTTATTTATTTATTATTTATATTTAGGATTCATCAACTGCCAAAGATACTCACATGCCAGTATAATTCTGGCGAGAGAGAGGTTTTGGAAAAGCCGTTATACCAACTAGTCAGCTATAAGGGTGATATTTGTGGGGCACAGGCAAGCTCGGCCTGGCCCATTAACCCCCAACTGACACTATAACCACAGAGAATACTGTATTTATTTATTTATATACAAGAAATATATACACTGGGGTTAACAGAGAATATAGAAATGAAGTTGAATTTACATTCTAAAAGCCACTAGCACGCATAGCATTTCGGGCAAGTCCTTAAACTAACAGAAAATTTTAGATAAATTAACAAAAAAAATTGACAAAAAATGTTTACAGGTACATTGAAGAAAATTTTGACACAAAAGCAGATTAGAATAATACACAATAATGAAATAAGGATTACTAGGTACATGAGGACTGGCCATTGTACTATATAGACCTGAAAAAGTGTAACTTAGCGACAACCAGAACTGTCAGGCAGAGTGGCGGGACTGTCAGGCAGGGTGATGGGACTGTCAGGCAGGGTGGTGGGACTGTCAGGCAGGGTGGTGGGACTGTAAGGCAGGGTGGTGGGACTGTCAGGCAGGGTGGTGGGATTGTCAGGCAGAGTGGTGGGACTGTCAGGCAGGGTGGTGGGACTGTCAGGCAGGGTAGTGGGATTGTCAGGCACGGTGGTGGGACTGTCAGGCAGGGTGGTGGGATTGTCAGGCAGGGTGGTGGGACTGTCAGGCAGGGTGGTGGGACTGTCAGGCAGAGTGGTGGGACTGTCAGGCAGGGTGGTGGGACTGTCAGGCAGGGTGGTGGGACTGTCAGGCAGAGTTGTGGGACTGTCAGGCAGAGTGGTGGGACTGTCAGGCAGGGTGGTTGGACTGTCAGGCAGGGTGGTGGGACTGTCAAGCAGGGTGGTGGGACTGTCAGGCAGGGTGGTGGGACTGTCAGGCAGAGTGGTGGGACTGTCAGGCAGGGTGGTGGGACTGTCAGGCAGAGTGGTGAGACTGTCAGGCAGAGTGGTGGGACTGTCAGGCAGGGTGGTGGGACTGTCAGGCAGAGTGGTGGGACTGTCAGGCAGAGTGGTGAGACTGTCAGGCAGGGTGGTTGGACTGTCAGGCAGGGTGGTGGGACTGTCAGGCAGGGTGGTGGGACTGTCAGGCAGGATGGTGGGACTGTCAGGCAGAGTGGTGGGACTGTCAGGCAGGGTGGTGGGACTGTCAGGCAGAGTGGTGGGACTGTCAGGCAGGGTGGTGGGACTGTCAGGCAGAGTGGTGGGACTGTCAGGCAGGATGGTGGGACTGTCAGGCAGAGTGGTGGGACTGTCAGGCAGGGTGGTGGGACTGTCAGGCAGAGTGGTGGGACTGTCAGGCAGAGTTGTGGGACTGTCAGGCAGGGTGCTGGGACTGTCAGGCAGGGTAGTGGGACTGTCAGGCAGAGTGGTGGGACTGTCAGGCAGGGTGGTTGGACTGTCAGGCAGAGTGGTGGGACTGTCAGGCAGGGTGGTGGGACTGTCAGGCAGGGTGCTGGGACTATCAGGCAGAGTGGTAGGATTGTCAGGCAGGATGGTGTGGCTGTCAAGCAGGGTGGTGGGACTGTCAGGCAGAGTAGTGGGACTGTCAGGCAGGGTGGTTGGACTGTCAGGCAGGGTGGTGGGACTGTCAGGCAGGGTGGTGGGACTGTCAGGCAGGGTGGTGGGACTGTCAGGCAGAGTAGTAGGACTGTCAGGCAGGGTGGTGGGACTGTCAGGCAGGGTGGTGGGACTATCAGGCAGGGTGGTGGGACTGTCAGGCAGAGTGGTGGGACTATCAGGCAGGATGGTGGGACTGTCAGGCAGAGTAGTGGGACTGTCAGGCAGGGTGGTGGGACTGTCAGGCAGGGTGGTGGGATTGTCAGGCACGGTGGTGGGACTGTCAGGCAGGGTGGTGGGATTGTCAGGCAGGGTGGTGGGACTGTCAGGCAGGGTGGTGGGACTGTCAGGCAGAGTGGTGGGACTGTCAGGCAGAGTGGTGGGACTGTCAGGCAGGGTGGTGGGACTGTCAGGCAGGGTGGTGGGACTGTCAGGCAGAGTTGTGGGACTGTCAGGCAGAGTGGTGGGACTGTCAGGCAGGGTGGTTGGACTGTCAGGCAGGGTGGTGGGACTGTCAAGCAGGGTGGTGGGACTGTCAGGCAGGGTGGTTGGACTGTCAGGCAGGGTGGTGGGACTGTCAGGCAGAGTGGTGGGACTGTCAGGCAGGGTGGTGGGACTGTCAGGCAGAGTAGTGGGACTGTCAGGCAGAGTGGTGGGACTGTCAGGCAGGGTGGTGGGACTGTCAGGCAGGGTGGTGGGACTGTCAGGCAGAGTGGTGGGACTGTCAGGCAGAGTGGTGAGACTGTCAGGCAGGGTGGTTGGACTGTCAGGCAGGGTGGTGGGACTGTCAGGCAGGGTGGTGGGACTGTCAGGCAGGATGGTGGGACTGTCAGGCAGAGTAGTGGGACTGTCAGGCAGGGTGGTGGGACTGTCAGGCAGAGTGGTGGGACTGTCAGGCATGGTGATGGGACTATCAGGCAGAGTGGTGGGACTGTCAGGCAGGATGGTGGGACTGTCAGGCAGAGTGGTGGGACTGTCAGGCAGGGTGGTGGGACTGTCAGGCAGAGTAGTGGGACTGTCAGGCAGAGTGGTGGGACTGTCAGGCAGGGTGCTGGACTGTCAGGCAGGGTAGTGGGACTGTCAGGCAGAGTGGTGGGACTGTCAGGCAGGGTGGTTGGACTGTCAGGCAGAGTGGTGGGACTGTCTAGGCAGGGTGGTGGGACTGTCAGGCAGGGTGCTGGGACTATCAGGCAGAGTGGTAGGATTGTCAGGCAGGATGGTGTGGCTGTCAAGCAGGGTGGTGGGACTGTCAGGCAGAGTGGTGGGACTGTCAGGCAGGGTGGTTGGACTGTCAGGCAGGGTGGTGGGACTGTCAGGCAGGGTGGTGGGACTGTCAGGCAGGGTGGTGGGACTGTCAGGCAGAGTAGTGGGACTGTCAGGCAGGGGTGGTGGGACTGTCAGGCAGGGTGGTGGGACTATCAGGCAGGGTGGTGGGACTGTCAGGCAGAGTGGTGGGACTATCAGGCAGGGATGGTGGGACTGTCAGGCAGGGTGGTGGGACTATCAGGCAGGGTGGTGGGACTGTCAGGCAGAGTGGTGGGACTATCAGGCAGGATGGTGGGACTGTCAGGCAGGGTGGTGGGACTGTCAGGCAGGGTGGTGGAACTGTCAGGCAGAGTGGTGGGACTATCAGACAGGATGGTGGGACTGTCAGGCAGGGTGGTGGGACTATCAGGCAGAGTGGTAGGATAGTCAGGCAGGATGGTGTGGCTGTCAAGCAGGGTGGTGGGACTGTCAGGCAGAGTAGTGGGACTGTCAGGCAGGGTGGTTGGACTGTCAGGCAGGGTGGTGGGGACTGTCAGGCAGGGTGGTGGACTGTCAGGCAGGGTGGTGGGACTGTCAGGCAGAGTAGTAGGACTGTCAGGCAGGGTGGTGGGACTGTCAGGCAGGGTGGTGGGACTATCAGCAGGGTGGTGGGACTGTCAGGCAGAGTGGTGGGACTATCAGGCAGGATGGTGGGACTGTCAGGCAGAGTAGTGGGACTGTCAGGCAGGGTGGTGGGACTGTCAGGCAGGGTGTGGGATTGTCAGGCACGGTGTGGGACTGTCAGGCAGGGTGGTGGGATTGTCAGGCAGGGTGGTGGGACTGTCAGGCAGGGTGGTGGGACTGTCAGGCAGAGTGGTGGGACTGTCAGGCAGAGTGGTGGGACTGTCAGGCAGGGTGGTGGGACTGTCAGGCAGGGTGGTGGGACTGTCAGGCAGAGTTGTGGGACTGTCAGGCAGAGTGGTGGGACTGTCAGGCAGGGTGGTTGGACTGTCAGGCAGGGTGGTGGGACTGTCAAGCAGGGTGGTGGGACTGTCAGGCAGGGTGGTTGGACTGTCAGGCAGGGTGGTGGGACTGTCAGGCAGAGTGGTGGGACTGTCAGGCAGGGTGGTGGGACTGTCAGGCAGAGTAGTGGGACTGTCAGGCAGAGTGGTGGGACTGTCAGGCAGGGTGGTGGGACTGTCAGGCAGGGTGGTGGGACTGTCAGGCAGAGTGGTGGGACTGTCAGGCAGAGTGGTGAGACTGTCAGGCAGGGTGGTTGGACTGTCAGGCAGGGTGGTGGACTGTCAGGCAGAGTGGTGAGACTGTCAGGCAGGGTGGTTGGACTGTCAGGCAGGGTGGTGGGACTGTCAGGCAGGGTGGTGGACTGTCAGGCAGGATGGTGGGACTGTCAGGCAGAGTAGTGGGGACTGTCAGGCAGGGTGGTGGGACTGTCAGGCAGAGTGGTGGGACTGTCAGGCAGGGTGGTGGGACTGTCAGGCAGAGTGGTGGGACTGTCAGGCAGGATGGTGGGACTGTCAGGCAGAGTGGTGGGACTGTCCGGCAGGGTGGTGGGACTGTCAGGCAGAGTAGTGGGACTGTCAGGCAGAGTGGTGGGACTGTCAGGCAGGGTGCTGGGACTGTCAGGCAGGGTTGTGGGACTGTCAGGCAGAGTGGTGGGACTGTCAGGCAAGGGGTTGGACTGTCAGGCAGAGTGGTGGGACTGTCAGGCAGGGTGGTGGGACTGTCAGGCAGGGTGCTGGGACTATCAGGCAGAGTGGTAGGATTGTCAGGCAGGATGGTGTGGCTGTCAAGCAGGGTGGTGGGACTGTCAGGCAGAGTGGTGGGACTGTCAGGCAGGGTGGTTGGACTGTCAGGCAGGGTGGTGGGACTGTCAGGCAGGGTGGTGGGACTGTCAGGCAGGGTGGTGGGACTGTCAGGCAGAGTAGTGGGACTGTCAGGCAGGGTGGTGGGACTGTCAGGCAGGGTGGTGGGACTATCAGGCAGGGTGGTGGGACTGTCAGGCAGAGTGGTGGGACTATCAGGCAGGATGGTGGGACTGTCAGGCAGGGTGGTGGGACTATCAGGCAGGGTGGTGGGACTGTCAGGCAGAGTGGTGGGACTATCAGGCAGGATGGTGGGACTGTCAGGCAGGGTGGTGGGACTGTCAGGCAGGGTGGTGGAACTGTCAGGCAGAGTGGTGGGACTATCAGGACAGGATGGTGGGACTGTCAGGCAGGGTGGTGGGACTATCAGGCAGAGTGGTAGGGATAGTCAGGCAGGATGGTGTGGCTGTCAAGCAGGGTGGTGGGACTGTCAGGCAGAGTAGTGGGACTGTCAGGCAGGGTGGTTGGACTGTCAGGCAGGGTGGTGGGACTGTCAGGCAGGGTGGTGGGACTGTCAGGCAGGGTGGTGGGACTGTCAGCAGAGTAGTAGGACTGTCAGGCAGGGTGGTGGGACTGTCAGGCAGGGTGGTGGGACTATCAGGCAGGGTGGTGGGACTGTCAGGCAGAGTGGTGGGACTATCAGGCAGGATTGGTGGGACTGTCAGGCAGAGTAGGTGGGACTGTCAGGCAGGGTGGTGGGACTGTCAGGCAGGGTGGTGGGATTGTCAGGCACGGGTGGTGGGACTGTCAGGCAGGGTGGTGGGATATGTCAGGCAGGGTGGTGGGACTGTCAGGCAGGGTGGTGGGACTGTCATGCAGAGTGGTGGGACTGTCAGCAGAGTGGTGGGACTGTCAGGCAGGGTGGTGGGACTGTCAGGCAGGGTGGTGGGACTGTCAGGCAGAGTTGTGGGACTGTCAGGCAGAGTGGTGGGACTGTCAGGCAGGGTGGTTGGACTGTCAGGCAGGGTGGTGGGACTGTCAAGCAGGGTGGTGGGACTGTCAGGCAGGGTGGTTGGACTGTCAGGCAGGGTGGTGGGACTGTCAGGCAGAGTGGTGGGACTGTCAGGCAGGGTGGTGGGACTGTCAGGCAGAGTAGTGGGACTGTCAGGCAGAGTGGTGGGACTGTCAGGCAGGGTGGTGGGACTGTCAGGCAGGTGGTGGGACTGTCAGGCAGAGTGGTGGGACTGTCAGGCAGAGTGGTGAGACTGTCAGGCAGGGTGGTTGGACTGTCAGGCAGGGTGGTGGGACTGTCAGGCAGGGTGGTGGGACTGTCAGGCAGGATGGTGGGACTGTCAGGCAGAGTGTGGGACTGTCAGGCAGGGTGGTGGGACTGTCAGGCAGAGTGGTGGGACTGTCAGGCAGGGTGGTGGGACTATCAGGCAGAGTGGTGGGACTGTCAGGCAGGATGGTGGGACTGTCAGGCAGAGTGGTGGGACTGTCAGGCAGGGTGGTGGGACTGTCAGGCAGAGTAGTGGGACTGTCAGGCAGAGTGGTGGGACTGTCAGGCAGGGTGCTGGGACTGTCAGGCAGGGTAGTGGGACTGTCAGGCAGAGTGGTGGGACTGTCAGGCAGGGTGGTTGGACTGTCAGGCAGAGTGGTGGGACTGTCAGGCAGGGTGGTGGGACTGTCAGGCAGGGTGCTGGGACTATCAGGCAGAGTGGTAGGATTGTCAGCAGGATGGTGTGGCTGTCAAGCAGGGTGGTGGGACTGTCAGGCAGAGTGGTGGGACTGTCAGGCAGGGTGGTTGGACTGTCAGGCAGGGTGGTGGGACTGTCAGGCAGGGTGGTGGGACTGTCAGCAGGGTGGTGGGACTGTCAGGCAGAGTAGTGGGACTGTCAGGCAGGGTGGTGGGACTGTCAGGCAGGGTGGTGGGACTATCAGGCAGGGTGGTGGGATTGTCAGGCAGAGTGGTGGGACTATCAGGCAGGATGGGGATTGTCAGGCAGAGTGGTGGGACTTCAGGCAGGAGTGGTGGACTGTCAGGCAGGGTGGTGGGACTATCAGGCAAGTGGTGGGACTGTCAGGCAAGGTGGTGGGACTGTCAGGCAGGAGTGGTGGGACTGTCAGGCAGAGTGGTGGGACTGTCAGGCAGGAGGTGGTGGGACTGTCAGGCAGAGTGGTGGGACTTCAGGCAGGGTGGTGGGACTGTCAGGCAGGGTGGTGGGACTGTCAGGCAGAGTGGTGGGACTGTCAGGCAGAGTGGTTGGACTGTCAGGCAGGAGTGGTGGTGACTGTCAGGCAGGGTGTGTGGGACTGTCAGGCAGGGTGGTGGGACTGTCAGGCAGGGTGGTAGGACTGTCAGGCGGGTGGTGGGCTGTCAGGCAGGTGGTGGGACTGTCAGGCAGAGTGGTGGGACTGTCAGGCAGAGTGGTGGACTGTCAGGCAGAGTGGTGGGACTGTCAGGCAGGGTGTGGGACTGTCAGGCAGGGTGGTGGGACTGTCAGGCAGAGTGGGGGACTGTCAGGCAGGGTGGTGGGACTGTCAGGCAGGGTGGTGGGACTGTCAGGGCAGGTGGTGGGACTGTCAGGCAGGGTGGTGGGACTGTCAGGCAGGTGGTGGGACTGTCAGGCAGGGTGGTGGGACTGTCAGGCAGGGTGGTGGGACTGTCAGGCACGAGTGGTGGGACTGTCAGGCAGGGTGGTGGGACTGTCAGGCAGGGTGGTGGGACTGTCAGGCAGGTGGTGGGACTGTCAGGCAGAGTGGTGGGACTGTCAGGCAGGAGTGGTGGGACTGTCAGGCAGGGTGGTGGGACTGTCAGGCAGGGTGGTGGGACTGTCAGGCAGGTGGTGGGACTGTCAGGCAGGGTGGTGGGACTGTCAGGCAGAGTGGTGGGACTGTCAGGCAGGGTGGTTGGGACTGTCAGGCAGAGGTGGTGGGACTGTCAGGCAGGGTGGTGGGACTGTCAGGCAGGGTGGCTGGGACTATCAGGCAGAGGTGGTAGGGACTTGTCAGGCAGGATGTGGGCTGTCAGCAGGTGGTGGGACTGTTCAGGCAGAGTGGTGAGGACTGTCAGGCAGGGTGGTTGGACTGTCAGGCAGGGTGGTGGGACTGTCAGGCAGGGTGGTGGGACTGTCAGGCAGGGGGTGGTGGGACTGTCAGGCAGAGTAGTGGGGACTGTCAGGCAGGGTGGTGGGACTGTCAGGCAGAGTGGATGGGACTGTCAGGCAGGGTGGTGGGACTGTCAGGCAGGGTGCGGGGGACTATCAGGCAGAGTGGTAGGATTGTCAGGCAGGAGTGGTGTGGCTGTCAAGCAGAGGTGGTGGGACTGTCAGGCAGAGTAGTGGGACTGTCAGGCAGGGTGGTTGGGACTGTCAGGCAGGGTGTGGGACTGTCAGGCAGGGTGGTGGGACTGTCAGGCAGGGTGGTGGGACTGTCAGGCAGAGTAGTAGGACTGTCAGGCAGGGTGGTGGGACTGTCAGGCAGGGTGGTGGGACTATCAGGCAGGGTGGTGGACTGTCAGGCAGAGTGGTGGGACTATCAGGCAGGATGGTGGGACTGTCAGGCAGAGTAGTGGGACTGTCAGGCAGGGTGGTGGGACTGTCAGGCAGGGTGGTGGGATTGTCAGGCACGGTGGTGGGACTGTCAGGCAGGGTGGTGGATTGTCAGGCAGGGTGGTGGGACTGTCAGGCAGGGTGGTGGGACTGTCAGGCAGAGTGGTGGGACTGTCAGGCAGAGTGGTGGGACTGTCAGGCAGGGTGGTGGGACTGTCAGGCAGGGTGGTGGGACTGTCAGGCAGAGTTGTGGGACTGTCAGGCAGAGTGGTGGGACTGTCAGGCAGGGTGGTTGGACTGTCAGGCAGGGTGGTGGGACTGTCAAGCAGGGTGGTGGGACTGTCAGGCAGGGTGGTTGGACTGTCAGGCAGGGTGGTGGGACTGTCAGGCAGATGGTGGGACTGTCAGGCAGGGTGGTGGGACTGTCAGGCAGAGTAGTGGGACTGTCAGGCAGAGTGGTGGGACTGTCAGGCAGGGTGGTGGGACTGTCAGGCAGGGTGGTGGGACTGTCAGGCAGAGTGGTGGGACTGTCAGGCAGAGTGGTGGACTGTCAGGCAGGGTGGTTGGACTGTCAGGCAGGGTGGTGGGACTGTCAGGCAGGGTGGTGGGACTGTCAGGCAGGATGGTGGGCTGTCAGGCAGAGTAGTGGGACTGTCAGGCAGGGTGGTGGGACTGTCAGGCAGAGTGATGGACTGTCAGGCAGGGTGGTGGGACTGTCAGGCAGGGTGCGGGGACTATCAGGCAGAGTGGTGGATTGTCAGCAGGATGGTGTGGCTGTCAGCAGGGTGGTGGGACTGTCAGGCGAGTAGTGGGACTGTCAGGCAGGGTGGTTGGACTGTCAGGCAGGGTGTGGGACTGTCAGGCAGGGTGGTGGGACTGTCAGGCAGGGTGGTGGACTGTCAGGCAGAGTAGGTAGGGCTGTCAGGCAGTGGTGGGACTGTCAGGCAGGGTGGTGGGACTATCAGGCAGGGTGGTGGGACTGTCAGGCAGAGTGGTGGGACTATCAGGCAGGATGGGTGGGACTGTCAGGCAGGAGTGGTGGGACTGTCAGGCAGGAGTGGTGGGACTGTCAGGCAGGGTGGTGGGACTGTCAGGCAGGGTGGTGGACTGTCAGGCAGAGGTGGTGGGACTGTCAGGCAGGGTGGTGGGACTGTCAGGCAGGGTGGTGGGACTGTCAGGCAGGGTGGTGGGACTGTCAGGCAGAGGTGGTGGGACTGTCAGGCAGGGTGGTGGGACTGTCAGGCAGGGTGGTGGGACTGTCAGGCAGAGTGGTGGGACTGTCAGGCAGAGTGGTGGGACTGTCAGGCAGAGTGGTGTGGACTGTCAGGCAGGGTGGTGGGACTGTCAGCAGGTGGTGGGACTGTCAGGCAGGGTGGTTGGGACTGTCAGGCAGGGTGGTGGGACTGTCAGGCAGGAGTGGTGGGACTGTCAGGCAGGGTGGTGGGACTGTCAGGCAGAGTAGGTGGGACTGTCAGGCAGGGTGGTGGGACTGTCAGGCAGGGTGGTGGGACTGTCAGGCAGGGTGGTGGGACTGTCAGGCAGAGTGGTGGGACTGTCAGGCAGGGTGGTGGGACTGTCAGGCAGGGTGGTGGGACTGTCAGGCAGGGTGGTGGACTGTCAGGCAGGATGGTGGGACTGTCAGGCAGGGTGGTGGGACTGTCAGGCAGAGTGGTGGGACTGTCAGGCAGGGTGGTGGGACTGTCAGGCAGGGTGGTGGGACTGTCAGGCAGGTGGTGGGACTATCAGGCAGGAGTGGTGGGACTGTCAGGCAGGATGGTGGGACTGTCAGGCAGGGTGGTGGGACTGTCAGGCAGGAGTGGTGGGACTGTCAGGCAGAGTAGTGGGACTGTCAGGCAGAGTGGTGGGACTGTCAGGCAGGGTGCTGGGACTGTCAGGCAGGGTGGTGGGACTGTCAGGCAGGGTGCTGGACTGTCAGGCAGGAGTGGTGGACTGTCAGGCAGAGTGGTGGGGACTGTCAGGCAGGGTGGTGGGACTGTCAGGCAGGTGGTGGGACTGTCAGGCAGGTGGTGGACTGTCAGGCAGGATGGTGTGGATTGTCATAGCAGGGTGGTGGGACTGTCAGGCAGGAGTGGTGGGACTGTCAGGCAGGGTGGTTGGACTGTCAGGCAGGGTGGGGGGAACTGTCAGGCAGGGTGGTGGGACTGTCAGGCAGGTAGGTGGTGGGACTGTCAGGCAGGAGTAGTGGGACTGTCAGGCAGGGTGGTGGGACTGTCAGGCAGGGTGGTAGGATTGTCAGGCACGGTTCGGTGGGACTGGTCAGTCAGGGTTGGTGGATTGTACAAGGGCAGGTTGGTTGGGACTGGTCCGGCAGGGGTGTGGGACTGTCAGGGCAGAGTGTTGGACTGTCAGGCAGAGTGGTGGGACTGTCAGGGCAGGGTGGTGGGACTGTCAGG
Source organism: Procambarus clarkii (assembly GCF_040958095.1). Taxonomy (NCBI): domain Eukaryota; kingdom Metazoa; phylum Arthropoda; class Malacostraca; order Decapoda; family Cambaridae; genus Procambarus; species Procambarus clarkii. The sequence continues at coordinate 2,727,047 of NC_091230.1, read as the reverse complement.
CAGGGTGGTGGGACTGTCAGGGCAGAGTTGCTGGGACTGTCAGGCAGAGTGGTGGGACTGTCAGGCAGGGGTGGTTGGACTGTTCAGGGCAGGGTGGGTTGGGACTGTCAAGCAGGGTGGTGGGGACTGTCAGGCAGGGTGGTTGGACTGTCAGGCCAGGTTGTGGGGACTGGTGGGACTGTCAGGCAGAGGTGGTGGGACTGTCAGGCCGGGTGGTGGGACTGTCAGGCAGAGTAGTGGGACTGTCAGGCAGAGTGGTGGGACTGTCAGGCAGGGTGGTGGACTGTCAGGCAGGGTGGTGGGACTTGTCAGGCAGAGTGGTGGGACTGTCAGGCAGAGTGGTGAGACTGTCAGGCAGGGTGGTGGGACTGTCAGGCAGGTGGTGGTGGGACGTCAGCAGGGTGGTGGGACTGTCAGGCAGGATGGTGGGACTGTCAGGCAGAGTAGTGGGACTGTCAGGCAGGGTGGTGGGACTGTCAGGCAGAGTGATGGGACTGTCAGGCAGGGTGGTGGGACTGTCAGGCAGGGTGGGGGGACTATCAGGCAGAGTGGTAGGATTGTCAGGCAGATGGTGTGGCTGTCAAGCAGGGTGGTGGGACTGTCAGGCAGAGTAGTGGGACTGTCAGGCAGGGTGGTTGGACTGTCAGGCAGGGTGGTGGGACTGTCAGGCAGGGTGGTGGGACTGTCAGGCAGGGTGGTGGACTGTCAGGCAGAGTAGTAGGACTGTCAGGCAGGGTGGTGTGGACTGTCAGGCAGGGTGGTGGACTATCAGGCAGGGTGGTGGGACTGTCAGGCAGAGTGGTGGGACTATCAGGCAGGATGGTGGGACTGTCAGGCAGAGTAGTGGGACTGTCAGGCAGGGTGGTGGGACTGTCAGGCAGGGTGGTGGGATTGTCAGGCACGGTGGTGGGACTGTCAGGCAGGGTGGTGGGATTGTCAGGCAGGGTGGTGGGACTGTCAGGCAGGGTGGTGGGACTGTCAGGCAGAGTGGTGGGACTGTCAGGCAGAGTGGTGGACTGTCAGGCAGGGTGGTGGGACTGTCAGGCAGGGTGGTGGGACTGTCAGGCAGAGTTGGGGACTGTCAGGCAGAGTGGTGGGACTGTCAGGAGGGTGGTTGGACTGTCAGGCAGGGTGGTGGGACTGTCAAGCAGGGTGGTGGGACTGTCAGGCAGGGTGGTTGGACTGTCAGGCAGGGTGGTGGGACTGTCAGGCAGAGTGGTGGGACTGTCAGGCAGGGTGGTGGGACTGTCAGGCAGAGTAGTGGGACTGTCAGGCAGAGTGGTGGGACTGTCAGGCAGGGTGGTGGGACTGTCAGGCAGGGTGGTGGGACTGTCAGGCAGAGTGGTGGGACTGTCAGGCAGAGTGGTGAGACTGTCAGGCAGGGTGGTTGGACTGTCAGGCAGGGTGGTGGGACTGTCAGGCAGGGTGGTGGGACTGTCAGGCAGGATGGTGGGACTGTCAGGCAGAGTAGTGGGACTGTCAGGCAGGGTGGTGGGACTGTCAGGCAGAGTGGTGGGACTGTCAGGCAGGGTGGTGGGACTATCAGGCAGAGTGGTGGGACTGTCAGGCAGGATGGTGGGACTGTCAGGCAGAGTGGTGGGACTGTCAGGCAGGATGGTGGGACTGTCAGGCAGAGTAGTGGGACTGTCAGGCAGAGTGGTGGGACTGTCAGGCAGGGTGCTGGGACTGTCAGGCAGGGTAGTGGGACTGTCAGGCAGAGTGGTGGGACTGTCAGGCAGGGTGGTTGGACTGTCAGGCAGAGTGGTGGGACTGTCAGGCAGGGTGGTGGGACTGTCAGGCAGGGTGCTGGGACTATCAGGCAGAGTGGTAGGATTGTCAGGCAGGATGGTGTGGCTGTCAAGCAGGGTGGTGGGACTGTCAGGCAGAGTGGTGGGACTGTCAGGCAGGGTGGTTGGACTGTCAGGCAGGGTGGTGGGACTGTCAGGCAGGGTGGTGGGACTGTCAGGCAGGGTGGTGGGACTGTCAGGCAGAGTAGTGGGACTGTCAGGCAGGGTGGTGGGACTGTCAGGCAGGGTGGTGGGACTATCAGGCAGGGTGGTGGGATTGTCAGGCAGAGTGGTGGGACTATCAGGCAGGATGGTGGGACTGTCAGGCAGGGTGGTGGGACTATCAGGCAGGGTGGTGGGACTGTCAGGTAAAGTGGTGGGACTATCAGGCAGGATGGTGGGACTGTCAGGCAGGGTGGTGGGACTGTCAGGCAGGGTGGTGGAACTGTCAGGCAGAGTGGTGGGACTATCAGGCAGGATGGTGGGACTGTCAGGCAGGGTGGTGGGACTGTCAGGCAGGGTGGTGGGACTGTCAGGCAGGGTGGTGGGACTGTCAGGCAGGGTGCTGGGACTGTCAGGCAGGGTGGTGGGACTGTCAGGCAGAGTGGTGGGACTGTCAGGCAGAGTGGTGGGACTGTCAGGCAGAGTGGTGGGACTGTCAGGCAGGTGGTGGGACTGTCAGGCAGGGTGGTGGGACTGTCAGGCAGGAGGGTGGGACTGTCAGGCAGGGTGGTGGGACTGTCAGGCAGGATGGTGGGACTGTCAGGCAGGGTGGTGGGACTGTCAGGCAGAGTGGTGGGACTGTCAGGCAGAGTGGTGGGACTGTCAGGCAGGTGGTGGGACTGTCAGGCAGGGTGGTGGGACTGTCAGGCAGGAGGGTGGGACTGTCAGGCAGGGTGGTGGGACTGTCAGGCAGAGTGGTGGGACTGTCAGGCAGGGTGGTTGGACTGTCAGGCAGGGTGGTGGGACTGTCAGGCAGCGTGGTGGGACTGTCAGGCAGGGTGGTGGGACTGTCACGCTGGGTGGTGCGACTGTCAGGCAGGGTGGTGGGACTGTCAGGCAGGGTGGTGGGACTATCACGCAGGGTGGTGGGACTGTCAGGCAGAGTGGTGGGACTGTCAGGCAGGGTGCTGGGACTGTCAGGCAGAGTGGTGGGATTGTCAGGCAGAGTGGTGGGACTGTCAGGCAGGGTGCTGGGACTGTCAGGCAGAGTGGTGGGACTGTCAGGCAGAGTGGTGGGACTGTCAGGCAGAGTGGTGGGATTGTCAGACAGGGTGGTGGGACTGTCAGGCAGAGTGGTGGGACTGCCAGGCAGAGTGGTGGGACTGTCAGGCAGAGTGGTGGGACTGTCAGGCAGAGTGGTGGGAACGTCAGACAGGGTTGTGGGACTGTCAGGCAGAGTGGTGGGACTGTCAGGCAGGGTGGTGGGACTGTCAGGCAGGGTGGTGGGACTGTCAGGCAGGATGGTGGGACTGTCAGGCAGGGTGGTGGGACTGTCAGGCATAGTGGTGGGACTGTCAGGCAGGGTGGTGGGACTGTCAGGCAGGGTGGTGGGACTGTCAGGCAGGGTGGTGGGACTGTCAGGCAGGGTGGTGGGACTGTCAGGCAGGGTGGTGGGACAGTCAGGCAGGGTGGTGGGACTGTCAGGCAGGGTGGTGGGACTGTCAGACAGAGTGGTGAGACTGTCAGGCAGGGTGGTGGGACTGTCAGGCAGGGTGGTGGGACTATCAGGCAGGGTGGTGGGACTGTCAGGCAGAGTGTTGGGACTATCAGGCAGGATGGTGGGACTGTCAGGCAGGATGGTGCGACTGTCAGGCAGGGTGGTGGGACTGTCAGGCAGAGTGGTGGGACTGTCAGGCAGAGTGGTGGGACTGTCAGGCAGGGTGGTGGGACTGTCAGGCAGGGTGCTGGGACTGTCAGGCAGGGTGCTGGGACTGTCAGGCAGGGTGCTGGGACTGTCAGGCAGGGTGGTGGGACTGTCAGGCAGAGTAGTGGGACTGTCAGGCAGGGTGGTTGGACTGTCAGGCAGGATGGGGGGACTGTCAGGCAGGGTGGTGGGATTGTCAGGCAGAGTGGTGGGACTGTCAGGCAGAGTGGTGGGACTGTCAGGCAGGTGGTGGGACTGTCAGGCAGGGTGGTGGGACTGTCAGGCAGGAGGGTGGGACTGTCAGGCAGGGTGGTGGGACTGTCAGGCAGAGTGGTGGGACTGTCAGGCAGGGTGGTGGGACTGTCAGGCAGTGGTGGGATTCTCAGGCAGGGTGGTTGGACTGTCAGGCAGGATGGTGGGACTGTCAGGCAGGGTGGTGGAACTGTCAGGCAGGGTGGTGGGACTGTCAGGCAGAGTGGTGGGACTGTCAGGCAGGGTGATGGGACTGTCAGGCAGGGTGGTGGGACTATCAGGCAGAGTGGTAGGATTGTCAGGCAGGATGGTGTGGCTGTCAGGCAGGGTGGTGGTACTGTCAGGCAGAGTGGTGGGACTGTCAGGCAGGGTAATTGGACTGTCAGGCAGGGTGGTGGGACTGTCAGGCAGCGTGGTGGGACTGTCAGGCAGGGTGGTGGGACTGTCAGGCTGGGTGGTGGGACTGTCAGGCAGGGTGGTGGGACTGTCAGGCAGGGTGGTGGGACTATCAGGCAGGGTGGTGGGACTGTCAGGCAGAGTGGTGGGACTGTCAGGCAGTGTGCTGAGACTGTCAGGCAGAGTGGTGGGATTGTCAGGCAGAGTGGTGGGACTGTCAGGCAGGGTGCTGGGACTGTCAGGCAGGGTGGTGGGACTGTCAGGCAGGGTGGGGGGACTGTCAGGCAGGGTGGTGGGACTGTCAGGCAGGGTGGTGGGACTGTCAGGCAGGGTGGTGGGACTGTCAGGCAGGGTGGTGGGACTGTCAGGCAGAGTGGTGAGACTGTCAGGCAGGGTGGTGGGACTGTCACGCAGGGTGGTGGGACTGTCAGGCAGGGTGGTGGGACTATCAGGCAGGATGGTGGGACTGTCAGGCAGGGTGGTGGGACTGTCAGGCAGAGTGGTGGGACTGTCAGGCAGAGTGGTGGGATTGTCAGACAGGGTGGTGGGACTGTCAGGCAGAGTGGTGGGACTGCCGGGCAGAGTGGTGGGACTGTCAGGCAGAGTGGTGGGACTGTCAGGCAGAGTGGTGGGACTGTCAGGCATAGTGGTGGGACTGTCAGGCAGGGTGGTGGGACTGTCAGGCAGAGTGGTGGGACTGTCAGGCAGGGTGGTGGGACTGTCAGGCAGAGTGGTGGGACTGTCAGGCAGAGTGGTGGGACTGTCAGGCAGGGTGGTGGGACTGTCAGGCAGAGTGGTGGGACTGTCAGGCAGGGTGGTGGGACTGTCAGGCAGAGTGGTGGGACTGTCAGGCAGGGTGGTGGGACTGTCAGGCAGAATGGTGGGACTGTCAGGCAGGGTGGTTGGACTGTCAGGCAGGGTGGTGGGACTGTCAGGCAGGGTGGTGGGACTGTCAGGCAGAGTGGTGGGACAATCAGGCAGGGTGGTTGGACTGTCAGGCAGGGTGGTGGGACTGTCAGGCAGAGTGGTGGGACTGTCAGGCAGGGTGGTTGGACTGTCAGGCAGGGTGGGGCGACTATCATGCAGAGTGGTAGGATTGTCAGGCAGGATGGTGTGGCTGTCAGGCAGGGTGGTGGGGCTGTCAGGCAGAGTGGTGGGACTGTCAGGCAGGGTGGTTGGACTGTCAGGCAGGGTGGTGGGATTGTCAGGCAGGGTGGTGGGACTGTCAGGCAGAGTGTTGGGACTGTCAGGCAGGGTGGTGGGACTGTCAGGCAGGGTGGTGGGACTGTCAGGCAGAGTGGTGGGACTATCAGGCAGGGTGGTGGGACTGTCAGGCAGGGTGGTGGGACTGTCAGGCAGGGTGGTGGGACTGTCAGGCAGAGTGGTGGGACTGTCAGGCAGGGTGGTGGGACTGTCAGGCAGGGTGGAGGGACTGTCAGGCAGGGTGGTGGGACTGTCAGGCAGAGTGGTGGGACTGTCAGGCAGGGTGGTGGGACTGTCAGGCAGAGTGGTGGGACTGTCAGGCAGGGTGGTAGGACTGTCAGGCAGGGTGGTGGGACTGTCAGGCAGAGTGGTGGGACTATCAGGCAGGATGGTGGGACTGTCAGGCAGGGTGGTGGGACTGTCAGGCAGGATGGTGGGACTGTCAGGCAGGGTGGTGGGACTGTCAGGCAGAGTGGTGTGACTGTCAGGCAGGGTGGTGGGACTATCAGGCAGGATGGTGGGACTGTCAGGCAGCGTGGTGGGACTGTCAGGCAGGATGGTGGGACTGTCAGGCAGGGTGGTGGGACTGTCATGCAGAGTGTTGGGACTGTCAGGCAGGGTGGTGGGACTGTCAGGCAGAGTGGTGGGACTGTCAGGCAGGGTGGTTGGACTGTCAGGCAGTGGTGGGACTGTCTGGCAGAGTGGTGGGACTGTCAGGCAGGGTGGTGGGACTGTCAGGCAGGGTGGTGGGACTATCAGGCAGAGTGGTAGGATTGTCAGGCAGGATGGTGTGGCTGTCAGGCAGGGTGGTGGGACTGTCAGGCAGAGTGGTGGGACTCTCAGGCAGGGTGGTTGGACTGTCAGGCAGGGTGGTGGGACTGTCAGGCAGGGTGGTGGGACTGTCAGGCAGGGTGCTGGGACTGTCAGGCAGAGTGGTGGGACTGTCAGGCAGAGTTGTGGGACTGTCAGGCAGAGTGGTGGGATTGTCAGACAGGGTGGTGGGACTGTCAGGCAGAGTGGTGGGACTGCCGGGCAGAGTGGTGGGACTGTCAGGCAGAGTGGTGGGACTGTCAGGCAGAGTGGTGGGACTGTCAGGCATAGTGGTGGGACTGTCAGGCAGGGTGGTGGGACTGTCAGGCAGGGTGGTGGGACTTTCAGGCAGGATTGTGGGACTGTCAGGCAGGGTGGTGGGACTGTCAGGCAGTGGTGGGACTGTCAGGCAGGGTGGTGGGACTGTCAGGCAGGGTGGTTGGACTGTCAGGCAGGGTGGTGGGACTGTCAGGCGGAGTGTTGGGACTGTCAGGCAGGGTGGTTGGACTGTCAGGCAGGGTGGTGGGACTGTCAGGCAGGGTGGTGGGACTATCAGGCAGAGTGGTACGATTGTCAGGCAGGATGATGTGGCTGTCAGGCAGGGTGGTGGGACTGTCAGGCAGGGTGGTTGGACTGTCAGGCAGGGTGGTGGGATTGTCAGGCAGAGTGGTGGGACTGTCAGGCAGGGTGGTGGGACTGTCAGGCAGGGTGGTGGGACTGTCAGGCAGGGTGGTGGGACTGTCAGGCAGGGTGGTGGGACTGTCAGGCAGGGTGGTGGGACTGTCAGGCAGGGTGGTGGGACTGTCAGGCAGGGTGGTGGGACTGTCAGGCAGGGTGGTGGGACTGTCAGGCAGGATGGTGGGACTGTCAGGCAGGATGGTGGAACTGTCAGGCAGGGTGGTGGGACTGTCAGGCAGAGTGGTGGGACTGTCAGGCAGGGTGGTGGGACTGTCAGGCAGAGTGGTGGGACTGCCAGGCAGAGTGGTGGGACTGTCAGGCAGGGTGGTGGGACTGTCAGGCAGAATGGTGGGACTGTCAGGCAGGGTGGTTGGACTGTCAGGCAGGGTGGTGGGACTGTCAGGCAGGGTGGTGGGACTGTCAGGCAGAGTGGTGGGACTGTCAGGCAGGGTGGTTGGACTGTCAGGCAGGGTGGTGGGACTGTCAGGCAGAGTGGTTGGACTGTCAGGCAGGGTGGTGGGACTGTCAGGCAGGGTGGGGCGACTATCAGGCAGAGTGGTAGGATTGTCAGGCAGGATGGTGTGGCTGTCAGGCAGGGTGGTGGGACTGTCAGGCAGAGTGGTGGGACTGTCAGGCAGGGTGGTTGGACTGTCAGGCTGGGTGGTGGGATTGTCAGGCAGGGTGGTGGGACTGTCAGGCAGAGTGGTGGGACTGTCAGGCAGGGTGGTAGGACTGTAAGCAGGGTGGTGGGACTGTCAGGCAGAGTGGTGGGACTATCAGGCAGGGTGGTGGGACTGTCAGGCAGAGTGGTGGGACTGTCAGGCAGGGTGGTGGGACTGTCAGGCAGAGTGGTGGGACTGTCAGGCAGGGTGGTGGGACTGTCAGGCCGGGTGGTGGGACTGTCAGGCAGGGTGGTGGGACTGTCAGGCAGGGTGGTGGGACTATCAGGCAGGGTGGTGGGACTGTCAGGCAGAGTGGTGGGACTGTCAGGCAGTGTGCTGAGACTGTCAGGCAGAGTGGTGGGATTGTCAGGCAGAGTGGTGGGACTGTCAGGCAGGGTGCTGGGACTGTCAGGCAGGGTGGTGGGACTGTCAGGCAGGGTGGGGGGACTGTCAGGCAGGGTGGTGGGACTGTCAGGCAGGGTGGTGGGACTGTCAGGCAGGGTGGTGGGACTGTCAGGCAGGGTGGTGGGACTGTCAGGCAGAGTGGTGAGACTGTCAGGCAGGGTGGTGGGACTGTCACGCAGGGTGGTGGGACTGTCAGGCAGGGTGGTGGGACTATCAGGCAGGGTGGTGGGACTGTCAGGCAGGGTGGTGGGACTGTCAGGCAGGATGGTGGGACTGTCAGGCAGGGTGGAGGGACTGTCAGGCAGAGTGGTGGGACTGTCAGGCAGGGTGGTGGGACTGTCAGGCAGAGTGGTGGGACTGTCAGGCAGAGTGGTGGGACTGTCAGGCAGGGTGGTGGGACTGTCAGGCAGAGTGGTGGGACTGTCAGGCAGGGTGGTGGGGACTGTCAGGCAGAGTGGTGGGACTGTCAGGCAGGGTGGTGGGACTGTCAGGCAGAATGGTGGGACTGTCAGGCAGGGTGGTTGGACTGTCAGGCAGGGTGGTGGGACTGTCAGGCAGGGTGGTGGGACTGTCAGGCAGAGTGGTGGGACTGTCAGGCAGGGTGGTTGGACTGTCAGGCAGGGTGGTGGGACTGTCAGGCAGAGTGGTGGGACTGTCAGGCAGGGTGGTTGGACTGTCAGGCAGGGTGGGGCGACTATCAGGCAGAGTGGTAGGATTGTCAGGCAGGATGGTGTGGCTGTCAGGCAGGGTGGTGGGGCTGTCAGGCAGAGTGGTGGGACTGTCAGGCAGGGTGGTTGGACTGTCAGGCAGGGTGGTGGGATTGTCAGGCAGGGTGGTGGGACTGTCAGGCAGAGTGTTGGGACTGTCAGGCAGGGTGGTGGGACTGTCAGGCAGGGTGGTGGGACTGTCAGGCAGAGTGGTGGGACTATCAGGCAGGGTGGTGGGACTGTCAGGCAGAGTGGTGGGACTGTCAGGCAGGGTGGTGGGACTGTCAGGCAGAGTGGTGGGACTGTCAGGCAGGGTGGTGGGACTGTCAGGCAGGGTGGTGGGACTGTCAGGCAGGGTGGTGGGACTGTCAGGCAGAGTGGTGGGACTGTCAGGCAGGGTGGTGGGACTGTCAGGCAGAGTGGTGGGACTGTCAGGCAGGGTGGTAGGACTGTCAGGCAGGGTGGTGGGACTGTCAGGCAGAGTGGTGGGACTATCAGGCAGGATGGTGGGACTGTCAGGCAGGGTGGTGGGACTGTCAGGCAGGATGGTGGGACTGTCAGGCAGGGTGGTGGGACTGTCAGGCAGAGTGGTGGGACTGTCAGGCAGGGTGGTGGGACTATCAGGCAGGATGGTGGGACTGTCAGGCAGCGTGGTGGGACTGTCAGGCAGGATGGTGGGACTGTCAGGCAGGGTGGTGGGACTGTCATGCAGAGTGTTGGGACTGTCAGGCAGGGTGGTGGGACTGTCAGGCAGAGTGGTGGGACTGTCAGGCAGGGTGGTTGGACTGTCAGGCAGTGGTGGGACTGTCTGGCAGAGTGGTGGGACTGTCAGGCAGGGTGGTGGGACTGTCAGGCAGGGTGGTGGGACTATCAGGCAGAGTGGTAGGATTGTCAGGCAGGATGGTGTGGCTGTCAGGCAGGGTGGTGGGACTGTCAGGCAGAGTGGTGGGACTCTCAGGCAGGGTGGTTGGACTGTCAGGCAGGGTGGTGGGACTGTCAGGCAGGGTGGTGGGACTGTCAGGCAGGGTGCTGGGACTGTCAGGCAGAGTGGTGGGACTGTCAGGCAGAGTTGTGGGACTGTCAGGCAGAGTGGTGGGATTGTCAGACAGGGTGGTGGGACTGTCAGGCAGAGTGGTGGGACTGCCGGGCAGAGTGGTGGGACTGTCAGGCAGAGTGGTGGGACTGTCAGGCAGAGTGGTGGGACTGTCAGGCATAGTGGTGGGACTGTCAGGCAGGGTGGTGGGACTGTCAGGCAGGGTGGTGGGACTTTCAGGCAGGATGGTGGGACTGTCAGGCAGGGTGGTGGGACTGTCAGGCAGTGGTGGGACTGTCAGGCAGGGTGGTGGGACTGTCAGGCAGGGTGGTTGGACTGTCAGGCAGGGTGGTGGAACTGTCAGGCGGAGTGTTGGGACTGTCAGGCAGGGTGGTTGGACTGTCAGGCAGGGTGGTGGGACTGTCAGGCAGGGTGGTGGGACTATCAGGCAGAGTGGTACGATTGTCAGGCAGGATGATGTGGCTGTCAGGCAGGGTGGTGGGACTGTCAGGCAGGGTGGTTGGACTGTCAGGCAGGGTGGTGGGATTGTCAGGCAGAGTGGTGGGACTGTCAGGCAGGGTGGTGGGACTGTCAGGCAGGGTGGTGGGACTGTCAGGCAGGGTGGTGGGACTGTCAGGCAGGGTGGTGGGACTGTCAGGCAGGGTAGTGGGACTGTCAGGCAGGGTGGTGGGACTGTCAGGCAGGGTGGTGGGACTGTCAGGCAGGGTGGTGGGACTGTCAGGCAGGGTGGTGGGACTGTCAGGCAGGATGGTGGAACTGTCAGGCAGGGTGGTGGGACTGTCAGGCAGAGTGGTGGGACTGTCAGGCAGGGTGGTGGGACTGTCAGGCAGAGTGGTGGGACTGCCAGGCAGAGTGGTGGGACTGTCAGGCAGGGTGGTGGGACTGTCAGGCAGAATGGTGGGACTGTCAGGCAGGGTGGTTGGACTGTCAGGCAGGGTGGTGGGACTGTCAGGCAGGGTGGTGGGACTGTCAGGCAGAGTGGTGGGACTGTCAGGCAGGGTGGTTGGACTGTCAGGCAGGGTGGTGGGACTGTCAGGCAGAGTGGTTGGACTGTCAGGCAGGGTGGTGGGACTGTCAGGCAGGGTGGGGCGACTATCAGGCAGAGTGGTAGGATTGTCAGGCAGGATGGTGTGGCTGTCAGGCAGGGTGGTGGGACTGTCAGGCAGAGTGGTGGGACTGTCAGGCAGGGTGGTTGGACTGTCAGGCTGGGTGGTGGGATTGTCAGGCAGGGTGGTGGGATTGTCAGGCAGAGTGGTGGGACTGTCAGGCAGGGTGGTAGGACTGTAAGCAGGGTGGTGGGACTGTCAGGCAGAGTGGTGGGACTATCAGGCAGGGTGGTGGGACTGTCAGGCAGAGTGGTGGGACTGTCAGGCAGGGTGGTGGGACTGTCAGGCAGAGTGGTGGGACTGTCAGGCAGGGTGGTGGGACTGTCAGGCCGGGTGGTGGGACTGTCAGGCAGGGTGGTGGGACTGTCAGGCAGGATGGTGGGACTGTCAGGCAGGGTGGTGGGACTGTCAGGCAGGATGGTGGGACTGTCAGGCAAGGTGGTGGGACTGTCAGGCAGAGTGGTGGTGTGGGAACCGACCTGTGAGATTTATATTTATTTTATTTTTATGAATATATATAGAATTTATATTTACGTTAATTTATATACTTCGATAGCAATTTGTATAATGATAAGTGGACTGTATTTCTGCAATAATCTCATAATCTTACAAATCGATCCTCTACACATTAGGGGGGTTTATTATTAAATTAATTTATATATATGCAGCCAATCAAACTACAGTAATAGACTACATACATTGAAGAGGTTCCTTATCTTATAGTACAGCAGGCCTTATCCACCAGGTATAACTAGATTGTAGACACCAAATTATCCTCTTTGAGGTAGCTTCCATCACCCAGTAACTGGTGCACAAAGTCTTATGCTTCCTCGTCTTAACCTGTCAAAAGGGCGCTAACTGTGAAGCCAGGTTCTATATGTGACAAGTATTTCAGAGAAAACTGTACATGGAACATGAAGACCTGGCTTAATTACCTTTAGTTTGAGGCTGCCTCGCATTCTAACCGGGCCACCCTACCCAATGACATTAATGGCCACTAATGATAGATAATGGGTTTCGGAAAGAACACTTAACTTGATTTGATGACAGCGTGTTGAAAATGGTACACCTTTGGTTTCCATAACACTACGTCCAAGTAAATTTAACAGGAGCCGAATTTGCTCCCTGTGAGCCTCTAGTCTAGTATAAACAATGGCTGCCCTCCTTCCTCCCTGACGCCTGGCTTACATTGTCCAGATTTCAGAAAGTGATAGAAGGGTCACATTTACTCTACTTTAATATTGATAATTAAGTTAATTTATATGAGATGTTTTTATGATGGTAAAGTCCAAAGACTAATGTATTTAAGAATAATTCCCACCATAATAGGTGTAGAATATAATAGTATGTGGTGATGATATCCCGTTTTCTATAGACGGTAATTCCACTACAAGTTACGTTTTCTATGGGTAACTTGTTGGTAATACAGCAGCAATTATTATCTGTCTGTATGATATATTAAATGGTGTCGGATTTTCCAACATAATTCCCCAGGGGCTGCTCACGGGTCGAAGTCCTATTTAGAACAGACGAACACCGATACTCCTCCTTCGAATTATTAGATTAATTTGATGTTAGTAGTTAGTAATCACACATTTGTGCGTCAGTTCGTACAGGACGGATGTCCCGTACTAGAGTTGCAGGGGTTAGAAGTCTAATACGAATTCATTTCCCTGTCAACTCTTGAAAGGCTAATATTCAAGCCTAATTACATATTATTTAACCCAGAAGACTGGATGTGATCAAGTACTACAGTCAAGTATGATTCAGGGACTGCAGTGAGATCAGTGACATTAGATATAACTTGAAGTTTCTTCAGGTAACTGGTCACTGATATATAAACACTGAGGCCCATGGAATACATCTTGATTAAATAATAAATGTATCAAATCAGTCATCAGATTTATTGGGGTTTAATTTAGTTAATTGATTCAGAAGATTGAATAGCCCATCATTAAAGTAAAGTATGGTTCTGAGACTGCAGTGGGTTCAGTGACATTGGTCGCAGTGACTTGTAGCTGTTTTAGGCTACTGTTCACTGATTTGCCACTGAGGCCTCATGAACTCATCTTCAGCTTCAAATGATGATACTAACATCAACCTCTGTTGCTATAGTCAGCTGTAATCTCCTTAGTATACAGGCGATGAGTCACAATAACGTGGCTGAAGTATGTTGACCAGACCACACACTAGAAATTGAAGGGACGACGACGTTTCGGTCCGTCCTGGACCATTCTCAAGTCGATTCGACTTGAGAATGGTCCAGGACGGACCGAAACGTCGTCGTCCCTTCAATTTCTAGTGTGTGGTCTGGTGAACTCCTTAGTATAATGCTACTGGAGAAATATAATCAGCTGACAAATTTAGATTTCTATTGGTATTGTTTATCTGCAGGCATAGGTCTCCTCAGGCTTGATACTGGGCCTGAGAGTAATTTACCTCCTGCAGAGTTTAACATGGTTATACCCTGATATTTAGTAGGGCTACCAATGAATCGATGGCAATAGTCTGTCCCTACAAGGAGACCGAAGTCGGTGAGGTGATCAGACTTAATATTATCTGCCAATTTTATTCCTCTATTTCTCAGGAATTTGGCTGTTGCTCTCAGACCTTGAACTTGTAGGTCTACTGGTATTTTGTCCACCACAATGGCTTGTACTCGACAGACGTACCTGCCTAAGCGTACTGATGGTTGTACCACCTGGTAGACTTGAGGTCCTGCATCTGTTACAAACCCTGAGATGTTGAATGACATCTGGGCTACAGGCCTTAATTGTAGTTCATCTGCCAACTTTTTAGTGACATGTTCTCTGCGATCCTTGGTCAAACAACCCTCGGGTATGGACCTTGGCCCTCTTATTCAGGATGGTAATTTGGGCAGTAGGCAAAGTCGTATTACCTTTAGACTTTGCCGATTGGACACTCTTTGTTGGTTGCACCTTGCAGTACTGTACTGTGGTGGGAATGCTATCTTCCACCTTGGGGTTTGGAGACGTTGTTTTGGTGTCTCTGCACAATGCTGCATGGTGCTGACCTTTGTTACACCTATTACAAGGGTGTAATTGGGTATCACAATCCTTGATGTTATGTTTCCTGAGGCACCTCGTGCAATGTTGCAAATCTTTGAGTCGCTCAACACGGGCGTCACTATCAGGAAAATTAGAGCAGTGGTACATTGAATGTTTCTCATTGCAGAACAAACATGTTCCATAGCTTCCAGTACCCTTTGGTGTCACGTTCTTGGATGACACAGTAACTATAGGCTTGGAGGGTCCCACTGCATATACGCCCACACTGCTACTGTTCCACTTTGGTGTTGAATTATATTGTCTAGATTGATTTGGAGTACCTTTGGTACTCTGTGGTTTACTATTATTGGTTTCTGAGGGTTTACTTGGTGGTTTTAATTTGTCATGTGTTCGTAATTGATGAACTACTGACTTTAAACCCTCAGATATTTCATTCATGGATAAGATGCTTTTATTGTAATGAGCACTCATTTGTCTCAATATGTCCCTAGGTATTTTCTCCTGGACAATTATTTTCAAGACCCACTCAGCCCCGTTTGTATCTGCTGTCAGGCTGAGGGCATTGATCATTGATTCTACCTGCAGCTTGAAGACTTGGAGTGAATCAGCTGAAGCCTCCGGTGGGGGTAAATGCAACAGCTCATGAACTAAATGTGATGTTCTTACTTCTGGATCAGCATAATTATCCTTGAGGAGTTTTACTGCCAGATCATAGCCGTCATTAGTTAATCTCAGATGGGATACTACTGTTTTAGCCTCACCTGATAATTGGCCTTGCAAATAAGAGAATTTACTACTCTTTGGTAAAGATTGTTTTGAGTCTACAAGGTTAACGAATTTGTTCCAAAATTCGTCCCAATCTTCCTCATCTTTCCTGAGAAAGTGGGTAAATTAATTGGAGGGAGTCGAGCTTCTGCTTGACTCGTATTAGATGCAACTGTTGTTGTTGTTGCTGTTGCCTTGTTCTGGGCAATTAATTTGACATAAGGCTGTAACGTGGCCTGAGTGTGATCTTCATAATTCGCAAGATCAACCATAATGTCGTCTATTTCTGTTTCTGATAAATTGGTGTTAGCAAGTTCAGCCACATATGTTGCTATTTGGCATTTGATTTGCTCAAATTTACCTGCAGCTGCTTGATAATAGCTTTCCAGGTCAGCATAATCAACTTGAGATTGTTGTGACAAATCTTCACATTTCTTGATCTGTCTTGTTAAGTGGCCTTTAAGACCTGCAAGGGTTCTTTTCATTCTCCCTACATTATCCATACTGGCTCGTTGGTGAAGCCTTGTGGGGCTTGTACTTGGGCTGCTCATAATACTGAACAAGCACTGATGGTAGCCTAGGGTCAAATTCTGTACTCACTAGGCAATAATCCTACCTCTACTAGAGGTTAGCACTTAAAATTAATACACATTATATATATACAATCATACACACTAATGATTTGAGTGATAAACCAGTGTCACTGGAAGTACCTTTAGGTTAGCTCTTCTATATCACCCTAGGATGGTAGAGACACTAATTAATCACTCAAAGGTGTAATGACCATAAGTAAATTATTATATGTACAACTCAACTCGAGTTGATAAAAATTACACCCAAAATAGGGTCTGGACCATTTATTAATGGTGTTAGGTTATTGAATATAGTACAACTGACTATGGTAATAATGGGACTAGGATGAACGATAATAGTTCAACTAGTCAATGGTTTTATCCTACCCTGTTGTGGGTTGGCAATTAGTAAATATTATACTGTGATCACTAGTGTAATATATATTAAATAATTCTCTATTTTGGAGAAATAATATACACAATTATTGATAGTAGCCTCTTAATTAGCCTCTATGAAACTTCTAATATTATCTAGAAGTATTAAATATTATTAGTGACCTCGCGAAATAAACTCCACAAAATTCGTGGATAATCTCTCGCGAAATTTAACACCATGAAATCCGTGAACAATCTCGCGACACAGTCACTAATTTGGCTGGCTTCTATATTAGCGCTGTCATTTCACAGAATAACACGCCACCAAATCTGTGGGTGTACATGAAACCGCTGACTAAGGCTGATCTGAACTGAGCGGGGCTCGTGAACTCGCACGAGTCAACGCCGCCGTCATTGACTGCTGGCTTTGTTTAAATCACACTGCACTAGTATATTTAATGAATCCACTGGTTAACTGGTTCATCCGGTACTAAGATGACCAAATGTGGGTTCAAAGGACCGAATATTCCGGTTCCGAAGGTCCAAATAATGTGGGAACCGACCTGTGAGATTTATATTTATTTAATTTATATGAATTTAAATTTACGTTAATTTATATACTTCGATAGCAATTTGTATAATGTTAAGTGGACTGTATTTCTGCAATAATCTCACAAATCGATCCTCTACACATTAGGGGGGTTTATTATTAAATTAATTTATATATATGCAGCCAATCAAACTACAGTAATAGACTACATACATTGAAGAGGTTCCTTATCTTATAGTACAGCATGCCTTATCCACCAGGTATAACTAGGTTGTAGACACCAAATTATCCTCTTTGAGGTAGCTTCCATCACCCAGTAACTGGTGCACAAAGTCTTATGCTTCCTCGTCTTAACCTGTCAAAAGGGCGCTAACTGTGAAGCCAGGTTCTATATATGACAAGTATTTCAGAGAAAACTGTACATGGAACATGAAGACCTGGCTTAATTACCTTTAGTTTGAGGCTGCCTCGCGTTCTAACCGGGCCACCCTACCCAATGACATTAATGGCCACTAATGATAGATAATGGGTTTCGGAAAGAACACTTAACTTGATTTGATGACAGCGTGTTGAAAATGGTACACCTTTGGTTTCCATAACACTACGTCCAAGTAAATTTAACAGGAGCCGAATTTGCTCCCTGTGAGCCTCTGGTCTAGTATAAACAATGGCTGCCCTCCTTCCTCCCTGACGCCTGGCTTACATTGTCCAGATTTCAGAAAGTGATAGAAGGGTCACATTTACTCTACTTTAATATTGATAATTAAGTTAATTTATATGAGATGTTTTTATGATGGTAAAGTCCAAAGACTAATGTATTTAA
Organism: Procambarus clarkii; assembly: GCF_040958095.1. NCBI lineage: Eukaryota > Metazoa > Arthropoda > Malacostraca > Decapoda > Cambaridae > Procambarus > Procambarus clarkii. Next base: position 2,710,006 of record NC_091230.1, on the reverse strand, counting down.
GAATAATTCCCACCATAATAGGTGTAGAATATAATAGTATGTGGTGATGATATCCCGTTTTCTATAGACGGTAATTCCACTACAAGTTACGTTTTCTATGGGTAACTTGTTGGTAATACAGCAGCAATTATTATCTGTCTATGATATATTAAATGGTGTCGGATTTTCCGACAGGTGGAACTGTCAGGCAGGGTGGTGGGACTGTCAGGCAGGATGGTGGGACTGTCAGGCAGGGTGGTGGGACTGTCATGCAGAGTGGTGGGACTGTCAGGCAGAGTGGTGGGACTGTCAGGCAGGGTGGTGGGACTATCTGGCAGAGTGGTAGGATTGTCAGGCAGGATGGTGTGGCTGTCAGGCAGGGTGGTGGGACTGTCAGGCAGGGTGGTTGGACTGTCAGGCAGGGTGGTGGGACTGTCAGGCAGGGTGGTGGGACTGTCAGGCAGGGTGGTGGGACTGTCAGGCTGGGTGGTGGGACTGTCAAGCAGAGTGGTGGGACTGTCAGGCAGGGTGGTGGGACTGTCAGGCAGGGTGGTGGGACTGTCAGGCAGAGTGGTGGGACTGTCAGGCAGGATGGTGGGACTGTCAGGCAGGGTGGTGGGACTGTCAGGCAGGATGGTGGGACTGTCAGGCAGGGTGGTGGGACTGTCAGGCAGAGTGGTGGGACTGTCAGGCAGAGTGGTGGGACTGTCAGGCAAGGTGGTTGGACTGTCAGGCAGGGTGGTGCGACTGTCAGGCAGGGTGGTGGGATTGTCAGGCAGAGTGGTGGGACTGTCAGGCAGGGTGGTGGGACTGTCAGGCAGGGTGGTAGGACTGTCAGGCAGAGTGGTGGGACTGTCAGGCAGGGTGTTGGGACTGTCAGGCAGGGTTGGTGGGACTGTCAGGCAGGGTGGTGGGACTGTCAGGCAGAGTGGTGGGACTGTCAGGCAGGGTGGTGGGGAATGGTTTCCTACTGCGGCTGACATTGTGTAGCTGTGAAGTGACACTCGCGAATTAACATAACGTTATATTGTTATTTTTATATATTAGTCAGCAAGGGACGTATCAAGAGAGAGCCCCAAGCAATTACGACTATATAGCACCGGGAAGGGGTCAGCATAAGGATTTGTGATTGGATGGAGGAAAGGAATGGTGCCCAACCACTTGGACGGTCGGGGATTGAACGCCGACCTGCATGAAGCGAGACCGTCGCTCTACCGCCCAGCCCAAGTGGTTGGACGTATTAGTCTGCAAGTTTGCTGAATAAATTGTAATTGTTGCAAAAAGTGTATTTACGTCATACCTTTAAAAAGTACTGCCGCTTATAATTTGCCCTGCTACAAGCTACTTCATTATCTTGTGATTAACTGGTTTCAGTTCTTGGGAATCAAACCCAACAGCCCAATCAGTAAATATTAAATTTGGTGTGAGAACCCATTAGCTACCATCTAGATTGCTTAACAGTTGAGGCGCTAACAACCTAGAGATTTGGGGACCATAGCACTGGACCTCGGCGTTTGCTCTTGCCTGGTCTAGTTGAGTAATCCTTACATCTATCTGGTGCCCATGATGGAATACCTGCGGGTGTTTAAAAAAGGAAACTTAACTAGATCTAAAGTAAAAGCTCACACCTCTGATCAACCTCTGGTGATATTTGATAGTATTCATTATTTATTAGCCACATATAGTTGAGATTCTGGAGAGAGGTGGACTCCGTCTGGAGATGAGTTTTCATGAAATGGTCGAGCAGTATAGTGGATACAAGTTGGACCCAAACGTACTCCCCTTCTAAGACGATAATTGGTAGTATTTGCAGTACGAGTATACAACTCAGTGCTCACCATAATGGTTATTTTCCGACTGTTGAAGGGGTTCGATTAGAGAAAGCACGACTGTGGAATTATTTACTTTAAATGAGTTGATTATACTTCTGAGATCATTTATGATCTCGGTTGGTGTACGTGATAGATGAATATCATTACTTACCTCTCAGGTAAATAATTGTTAAGTGATGAGACCAGTTCAGAGATGCTGATAGGTTTGGATTATTATACAAATTACCAGCCGCAGCACCTGGTGACGTGAATATTCTCACCTCAGCTTCAGGTAGAGCACCAAGTTGTTTAGGGACTTAACGCCTTGACTATGTCCCACAACAACTACCTTGAACATCAGGCCAATTGGGTAAGTTTATTTAACAGCAGTAGTCTCTTTCACAGTTATTTAGTTAAAGTGTATTAATTTATTGGGAATCGTTCGGCGAAATTAAACATCACAAATTTAGTGGATATACTCTGTGGAACCAAAGCCACAATTTGGTTTGAATTAATTTATTTGCTGATATAAAACGCCACGAATTTCTGTGGATAAACTCCGTGGAAGCGAAGCGAATATTTTGGTGGTACGTATGTGTATAGAGTACAGTATCATATTTATTGATAGTACGTGTTTAGCTCTCTATTTACCTGTATGAAGATCTGGATCAGATAATAGTTCTGTAATTATGTCATTTTCAGTAACAGTACTGCAAGCACTGAGGTTGAGAATTCATGAGGCTACTGGATTTTAGTCATCTGCTTATATTGGCAATTTATTTGTTTAATTTATTTAATGGCGCTGATTCATAAGTGATCATAATCATGATCTAGGTACGAAGGACCATAACATATGTGGGGAAATCTACCAGTGAGTAATTTATTTATTTTCTTTATTTTTTAAATGGACTGTAATATATTTATTATTTCTTCAAAAAGCTGACTGTTGATTTATGATTTAATGTCACTAGTAAACTTCCCTTAACACATTTTTTGGGGGGGTATTTATTGTATTTATTTACACCGTAATTAAACGGTTAACCATTATTAATTATACTATACCATAATTAAACAGTAAGTAGGTTAATTCTATATAATTGGTTAGTAATAATAAAGATTAATCAGCTGATCTGACTTGAAGGATTCAACAGTCATGAGAAGCAGACAGAGTACACGTGGATCGCCTCTGCTTGGTTAATGTCGTCGTCTGTCTGCTGACACTACTTCAACATGTAGTACCAATACTCACTTCTAGTGTCGTCCTGACTCCAGCCTGCCAAAACGTTATATTATAGCCAAGCACAATAGTTATAATTACTCTTAGTGTGTTGCAAAACTCAATCTGCTCGAGTTATGGTTGGCACTTACCCCTAGTGGCTGGGAGTCTTGTGATCAAACCACCTACCTACCCTGATCAGTTATGCATTAGGTCAGAAAACATCTACATGCAGGTATAGACGGATATAGCAAGCACTTCCCTGTTGCTATCGTGGTCGAAGACGTTCGATTACATAGGTATTTTTGTTTAGCTCAAAACACGCGAAGATTAAAAGGCTGACCTTCTCCCTCCCGCACTTGGCAAAACGAGTCTACCTTCATGAGTTTTTTTATTAAATTCGGGAGGAGCAGTTAATTAGATTCATTTTAGAACTGATAATTCAGTATATTTCAGCAAAGTGTTATTTGTTAGTCCAAATCATACGACTGTGGGTTTTAATCTTAAAATAAGTAATAACGTTTTGTGGTGACTGGTGACGAGATATAGAACGACGCGGAAATTTATATTCTCGATTTCTTGAGTAAATTTGCCAGGTATAAAATCTCTTTCATGACTAACTAAATTATTTATTTTATATATGAATTAATACAAAACAGCAGCATTTTGTTTTCTTCTTGTTGCAAATTAAACTATTTATGAGAGATGTGGGAGTGCTTTTCCCACATACAGTTCTACAACTAGTCTAGTGGCATACCTCTGAATCTTCTCTAACTTTGTTTTGTGTTTAACTAGGTATGGACTCCAGGCTGGAGCGACATACCCCAGGGTTGATCTTACATAAGTGGTATACAAGGTTCTGAATGATTCCTTACACAAGTTTCTATAGGCAGATCTTATATTGGCCATTCTAGTATATGCCGCTGATTATATCATTTTGATGTTGGCTTATGGGGACAGGTTCGATGTGATATTAACCCCCAGATCTTTCTCTCTATTTGAAAAATGCAGGATATCGCCTCCCAGACGATACCTTGTGTTCGGCCTCCTGCTCCCTTCACCTAATTTCATTACTTTACACTTTCCTGAGTTAAACTTTAGGAGCCATTTTCTAGACCATTCCTCCAGTTTGTCTAGGTCGTCCTGTAGTCTCTATCTATCTTCATCTGTTTTGATTATTTTCATAATTTTTGCATCATCAGCAAACATTGAGAGAATGAGTCTGTACCTTCTGGATGGTCATTTACATATATTAGAAACAGGATGAGTCCAATTACACAGCCCTGTGGGACTCCGCTGGTGACATCTCGCCACTTTGAGGTCTCCCCTTCACAGTTACTCTGTTTCCTGTTGCTTAGGTACTTCCTTATCCACTGGAGCACCTTACCTTTAAATTTCTGCCAACTTCTCCAACTTTTGTAGCAGTCTTTTTTTATGGTACTGTGTCAAAGGCTTTCTGACAGTCTAAGAAAATGTAATCTGCCCACCCTTCTCTTTCTTCCCTAATTTTTGTTGCCTGGTGATAGAATTTTATAAAACCTGTGAGGCACGATTTACCATCCCTGAACCCAGGCTAGTAACGTTACAAAGCTCCTTCTCTCCAGCTATCCTATGGGCTTTTTCCTCACGATCTTCTCCATCAGGGGGGCCTCATAGCCTGGTGGATAGCGCGCAGGACTCGTAATTCTGTGGCGCGGGTTCGATTCCCGCACGAGGCAGAAACAAATGGGCAAAGTTTCTTTCACCCTGAATGCCCCTGTTACCTAGCAGTAAATAGGTACCTGGGTGTTAGTCAGCTGTCACGGGCTGCTTCCTGGGGGTGGAGGCCTGGTCAAGGACCGGGCCGCGGGGACACTAAAGCCCCAAAATCAACTCAAGATAAGATCACCTTGCATGGTATACAAATTAGGGAAACTGGGCTGAAGTTCAGTGCCTCTTGCCTGTTATCCTTTTTGCATATTGGGACGTGTTTGTGTGTGTGTGTACTCACCTATTTGTGCCTGCAGCATCGAGCTCTAGCTCTTGGACCCTACCTTTCTTGCTGCTGGTTGTCTAATGTAACGACTCCTGACCTATTTCCCTATCATACCTGCTTTTAAAGTTATGAATAGAGTTTACCTCTGCAACCTGCTCCTTTAGGTCATTCCACTTACCCACCACCCTTACGCTAAAAGAAAACTTTCTAACATCTCTATGACACATCTGAGTCTCAAGCTTCCATCCGTGTCCCCTTGTTCTATTGTTATTCATTGTAGACATTTCCTTTGTTTCAACCTTGTCAATCCCTCTAAGTATTTTATACGTCTGTTTCATGTCCCCCTCTCCCTCCTCCTTTCTAACGTCGTTAGGTTTAGTTCCTCAGTCTCTCTCCTCGTACCTCATCCCTCGTAGCTCTGGGACGAGTCCCGTTGCAATCTCATTTTTTTCTTCTTCAGTGGAATGCTTGCCTTTGATCTCAGTTAGTTTTAAGTTGTTTTTAAATTTATTTTTCCACGTCTTGCAGGAAACGCTGTGAGTGTTAGTGGCTGTAGAGATAAGAAGTGTAAAAGTGCAACTAGAACCGTGCACAGCACCTGAGCAGGTGAGCTCATTAAGCCCCCCCCCCTGCTCAGGTGAGCACAGGCGCATAGTCACAAAGGGGTCTGGGGGTATTCCCTGGATGTTTTTGACGCGTGTCGGCGCGTGGCGTCTGGGTGCGCGGGATCTTTGACCAAAGGTTATGTTGGGGGCAGGAAGCTATGTGGTTGGTATGTGGTCATGTAGGGAGAAGGAAGAGGAGGAGGAGAAGATGTATGAGTATGTGCCGTAGAGTTATTCTTGTTTGTGTGTGTAGATAGATTGGAGTATGTTGAGGGAAGGAGAGCACAGTCTTTAGATGAGTATAGGAGTATGTATGTTACGTTGTGGAGGGAGGGGGAGAGCCCCCTATAACTGAGAGGGGAGCAGGCTCTTAAGATGGGAGGGGAGAAGGAGGGGAAAGTGAGGGAGGAGGGGAAAGTGAGGGAACAGGGGGGGTTTGTGTGACAGTAAATGTAAACAAAGGAGCGTTTAACTTTTTCTCAGCCAATGCATCTGTGTTGGTGGTGATCAATGACGTCTATTAGTTCCCCCTACATGGGCAGGAAGTGTTGAGGGGAGCGTGAGAGTCCAGGGCCTTAAGATGGGAGGGGAGAAGGAGAGGAAAGGGAGGTAACAGCGGGCAGTGGGTTTGTGTGTGAAAGTGGAGTCATTTTTTTTTCTTAAAGAATGACAGTTTTATGTACCCTCCCTGCTTCCAGAGCGCTAAGGATATGCGGGCCATACCTACCACATAGCTATGAGGAGAGACACCACATGGGGTTACCTCTTCAAAGGTTGAGGCCTAACTGTTTCGAATGGACCTCAACATACAAATTCCAAAAGCAGGCCTGGGCGGGAGAGAGCCTTTGTGGGCGACTCCCCTCTGGGGAGACTGACACACAACTGGCTAAATGAGGCAGCACCGCCCGCACTTATCCCACGCTCCAACAAATGCATTCCATTTGTCAACCACTCTGACACTAAAAAAGTTCTTTCTAATATCTCTGTGGCTCATTTGGGCACTCAGTTTCCACCTGTGTCCCCTTGTGCGTGTTCCCCTTGTGTTAAATAGACTGTCTTTATCTACCCTATCAATTCCCTTCAGAATCTTGAATGTGGTGATCATGTCTCCCCTAACTCTTCTGTCTTCCAGCGAAGTGAGGTTTAATTCCCGTAGTCTCTCCTCGTAGCTCATACCTCTCAGCTCGGGTACTAGTCTGGTGGCAAACCTTTGAACCTTTTCCAGTTTAGTCTTATCCTTGACTAGATATGGACTCCATGCTGGGGCTGCATACTCCAGGATTGGCCTGACATATGTGGTATACAAAGTTCTGAATGATTCTTTACACAAGTTTCTGAATGCCGTTCGTATGTTGGCCAGCCTGGCATATGCCGCTGATGTTATCCGCTTGATATGTGCTGCAGGAGACAGGTCTGGCATGATATCAACCCCCAAGTCTTTTTCCTTCTCTGACTCCTGAAGAATTTCCTCTCCCAGATGATACCTTGTATCTGGCCTCCTGCTCCATACACCTATCTTCATTACATTACATTTGGTTGGGTTAAACTCTAACAACCATTTGTTCGACCATTCCTTCAGCTTGTCTAGGTCTTCTTGAAGCCTCAAACAGTCCTCTTCTGTTTTAATCCTTCTCATAATTTTAGCATCGTCCGCAAACATTGAAAGAAATGAATCGATACCCTCCGGGAGATCATTTACATATATCAGAAACAAGATAGGACCGAGTACAGAACCCTGTGGGACTCCACTGGTGACTTCACGCCAATCGGAGGTCTCACCCCTCACCGTAACTCTCTGCTTCCTATTGCTTAGATACTCCCTTATCCACTGGAGCACCTTACCAGCTACACCTGCCTGTCTCTCCAGCTTATGTACCAGCCTCTTATGCGGTACTGTGTCAAAGGCTTTCCGACAATCCAAGAAAATGCAGTCCGCCCAGCCCTCTCTTTCTTGCTTAATCTGTGTCACCTGATCGTAGAATTTTATCAAGCCTGTAAGGCAAGATTTACCCTCCATGAACCCATGTTGGCGATTTGTCACGAAGTCCCTTCTCTCCAGATGTGTTACCAGGTTTTTTCTCACGATCTTCTCCATCACCTTGCATGGTATACAAGTCAAGGACACTGGCCTGTAGTTCAGTGCCTCTTGTCTGTCGCCCTTTTTGTATATTGGGACCACATTCGCCGTCTTCCATATTTCTGGTAGGTCCCCCGTCTCTAGTGACTTACTATACACTATGGAGAGTGGCAAGCAAAGTGCCTCTGCACACTCTTTCAGTACCCATGGTGAGATCCCATCTGGACCAACAGCCTTTCTAACATCCATATCCAGCAGGTGTCTCTTGACCTCCTCTCTCGTAATTTCGAACTCTTCCAAGGCCGCCTGGTTTCCCTCCCTTTCTCCTAGCATAGTGACCTCACCTTGTTCTAGTGTGAAGACCTCCTGGAACCTCTTGTTGAGTTCTTCACACACCTCTCTGTCATTCTCTGTATACCTGTCCTCGCCTGTTCGAAGTTTCAATACCTGTTCTTTCACTGTTGTTTTCCTTCTGATGTGACTGTGGAGTAGCTTTGGTTCGATCTTGGCTTTGTTTGCTATATCATTTTCAAAACTTTTCTCTGCTTCTCTTCTCACCCTGACGTACTCATTCCTGGTTCTCTGGTCTCTCTCTGCTTTCTGGTGTTCTGGTTTTCCGGAAGTTCCTCCACGCCCTTTTTTCAGTTTCTTCGCTTCCATACATGCCCTATTATACCATGAATTCTTCTGTTGCTTCTCGGATTTTTCCCTTTGGGCCGAGATGAACCTGTTTACTGCCTCCTGACCCTTTTGGGTAACATAGTCCATCATACCCTGTACAGACTTCTCTCTGAGGTCTGTGTCCCAAGGTATTTCACTTAGAAAACTTCTCATCTGTTCATAATTCTCCTTTCGGTATGCCAGCCTTTTGATTCCTAGTTCTTTTTGGGGGGGAGATAAGTCCTAGCTCTACCAGGTACTCAAAGTTCAATACACTGTGGTCACTCATTCCCAAGGGCGCTTCCGTCTTAACTTCCCTTATATCCCACTCATTTAGGGTAAATATTAAATCAAGCATTGCTGGTTCATCTTCTCCTCTCATTCTTGTTGGTTCTTTGATGTGCTGGCTTAGAAAGTTTCTTGTTGCCACGTCCAGCAGCTTAGCTCTCCATGTTTCTGGTCCTCCATGCGGGTCTCTGTTCTTCCAATCTATCTTCCCATGGTTGAAGTCTCCCATAATTAGTAGTCCAGATCCATTCCTGCTAGCAACAGAAGCTGCTCTTTCTATTATGTTAATGGTGGCCATGTTGTTTCTATCATATTCCTGTCTAGGTCTTCTGTCATTTGGTGGTGGATTATATATGACTACGACTATAATTTTTTCCCTCCATTTGTTACGGTACCTGCTATGTAGTCACTAAAACCTTCACAGCCCTGAATATCCATCTCCTCAAAATCCCAGCCTTTTCTTACCAGCAGAGCTACACCACCCCCACCTCTTCCTTCCCTCTCTTTCCTCATAACATAATAGTCCTGTGGGAACACTGCGTTTGTTATCGTTTTCGTGATCTTTGTTTCTGTGAGGGCTATTATGTCTGGGTTTTCCTCTAGTACCCGTTCTCCAAGCTCATTTGCTTTATTTGTAATTCCATCTATGTTAGTGTACATCACTTTGAGGCTCACTTTCTTCTGTCCCTTCTCAAATCGCCTCCTTGGTGAGTGTTCTGCTGGTGGGGGAGGCTGTTCCATGGGTGTGAGGACCTGTGAGGTGGATAACAGGGTCTCAGAGGATACTGGGATGAGGGGCGGGGGATCCAGTGAGTGTGTGTGTGTGTGTGTGCATGTGTGTGTGCACGCGCGCGTGTGTGTATATATGTGTGTTTGTGTGTGTGTATGTGTGTGTGTGTGTGTGTGTGTGTGTGTGTGTGTGTGTGTGTGTGTGTGTGTGTGTGTGTGTGTGTGTGTGTGTGTGTGTGTGTGTGTGTGTGTGTGTGTGTGTGTGTGTGTTCACCTAGTTGTATTCACCTAGTTGTGCTTTCGGGGGTTGAGCTCTGCTCTTTCGGCCCGCCTCTTAAATGTCAATCAACTGTTTCTACTACTACTTTTTTCCCCTCACCACACACACACACACACACACACACACACACACATTAGGAGGTATGTGTGTGTGTGTAATGCGTGTGTTACTATGTGTGTAACATCAAGCACATTGATGTAAAGAAGCACATAAATAAACTGGAAAAGGTGCAAAAACGCGCTACTATGTGGCTCCCAGAACTGAAGGGCATGAGCTACGAGGAGAGGTTAGAGGCAATAAATATGTCAATACTAGAAGACAGAAGAAAAAGAGGTGATATGATCACTACATACAAAATAGTAACAGGAATTGATAAAATCGACAGGGAAGATTTCCTGAGACCTGGAACTTTAAGAACAAGAGGTCATAGATATAAACTAGTTAAACACAGATGCCGAAGAAATAAGAAAATTCACTTTCGCAAACAGAGTGGTAGACGGTTGGAACAAGTTAGGTGAGAAGGTGGTGGAGGCCAAGACCGTCAAAAGTTTCAAATCGTTATATGACAAAGAGTGCTGGAAAGACGGGACACCACGAGCGTAGCTCTCATCCTTTAACTACACTTAGGTAATTACACACACACCTCAAGAAGCAGCTCGTGACAGCTGACTAACTCCCAGGTACCTATTTACTGCTAGGTAACAGAGGCATAGGGTGAAAGAAACTCTGCCCATCGTGTGTGTGTGTGTGTGTGTGTGTGTGTACTCACCTAGTTGTACTCACCTAGTTGTGTTTGCGGGGGTTGAGCTCTGGCTCTTTGGTCCCGCCTCTCAACCGTCAATCAACAGGTGTACAGATTCCTGAGCCTATCGGGCTCTGTCATATCTACACTTGAAACTGTGTATGGAGTGAGCCTCCACCACATCACCCCCTAATGCATTCCATTTGTCAACCACTCTGACACTAAAAAAGTTCTTTCTAATATCTCTGTGGCTCATTTGGGCACTCAGTTTCCACCTGTGTCCCCTTGTGCGTGTTCCCCTTGTGTTAAATAGACTGTCTTTATCTACCCTGTCAATCCCCTTCAGAATCTTGAATGTGGTGATCATGTCCCCCCTAACTCTTCTGTCTTCCAGCGAAGTGAGGTTTAATTCCCGTAGTCTCTCCTCGTAGCTCATACCTCTCAGCTCGGGTACTAGTCTGGTGGCAAACCTTTGAACCTTTTCCAGTTTAGTCTTATCCTTGACTAGATATGGACTCCATGCTGGGGCTGCATACTCCAGGATTGGCCTGACATATGTGGTATACAAAGTTCTGAATGATTCTTTACACAAGTTTCTGAATGCCGTTCGTATGTTGGCCAGCCTGGCATATGCCGCTGATGTTATCCGCTTGATATGTGCTGCAGGAGACAGGTCTGGCGTGATATCAACCCCCAAGTCTTTTTCCTTCTCTGACTCCTGAAGAATTTCCTCTCCCAGATGATACCTTGTATCTGGCCTCCTGCTCCCTACACCTATCTTCATTACATTACATTTGGTTGGGTTAAACTCTAACAACCATTTGTTCGACCATTCCTTCAGCTTGTCTAGGTCTTCTTGAAGCCTCAAACAGTCCTCTTCTGTTTTAATCCTTCTCATAATTTTAGCATCGTCCGCAAACATTGAGAGAAATGAATCGATACCCTCCGGGAGATCATTTACATATATCAGAAACAAGATAGGACCGAGTACAGAGCCCTGTGGGACTCCACTGGTGACTTCACGCCAATCGGAGGTCTCACCCCTCACCGTAACTCTCTGCTTCCTATTGCTTAGATACTCCCTTATCCACTGGAGCACCTTACCAGCTACACCTGCCTGTCTCTCCAGCTTATGTACCAGCCTCTTATGCGGTACTGTGTCAAAGGCTTTCCGACAATCCAAGAAAATGCAGTCCGCCCAGCCCTCTCTTTCTTGCTTAATCTGTGTCACCTGATCGTAGAATTCTATCAAGCCTGTAAGGCAAGATTTACCCTCCCTGAATCCATGTTGGCGATTTGTCACGAAGTCCCTTCTCTCCAGATGTGTTACCAGGTTTTTTCTCACGATCTTCTCCATCACCTTGCATGGTATACAAGTCAAGGACACTGGCCTGTAGTTCAGTGCCTCTTGTCTGTCGCCCTTTTTGTATATTGGGACCACATTCGCCGTCTTCCATATTTCTGGTAGGTCTCCCGTCTCTAGTGATTTACTATACACTATGGAGAGTGGCAAGCAAAGTGCCTCTGCACACTCTTTCAGTACCCATGGTGAGATCCCATCTGGACCAACCGCCTTTCTAACATCCAGATCCAGCAGGTGTCTCTTGACCTCCTCTCTCGTAATTTCGAACTCCTCCAAGGCCGCCTGGTTTACCTCCCTTTCTCCTAGCACAGTGACCTCACCCTGTTCTAGTGTGAAGACCTCCTGGAACCTCTTGTTGAGTTCCTCACACACCTCTCTGTCATTCTCTGTATACCTGTCCTCGCCTGTTCTAAGTTTCAATACCTGTTCTTTCACTGTTGTTTTCCTTCTGATGTGACTGTGGAGTAGCTTTGGTTCGGTCTTGGCTTTATTTGCTATATCATTTTCAAAATTTTTCTCTGCTTCTCTTCTCACCCTGACGTACTCATTCCTGGTTCTCTGGTATCTCTCCCTACTTTCTGGTGTTCTGTTATTCCGGAAGTTCCTCCACGCCTTTTTGTTCAGTTTCTTCGCTTCCATACATGCCCTATTATACCATGGATTCTTTTGTTGCTTCTCGGATTTTTCCCTTTGGGCCGGGATGAACCTGTTTACTGCCTCCTGACACTTTTGGGTAACATAGTCCATCATACCCTGTACAGACTTGTCTCTGAAGTCTGTGTCCCAAGGTATTTCACTTAGGAAACTTCTCATCTGTTCATAATTCCCCTTTCGGTATGCCAGCCTTTTGATTCCTAGTTCTTTTTGGGGGGAGATAAGTCCTAGCTCTACCAGGTACTCAAAGTTCAATACACTGTGGTCACTCATTCCCAAGGGCGCTTCCATCTTAACTTCCCTTATATCCCATTCATTTAGGGTATGTGTGTGTGTGTACTCACCTAGTTGTGTATGCGGGGGTTGAGCTCTGGCTCTTTGGTCAAAGAGTCAGTGTGTGTGTGTGTGCGCGTCAGCTCAAGTCTAGGAGAGTTAATCGATACTGTTCATAATTTTTTTTTATAAATAACCACGCTGTCTATGGCAGCACAAGACATTTGAAAACAAAAAAAATCTGTAGATAGATTAGATGTTGTGCAGTTTTGTGGCATGTATCTTAAACCTTTTAATTTTCATTGATAAATTCGAAATATATCTTTGGTATAATTATTGCACAATTGAAACAAATGCAATATTATTTTTAAAGTTACATTTATTGGGTATGGGCATCGATGATTTTGCTGTTTGATAAAGTTACAGGCGAAAGACGTCTTTCGCTGCTGATGGATATGCTGACACCTGCAATTTCCTTCAGCTTGGTGTTGGGGGTGATGGAGTAGGGGCTGTGGAACTGCCCCACACTAGAACACAGCCGACTGTCTTCTGGCAAGCTGTACCACTGGCTTCACCTTCCCCCACTGCAGGAAGAATCCTGCTTGTGAGTAGGTGGACGTGGGCGGAGGTGTGGGCGTGGTGCCTGGAGAGCTACCAGGGAGCCAGCTACGGGAGGACCTACGCTCTCTGTGGGCATAACACAAACATATAATATATGTTTTGTGAATTATTCTGAATTATAATATATGAATATATATATTACGAATTATTATATATGATATGAGTGTATGGCACTGTTGGTCTGAATGATCACAACGTAGACCAATGATTTATACTATAACAAATCTTAATTTTGTTGAGCAATACAAAATAACACAATTAAAACTGTGTACAGCCTGACGCCGGTGTTGACAGCGAGCTCGTTGAGGTGGGTGACGAAGGCCTGGGGCAGGGAGGCGGCGTTGGGCACCACCCTGGCGTCGCCCATCACCCCCAGTCGGGCACGACCTAGGTACGACGCCACACACAACGACAACACTGTCGGGACACGACCATAAACTATATTAAGCTGCCATGACCCATTATCAACAACCGCTCCCTTGCCTAATGCACCACAAATGAAAAAGGAGAAATTTTGGTTAGAAAGTACATACGAATAGTATTTCATATACTTATCTCGATAGTGTATAGATGAGAATGTTTGCTAGACACTTTGTGATACATTGAGGAAGAGACTCCTAACTCCAGCAGGTGGATATGTTGTTAGGTGGATGTGTTGTTAGGTGGATGTGTTGTCAGGTGGATGTGTTGTCAGGTGGATGTGTTGTCAGGTGTTGTAGCCAGGTGGATGTTTCTTTGGAAGCTACAAGATGAGGTCGCAAATGACTACCGAGACAACTTGTGGTGAAATATCTCACCGGCGCCATCCTGCGGAGGCCTCCAGTGAAATATGTTGACGAGGTGATGGCCCCAGAGAGTGATGGGATGCGACGGCCCAGCCAGGTTGGACATGAGCACCGGGTAGCGAGCCGACAGTGCCCGGAACACAATACCCAGCAGCGACTCGGGCAGGAAGTATGCCACGTTCCTCATGAGCCATACAGATGCCAGGTAACGCTCAGGGTAGGCTTGTACTTTTCCCATAGATTCTCGCAGTGTGTGTAGGGCCATGGAGGCCTCGGTGGCACCAGTGGGGAGGGCCAAGGTGACCAGACCGGGTGTGTGGGCTCTCGGGCCGCTCTCAGCCCACCGCTGGGAGTACACGGGCAGTGTGCAGCTGACCTCGTCGGGGACAGGCAGTCCCATGACACGGAGGTAGTCTCGGACTGCACCAGCTGAGGCAGTCAGCAGCACTTCTGTCAGTGTGGCGCCCGTGACACCTCGTACACCGCGGGCGGTGCTGAGAGGCACGGGGTCACTCCATGCCACCGCCATGCTGTGATCCCGTCCCCGGGTTGACCGCAACCGTCGGCGGCGTCCAAGCCAGCCCATGAGTGGCGTCGCTCCTCGGGTGCTGAGCGCCTCCTCCAGCACCAGGCGCGGCAGGGTGACAAAAGCTCGGATCATCCAGTACACCTCCACAATGGCATCCTCCAGAATGACACAGTGCTCTGTGGCGCGGACCTCCCTCACCCAACAACACAAGGTTGTGCACCACACATGGAGGGTCCAGGGCAGCCTCAGCACACATAAAGCACACTGCCACCACAGCCTGGCACCCCAGGCCACACATATGAGGCAACAGTGCCATACACGCTTAGCGTTGCAATGCTCTCTTGTGGTTACCCAGAGTGAACTAATACAGCTGACAAGTTTTCCTCTCAGTATAGAGATGAAGGTGAGAGAGGCAGCCAGGACCCGGGCCACAGGTGCTGGGTCCTCCTCAGATGCAACTTTGTAGGCGGCCTGCAGGGCCTCCTCCACCACGACGAAGATGGGAGTCTTAAAACTCGTGAATTGCTCATGACACCACCGCCTGCACACCTCGCCAACCGTGGCTGCTGTAGTGGAGGCCAGTGTGATGGCGGTGCCAAGGAAGCGGGTGGTGGCGGCAGGGGCGGCGAGAAGGGTGAGGCTCCGGGTGGCTGGGTGACGCCACGGGTCAGGATAGGCCGTCACCAACAAGTCCGGTAGGGCCAGCTTGGCGGCCAGGAGGTGGTGGGCGCGCGCCACCATCCACGTCTCGCCGCCTCCTCCATCACAGGTAGTGATCACAGTGACCCGCCATGGTGGCAGGTCGTGGGGCAGGGGCTCACTCACCACCTCGCTCACATACTCCTGCAACATTAACATCATATAAGTATTCCTCATGTACACACCAACCATTGCTACAGTTTGATAAATGAAGAGGCACATATGTGAGAGTAGTGACATTTGTGAATTGTTGCCGTCAGCAGTTGCTAGCTCATTGTGCACCCCTTAATCACCCTGTAAGTGGTAGTTCAGTGTTCACCCCATACTAACCCTGTGAGTGGTAGCTTATTGCGCACTCTATACTTACCATGTGAGTGCTGGTTCATTCTGCACTCCATACTGTCATGATATGAGGTGGCGTATATTATTATTAAGGAATATTGGAATAAGGAACATTGTATTAGCAGCTGCTCTTGATAAATAGCCGGAGTCGCTGGGAACGTGAAGAAAGATGTGCTGAGGGAGTGTCAAGTCGCGGTGGCCTGTAGATTGACCCACGGAAGTGGTCGTGTGTCGTCACAAGGGACGACTTTCCTCGTTTGTCGCACCTCTTGAGTAAAGGCGGGAACAGGTGAATATTGAAGGTCAATGTGGCATGGAGGCCGTCGAAAAGGGGCAAACAGCTGGTGAGGGACTACACATGTTTCTCCACCCTGGCTGACACCTACATGCACTTCGGTGCTGATCAAGCAGGTGGGGGGCCATCAACAGAAATAGCAAAATCAGTCAAATACTGGCGATTGGAAGGTCAAAACACCTTCGTTCCCATAGAGTCTGAGATCTATGGCCCCTGGGGTAAGAATGCCTTGGTAATTCTCAAAGAATTTGGTTCCAGACTCATTGACATCTACAGATACCCAAGGTCTGCCAGTTTCTTGTTTCAGCGCGTCAGTGTGGCAATACAGACAGAAAATGCCTACTGCGTCATCGGTTCCTGTCCGTAAGAGGAGGAGCTCCAAAAGATCCATAACCTTTAAGCACTCATTGTATCAACCAATGTACATCCTGTAACCTTTATATATCAAATAAAGCACAACAAAACACAAAAAGAGAGGTGTAGGAGGAGAAAAGAACATAGAAACTGTATTGGAGGGGACCTAAACATCCCTTCTAATGCGTTATGTGTGCTTTCCTATATATATATATATATATATATATATATATATATGTCGTACCTAATAGCCAGAACGCACTTCTCAGCCTACTATTCAAGGCCCGATTTGCCTAATAAGCCAAGTTTTCATGAATTAATCTTTTTTCGTCTACCTAACCTACCTAACCTAACCTAACCTAGCTTTTTTTGGCTACCTAACCTAACCTTACCTATAAATATAGGTTAGGTTAGGTTAGGTAGGGTTGGTTAGGTTCGGTCATATATCTACGTTAATTTTAACTCCAATAAAAAAAAATTGACCTCATACATAGAGAAAAGGGTTGCTTTATCATTTCATAAGAAAAAAATTATAGTAAATATATTAATTCAGGAAAACTTGGCTTATTAGGCAAATCGGGCCTTGAATAGTAGGCTGAGAAGTGAGTTCTGGCTACTAGGTACGACATATATATATATATATATATATATATATATATATATATATATATATATATATATATATATATATATATATATATATATATATATATATATGTCGTACCTAGTAGCCAGAATGCACTTTTTGGCCTACTATGCAAGGCCTGATTTGCCTAATAAGCCAAGTTTTCAAGAATTAATATATTTTCTCTAATTTTTTTCTTATGAAATAATAAAGTTACCAATTTCATTATGTATGAGGTCAATTTTTTTTTATTGGAGTTAAATTTAACGTAGATATATGACCGAACCTAACCAACCCTACCTAACCTAACCTAACCTATCTTTATAGGTTAGGTTACGTAGCCGAAAAAGTTAGGTTAGGTTAGGTTAGGTAGGTTAGGTTGTCGAAAAACAATTAATTCATGAAAACTTGGCTTATTAGGCAAATCGGGCCTTGCATAGTAGGCTGAGAAGTGCGTTCTGGCTACTAGGTACGACATATATATATATATATATATATATATATATATATATATATATATATATATATATATATATATATATATATATATATATATATATATATATATATATATATATATATATATATATATATATATATATATGTCGTACCTAGTAGCCAGAACGCACTTCTCAGCCTACTATACATGGCCCGATTTGCCTAATAAGCCAGGTTTTCATGAATTAATGTTTTTTCGACTACCTAACCTACCTAACCTAACCTAACCTAACTTTTTCGGCTACCTAACCGAACCTAACCTATAGAGATAGGTTAGGTTAGGTTAGGTAGGGTTGGTTAGGTTTGGTCACATATCTACGTTAATTTTAACTCCAATAAAAAAAAATTGACCTCATACATAATGAAATGGGTAGCTTTATCATTTCATAAGAAAAAAAATAGAGAAAATATATTAATTCAGGAAAACTTGGCTTATTAGGCAAATTAGGCCTTGCATAGTAGGCTGAGAAGTGCGTTCTGGCTACTAGGTACGACATATATATATATATATATATATATATATATATATGTCGTACCTAGTAGCCAGAACTCACTTCTGAGCCTACTATGCAAGGCCCGATTTGCCTAATAAGCCAAGTTTTCATGAATTAATTGCTTTTCGACTACCTAACCTACCTAACCTAACCTAACCTAACTTTTTCGGCTACCTAACCGAACCTAACCTATAAAGATAGGTTAGGTTAGGTTAGGTAGGGTTGGTTAGGTTCGGTCATATATCTACGTTAATTTTAACTCCAATAAAAAAAAATTGACCTCTTACATAATGAAATGGGTTGCTTTATCATTTCATAAGAAAAAAATTAGAGAAAATATATTAATTCATGAAAACTTGGCTTATTAGGCAAATCGGGCCTCGCATTGTAGGCTGAAAAGTGAGTTCTGGCTACTAGGTACGACATATATATATATATATATATATATATATATTTATATATATATGTCGTATATATATATATATATATATATATATATATATATATATATATATGTCGTACCTAGTAGCCAGAACTCACTTCTCAGCCTACTATTCAAGGCCCGATTTGCCTAATAAGCCAAGTTTTTCTGAATTAATATATTTACTATAATTTTTTTCTTATGAAATGATAAAGCAACCCTTTTCTCTATGTATGAGGTCAATTTTTTTTTATTGGAGTTAAAATTAACGTAGATATATGACCGAACCTAACCAACCCTACCTAACCTAACCTAACCTATATTTATAGGTAAGGTTAGCTTAGGTAGCCAAAAAAAGCTAGGTTAGGTTAGGTTAGGTAGGTTAGGTAGACGAAAAAACATTAATTCATGAAAACTTGGCTTATTAGGCAAATCGGGCCTTGAATAGTAGGCTGAGAAGTGCGTTCTGGCTATTAGGTACGACATATATATATATATATATATATATATATATATATATATATATATATATATATATATATATATATATATATATACCGTACCTAGTAGCCAGAACGCACTTCGTATATGTCGTACCTAGTAGCCAGAACGCACTTCTCAGCCTACTATGCAAGGCCCGATTTGCCTAATAAGCCAAGTTTTCATGAATTAATTGTTTTTCGGCAACCTAACCTACCTAACCTAACCTAACCTAACCTAACTTTTTAGGCTACCTAACCTAACCTAACCAATAAAGATAGGTTAGGTAGGGTTGGTTAGGTTCGGTCATATATCTACGTTAATTTTAACTCCAATAAAAAAAAATTGACCTCATATATAATGAAATGGGTAGTTTTATCATTTCATAAGAAAAAAATTAGAGAAAATATATTAATTCAGGAAAACTTGGCTTATTAGGCAAATCGGGCCTTGCATAGTAGGCTGAGAAGTGCGTTCTGGCTACTAGGTACGACATATATATATATATATATATGTCGTACCTAGTAGCCAGAACTCACTTCTCAGCCTACTATTCAAGGCCCGATTTGCCTAATAAGCCAAGTTTTCCTGAATTAATATATTTACTATAATTTTTTCTTATGAAATGATAAAGCAACCCTTTTCTCTATGTATGAGGTCAATTTTTTTTATTGGAGTTAAAATTAACGTAGATATATGACCGAACCTAACCAACCCTACCTAACCTAACCTAACCTATATTTATAGGTAAGGTTAGGTTAGGTAGCCAAAAAAAGCTAGGTTAGGTTAGGTTAGGTAGGTTAGGTAGACGAAAAAACATTAATTCATGAAAACTTGGCTTATTAGGCAAATCGGGCCTTGAATAGTAGGCTGAGAAGTGCGTTCTGGCTATTAGGTACGACATATATATATATATATATATATATATATATATATATATATATATATATATATATATATATATATATATATATATATATATATATATATATATATATATATTAGCATATTTTGGTAGCAGTCTTTCCTGTAGACATATATTATTAAATATGACAGAAAAAGTAAGATTAATAATTCTAACACGAATTTTCTCAATCTTTCGTACATTTCTTTTCACTGTTGGAGGTAAATCAAAAATCAATTCTCCAAAATTCATTTTTATTTCTAGTCTGACGCGACGCGAGCGCGTTTCGTAAAACTTATTACATTTTCAAAGACTTTAGTTCACAAATACATAACTGAATAGAACTTACGCATCTCCGATTTTATATCTACATTTGAGTGAGGTGGAAGGGGTGATGTGGCATTAACACAAGACAAAACAAGAGGTGGCATTAATTGGGTATTAATTTCATCAACACAAGACAGAACAAGAGGTGGCATTAATAGGGTAATAATTTCATCAACACAAGACAGAACACGAAACAATGGGTATTGAATAGAAGTGTTTGCAGAAAGCCTATTGGTCCATATTTCTTGATGCTTCTATATTGGAGCGGAGTCTTGAAGTGGGTAGAATATAGTTGTGCATTAATTGGCTGTTGATTGCTGGTGTTGACTTCTTGATGTGTAGTGCCTCGCAAACGTCAAGCCGCCTGCTATCGCTGTATCTATCGATGATTTCTGTGTTGTTTACTAGGATTTCTCTGGCGATGGTTTGGTTGTGGGAAGAGGTTATATGTTCCTTAATGGAGCCCTGTTGCTTATGCATCGTTAAACGCCTAGAAAGAGATGTTGTTGTCTTGCCTATATACTGGGTTTTTTGGAGCTTACAGTCCCCAAGAGGGCATTTGAAGGCATAGACGACGTTAGTCTCTTTTAAAGCGTTCTGTTTTGTGTCTGGAGAGTTTCTCATGAGTAGGCTGGCCGTTTTCTGGTTTTATAGTAAATCGTCAGTTGTATCCTCTGATTTTTGTCTGTAGGGATAACGTTTCTATTAACAATATCTTTCAGGACCCTTTCCTCCGTTTTATGAGCTGTGGAAAAGAAGTTCCTGTAAAATAGTCTAATAGGGGGTATAGGTGTTGTGTTAGTTGTCTCTTCAGAGGTTGCATGGCTTTTCACTTTCCTTCTTATGATTAGACTAGAAATAAAAATGAATTTTGGAGAATTGATTTTTTATTTACCTCCAACAGTGAAAAGAAATGTACGAAAGATTGAGAAAATTCGTGTTAGAATTATTAATCTTACTTTTTCGGTCATATTTAATAATATATGTCTACAGGAAAGACTGCTACCAAAATATACTAATATTAAAGCGCACGACCCAGCAGTAAGGAATCAAGCCTTCACGATAAAATATCGCCAGGATCTGATTCGTGATCAGATATACAAGGCAGAGAATGAAATCAAAGACAACAAAACGCAACTACTTCATGCTACAAACGAGTGGAGAAATAGCAACATCGACGAAAGTATCCGTACCCGCATTGAACAACACCTCGACATCCTCACAGACCAACATCACCTCAGCACTGAAACAAGGATTATCAAGAAACTAACAACATTATATGGATTACCTATGGCAATTCCACGACCAAGAGATGGCTTCCTGAACCTTGCAGGAATTAACCTCACTGAGGACCAAGTCACTCTCCTAAATCTGGGCATAAACTGTCATGTTATGTCCAGACCGAGTGAGATGGCCCGGAAAGTAGAGTTGGAAATTCTGTTGGACGACATATTCAACCTCGAGACACAAAAAAAGGTCACTACCAAAGATACCTTACAAGCAGAACTTATTGCAGAAGGAGGAAAGAATCGAGGCAATTACAGAAGCACCTTACTGTCCCCTGAGCTTAAAGCGGCAGCTAAAAGCCTTCGTGAGAACAAGGAGATAGTTGTCAGGAGAGGTGACAAGTCGCCAATATGTCATTCTTAAAAAAGACGAATATCTGGCGAAAATGAACATCATACTCTCTGACCAAACTAAGTTCCAAAGGGTAACGAAGGACACTACAGCCGAATTAAAAGCAAAGGTCAACAAACTGATCGAAACTGTGAACGCCAAGAAATCCGGATTCCACCTGCCAAAGATCATTGGGGAATATAAACCTGGATATGCGTATGGAAATGTCAAGACACACAAGCCTGGAAACCCCCTTCGGCCAATCATTAGCCAGATACCCACACCCACGTACAGACTGGCGAAGCGACTCAACGGCCTGCTGACTCCTTATGTTCCTTGCGCCTTCAGCCTGAAGTCTCCAAAGGAATTTGTTGACTTACTGCGGGGCACACGGGCCACAGGGATAAGAGCCTCGTTGGACGTAGAATCGCTGTTTACTAACGTACCTGTGGACGAGACAATCGGAATGATAGCCGACCGAGTGTATCGTGATCCAGCCTATACTCCTCTTGACATACCAGAAAATATTCTGAGGAAACTACTCCAAGCTTGTACTAAAGAGGCACCCTTCTTGAGCCCGGATGGGCACATGTATAAGCAAGTAGATGGGGTCGAGATGGGTTCTCCCCTAGGTGTCCTGTTTGCAAACTTCTACATGGGTACCATCGAGCAAAAAGTCTTAGTCGACATGAACTTGAAACCGGCCATATACTGCAGGTATGTTGACGACATTTTTACACAGGTACCTGATGTCAGACATCTGCAGGAGCTGAAGGAGGCATTTGAGCAGAGTTCCGTGCTGCGTTTCACTTACGAGATGGAAAAGGATGGGAAGCTGCCCTTTCTAGATGTAACAGTCATGGAAAAGGGCAGAGGTTTCCACACTGCAGTCTACACTAAGGAAACGAGCATAGGAATGTGCCTAAATGCCAACAGCGACTGCCCTGACAGGTACAAGAGGAGTGTTGTTAACGCATATGTCGACCATGCTCTCAGCCACAGCTCAGAATGGAAGCAAGTCGACGAAGAACTCTGTAGGGTAAGGCAGGTCCTAGTCAATAACGGCTTCTCCAATGGTTTCGTCGAAGACATCATAAGAAGGAAAGTGAAAAGCCATGCAACCTCTGAAGAGACAACTAACACAACACCTATACCCCCTATTAGACTATTTTACAGGAACTTCTTTTCCACAGCTCATAAAACGGAGGAAAGGGTCCTGAAAGATATTGTTAATAGAAACGTTATCCCTACAGACAAAAATCAGAGGATACAACTGACGATTTACTATAAATCCAGAAAAACGGCCAGCCTACTCATGAGAATCTCTCCAGACACAAAACAGAATGCTTTAAAAGAGACTAACGTCGTCTATGCCTTCAAATGCCCTCTTGGGGACTGTAAGCTCCAAAAAAACCAGTATATAGGCAAGACAACAACATCTCTTTCTAGGCGTTTAACGATGCATAAGCAACAGGGCTCCATTAAGGAACATATAATCTCTTCCCACAACCAAACCATCGCCAGAGAAATCCTAGTAAACAACACAGAAATCATCGATAGATACAGCGATAGCAGGCGGCTTGACGTTTGCGAGGCACTACACATCAAGAAGTCAACACCAGCAATCAACAGCCAATTATTGCACAACTATATTCTACCCACCTCAAGACTCCGCTCCAATATAGAAGCATCAAGAAATATGGACCAATAGGCTTTCTGCAAACACTTCTATTCAATACCCATTGTTTCGTGTTCTGTCTTGTGTTGATGAAATTAATACCCTATTAATGCCACCTCTTGTTCTGTCTTGTGTTGATGAAATTAATACCCTATTAATGCCACCTCTTGTGTTGTCTTGTGTTAATGCCACATCACCCCTTCCACCTCACTCAAATGTAGATATAAAATCAGAGATGCGTAAGTTCTATTCAGTTGTGTATTTGTGAACTAAAGTCTTTGAAAATGTAATAAGTTTTACGAAACGCGCTCGCGTCGCGTCAGACTAGAAATAAAAATGAATTTTGGAGAATTGATTTTTGATTTACCTCCAACAGTGAAAAGAAATGTACGAAAGATTGAGAAAATTCGTGCTAGAATTATTAATCTTACTTTTTCGGTCATATTTAATAATATATATATATATATATATATATATATATATATATATATATATATATATATATATATATAGAAATAGAAAATAGATACACACACACACACACACACACACACACACACACACACACACACACACACACACACACATATATATATATATATATATATATATATATATATATATATATATATATATATATATGTCGTACCTAGTAGCCAGAACGCACTTCTATGCCTACTATTCTAGGCCCGATTTGCCTAATAAGCCAAGTTTTCATGAATTAATTGTTTTTCGACTACCTAACCTACCTAACCTAACCTAACCTAACGTTTTCGGCTACCTAACCTAACCTAACCGATAAAGATAGGTTAGGTTAGGTTAGGTAGGGTTGGTTAGGTTCGGTCATATATCTACATTAATTTTAACTCCAATAAAAAAAAATTGACGTCATACGTAATGAAATGGGTAGCTTTATAATTTCATAAGAAAAAAATTAGAGAAAATATACTAATTCATGAAAACTTGGCTTATTAGGCAAATCGAGCCTTGAATAGTAGGCATAGAAGTGCGTTCTGGCTACTAGGTACGACATATATATATATAATATATATATATATATATATATATATATGTATATATATATATATATATATATATATATATATATATATATATATATATATATATATATATATATATATATATATATATATGTCGTACCTAATAGCCAGAACGCACTTCTCAGCTTACTATGCAAGGCCCGATTTGCCTAATAAGCCAAGTTTTCATGAATTAATTGTTTTTCGACTACCTAACCTACCTAACCTAACCTAACCTAACTTTTTCGGCTACCTAACCTAACCTAACCAATAAAGATAGGTTAGGTTAGGTTAGGTAGGGTTGGTTAGGTTCGGTCATATATACATGTTAATTTTAACTCAAATAAAAAAAAATTGACCTCATACATAATGAAATGGGTTGCTCTATCATTTCATAAGAAAAAAATAGAGAAAATATATTAATTCAGGAAAAATTGGCTTATTAGGCAAATCGGGCCTTGCATAGTAGGCTGAGAAGTGCGTTCTGGCTATTAGGTACGATATATATATATATATATATATATATATATATATATATATATATATATATATATATATATATATATATATATATATATATATATATATATATATATATATATATATATATATATTATTAAATATGACCGAAAAAGTAAGATTAATAATTCTAACACGAATTTTCTCAATCTTTCGTACATTACGCTTCACTGTTGGAGGTAAATCAAAAATCAATTCTAAAAAATTCATTTTTATTTCTAGTCTGACGCGACACGGGCGCGTTTCGTAAAACTTATTACATTTTTAAAGACTTTAGTTCACAAATACACAACTGAATAGAACTTACGTATCTCTGATTTTATATCTACATTTGAGTGAGGTGGAAGGGGTGATGTGGCATTAACACAAGACAGAACAAAATGTGGTATTAATAGGGTATTAATTTCATCAACACAAGACAGAACAAGGGTATTAATTGGGTATTAATTTCATCAACACAAGACAGAACATGAAACAATGGATATTGAATAGAAGTGTTTGTAGAAAGCCTATTGGTCCATATTTCTTGATGCTTCTATATTGGAGCGGAGTCTTGAGGTGGGTAGAATATAGTTGTGCAATAATTGGCTGTTGATTGCTGGTGTTGACTTCTTGATGTGTAGTACCTCGCAAACGTCAAGCCGCCTGCTATCGCTGTATCTATCGATGATTTCTGTGTTGTTTACTAGGATTTCTCTGGCGATGGTTTGGTTGTGGGAAGAGATTATATGTTCCTTAATGGAGCCCTGTTGCTTATGCATCGTTAAACGCCTAGAAAGAGATGTTGTTGTCTTGCCTATATACTGGGTTTTTTGGAGCTTACAGTCCCCAAGTGGGCATTTGAAGGCATAGACGACGTTAGTCTCTTTTAAAGCGTTCTGTTTTGTGTCTGGAGAATTTCTCATGAGTAGGCTGGCCGTTTTTCTGGTTTTATAGTAAATCCACTTAAGGATTTACTTTTACCTTGTATCCTCTTAAGAGGATGCAACTGACGATTTACTATAAAACCAGAAAAACGGCCAGCCTACTCATGAGAAAATCTCCAGACACAAAACAGAACGCTTAAAAAGAGACTAACGTCGTCTATGCCTTCAAATGCCCACTTGGGGACTGTAAGCTCCAAAAAACCCAGTATATAGGCATGACAACAACATCTCTTTCTAGGCGTTTAACGATGCATAAGCAACAGGGCTCCATTAAGGAACATATAATCTCTTCCCACAACCAAACCATCGCCAGAGAAATCCTAGTAAACAACACAGAAATCATCGATAGATACAGCGATAGCAGGCGGCTTGACGTTTGCGAGGCACTACACATCAAGAAGTCAACACCAGCAATCAACAGCCAATTATTGCACAACTATATTCTACCCACCTCAAGACTCCGCTCCAATATAGAAGCTTCAAGAAATATGGACCAATAGGCTTTCTACAAACACTTCTATTCAATATCCATTGTTTCGTGTTCTGTCTTGTGTTGATGAAATTAATACCCTATTAATACCCTTGTTCTGTCTTGTGTTGATGAAATTAATACCCAATTAATACCACATTTTGTTCTGTCTTGTGTTAATGCCACCTCACTCAAATGTAGATATAAAATCGGAGATACGTAAGTTCTATTCAGTTGTGTATTTGTGAACTAAAGTCTTTGAAAATGTAATAAGTTTTACGAAACGCGCCCCTGTCGCGTCAGACTAGAAATAAAAATGAATTTTGGAGAATTGATTTTTGATTTACCTCCAACAGTGAAGCGTAATGTACGAAAGATTGAGAAAATTCGTGTTAGAATTATTAATCTTACTTTTTCAATCATATTTAATAATATACGTCTACAGGAAAGACTGCTACCAAAATATATATATATATATATATATATATATATATATATATATATATATATATATATATATATATATATATATATATATATATATATTTATGTCGTACCTAGTAGCCAGAACTCACTTCTCAGCCTACTATTCAAGGCCCGATTTGCCTAATAAGCCAAGTTTTTCTGAATTAATATATTTACTATAATTTTTTTCTTATGAAATGATAAAGCTACCCTTTTCACTATGTATGAGGTCAATTTTTTTTTATTGGAGTTAAAATTAACGTAGATATATGACCGAACCTAACCAACCCTACCTAACCTAACCTACCCTATATATATAGGTGAGGTTAGGTTAGGTAGCCAAAAAAAGCTAGGTTAGGTAGGTTAGGTCGACGAAAAAACATTAATTCATGAAAACTTGGCTTATTAGGCAAATCGGGCCTTGCATAGTAGGCTGAGAAGTGAGTTCTGGCTACTAGGTACGACATTTATATATATATATATATATATATATATATATATATATATATATATATATATATATATATATATATATATATATATATGTCGTACCTAATAGCCAGAACGCACTTCTCAGCCTACTATTCAAGGCCCGATTTGCCTAATAAGCCAAGTTTTCCTGAATTAATATATTTACTATATTTTTTTTCTTATGAAATGATAAAGCAACCCTTTTCTCTATGTATGAGGTCAATTTTTTTTTATTGGAGTTAAAATTAACGGAGATATATGACCGAACCTAACCAACCCTACCTAACCTAACCTAACCTATATTTATAGGTAAGGTTAGGTTAGGTAGCCAAAAAAAGCTAGGTTAGGTTAGGTTAGGTAGGTTAGGTAGACGAAAAAACATTAATTCATGAAAATTTGGCTTATTAGGCAAATCGGGCCTTGAATAGTAGGCTGAGAAGTGCGTTCTGGCTATTAGGTACGACATATATATATATATATATATATGTCGTACCTAGTAGCCAGAACGCACTTCTCAGCCTACTATGCAAGGCCCGATTTGCCTAATAAGCCAAGTTTTCATGAATTAATTGTTTTTCGACTACCTAATCTACCTAACCTAACTTTTTCGGCTACCTAACCTAACCTAACCTATAAAGATAGGTTAGGTTAAGTTAGGTAGGGTTGGTTAGGTTCGGTCATATATCTACGTTAATTTTAACTCCAATAAAGAAAAAATTGACCTCATACATAATAAAATGGGTAGCTTTATCATTTCAACAGAAAAAAATTTGAGAAAATATATTAATTTTGGAAAACTTGGCTTATTAGGCAAATCGGGCCTTGCATAGTAGGCCGAGAAGTGCGTTCTGGCTACTAGGTACGACATATATATGTGTGTGTGTGTGTGTGTATCTATTTTCTATTTCTATATATATATATATATATATATATATATATATATATATATATATATATATATATATATATATATATCGTACCTAGTAGCCAGAACGCACTTCTCAGCCTACAATTCAGGGCCCGATTTGCCTAATAAGCCAAGTTTTCCTGAATTAATATATTTTCTCAAATTTTTTTCTTATGAAATGATAAAGCTACCCATTTCATTATGTATGAGGTCAATTTTTTTTTATTGGAGTTAAAATTAACGTAGATATATGACCGAACCTAACCAACCCTACCTAACCTAACCTAACCTATCTTTATGGGTTAGGTTAGGTTAGGTAGCCGAAAAAGATAGGTTAGGTTAGGTTAGGTAGGTTAGGTAGTCGAAAAACAATTAATTCATGAAAACGTGGCTTATTAGGCAAATCGGGCCTTGCATAGTAGGCTGAGAAGTGCGTTCTGGCTACTAGGTACGACATATATATATATATATATATATATATATATATATATATATATATATATATATATATATATATATATATATATATTAGTATATTTTGGTAGCAGTCTTTCCTGTAGACATATATTATTAAATATGACCGAAAAAGTAAGATTAATAATTCTAACACGAATTTTCTCAATCTTTCGTACATTTCTTTTCACTGTTGGAGGTAATTCAAAAATCAATTCTCCAAAATTCATTTTTATTTCTAGTCTGACGCGACACGAGCGCGTTTCGTAAAACTTATTACATTTTCAAAGACTTTAGTTTACAAATACACAACTGAATAGAACTTACACGTCTCCGGTTTTGTTTATATCTACATTTGAGTGAGGTGGCATTAATAGGGTATTAATTTCATCAACACAAGACAGAACAAGAGGTGGCATTAATAGGGTGTTAAATACCCTATTAATGCCACCTCTAAAATGGCATTAAAATGGGGGGTGAAACATAAGAATAGAGGTAACTGCGGAAGGCCTATTGGCCCATACGAGGCAGCTGCTATCCACATACAAAGATTAATCACGTGTAATTGCCCTGTTATGTTGAACAGTGTCTTCTGTGTTGGCGTCGTTATGTTCTGGTCTTGTCCTTACTCTCATAGTGGGTAAAGTAAATAGTTCCGTGATTTGGGTGTTCTTGGTAGTGTGACGATAATCTCCTTCAAGAGATTGAGCCTGCTCTTCCCTCCAAAATTACGTCTTCACAACTATATAAAAGACTATGGAAGAAATGTCCAACAACGACAACAAACACCAGCAAGGCTTGCCAGGGTGAGCAGAAACGTATGCAACCAGCCACCTGTTCGAACTCCAACCACCAAACTACCCGTTGATCGCTACGACTCCGCTGATTGGTCGCCGGTCTGGCTGCACCTGCCTCGCCCCCCCCCCAATACTACCTGATGTCTGGGGTCGCCCCAACATCAGTCCTCAGAATGTTCCGTGCTTTCGTAGCCAGCACTCCTCCCAGCTAGACGTTAGCGTGTACTGAGAGAGGTGGTGGCTTTAAGCCAATATTCCAGCACCTCCCACTTAACTTTTGTGTTGCACTTCTTATTATTTTGCCTTAACGTAACTTTCATTGTGTCATTTAAGTATTCTTATTATTTTGATTCATTGATTTTATTATACATATTTGTTTGTCCATATTTTCATGTTTTGATTTATTTAACGTAATTAAAATTTCATTGTTAAAGTTTTACTTGTGTTTTGTGTGTCTTCTCCTTACCTTACCACAGACGAAGTTCCAGTTTTTCTATTTTTTTTTATAACTATGTGACGAGGCCATACCCCTAGCCTTAAACAGCCGAACACCAACGCGTTACCGTCACAAGTTATATGGGGGCCTGTCCTAGGAGCTTCACTCAGGTACTGGTGCCAAGTGGTAATTTATGGTAAGCGTATTTAACTCTGTTAACGTAGCTTTACTATTTTTCATTCAATTTCATTTTTTATAAGGTGCGGTGTATTGTGCATTACGAGAGTAACATATAGTGAAGGTGAGACAACTTTGGATTACGTGGTGACTGTAGGCCTCAGTCATACTCTTAATTGGTCATCTCTCCCTCCATGTTATTACTCGTATTTACCATCTATGTCCCTTGAATATTTCTCATTCTGACAGATCATCATATTGGTACCCTGGTACTGTGGTCTGCCCCGGGTCAAGAGTACCCAATCTTCTGCAATCTGACTGTAGGAGGACAAAGAGGGCCATAGTTCCTCTAGCTCGAACTTTAGTTGCTGAATTGGGACCTCAGCAGCAGTTCTCGTCACCAGTTGACACCTCGCACCCCTACACGTCAGTCAGAGATGATGATACATACAACGGTAGGGAATTAGCTTATTTTTTCAGAGCACAAAAGTTCGCTAATTCTGTAAGTATCATATTAAATTCAGTGGGAAAAACTTGCTTTATGTCCTATAGAGACTTGGCAAGGTATGCCTACATCCTTGGACTACCAATTTTACTTTTGAAGCATTTAACTGTTTCATTTGTTTTCGAAACTTTGTTTCATTTGTTAGTAGGAT
Organism: Procambarus clarkii; assembly: GCF_040958095.1. Lineage (NCBI taxonomy): Eukaryota > Metazoa > Arthropoda > Malacostraca > Decapoda > Cambaridae > Procambarus > Procambarus clarkii. The sequence continues at coordinate 2,679,369 of NC_091230.1, read as the reverse complement.
TTTCTTGCCCTTATTCTCTTACATGAGTACCGGGTACAAGATTTCCTGCGCCCTTGATTTCATTTAATCATTTAATATCTTTCACTTAACGTTAATTGTTAAAGATCACACAGGATAGGTACCAGTTGCCACGTTGTCCTGTTTCTGACATTTCATTATTGAACATTCGTGTACCTTTATTTGCTAATTTCACCATGTTTCGTCTCCAAACTTTCCGTGCAAATCCAGCAGGTGAAATAGGGACTTTAAGTCGTGCCAAGAGGACTGAACTACAAACTCTTGCACATGAGTATCAACTAGAAGTTCCCTACCAAGCCAACAAAAATGACCTACACAACCTGTTGCTGGATTACTATTTAGAGCAAGGTAAGATAGACTCTGAAACTCATGAAACTTACTATATTGCAGAGAAAACTGACTTGGCAACGATGAAACTTAAACTAGAGCTGGCCAAGATTGAACGTGAGCAGCAAAGAGAAGCAGCTGCCATACGAAGGGAAGAACACGAACGCGAAGCCGCTTTGAGGAGAGACGAACAAGAACGCGAAGCTGCTTTGAGGAGAGAAGAACACGAACGTGAGGTCGCCTTGCTCCATGAACGTGAGAGAGTACAGCTTGAAACAAAACAACGCGAGTTGGAAATACAACGCGAACATGACAAGCAACAAGCAACTCTGGCTCTAGAGTGTCGTCAACGTGAAATCGCCTTGGAAACTTCACACTTCACTCAACGCCAACAAGCTACTGCCAATCTTCCCGTCAGTTTTAATATATCACATGCAAGTAAGTTAATGCCATCCTTTGTAGAAGCAGAAGTTGATGTGTTTTTTACCACCTTTGAAACCCTTGCTAATCAACTCAGTTGGCCTGTCGACCAATGGGCCACACTTCTCAGAGTCCATCTTACAGGTAGAGCTGCAGTCACACTCAGTACTTTGGCGTCTGAGAATGACTACTACACTCTGAAACAAGCAGTGTTAGACGCCTACCTACTTTCCACCGAAAGTTATAGAAGGAAATTCCGTGACCACCTGAAGGCAAGTACCACTACCTTCCTCGAGTTTGCTAACACGAAACGGAGGTATTTCATGAAATGGCTGGAAGCAGCACATGTCTCTACTTTTACAGAACTCGTCAACCTGATGCTTGTTGAAGAATTCTTGAGACGTGTGCCGCCTCCTGTCCGCCTCTACTTAGCAGATAAAGAAGAAACCGACTACCTGAAGTGTGCTAAGTCGGCTGACACTTACAGCCTCATCCACCGGCTGACACCTGAACCATCCTCCAGTAAGAAGTCGTGGTACAGTTACGAGAAGGTGAGCCCCGATCAAGCTGGTTCACAACTGTACTGCAAGTATTGTAGACTCTATGGACATACCATAGACAAGTGTGGTAAGTCTCAATACAAGGGAACCACTGACCAACAACGACCCAAACCAACTCCTCCTAAGTCCGGTAAGCCTGTGATGAATGTTGGTGTTGATGTTAATGATCTTTCTCTTTTCAGTAACCACCTGTATACTGGAACTGTCTCTGCCAACGGTTCAAATCCGGAGGGACGTTTCAAATTGAAGATCTTGAGGGACACAGCGGCTCTACAATCGATCATCTTGAAGTCGGCTGTGCCCAACATAGTCTACACCGGGGAAACGGTCTTCATCACTGACCTCACTGCTACTACTCCATACCCTCTCGCCAGAGTCCACCTGGATTGTCCCTACGTGAACGGGGAAGTCCAAGTCGCCGTCAGGGAAAAGCCTTTTCCCATGCCTGGAGTGCAACTTCTAGGCAACGACTTGGCAGAAGACCTGCAACCAACCAACCTGATCGTCATGGACAAACCCCAGGTGTGTAACTCTGTGCCAAGTAACCCTATTCTTGAGTATGTTCCAGCAGAGGTTCAAGAGAGTGATGATGTTTCTCCTCCGGTTCTCGTGACCACCCGTGCACAAGCCGCACGTCCACAGCCAGCTGACTCTACTGCTACCGCTGTCCCTCAAGACCCTCAGAAACTACCCCCGCATCTGACCAAGTTGGAGTTCCGTAAGTTGCAGAGGGAAGATCTTACTTTAACACCATTGTTTTTCCAGGCTGAGACTCAACCCGACAGTATTCCTGGGTTCTTCCTAGAGAACGACTTGCTCTACCGCAGATATAGACCCAGTAAACTGAAGGAGGAGGACGATTGGGCCAACACCGAACAACTTGTGATTCCCACCAGCCTGCGGCCCACTATTCTACACCTGGCCCACGGAGCATTCTCCCACTACGGCTTCAACAAGACTTACCATGGGATTCGTCAAGACTACTACTGGCCAGGTATGGTAAACAACGTCAAACAGTACGTAAAACAGTGTCATACATGTCAGATGGCAGGCAAACCGAACGTCTCCATTCCCAGAGCACCACTGATTCCCATACAGGTGCCTGCGGAACCTTTCCACAGACTCATAATAGACTGTGTTGGTCCTTTACCTCGGACCAGTTCAGGTAACGCCTACATCCTAACCATCCTGTGTCCTACCACCAGATTTCCCATAGCAGTTCCAGTGAAGAACATCACGGCTGCTACGGTTATCAAACATCTACTGAAGATCTTCACTCAATACGGATTTCCCAGGGAGATTCAAAGTGACTGTGGCACCAACTTCACCAGTGATCTCTTCAAAAGGACACTGGAGGAGTTCAACATCAAACAGGTATTGTCCAGCCCCTATCATCCTGCTTCACAGGGTTCTCTTGAACGTAGTCATCAGACCATCAAAGCACTCTTGAAAAAGTTTTGTAGTGAAACCTCAAAGGATTGGGATAAGCAGATTGACCTAATAATGTGTATTTTCAGAAGTCTCCCCAATGAGTCCCTAGGAGTATCTCCTTATGAGATGCTCTACGGCCGTAAGTGCCGTACTCCCCTTAAGGCTTTCAAAGACTCTCTCAGAGATGCCACCTTCAGTGAGCATCAGAATGTGCCCCAGTTTCTTCAAAACCTTCAACACATTCTAGAGAGAGTCCACCGCTTTGCTCATGATAATCTATTGAAAGCCCAGGTGAGAATGAAGACTCATTACGACCAGACCAGCAAAGTAAGAAAATTCAAGCCGGGAGACTTCGTCCTTGCTTATTTCCCTATCCCAGGTTCACCTTTACAAAACAGATTTTCAGGACCCTACTGCGTCAAAGAGTGCAGAAGCAACAACACATACGTCATAGAGACTCCAGATAGGCGGCGGAAGACCCAGCTGTGCCACGTCAACCTCCTGAAGCAATATAATGGTACTCCTCCCACTGTCTTGATTAATTGTTCTACCTTCACAGAACCCTACATCCACAGTGAGACCATCCCGGCTTCTTCTCCCGAAAGCACTGACAAGGAGTCGGCGCTTTCTAATTCCAAAATCCTTAATGATCTTCCCAAATGCTTTCAGGATAATAATCGTGCTCCTATGCCCTCTTCTAATTCCACTCTCACCTCGTCAGATAAGCCCTTCATCCTCCATGTCGACGCCAATGGTACCGACGTGGGTGGTGTCGTGATGCAGCAACGAGGCGAGAAGAATACACCTGTCAGCGACTACTGCTACAAGGATCTACGGAACAATTGGCAAGGAGCTACTCTTCCTCATCCTGAAGCTTCAGCACTTCACTTCACTCCACACCTGAAAAGTGCTCGGTCCACCATCAATACGGACCACACCACCCTACACCTCCTGCAGCACGCCCACTTCTCATCTCAACGTCTTCTACTATGGGCTTGCTACCTGCAGAAATTCAACCTGGAGACACGCTATATCAAGGGTTCTGACAACACCATAGCCGATGCCCTCTCCAGAGTTTATGAAGTAGAAGCGACTCCATCCATTACTCCACCACATAACGACGTACTTCTTCCAGAACCGCAGGCTTCGGGGGAGAGTTGTGACGATAATCTCCTTCAAGAGATTGAGCCTGCTCTTCCCTCCAAAATTACGTCTTCACAACTATATAAAAGACTATGGAAGAAATGTCCAACAACGACAACAAACACCAGCAAGGCTTGCCAGGGTGAGCAGAAACGTATGCAACCAGCCACCTGTTCGAACTCCAACCACCAAACTACCCGTTGATCGCTACGACTCCGCTGATTGGTCGCCGGTCTGGCTGCACCTGCCTCGCCCCCCCCCAATACTACCTGATGTCTGGGGTCGCCCCAACATCAGTCCTCAGAATGTTCCGTGCTTTCGTAGCCAGCACTCCTCCCAGCTAGACGTTAGCGTGTACTGAGAGAGGTGGTGGCTTTAAGCCAATATTCCAGCACCTCCCACTTAACTTTTGTGTTGCACTTCTTATTATTTTGCCTTAACGTAACTTTCATTGTGTCATTTAAGTATTCTTATTATTTTGATTCATTGATTTTATTATACATATTTGTTTGTCCATATTTTCATGTTTTGATTTATTTAACGTAATTAAAATTTCATTGTTAAAGTTTTACTTGTGTTTTGTGTGTCTTCTCCTTACCTTACCACAGACGAAGTTCCAGTTTTTCTATTTTTTTTTATAACTATGTGACGAGGCCATACCCCTAGCCTTAAACAGCCGAACACCAACGCGTTACCGTCACAGTAGGTTGTTCTATTCTTATGTGAATTGCTTCACGAATTTGTAAACTTCTTGCATCTTGGGTTTTGTCTATTATACAGGTATTTTTGTTCAACATTTCTCTTGTTAGGGTGATGTCATGGGCTTGTCTCATTTGATTCCTGGGGGCACCGGATTGAAGATGGTATGTCAAACGCCTCGTCAGCTTGGTCGACGTCATACCTATGTACTTGAAGAGTCTTCTCGAAGCATGTACAAAGGATGCCTCTTTCATCAGTCCACAAGGTACATGTATTTACAAATAGACGGAGTAGCAATGAGCTCCCCCTTAGGAGTTTTATTTTCTAATTTTTATATGGGAACCATCGAAGACAGAGTATTCAGTAGCAGACAAAAACCAACTATATATTGCCGTTATGTAGATGACATATTCGTAATAGTAAAAGACTCAGATGAACTAATTGATCTAAAAAGCCATCTAGAGAGAGAGTTAGTACTCCGATTTACACATGAAAATAGTGAAAATAACAGTCTGCCATTCTTGGATGTACTAATAACTAAAACAGGAACCTCTTTAAGCACCAACGTATATACTAAGCCCACCAACATAGGATTATGCCTGAACGGTAGAAGTGAGTGCCCCCAAAGGTACAAAGCCAGTGTTCTCAATGCTTATATTCGTCGAGCGCTTACCCACTGCTCTGAATGGAGCAACATGAGTAGAGAGTTTGAAAGAGTAACTCAGGTATTGGTGAACAACAGATATAGCAACGCGGAAATAAACGCTGCTATAAAAAGACACTTGGACTGTTGGTATAATCCTGAAATTTTATCCTGAATCCTGAAATTTTAATAAAATTATATTACAAATCAACCATGCACAGTGAACATATAAAAGAGGAAAGAATAATGAAATAAATAATCCGTAAAGGAGTAAAAAGCATTACTTCTAACCAAAACATAAACCTGATAATATTCTACAAAACCAAGAAGACTTCCGAACTCCTTATCAAAAACAGCCCGAAGCCGACGGAGAACCCTCTACAGCAGTCAAGCGTTGTATACATGTACACTTGCCCCCACGAAGGATGTAATCTTCAATCTAAGTACATAGGTATGACGTCGACCAAGCTGACGAGGCGTTTGACATGCCATCTTAAATCCGGTGCCCCCAGGAATCACATGAGACAATCCCATGATATCACCCTAACAAGAGAAATGTTGAACAAAAATATCTGTATAATAGACAAAACCCGAGATGCAAGAAGATTACAAATTCTTGAAGCAATTCACATAAGAATAGAACAACCTACCATGAACACCCAAATCACGGAACTATTTACTTTACCCACTATGAAAGTAAGGACAAGACAAGAACAGAACAGGGTCTTCTGTGTTGGCATCGATATGTTCTTGTCTTGTCCTTACTCTCATGGTGGGTAGAGTAAATAGTTCCGTGATTTGGGTGTTCATGGTAGGTCGCTCTATTCTTATGTGAATTGCCTCAAGAATTTGTAATCTTCTTGAATCTTGGGTTTTGTCTATTATGCAAGTATTCTTGTTCAACATTTCTCTTGTTAGAGTAATGTCATGGGCTTGTCTCATGTGATTCCTAGGGGCACCAGACGTTGAATCCTTTTTACCAACGTCCCAGTCGACACAACCATAGGAATGATACTGGACAGAGTATACAGAGACGAGAGCACCCCCAAATTAGACATACCTGAGCCACACTTGAAAAGTCTTCTCGAAGCATGTACAAAGGAAGCCCCTTTCATCAGTCCACAAGGAGACATGTATTTACAAATAGACGGAGTAGCAATGGGCTCCCCTTAGGAGTTTTATTTGCTAATTTTTATATGGGAACCATCGAAGATAGGGTCTTCAGTAGCAGACAAAAACCAACTGTATACTGCCGTTATGTAGATGACATATTCGTAATAGTAAAAGACTCAGATGAACTAATTGACCTAAAAAAGACACCTAGAGAGAGAGTCAGTACTCCGATTTACACATGAAAATAGTGAAAATAACAGTCTGCCATTCTTGGATGTACTAATAACAAAAACAGGAACCTCTTTAAGCACCAACGTATATACCAAGCCCACCAACATAGGATTATGCCTGAACGGTAGAAGTGAGTGCCCCCAAAGATACAAATCCAGTGTTCTCAATGCTTATATTCGTCGAGCGCTTACCCACTGCTCTGAATGGAGCAACGTGAGTAGAGAGTTTGAAAGAGTAACTCAGGTATTGGTGAACAACGGATATAGCAACGCGGAAATAAACGCTGCTATAAGAAGACACTTGGACCGTTGGTATAATTCAGAACCTAGAACAGAAACCACAACACCCCCAATAAAATTATATTACAAATCAACCATGCACAGTGAACATATAAAAGAGGAAAGAATAATGAAAGAAATAATCCGTAAAGGAGTAAAAAGCACTACTCCTAACCAAAACATAAACCTGATAATATTCTGCAAAACCAAGAAGACTTCCGAACTCCTTATCAAAAACAGCCCGAAGCCGACGGAGAACCCTCTACAGCAGTCAAGCGTTGTATACATGTACACTTGCCCCCACGAAGGATGTAACCTTCAATGTAAGTACATAGGTATGACGTCGACCAAGCTGACGAGGCGTTTGACATGCCATCTTCAATCTGGTGCCCCTAGGAATCACATGAGACAAGCCCATGACATTACTCTAACAAGAGAAATGTTGAACAAGAATACTTGCATAATAGACAAAACCCAAGATTCAAGAAGATTACAAATTCTTGAGGCAATTCACATAAGAATAGAGCGACCTACCATGAACACCCAAATCACGGAACTATTTACTCTACCCACCATGAGAGTAAGGACAAGACAAGAACATATCGATGCCAACACAGAAGACAATGTCCAACATAACAGGCCAATTACACTGGATTAATCTTTGTGTTTAGATAGGAGATGCCTCGTATGGGCCAATAAGCCTTCTGCAGCCCCTATGTTTATCCCTTATGTATCCCCCCATGTTTTCACCTTCATTGTATTATCACCTGACCTAATGCGGGTATAAAATCAACTAGTATTGTAAGATCTGTTCACTTGAGAATGAACCATGGAGGTTCGAAACGTCGTGCAAATTATACAAATAAGTGTAATACACTCTATAGTAAATCACTTCTTTTCTTCACCTTAAAAGTACGAAAATGAGTTTTGGAGAACTCCTATTTCAATTAAGCCCTGATGCTAAGAAAATAGTTAGAGGGATAGAAGCCCTAAACCAGAAAATAATAAATACAGAATATGCGGTCATATTCAATGAAACATGTTTGAAAGAAAACCTGCTGCCAGTATACACCAATATATATATATATATATATATATATATATATATATATATATATATATATATATATATATATATATATATATATTTATATATAAGTATATTTTGGTAGCAGTCTTTCCTGTAGACATATATTATTAAATATGACAGAAAAAGTAAGATTAATAATTCTAACACGAATTTTCTCAATCTTTCGTACATTTCTTTTCACTGTTGGAGGTAAATAAAAAATCAATTCTCCAAAATTCATTTTTATTTCTAGTCTGACGTGACACGAGCGCGTTTCGTAAAACTTATTACATTTTCAAAGACTTTAGTTTACAAATACACAACTGAATAGAACTTACGCATCTCCGATTTCGTTTATATCTACATTTGAGTGAGGTGGATGGGGTGAGGTGGCATTAATAGGGTATTAATTTCATCAACACAAGACAGAAAAAAAGGTGGCATTAATAGGGTATTAATTTCATCAACACAAGACAGAACACGAAACAATGGGTATTGAATAGAAGTGATTGTAGAAAGCCTTTTGGTCCATATTTCTTGATGCTTCTATATTGGAGCGGAGTCTTGAAGTGGGTAGAATATAGTTGTGCATTAATTGGCTGTTGATTGCTGGTGTTGACTTCCTGATGTGTAGTGCCTCGCAAACGTCAAGCCGCATGCTATCCCTGTATCTATCGATGATTTCTGTGTTGTTCACTAGGATTTCTCTGGCGATGGTTTGGTTGTGGGAAGAGATTATATGTTCCTTAATGGAGCCCTGTTGCTTATGCATCGTTAAACGCCTAGAAAGAGATGTTGTTGTCTTGCCTATATACTGGGTTTTTTGGAGCTTACAGTCCCCAAGAGGGCATTTGAAGGCATAGACGACGTTAGTCTCTTTTAAAGCGTTCTGTTTTGTGTCTGGAGAGATTCTCATGAGTAGGCTGGCCGTTTTTCTGGTTTTATAGTAAATCGTCAGTTGTATCCTCTGATTTTTGTCTGTAGGGATAACGTTTCTATTAACAATATCTTTCAGGACCCTTTCCTCCGTTTTATGAGCTGTGGAAAAGAAGTTCCTGTAAAATAGTCTAATAGGGGGTATAGGTGTTGTGTTAGTTGTCTCTTCAGAGGTTGCATGGCGTTTCACTCTCCTTCTTTTGATGTCTTCGACGAAACCATTGGAGTAGCCGTTGTTGACTAAGACCTGCCTTACCCTACAGAGTTCTTCGTCGACTTGCTTCCATTCTGAGCTGTGGCTGAGAGCACGGTCGACATATGCGTTAACAACACTCCTCTTGTACCTGTCTGGGCAGTCGCTGTTGGCATTTAGGCACATTCCTTTGTTCGTTTACTTAGTGTAGACTGCAGTGTGGAAACCTCCGCTCTTTTCCATGACTGTTACATCTAGAAAGGGCAGCTTCCCATCCATCTCGTAAGTGAAACGCAGCACGGAACTCTGCTCAAATGCCTCCTTCAGCTCCTGCAGATGTCTGACATCAGGTACCTGTGTAAAAATGTCGTCAACATACCTGCAGTATATGGCCGGTTTCAAGTTCATGTCGACTAAGACTTTTTGCTCGATGGTACCCATGTAGAAGTTTGCAAACAGGACACCTAGGGGAGAACCCATGGCGACCCCATCTACTTGCTTATACATGTGCCCATCCGGGCTCAAGAAGGGTGCCTCTTTAGTACAAGCTTGGAGTAGTTTCCTCAGAATATTGTCTGGTATGTCAAGAGGAGTACAGGCTGGATCACGATACACTCTGTCGGCTATCATCCCGATTGTCTCGTCCACAGGTACGTTGGTAAACAGCGATTCTACGTCCAACGAGGCTCTTATCCCTGTGGCCCGTGTGCCCTGCAGTAAGTCAACAAATTCCTTTCGAGACTTCAGGCTGAAGGCGCAAGGAACATAAGGAGTCAGCAGGCCGTTGAGTCGCTTCGTCAGTCTGTACGTGGGTGTGGGTATCTGGCTAATGATTGGCCGAAGTGGGTTTCCAAACCCACGACATATATATATGTCGTACTAGTAGCCAGAACACACTTCTCGGCCTACTATGCAAGACCCGAATTGCCTAATAGGCCGAGTGATTTTCTTTTTTTCAATAATTTTTTTGCAATTAGTTTATTTGAATTATTATTATTACATTATATTAAGAACATAAATTTTTTACTTAATTGTGTTAGTCTAGGTTAGGTTAAGGTAGGTTAGGTTAGGTAGGGTTGGTTAGGTTCAGTTATATATCTAATTTAGTTTTAACTCAAATTTAAAAACAATTAATTTATACATAATGAAATGGATAGCTTTATCATTTCATAAGAAAAAAATATTGAATATATAAATTCAGAAAAACTTGGCTTATTAGGCAAATCAGGCCTTGCATAGTAGGCCGATTATGACGTTCTGGCTACTAGGTACAACATATATATATATATATATATATATATATATATATATATATATATATATATATATATATATATATATATATATATATATATATATATATATATATATGCGAACAAACCTGAATGGTCCCCAGGACAATATGCAACTGAAAACTCACACCCCAGAAGTGACTCGAACCCATACTCCCAGGAGCCACGCAACTGGTATGTACAAGACGCCTTAATCCACTTGACCATCACGACCGGACATAATGAGGTGATAGCCGAGGCTATTTGAACCACCCCACCGCCGGCACTCGGATAGTAATCTTGGGCATAGCATTTTACCAAATCACCTCATTCTTTGGGGCACACGTGAGGAACACAAATGCGAACAAGCCTGAATGGTCCCCAGGACAATATGCAACTGAAAACTCACACCCCAGAAGTGACTCGAACCCATACTCCCAGGAGCCACGCAACTGGTATGTACAAGACGCCTTAATCCACTTGACCATCACGACCGGACATAATGAGGTGATAGCCGAGGCTATTTGAACCACCCCACCGCCGGCACTCGGATAGTAATCTTGGGCATAGCATTTTACCAAATCACCTCATTCTTTGGGGCACACGTGAGGAACACAAATGCGAACAAGCCTGAATGGTCCCCAGGACAATATGCAACTGAAAACTCACACCCCAGAAGTGACTCGAACCCATACTCCCAGGAGCCACGCAACTGGTATGTACAAGACGCCTTAATCCACTTGACCATCACGACCGGACATAATGAGGTGATAGCCGAGGCTATTTGAACCACCCCACCGCCGGCACTCGGATAGTAATCTTGGGCATAGCATTTTACCAAATCACCTCATTCTTTGGGGCACACGTGAGGAACACAAATGCGAACAAGCCTGAATGGTCCCCAGGACAATATGCAACTGAAAACTCACACCCCAGAAGTGACTCGAACCCATACTCCCAGGAGCCACGCAACTGGTATGTACAAGACGCCTTAATCCACTTGACCATTACGACCGGACATAATGAGGTGATAGCCGAGGCTATTTGAACCACCCCACCGCCGGCACTCGGATAGTAATCTTGGGCATAGCATTTTACCAAATCACCTCATTCTTTGGGGCACACGTGAGGAACACAAATGCGAATAAGCCTGAATGGTCCCCAGGATAATATGCAACTGAAAACTCACACCCCAGAAGTGACTCGAACCCATACTCCCAGGAGCCACGCAACTGGTATGTACAAGACGCCTTAATCCACTTGACCATCACGACCGGACATAATGAGGTGATAGCCGAGGCTACTTGAACCACCCCACCGCCGGCACTCGGATAGTAATCTTGGGCATAGCATTTTACCAAATCACCTCATTCTTTGGGGCACACGTGAGGAACACAAATGCGAACAAGCCTGAATGGTCCCCAGGACAATATGCAACTGAAAACTCACACCCCAGAAGTGACTCGAACCCATACTCCCAGGAGAGACGCAACTGGTATGTACAAGACGCCTTAATCCACTTGACCATCACGACCGGACATAATGAGGTGATAGCCGAGGCTATTTGAACCACCCCACCGCCGGCACTCGGATAGTAATCTTGGGCATAGCATTTTACCAAATCACCTCATTCTTTGGGGCACACGTGAGGAACACAAATGCGAACAAGCCTGAATGGTCCCCAGGACAATATGCAACTGAAAACTCACACCCCAGAAGTGACTCGAACCCATACTCCCAGGAGCCACGCAACTGGTATGTACAAGACGCCTTAATCCACTTGACCATCACGACCGGACATAATGAGGTGATAGCCGAGGCTATTTGAACCACCCCACCGCCGGCACTCGGATAGTAATCTTGGGCATAGCATTTTACCAAATCACCTCATTCTTTGGGGCACACGTGAGGAACACAAATGCGAACAAGCCTGAATGGTCCCCAGGACAATATGCAACTGAAAACTCACACCCCAGAAGTGACTCGAACCCATACTCCCAGGAGCCACGCAACTGGTATGTACAAGACGCCTTAATCCACTTGACCATCACGACCGGACATAATGAGGTGATAGCCGAGGCTATTTGAACCACCCCACCGCCGGCACTCGGATAGTAATCTTGGGCATAGCATTTTACCAAATCACCTCATTCTTTGGGGCACACGTGAGGAACACAAATGCGAACAAGCCTGAATGGTCCCCAGGACAATATGCAACTGAAAACTCACACCCCAGAAGTGACTCGAACCCATACTCCCAGGAGCCACGCAACTGGTATGTACAAGACGCCTTAATCCACTTGACCATCACGACCGGACATAATGAGGTGATAGCCGAGGCTATTTGAACCACCCCACCGCCGGCACACGGATAGTAATCTTGGGCATAGCATTTTACCAAATCACCTCATTCTTTGGGGCACACGTGAGGAACACAAATGCGAACAAGCCTGAATGGTCCCCAGGACAATATGCAACTGAAAACTCACACCCCAGAAGTGACTCGAACCCATACTCCCAGGAGCCATGCAACTGGTATGTACAAGACGCCTTAATCCACTTGACCATCACGACCGGACATAATGAGGTGATAGCCGAGGCTATTTGAACCACCCCACCGCCGGCACTCGGATAGTAATCTTGGGCATCGCATTTTACCAAATCTTTACCTTGCGCCTTCAGCCTGAAGTCTCCAAAGGAATTTGTTGACTTGCTGCGGGGAACATGGGCCACAGGGATAAGAGCCTCGTTGGACATAGAATCTCTGTTTACCAACGTACCTGTGGATGAAACAATCGGGATGATAGCCGACAGAGTGTACCGTGATTCGGCCTGTACTCCTCTTGACATACCAGAAAACAGTCTAAGGAACAATTACGGGCCTACGTTTCATAACGTAGGCCACTCCACGACCGATACTAGGGTTGCGAGCCCTAGGCAGGAGCCTCGTGTGATTCCACAGATCACTCTCCTCTCTATAGCGCCACAGTGGCTAGTCTCTTCCACCAGTCAACCCCCGGGTACGACGATTCCTCAACTCTGCCTGTTGGATATTTCCAACACCGAATACAACATTGTTGTATTCTCATTACTTATTACTAACCATACTAATTATTGTAGTAAGTAAAAATAACAACACGTAGAATTCTCATGTACTAATAATTTCATCTGTACAGTAGGCTAGAATTCTCACGTCACCTGACGCCAGTATTGCGTCAGATTTCCTTACAGTAAACACATTATATCCAATGTGTGTGAGAATTAAATTCGATTCTCCATAATTAAAGCATTCTGTATGATAACTAATTGCAGACGAATTGATCTCTAACTAAAAGCCGAATAGAGCGTTAGAATCATAGCGTGTATCTCGTGATATAGTTAACGTCACCAATGAATGCCATGGGGAGACATTAATTCCTCTCCCTTATATATTTACTATTCCTAAATTGGTAAATAACAATATTTTGTTCCTCTAAATAATAAACCCGTCCAGTCTTTAACGTTTCAAGCGCAAATGCGAGAAATATTAATGTTCGAGACAATAATTTGTTTTATGAACGCGGGCTCGGCGTGGGTAGAGGGACGCCATCTCAGTACACGTGGAGAGCCGCTCAGAGGCAGACCTGCGCTTATCGTACTCATAAGAAGACGCCATTGCCCAGCAAATAGGGCAGGTGTTATCCATCCTCAGATGAAAGTCGCCACTGTGAGGCGTTAATAACCTTGCAGATAGTATCTTCAGCTAGTGCTGGTGTCAAATAAGGAGCCCTTTGACTTGGTTCCTGACGACACGTGACCAGCCAGCGGGACGCATCATTATTCAGGATAGGCCTAGCCGGAGCCTGAGATGCGAAGCACGGCAATCTTAATACTTATACAGTGCCCACAGCTAAGTATATTCTTTTATGTGATGCATCAGGTAGAAGTTTTAATAGTAGCAGGGTGATTGTCCGTTACGACACACGATAACACCTAATAACAGGTGATTAAAATTTGTCATCTGTAACTCTTAATATTCTTGAATATAGATTTAGTAGTTAAACCAGTTGCTACTGAAAATTATTTGTCTTGCAGCACGAGAGAAGAATTCTCCATGCTGCCTTCCCACATGTTAACCCGTTCCACTTGTCAGTCGACCGAGTCTGGAGAATAAGAGGACTTCCATGGCTTTCTAAAGGAATCTTCATTAAGCTAAGATTTATTTCCTTTTATAATTCTATTGCAATTTATCTTGTGCAGAATTCTTTGGGATTGATATGTGGTTTACTGTAACTCATTACTATGCTCATAATCTATGTTCCTCTTTTTGGTAATGATATCAGTTTCAATATTATTTTATAGGATTAGATTATTATTAATTGAATTAGTGAACGAACCACACTAATTCCTGGACGTACTTACCTCCAGTAATAACCCCCCAATGTAGGTGTTTGAGGTTTGTTTCATTTATTAATACAGCCCATTAATTATTATTATGATCATACTTTCTAGTTTTATCCATAGTTACTGGTTCCATCTAGGAATTATCTAATGATCAGAAATTCTCAGTTTCCCTCTTTACTTTAAAAGCGGGTGGTCCTTCGTAATTTAATTTACTACATTAATATTTAAATAATCAGATTCAAGCCCCAAATATCCCACATTATGGTCCTTATCGAACCGGATAGGCATTAAATTTATAATTAAAATATTAACCATTAATAACTAATCCTTGTGTGATAGAAGCTAGAATAACTATTTAATTAATTGTGTCAACTAACATTGTAACACATCAGTTAGCCTAGATCACACTAATATATTGCTACTTTCACCTCATGTATAAAGTAGCTTTAGTGGGTCATAGCCAATTACCCACAACACTTAGACCTATACCTCACACCGAGGTGAGAATCTTTAGGTCACCAGGAGCAACAGCTCATAACTTTTACAATAACACCACCCTAACACCTGCGTTAGAGTGGCCTCACCATCTAACCATTATATACTTAGGTGGTAATGACATCCACCCCACTCGTCATCCAGCCGAGGTGATCAAACACCTCAAAGCCATAATTTCTTCTTTCAAGCTCATCAGTGAATCAGTAGTATTCACATTAGTGGAACCTCGCCAACCAAGTCAAGATAATCGTTGGGGAGTAACTCCGGAATACTACTTGAGAGCTGCTAAGTACATAAATTTCAGGCTGAAAAAACGAGTGAGATTGGATGCCACATATATCCAATTTACAGCCAGACCTTACAGACAGAACCTGACCAGAGACGGTGTACATTTGTCAGGGGAATCTAGGTTGCATGTGGTTGACAAGTTAATTAACACCATCAACCATCACAAAAGGCTGTGGCTAGCAAGCCAAACTTAACTGTACATAATTGTTCACCTGTGTGTGCAAGAGCACTCTTATAAAACAAAAAACCCAAAAATACAGCACAACTATATTTACCTTATTGCACCACAATAATCTTTACCCATGTTAGTAGGTAGAATTTAGGCTGAGATTGTGCTGAATTTGGTACAAGCCCAGACTAAATAATTTTATAGTTCTTAGTTAGGAATTATTACGACTAGATCTAAACTAGTCAGTGTTGTATGTATTATATTATTTGTGCTGACCCTATACAGGGTGGGATTAATTTTTGAGATAACTCTGATTGGAGTGTCTCCATAATATTTCTCTTGTATGCATTATTTTGTGTATCTATTTTGTGTATTGCTGGATTCTCTCCGTTAACTCTGATGGTGATATGGATGAGCTAACCGGACGAGAACTAATGGTGAAGTTCAGACAGTGCACAAAATATCTAGCTATTTGTTGTTAGGTAGGTAGGTACATTCAACCTCAAGTGAGGTAAAATATAAAGTAGTCACCTTAAATTAGGCTACAATTAATGCTACCTGTTCACTAATGAACAAGTACCCAAGCTTCATTAGTAATACATATACTAACACTGTGAAGTTTGAACCTAAGCCCAACATGGCTACTCCTGAGCAATTGAGGAGAACCTACATTGGCCTTAAAGGTCACTTGACCAGATTAATTAATAAGGCTGAAGGCTTAACTAAAGATAATCCCATTGACTCTTATCACTTGGAGTCATCAGTTAGATTGGCTGATCTGAAATTTGATCAAGTCAGATCTGCAGGTCAATCTTACCTTGATCTGCTAAATACTGTAGAAACTGATCCTGAAGAAGCAAGTCAAACTGTAGACGACATCTCCCAATATGAAGAGGAGACTCATGATAAAATTATCAGGCTATTTAAATTAGCCAAACAGTCTGGATCCAAGACCAGCAACACTGGGTCTCACTTCAATAATCACTTACCCGAGGTTCGTTTACCTACTCTAGACTTGCCCACCTTTTCAGGATTAGATACAGAAAATTGGGACAATTTTTGGACTTCCTTTGAAGTTCACATCCATAAGAAACAGTCTCTAGACAAAGTTTCTAAATTTTCATACCTACTCAGTCTTCTCACAGGAGAGGCTAAAAAGGTCATACATAACCTCACTCTTGATGAGAGTAATTATGAGGAAGCTATAAAACTCCTGAAGTTGAACTATTGCAACAAAGAGTTAAGTATAGCTACCCTTTATTATCAATTACTAGATCTGAATGCACCAAACAGTAGACCAGAGTCACTTCAAAGCTTCAGACTAGAAGTAGAGTCTCTAGTAAAGGCCTTAGGTACCAAGGTTAATATACCTAGTTCTGAGTGGTCTATCAAGCTATTGTTACAGAGGAAATTACCTCGAAATGTTTTGACAGAGCTCTGCTCACATTATAATACTGAGTTTCTTACTCTCGATCAGATTTTCGAGGGGTTGAGGATCACAGTAAATAGGTTAAAGACTCATGACAAAATTAAACCTGAGTCCAAACCAGTTAATACTGATATTTCAGTCAAACCTAAACAGACTCCAAGTAAGTCTAATAAATATAAATCCAAACCTACTCCATCCACGAGGAAAAGAAGTGGAAATGTAGGTACATATTCAGTATCTCCTTCAGAGATAACCAATGACTTGTCTACTAAAGAGACTAAGTCTATTAACCAGAGAAAGTGTCTGTTCTGCAATCAGGAACACACCACTTACCAATGCTCTGCTTATCCTACGTATAATGCTAGAGTTAAAAGGTTACAGGAATTGCACAAATGCACCAAATGTATGGGTTCTCATGATCCCAAGAAATGTGCAGTACCACTACGTACCTGCAACCGTTGTAACCAAGGTGTACACCACTACGCCTCATGTAGAAAATCTTCTACACCAACCATGACCACTGGAGAGAATTTTACTAATTCTACGGCAGTGCAATATTGTAAAGTACATCACGAAGTGAATGTACTTGCTACTGAGTCAGGCAATAATACTACTTTGCCTACCGCTCAGCTTAAATTAATAAACCGAAGATCTAGAATTAACACTAGGGGTCTTTTTGACCAAGGTTCACAAAAAACCTTCATTGCACAACAGTTGGTAGATGAGTTAAATTTAAAACCTACCAAAAGTGTGAAGTTAAACATTTCTGGTTTCCTGTCAAACAGTGGACCTCGTGACTACAAGGTAGTTAAGTTACTAGTTAGATTAGGATCCTCTACTAGCCCAATCCATGCGGTGGTAGTGGATAAGATTCCTACGGACCTACAGGTCACAGGATTAGCTCGCACTGCGAGACACCTTAAGCGAAACCGCATGAGGCTAGCGGATCATAAAATAAATTCCGATTGCCTCACAGATATTGGAATATTAATAGGCGCGGATCATTATTACAAGTTTATAACTGGATGCACTAGACAACATGGTATGAATTTGTTGTCGTCCGCAGGGGGCAAATTGCTCACAGGACCCGTGCTTTTCAGACAAGGTCCAGCGTCCACAAACCAACAAACTAATAACGTAATTGTGGCATGACTAGGCTTAGAGCAGTCACCCCTACGCTTCAGGGAAATAGCCGAGGACATTGAGTCTGACCCACCAATACATCGTTTGTGGGATTTAGATACGTTAGGCATCATCCCTGAGCAACCAAGTCCTGATGATACGTGGACTTACCAGCAATATCTGGATACAGTTGTCTACTCAAATAAACAATACTGGGTAAGACTCCCATGGAAGTTAGATCATCCACAACTTCCAGTGAATTATTTTATGGCAGCCTCACAATTGCAGTCTCAATTAACACGACTGCAGAAGCAGCCAGACAAACTAACCATGTATCACCAACTTATCCAACAACAACTTAACAATAAGTTCATTGAAGTTGTTGAACACGATGACCGAAAAACAGGTCATTATTTACCTCACCATGCTGTGGTGAAAGACTCATTGACAACACCTATTCGTATCGTCTTTAACTGCAGTGCTAAAGTAAAGCCGAGCAGTGTGTCTTTAAATGAATGTCTCCAAACGGGACCTAGCCTAACACAAAGGCTACATGACGTGTTGTTACGATTTCGCACAGGCTTTTTTGCCTATACAGCTGACATCAGCAAAGCCTTTCTCCGAGTAGGATTGCAGGAGGAAGATCGTGACTACACAAAATTCCTCTGGTTCAAGGATCCACTGGATCCTAACAGTGAAGTAATCACCTATCGGTTTGCCTCCGTATTATTTGGTGCTACGTCC
Organism: Procambarus clarkii; assembly: GCF_040958095.1. Taxonomy (NCBI): domain Eukaryota; kingdom Metazoa; phylum Arthropoda; class Malacostraca; order Decapoda; family Cambaridae; genus Procambarus; species Procambarus clarkii. The sequence continues at coordinate 2,660,407 of NC_091230.1, read as the reverse complement.
TCACCGTTTCTTTTGCAAGCAACATTAGACACGCATTTGAGGAAATCAGACAGCCCTTATAAGGCAACCATTAGCGACAACTTGTATGTCGACAATTTCCAGGGGACAACTAATGATCAAGCTGATCTGGTAGAAATCTACCATGAGGCTAACCGTGAACTGTTAGGAGCCAATATGCCTCTACAGTCATGGGCCTCAAATAATAAACTGCTTAACCAGTTGATCGAGAAAGAATTTCCCGATTATCAGGTACCCAGTAAATTAAAGGTTCTAGGCGTGGAATGGAACACCAACACTGACGAGATGAATGTCAAGTCAGTGCAAACTGATAATTCAACCCTTACCATGAGAACACTGCTCTCATTTGTCAGTCAACCATTTGACCCTTTAGGCCTACTTAGTCCTATATTAATAAGGGGCAAACTCCTAATGCAGGAGTGCTGGCAGCAACATATGGGATGGGATGATCCGTTATCAAGTGAGTTACAAGCCAAATGGCAAATACTCTCAACGGATTTTAATCAGTTAGGCGTTTTGAAATTTCCTCGTAATGCTTCAGGATCAAACTTACCCACCAATTTGCACGTTTTTTGCGATGCCTCTGGCAAAGCATATGGCGCAGTAGCCTATTTAGTTAACAGTGCTCAATCAATTTTACTCACATCTAAAGCAAGAGTTGCTCCCATCAAGAAGAGATCCTTACCTCAGATGGAGTTGACTGCATTGCTAGTGGGAGTAAGATTGGCCCATTGCCTGGCAAAGACACTCAGTAATATCCACTTTGGTGAGATCGTAGTGTGGTCAGACAACGAGGCAGTCTTACAATGGGTAAGAAACAATAACAACAAAACTCCTTACGTCAGTAATCGCGTCAGGGAGATTCATGATTTGTCTGCTGGATATAAGTTTAGACATGTCCCTACTAAGGACAATCCTGCAGATTATTTATCAAGAGGATTGACATTAAAACAACTTGTCAAGTCTTCGCTGTGGTTCAATGGACCTTCATGGCTTGTTGGTGGTCAGTGGCCCAAACAAAAGCCACAAGTCATAGTGACCAATATCACCACTCCCATGAAGGAACCAGAGCCTCAGCGAATATTAGCCATTGATCCTCATCATTATTCCAACTTAAGCAAATTGTTACGAGTGACTGCGCACGTGTTTGATTTCCTTGCTAAAGTAGGAATTCGACATAAATTTCCCAATCCTGTTCACTATTGGATTAAGCGGGCGCAGCAAGAGACCTACGGAAGCGAATTTGAGAATCTTCCGGATAAACTCACTAAGTCTCTGGGCATCTGGTACGATGTCAACACTCATAACATACTACGATGTGGAGGACGTTTGCTACATGCAAAGATTGACTTAGACACTAAGAACCCAATTCTTTTACCTCGTCACCACATCATAACTAAACTTCTTGTCTTACATCACCATCAATATGGTACACTACATGGTGGAGTTTTAGATACTCTCACCGACCTTAGACAAAAGTACTGGCTTCCTCAAGGTCGTCAGACTGTTAAGACCATTATTAAATCTTGTGTAATCTGTAAGAGATACGACGCTAGAGTCTGTCCTTACCCAGGACCTCCCCCACTCCCAGAAGAGCGAGTGGTTCATCTTCGTCCTTTCGAAACCACTGGAGTTGATTATACAGGAGCCTTACTCCTCACTGGTAACCCAGATAATATACCAGTGAAGGCGTACATTTGTCTCTTTACATGTGCTACAACCAGAGGCGTGCACTTAGAGGTCACCCCAGACATGAGTGCTGAAGCTTTCATTCAAGCTTTCCGCAGATTTGCTGCCCGCCGATCGTGTCCTAGATTAATGATATCAGACAATGGATCTAATTTTGTGGCCGGAGAAAGTTGTTTGCGAGAAGTCTGGAACCACCCCGAAGTACAGTCAGTCTTACAAAGAAGACAATGTCACTGGAAATTCATAGCACCGAGAGCCCCTTGGCAAGGTGGGTTCTATGAGCGAATGGTAGGCACAGTCAAGAAGTGTCTAAGGAAAACTTTACACCGACAAAAGGTCAGTTACTCAGAACTCCAAACTATAGTTGTGGAAATCGAGGCGCGAGTCAATAATCGCCCCATCACCTACCTGTCTGATGATTACACCCAGAGAGAACCACTGAGCCCCTCTCACTTGATCCATGGAGGTCTACTGAGCCCTCTCATCCCTTTAGCCGAAGAGGACCCTGTAGACCCGTCCCATGTGACCAGAGGAGACTTGGTGGAAAGCTACCAGCATCTTTCTAGAGTTATTAACAGGTGGAATGAGGTGTGGACTCGAGAGTACCTCACAGCTCTACGGGAGTACCACTACGGAGCTTCGAGTCCTTACAATAAGGTGCAATTAAAGCCAGGAGACCTAGTACTAGTCGATAGTGATGGACCAAGGTCAGAATGGCCTATAGGTAAAATTATCACCATTCACCCAGATCGACAAGGTGTCCTAAGAGTGGTTAAAGTCTTATACAGAGGCAACACTACTCTAAAAACTTTAGAGAAGCTGGTTCCCCTTGAACTGACTGAACAAAAATATCAGCCAGATCCAGTTTCTCCAGTAATTTCAGAGGACCATGAATTTGTTCCTCCAAGCAACCGCCCCACTAGAGCTGCAGCTCAACAATGTAGGCGGAATTTGCAAGCCTATTACAACTCTGAAGAAGATTAATTTCCTTCACTTCCCACTGAGAAAACTGTGATGATGGTACGATGTGATATCACGTAACGAAACATTACACGTCACTATGACCCAGGATATCACATCACCGTAGATTCTGTTAGTTTAAATTGGGAGAATTGAATTCTATAAATATTGTGTAGGCTACAAACAACATGTTTCATTTGACATGTAAATATCAAGACTCAAGTCTTTGTAAGTCCTTGATAAATCCGGGACGTTCGTTATGTGTGTACTAACATACTAACATACTAATGTACTAATCTTAATATCACTTCGGGATAGGTCAGTACAACACAGTACACTACGACCCTAGAACCCTCCCCCCCGGAGTTATGTTGGATATTTCCAACACCGAATACAACATTGTTGTATTCTCATTACTTATTACTAACCATACTAATTATTGTAGTAAGTAAAAATAACAACACGTAGAATTCTCATGTACTAATAATTTCATCTGTACAGTAGGCTAGAATTCTCACGTCACCTGACGCCAGTATTGCGTCAGATTTCCTTACAGTAAACACATTATATCCAATGTGTGTGAGAATTAAATTCGATTCTCCATAATTAAAGCATTCTGTATGATAACTAATTGCAGACGAATTGATCTCTAACTAAAAGCCGAATAGAGCGTTAGAATCATAGCGTGTATCTCGTGATATAGTTAACGTCACCAATGAATGCCATGGGGAGACATTAATTCCTCTCCCTTATATATTTACTATTCCTAAATTGGTAAATAACAATATTTTGTTCCTCTAAATAATAAACCCGTCCAGTCTTTAACGTTTCAAGCGCAAATGCGAGAAATATTAATGTTCGAGACAATAATTTGTTTTATGAACGCGGGCTCGGCGTGGGTAGAGGGACGCCATCTCAGTACACGTGGAGAGCCGCTCAGAGGCAGACCTGCGCTTATCGTACTCATAAGAAGACGCCATTGCCCAGCAAATAGGGCAGGTGTTATCCATCCTCAGATGAAAGTCGCCACTGTGAGGCGTTAATAACCTTGCAGATAGTATCTTCAGCTAGTGCTGGTGTCAAATAAGGAGCCCTTTGACTTGGTTCCTGACGACACGTGACCAGCCAGCGGGACGCATCATTATTCAGGATAGGCCTAGCCGGAGCCTGAGATGCGAAGCACGGCAATCTTAATACTTATACAGTGCCCACAGCTAAGTATATTCTTTTATGTGATGCATCAGGTAGAAGTTTTAATAGTAGCAGGGTGATTGTCCGTTACGACACACGATAACACCTAATAACAGGTGATTAAAATTTGTCATCTGTAACTCTTAATATTCTTGAATATAGATTTAGTAGTTAAACCAGTTGCTACTGAAAATTATTTGTCTTGCAGCACGAGAGAAGAATTCTCCATGCTGCCTTCCCACATGTTAACCCGTTCCACTTGTCAGTCGACCGAGTCTGGAGAATAAGAGGACTTCCATGGCTTTCTAAAGGAATCTTCATTAAGCTAAGATTTATTTCCTTTTATAATTCTATTGCAATTTATCTTGTGCAGAATTCTTTGGGATTGATATGTGGTTTACTGTAACTCATTACTATGCTCATAATCTATGTTCCTCTTTTTGGTAATGATATCAGTTTCAATATTATTTTATAGGATTAGATTATTATTAATTGAATTAGTGAACGAACCACACTAATTCCTGGACGTACTTACCTCCAGTAATAACCCCCCAATGTAGGTGTTTGAGGTTTGTTTCATTTATTAATACAGCCCATTAATTATTATTATGATCATACTTTCTAGTTTTATCCATAGTTACTGGTTCCATCTAGGAATTATCTAATGATCAGAAATTCTCAGTTTCCCTCTTTACTTTAAAAGCGGGTGGTCCTTCGTAATTTAATTTACTACATTAATATTTAAATAATCAGATTCAAGCCCCAAATATCCCACACTGCCACGTCACAGGCAGGCTAACACTCTCAGCAGTGTTCGTTCGGGAGCAACTCACAGCTTCTGCAGCAAACACGTAGAGAGACTTTGGCTGCCTTGGGTAGACTGCCCATCGTCCAATTCAGCAGTCCCAGGTCGACTCTGTAATCAGACACGTCATCAGTACTAGGGACACCCTAGGGCACCTCACTTACAGGCTTAGACACAAACGCCCACCTATCCACTCCATAGATGGCGTTGCTGTCTAAGCGTCACCTCACCAGAGGTCAGCAGCGGCTATGTCACGAGCTGATCAAGACGGGAATCCAGCACCTGTGGCCGGTATATCCCGTCCTCACTAGATGGCGTCGTCCATTTGGAGGGGGTTTCGGGAGCTGACCCACAGATGGCGTTGTCATCACTGCTTCGTGCTAGGACGCTGGACTCGGGTTCATAACAATGTTCCTTAATGGAGCCCTGATGCTAATGCATCGTTAATCGCCTGGAAAGAGATGTTGTTGTCTTACCTATATACTGAGTTCTTTGAGGCTTACAGTCCCCAAGTGGGTATTTGAAGGCATAGACGACGTTGGTCTCTTTTAAAGTGTTCTGCTTTGTGTCTGGAGAGTTTCTCATGAGTAGGTTGGCCGTTTTTTTGGTTTTATAGTAAATCATCAATTGTATCTTCTTATTTTTGTCTGTATGGATAACGTTCTTATTGGCAATATCATTGAGGACCCTTTCCTCCGTTTTATGAGCTGTGGAAAAAAAGTTCCTGTAAAATAGTCTAATAGGGGGTACAGGTGTTGTGTTAGTTGTCTCTTAAGAGGTTGCATGGCGTTTCAACTTCCTTCTTATGATGTCTTCAACGAAACCATTGGAGAAGCCGTTGTTGACTAGGACCTGCCTTACCTGCCTCTTCATCGACTTGCTTCCATCCTGAGCTGTGGCTGAGAGCACGGTCGACATAAGCGTTAACAACACTCCTCTTGTAGCTGTCTGGGCAGTCACTGTTGGCATTGAGGCACATTCCTATGTTTGTTTCCTTAGTGTAGACTGCAGTGTGGAAACCTCCGCTCCTTTCCATGACTGTTACATCTAGAAAGGGCAGCTTCCCATCCTTCTCCATTTCATAAGTGAAACGCAACACAGAATTCCACTCAAATGCCTCCTTCAGCTCCTGCAGATGTCTGACATCAGGTACCTGTGTAAAAATGTCATCAACATACCTGCAGTATATGGCCGGTTTCAAGTTCATGTCGACTAAGACCTTTTGTTCGATGGTACCCATATAGCATATCATCCTGTTGTAACATATCACCTCACCCAAAATGAGGGTGAGGTGATATGTTCACCTCATGAAAACAATTAATGAAAACTTGGCTTATTAGGCAAATCGGGCCTTGCATAGTAGCCTGAGAAGTGCGTTCTGGCTACTAGGTACGACATATATATATATATATATATATATATATATATATATATATATGCATTCTGGCTACTAGGTACGACATATATATATATATATATATATATATATATATATATATATATATATATATATATATATATATATATATATATATATATATATATATATATATATATATATATACATATTTTAGTATATTTTGGTAGCAGTCTTTCCTGTTGACATATATTATTAAATATGACCGAAAAAGTAAGATTAATAATCCTAACACGAATTTTCTCGATCTTTCTTACGTTTCTTTTCACTGTTGATGGTAATTCAAAAATCAATTCTCCAAAATTCATTTTTATTTCTAGTCTGACGCGACACTTGAGCGCGTTTCGTAAAACTTATTACATTTTCAAAGACTTTTGTTTACACACACACACACAACTTTAACTGAATAGAGCTTAAACATCTTCGAGTTTTTATACCTACATTTGGGTGAGGTGACATGTTACAATAGTTTTGGTTGAGGTGAAAATAAACTTTTAACACAAGACAGGACACGAAACAATGGGTATTAAAGGTAGGTAACTGCAGAAGGCCTATTTTTATTGGCCCATATTTCTTGATGCTTCTATATTGGAGCGGAGTCTTGAAGTGGGTAGAATATAGTTGTGCATTAATAGGCTGTTGATTGCTGGTGTTGACTTCTTGATGTGTAGTGCCTCGCAGACGTCAAGCCGCCTGCTATCGCTGTATCTAACGATAGATACAGCGATAGCAGGCGGCTATCGCTGTATAGCCGCCTGCACCCCATATACACCCTGTGAGTGGTAGTTCATTGTGCACCCCCATATACACCCTGTGAGTGGTAGTTCATTGTGCACCCCATACTCACCCTGTGAGTGGTAGTTCATTGTGCACCCCATACTCACCCTGTGAGTGGTAGTTCATTGTGCACCCCCATATACACCCTCTGAGTGGTAGTTCATTGTGCACCCCATACTCACCCTGTGAGTGGTAGTTCATTGGGCACCCCATACTCACCCTGTGAGTGGTAGTGCATTGTGCACCCCATACTCACCCTGCGAGTGGTAGTTCATTGTGCACCCCATACTCACCCTGTGAGTGGCAGTTCATTGTGCACCCCATACTCACCCTGCGAGTGGTAGTTCATTGTGCACCCCATACTCACCGTGTGAGTGGTAGTTCATTGTGCACCCCATACCCTGTGAGTGGTAGTTCATTGTGCACCCCATACTCATCCTGTGAGTGGTAGTTCATTGTGCACCCCATACTCACCCTGCGAGTGGTAGTTCATTGTGCACCCCATACTCACCCTGTGAGTGGTAGTTCATTGTGCACCCCCATATACACCCTCTGAGTGGTAGTTCATTGTGCACCCCATTTACACCCTGTGAGTGGTAGTTCATTGTGCACCCCCATATACACCCTGTGAGTGGTAGTTCATTGTGCACCCCATACTCACCCTGTGAGTGGTAGTTCATTGTGCACCCCATACTCACCCTGTGAGTGGTAGTTCATTGTGCACCCCCATATACACCCTCTGAGTGGTAGTTCATTGTGCACCCCATACTCACCCTGTGAGTGGTAGTTCATTGTGCACCCCATACTCACCCTGTGAGTGGTAGTTCATTGTGCACCCCCATATACACCCTCTGAGTGGTAGTTCATTGTGCACCCCATACTCACCCTGTGAGTGGTAGTTCATTGTGCACCCCATACTCACCTGTGAGTGGTAGATATGTTAAAACCATCTTAGAACGCTAAGATATGTTGAGTGTAACTCCATGTGAATAACACATATATATTGATGACCAAATAACACACTATAAAGTGAAGGGACGACGACGTTTCGTCGATAAAGACGTTTCTTCAATAAATAACATTATTGCTATTAACAATAAAGTGATGTTCCATTGTCTGGAACGATGGTAAGGTTGTGATTTTTAACAGCTAAGTGTAGAGTAAATGATGTAATGGTCTAGTGTGTAACTCCATCTTTGTCCAGTTTATATACTGGTGATTTCGTTACTTCGTCAAATACATGAATTTGAATCTTTCTGAACATTTGATTCATTTGATTTTCACACTGAGTTTTTCACTAGGAAGCTGCCTGGCTCAGCCTACCTTCCCTCACCTGCACGTTCCTGGAGGTAACGAGGCGCCCGCGGTAATGTAGAGGCGCCATCACCACATGCTCTTCTATAGTAAATTTGTCGTGTTTTCGCCAAGCGTAGTAGCCCCCAATCTGCACTAGTCGACGACAAAAGTTTGGATGGAGGAGGTCCCCGTTGAGGCTCTTCCGCTCTACTACGTCCTCCTGTTGAGCAGTGAGAGTATGTCAAGAGGAGGATGGTGGTGCGTGCGGTACTCTCCCGTAAGGAGAGTGTTCAAACAGTCTGAACCTGGAGGTTGTCGTCGTGATAAGATCAGTGACCTACCACACAGTCTCAACCATTACCTACACATGAACGCTTGCTTCTCAAGCAAAAAACAAAACAAGAAACACAGTATATAGTGAATTAAACCACTTCACAAATTCTCGCGTAACAGTGACAAGCTTAGATATAATTTAGAAATAAGTTTACCAACCTAATACTGCATATTTAATAATATATATCATAACAATTAGAGCGTTACACAGGGAAAATTTATAGACTTACGCAAAGAGAACAAAATGGATATCAATACCAAAATATAACACATTATGGAGAAAAGTATCTAAGACTGTAGTCATCCTCTAGATTCTGCTATTCTGTTCTGTCTCTCATTCTCTTCATGTTATCTGTGAGTGCTCACTTCTCTGCCATAGTTCACTTGAAGCTTCTGTAAAGCCTTGTTATAAAATATCTAACCTACACCTTATTCAATATCAGTAATTAAACACAATCATAACAAACTTCATCCCGAAGACCTCCCAAGTATTCCTCCCTTTCTGTGACGGCTAGTTCCCTACCCTTCAGCTCACACTGCTCCTGGGGTAAGTTCCCTACCCTTCAGCTCACACTGCTCCTGGGGTAAGTTCCCTACCCTTCAGCTCACACTGCTCCTGGGGCAAGTTCCCTACCCTTCAGCTCACACTGCTCCTGGGGTAAGTTCCCTACCCTTCAGCTCACACTACTCCTAGGGTAAGTTCCCTACCCTTCAGCTCACACTGCTCCTGGGGTAAGTTCCCTACCCTTCAGCTCACACTGCTCCAGGGGTAAGTTCCCTACCCTTCAGCTCACACTGCTCCTTGGTTAAGTTCCCTACCCTTCAGCTCACACTGCTCCTGGGGTAAGTTCCCTACCCTTCAGCTCACACTGCTCCTGGGGTATGTTCCCTACCCTTCAGCTCACACTACTCCTAGGGTAAGTTCCCTACCCTTCAGCTCACACTGCTCCTGGGGTAAGTTCTCTACCCTTCAGCTCACACTGCTCCTTGGTTAAGTTCCCTACCCTTCAGCTCACACTGCTCCTGGGGTAAGTTCCCTACCCTTCAGCTCACACTGCTCCTGGGGTAAGTTCTCTACCCTTCAGCTCACACTGCTCCTGGGGTAAGTTCTCTACCCTTCAGCTCACACTGCTCCTGGGGTCTACTTTCTTTTCATTTTATTTCCATAATCTTGCATTTTTCATGGTTTAACTTCAGTAGCCATGTCTCGTTCGCTTTCATCCTTTTGCATTCCATGAGAGTTTTTCTATGCCTTATCTCTTGTGAATAACATCGAATAATCTGCAAACACGTATATGAACGTCTATGTTCTTTGTCGGATTGTTGAGGTATATGTGTAACAGTACAGGTCCTGACACTGGTGTGGCGCCCAATTGCCTTCCGCTTTCACTTCTCTCCTTTCACTGCGACACTTCCATTCGTCTCCAACAGGTACTCATTTTCTCCATCCTAGTACTTTCCCAGTCAGTCAAGCTCCTCTCTCGAGTTAGTATTGAAGTCTCCTCTGTGGGACTATTTGCCTTCTCATATTCCTGGAAGACACAGTCTGGCTATCCGCCATATTTTCCCGTTTTATAGCTGTCATACTGTCATAATAATATAGAAGGTTTGTTTGGCAAGATTTTCCTGAATACTGAATTTGTATCAATACAAAAAATCGTGTTTTTAGATATTATTTCTGACGCTTAATGGAATCCCAACCGAGTGAGAGAGGTGTGTGAAGTCGTCTGTGCTTTGTGAAGGTAACACAAAGAATCAGCTTTAGCAGCTAGCCCTTAGCGAGGGCAGGAGTGTCGTCGCTGACTCAACCTGCATCATTGATGAGAGCTCCTTTATGCCGAAATATTACCTGTTTGTTTGTTCTTTATCCCTGTAGAGTGTGCAGAGTGTGAATTGGTAGCTGCCAAGCTGAGCCCAACAACATGTAAGTTTGGAATCATCATTGCACTACAAATAACGCACACCAACGCACCGGTATAATGTCCCTGAATTTACCTGAGGTTCACTAACACTCTAGTGGCTTCGACGAGGACAGGAAGCCGGCGGATTGTCAAAGGTCACCCTATCTGCCCTTATGATTTTTTTCCAGCTGGATTTTAAAATTTAACAGTTTTGGCATTTACGGCTACTGCAGGTATGCAGTTCCATGGGTTTATAGCCCTGTGGGGATAAAACCATCTCCTGTTCTCAGTCCAACATTGTGGCTTGTTGATCTTGAACCCGTTGCTTCTCGTTCGTGTTACATCTGGCCCGGATCACCATCCTCGTGTTACATCTGGCCCGGATCACCATCCTCGTGTTACATCTGGCCCGGATCACCATCCTCGTGTTACATCTGGCCCGGATCACCATCCTCGTGTTACATCTGGCCCGGATCACCATCCTCGTGTTACATCTGGCCCGGATCACCATCCTCGTGTTACATCTGGCCCGGATCACCATCCTCCAAACTGTTCAGTATTTTTAAGGTTTCGATTAGATCCGCCGTGTCATGCCTGGCTTGCAGTGTTGTTAGCCCTGTGGTCCTCACCCGTTCCTGGTATGAGAGTTGATTTAGTTCTGGAATGACTTATGTTGCCCGGTGTTGCCCTTTCTCTGAAGACAAATCCTAAAGTTTTTTCAGTTATATTGAACAAAGATTAGGGAACGGATAGGTCCATTAAAAACTGGGGCAGCTTAGATAACTAATAAGGTTATCTTGAGGTTATCTTGAGATGATTTCGGGGCTTAGTGTCCCCACGGCCCGGTCCTCAACCAGGCTTCCACCCCCCAGGAAGCAACCCGTGACAGCTGACTAACTCCCAGGTACCTATTTACTGCTAGGTAACAGGGGCGTCAGAGTGGAAGAATTGCACATTGTTTCTCGCCGGCGCCCGGGATCGAACCCGGGATCACAGGATCACGCGCCCAGTGTTCTGTCCGTTCAGCCACCGGCTATTCATAATGATATATAATAATGACATTTTTTTTTTGCAGGGATATTCGTGCGCGGGCCGCAAGTCTTTGTCTGGCCCACTAAATAAAACGTAGGTGAGAGGGACAAAGAGTGGTAAGTAGGGCAAAGAGATGAGTAGTATTATAAATAAATATTTTAACTCTGTATATACTGAAGAAGAACTTAACATTATGCCTTCAGCCGAACAAGTCTATATTGGTGGGGAAGAGGACAGGATGATGTTTCGTAATTACCAAGGAGGATGTTATTAAACAAATCTTGAAACTCAAACCAAACATATCCCCAGGGCACGACGAAGTGTTTGCCAGGGTGCTTAAGGAATGCAAAGAGGAGCTTTGCGAGCCATTGTCTACCATATTTAATAAATCATTTGAGTCAGGCAAGTCCAACCACTTGGGCTGGACGGTAGAGCGACGGTCTCGCTTCATGCAGGTCGGCGTTCAAACCCCGACCGTCCAAGTGGTTGGGCACCATTCCTTCCCTCCCCGTCCCATCCCAAATCCTTATCCCGATCCCTTCCCAGTGTTATATAGTCGTCATGGCTTGGCGCTTTCCCGACAATTCTCTTCCCTTAAGTCAGGCAGGGTGCCAAAGTCGTGGAAGGTTGCTAATGTGGTACCAATTTTCAAGAAAGGAGACAGATCATTTGGGTCAAATTATCAGCCAATTAGCTTAACGTCTATGGTGGGAAAATTGCTTGAATCGATAATTGCCAAAGTCATTCGTCTTCATCTTGAAAAATATAGTGGAGTGTGTGTGTGTGTGTGTGTATGTGTGTGTGTAATTACCTAAGTGTAATTACCTAAGTGTAGTTACAGGATGAGAGCTACGCTCGTGGTGTCCCATCTCCCCAGTACTCTTTGTCATATAACGCTTTGAAATTACTGACGGTTTTGGCCTCCACTACCCTCTCACTTAACTTGTTCCAACTGTCTACCACTCTGTTTTCAAAAGTGAATTTTCGTATATTTCTCCGGCAGCTTTGTTTCGTTAGTTTAAATCTATGACCTCTTGTTCTTGAAGTTCCGGGTCTCAGGAATTCTTCCCTATCAATTTTATCGATTCCTGTTACTATTTTGAACGTAGTGATCATATCGCCTCTTTTTCTTCTATCTTCTAGTTTTTGCATATTTAATGCCTCTAACCTCTCCTCGTAGCTCTTGTCCTTCAGTTCTGGGAGCCACTTAGTGGCATGTCGTTGCACCTTTTCCAGTTTGTTGATGTGCTTCTTAAGATATGAGCACTATACAACCGCTGCATATTCCAGCTTTGGTCTAACAAAAGTTGTGAACAATTTCTTTAATATTTCTCCATCCATGTATTTAAAAGCAATTCTGAGGTTAGAAAGTGTAGCATAGGCTCCTCGCACAATGTTCTTAATGTGGTCGTCAGGTGACAGTTTTCTATCTAGAACCACCCCTAGATCCCTTTCTTTATCAGAATTCTTTAAAGGTTTCTCACATAATTTATAGGTTGTGTGGGGTCTATGTTCTTTAATTCCACATTCCATAACATGGCATTTATTCACATTAAATTACATTTGCCAAGTGTTGCTCCATATACTTATTTTGTCCAGGTCTTCTTGAAGGGCACGACAATCATCTAGGTTTCTTATCTTCCCTATTATCTTAGCATCATCAGCAAACATGTTCATGTAATTCTGTATTCCCACTGGTAGATCGTTTATGTAGACAATGAACATTACCGGTGCAAGAACTGAACCCTGTGGTACTCCACTCGTGACATCCCTCCAATCCGATACCTTGCCTCTGATTACGGCCCTCATTTTTCTGTGAGTTAGGAAATTTTTCATCCATGTTAGTACCTTACCTGTCACCCCTCCAATATGTTCCAGTTTCCAGAACAACCTCTTATGGGGAACCCTGTCGAAAGCCTTTTTTAGGTCCAGATAAATGCAGTCAACCCAACCATCTCTTTCCTGTAAAATCTCTGTGGCTCGATCATAAAAACTGAGTAAATTCGTTACACAGGATCTTCCAGATCGAAAACCATACTGTCTGTCTGATATTATATCATTTTCCACCAGGTGTTCTACCCATTTAGTTTCAATTATTTTTTCCAATATTTTGACTATTACACTTGTCAATGATACCGGTCTATAATTAAGGGGGTCTTCCCTGCTTCCACTTTTGTAGATTGGAACTACGTTAGCCTTTTTCCACACATCAGCTACAACTCCTGTACACAGGGATGCCTGAAAAATCAGTTGAAGTGGAATGCTGAGCTCAGGTGCACATTCTCTCAGAACCCATGGTGAAACTCCATCTGGACCAACTGCTTTGTACTTGCTTAGCTCCTTGAACATTTTTTCCACTCCGTCTCTAGACACCTCTATGTGCTCTATGTTGTTCTCTGGAATTCTTATTGTATCTGGTTCCCAAAAGATTTCATTTTGTACAAACACACTTTGGAACTTTTCGTTTAGTGTTTCACACATTTCCTTTTCATTTTCCGTGAATCTATTTCCCATTTTCAACCTCTAAATATTATTCTTTACCTGCAATTTGTTGTTTATGAATTTATAGAACAGACCTGGTTCTGTTTTACATTTGTCTGCAAACCCTTTTTCAAAATTTATTTCTTCCTCTCTCCTCACTGCCGTGTAGTTGTTTCTAGCATCTTTGTATCGCTGGTATGTTTGGGGGTTCGGCTTCTTCCTGTATTGATTCCATTTTTGTCTTTTGGTCTCTGGCCTTTTCGCAATTTCTATTGAACCAATCCTGTTTCCTAGTTCTGCATCTCTGTTTTGGTATAAGTTTTTTTGTGTGTTTATCAAATATTTTACAAAACTTGACATACATCTCATTCAGTGTGTGTGTGTGTGTGTGTGTGTGTGTGTGGTGTGTGTGTGTGTGTGTGTGTGTGTGTGTGTGTGTGTGTGTGTGTGTGTGTGTATACTCACCTATTTGTATTCACCTATTTGTGCTTGCGGGGGTTGAGCTTTGGCTCTTTGGTCCCGCCTCTCAACTGTCAATCAACTGGTGTACAGATTCCTGAGCCTACTGGGCTCTATTATATCTACATTTGAAACTGTGTATGGAGTCAGCCTCCACCACATCACTGCCTAATGCATTCCATCCGTTAACTACTCTGACACTTGTGACAATAATCTCCTTCAAGAGATTGAGCCTGCTCTTCCCTCCAAAGTTCGTCGATACATACATCCCTATACAACTAATATGGAAGAAATATCCAACAACAACGACAACATCTCCAAGGTTTGCCAGAGAGCAAAACGTATGCAGCCAGGAACACCTGCTCCACCTCGAACCACCAAACTACCTGTCTTGTCGCCTGCTCATCGCTGATTGGCTGCGGGTCCAGTTGCAACTGCACTCCACCCACCACACTACTTGATGTCTGGGGCCGCCACGACCTCAGTCCTCAGAATATCCAGTGCTTTCATCAGGTTAACACGTCTCGTTGGTAGACTAAGCTGTGGCTTACGTGTACTAAGAGAGGTGATAGCTTAAAGCCAATATTCCTGCACCTCTTATTTGATTGTATATTGTTCACTTGTTATTACTCACTTGTCTTAACGTAACTTTTCATTTTGTCATTTGATTATTCTTACTATTTTGATTGATTGATTTTATTATACGAATTTGTATGTCCATTTTATTCATGTTTTGCTTTTCTAACGTAATTAAAATTTCATTGTTAAATTTACTTGTGTGTCTTCTCATTACCTTACCACAGACGAAGTTCCAGATTTTCTATTTTTTGTTTCTATATGTGACGAGGCCATACCCCTAGCTTTTGAACAGCCGAACACCAACGCGTTACCGTCACATATTATATGGGGGCCTGTCCAGGAGCCTCGCTCAGGTACTGGTGCCAAGTAGTAATTTATGGTAAGTGTATTTAACTTTGTTAACGTAGCTTTTACTATTTTTCATATTCAATTTCATTTTTTATATGGTGCGGTGTATTGTGCATTACGAGAGTAGCATATGGTGAAGGTGAGACAACTTTGGATTACGTGGTGACTGTAGGCCGCAGTCATACTCTTAATTGGTCATCTCTCCCTCCGTGTTATTACTCGTGTTTACCATCTTTGTCCCTTGGATATTTCTCATTTTTGACAGATCATCATATTGGTACCCTGGTACTGTGGTCTGCCCCGGGTCAAGTGCACCTAATCTTCTGCAATCTGACTGTAGGAGGACAAAGAGGGCCATAGTTCCTCTAGCTCGAACTTTAGTTGCTGAACTGGGACCTCAGCAGCAGTTCTCGTCACCAGTTGACACCTCGCACCCCTACACGTCAGTCAGAGATGATGATACATACAACGGTAGGGAATTAGCTTACTTTTTCAGAGCACAAAAGTTCGCTAATTCTGTAAGTATCATATTAATTTCAGTAGGAAAAACTTGCTTATGTCCTAAAGAGACTCGGCAAGGTATGCCTACATCCTTGGACTACCAATTTTACTTTTGAGGCAATTAACTGTTTCATTTGTTTTCGAAACTCTGTTTCATTTGTTAGTAGGATTTTCTTGCCCTTATCCTCTCACATGAGTACCGGGTACAAGATTTCCTGCGCCTTTGATTTAAATTAATCATTTAACATCTTTTACTTAACTTTAATTGTTAAAGATCCCACAGGATAGGTACCAGTTGCCACGTTGTCCTGTTTCTGACATTCACTATAACTGTATATTCGTTGTACATTTTATTTGCTAATTTCACCATGTTTCATCTCCAAGCTTTCCGTGCAAATCCAGCAGGTGAAATAGGGACTTTAAGTCGTGCCAAGAGGACTGAATTACAAACTCTTGCACATGAGTACCAACTAGAAGTTCCCTACCAAGCCAACAAAAATGACATACACAACCTGTTGCTGGATCACTATTTAGAGCAAGGTAAGATAGACTCTGAAACTCATGAAACTTACTATATTGCACATAAAACTGATTTGGCAACAATGAAACTCAAACTAGAGCTGGCCTAGATTGAACGCGAGCAGCAAAGGGAAGCGGCTGCCATGCAAAGGGAAGCCCTCGAACAACAAAGAGAAGCAGCTGCCATACGAAGGGAAGAACAAGAACGTGAGGCTGCCTTGAGGAAGGAAGAACACGAACGAGAAATCGCCCTCAAGGAACGTGAACTCGCCCTCCAGGAACGTGAGGTTGCAATGCTCCAGGAGCGGGAGCGAGTACAGCTTGAAACAAAACGACGCGAGTTGGAGATTCAACGCGAACATAACAAGCAACAAGCGACTCTGGCTCTAGAGCGTCGTCAACGAGAATACACGTTGGAAACTTCACACCTCGCTCAACGGCAGCAAGCTACTGCCAATCTTCCCGTCAGTTTTAATATATCACATGCAAGTAAGTTAATGCCATCCTTTGTAGAAGCAGAAGTTGATGTGTTTTTCACCACCTTTGAAACCCTTGCTAATCAACTCAGTTGGCCTGTCGACCAATGGGCCACACTTCTCAGAGTCCATCTTACAGGTAGAGCTGCAGTCACACTCAGTACTCTGGCGTCTGAAAATGACTACCAGACTCTGAAACAAGCAGTGTTGGACGCCTACCTCCTCTCCACAGAAAGTTATCGAAGGAAATTCCGTGACCACCTGAAGGCAAGTACCACTACCTTCCTCGAGTTTGCTAACACAAAACGGAGATATTTTATGAAATGGCTGGAAGCAGCACATGTCTCTACTTTTACAGAACTCGTCAACCTGATGCTAGTTGAAGAATTCTTGAGGCGTGTGCCGCCTCCTGTCCGTCTATACTTAGCAGATAAAGAAGAAACCGACTACCTGAAGTGTGCTAAGTTGGCTGACACTTACAGCCTCATCCACCGGCTGACACCAGAACCATCCTCCAGTAAGAAGTCGTGGTAGAGTTACGAGAAAGTGAGCACCGATCAAGCTGGCTCGCAATTGTACTGCAAGTATTATAGACTCTATGGACATACCATAGACAAGTGTGGTAAGTCTCAATACAAGGGAACCACTGACCCACAGAAACCCAAACCAACTCCTCCTAAGTCCGGTAAGCCTGTGATGAATGTTGGTGTTAATGTTAATGATCTTTCTCTTTTCAGTAACCACCTGTATACTGGGACTGTCTCTGCCAACGGTTCAAATCCGGAGGGACGTTTCAAATTGAAGATCTTGAGGGACACAGCGACTCTTCAATCGATCATCTTGAAGTCGGCTGTGCCCAACATCGCCTACACCGGAGAAACTGTCTTCATCACTGACCTCACTGCTACCACTCCATACCCTCTCGCCAGAGTCCACCTTGGATTGTCCCTACGTGAACGGAGAAGTCCAAGTCGCCGTCAGGGAAAAGCCTTTTCCCATGCCTGGAGTGCAACTTCTCCTAGGCAACGACTTGGCAGAAGACCTGCAACCGACCAACCTGATCGTCATGGACAAACCCCAGGTGTGTACCTCTGTGCCTATAATAGCGTATGTTCCAGCAGAGGTTCAAGAGCGTGATGAAGTTTCTCCTCCGGTTCTCGTGACCACCCGTGCACAAGCCGCACGTCCACAGCCAGCCGACTCTACTGCTACCGCTGTCCCTCAAGACCCTCAGAAACTACCCCCGCATCTGACCAAGTTGGAGTTCCGTAAGTTGCAGAGGGAAGATCTTACTTTAACACCATTGTTTTTCCAGGCTGAGACTCAACCCGACAGTATTCCTGGGTTCTTCCTAGAGAACGACTTGCTCTACCGCAGATATAGACCCAGTAAACTGAAGGAGGAGGACGATTGGGCCAACATCGAACAACTTGTGATTCCTACCAGCCTGCGGCCCACTATTCTACACCTGGCCCACGAAGCACTCTCCCACTACGGATTCAACAAGACTTACCATGGAATTCGTCAAGACTACTACTGGCCAGGTATGGTAAATAGCGTCAAACAGTATGTAAAACAGTGTCATACATGTCAGATGGCAGGCAAACCGAACATCTCCATTCCCAGAGCGCCACTGATTCCCATACAGGTGCCTGCGGAACCTTTCCACAGACTTATAATAGACTGTGTTGGTCCTTTACCTCGGACCAGTTCAGGTAACGCCTATATCTTACCCATCCTGTGTCCTACCACCAGATTTCCCATAGCAGTTCCAGTGAAGAACATCACGGCTGCTACGGTTGTAAAACATCTATTGAAGATCTTCACTCAATACGGATTTCCCATGGAGATTCAGAGCGACTGTGGTACCAACTTCACCAGTGATCTCTTCAAAAGGACACTGGAGGAGTTCAACATCAAACAGGTATTGTCCAGCCCCTATCATCCTGCTTCACAGGGTTCTCTTGAGCGTAGTCATCAGACTATCAAAGCACTCCTGAAAAAGTTTTGTAGTGAAACCTCTAAGGATTGGGATAAGCAAATCGACCTTATTATGTGTATTTACAGAAGTCTTCCCAATGAGTCCCTAGGAGTATCTCCTTATGAGATGCTCTACGGCCGTAAGTGCCGTACTCCCCTTAAGGCTTTCAAAGACTCTCTCCGAGATGCCACCTTCAGTGAGCATCAGAATGTGCCCCAGTTTCTTCAAAACCTTCAACACATTCTAGAGAGAGTCCACCACTTTGCCCATGATAATCTATTGAAAGCCCAGGAGAGGATGAAGACTCATTACGACCAGACCAGCAAAGTACGAAAATTTAAGCCGGGAGACTTCGTGCTTGCATTTTTTCCTATCCCAGGTTCACCTTTACAAAACAGGTTTTCAGGACCCTACCGCGTCAAAGAGTGCAGAAACAACAACAACTACGTCATCGAGACTCCCGATAGGCGGCGGAAGACCCAGCTGTGCCACGTCAACCTCCTGAAGCAATATAATGGTACTCCTCCCACTGTCCTAATCAATTACTCTATCTTCACAGAACCCTACATCCACAGTGAGACCTTGCCAGCTTCTCCTCCCGAAAGCACTGACAAGGAGTCAGCGCTTTCTAATTCCGAAATCCTTAATGATCTTCCCAAATACTTTCAGGATAATCATAGTGCACCTCTTGTCAAGATCTTCAGAGATCATCAGGAGTTGTTCCGAGATGACCCCCAAGAGTGTAATGTTACCCAGCACGACATCCAACTGCTCCCCGACACCCGGCCGATTCGTCAACCCTTCTACCGAATCAGCCCGAGCAAGAAGGAAGTCATGCGTGCTGAGGTGCAGTACCTCTTGGATCATGGACTGGCTACACCTTGTGAGTCCCCCTGGGCCTCACCTTGTATCTTGGTGCCCAAACCCCAAGGTAAGGTGCGGTTATGTACTGACTATCGAAAACTCAACAACGTAACTGTCAAGGATGCTTACCCCTTGCCTAGAATAGATGACATCCTTGACGCCATTGGTAGTGCCCAGTACTTGTCCCAAGTGGACTTGCTTAAGGGGTACTATCAAGTGTGTCTAACGGAGCGAGCTAAAGAGATATCTGCCTTCATCACTCCTTTTGGACTTTTCAGATATGAACGCCTTCCTTTCGGACTATGTAATGCCCCGGCCACCTTTCAGAGAGCTGTCAACCGTGTCATCCAGGGCTTGGATAACACATACGCCTACCTGGACGATATCGTCGTAGCATCCAACACCTGGAGTGAACATCTGCTCCCGCTGCGACGTCTGTTCTCCAAGCTCCTGACAGCCGGCCTCACCATCAACCTGGGCAAGTCCACCTTCGCGAAAGGTAAAGTGCCTTATCTGGGTCATGTTATTGGGAGTGGCAGCCTAGCTCCGTTAGACTCACACACTCAAGCCATCCAACAGTATCCACAGCCTACCACCAGGAAGCAGCTCCTGCGCTTCCTTGGTCTTGCCTCCTACTACCGTAGGTTTGTGAGGAATTTCAGTACAGTCGCCACACCTCTAATTCTATTAACCAGTCCCAAGCAACGGTATAATTGGACCATGCAGCAAACCGTTGCTTTCGAACAACTCAAATTCCTCCTCTGTTCTAATCCCATTCTCGCCTCACCAGATATCACCAAGCCTTTCGTCCTTCATGTCGACGCCAGTGGTACCGGCGTTGGTGGTGTCCTGATGCAACAACGAGGCGAGGAGGTTCTCCCTGTCAGCTACTACAGCTACAAATTGAAACCACACCAGAGGAACTACAGCACTATTGAAAAGGAGCTACTATCCGTCGTCCTGAACCTCCAACACTTCGCTCGTACCTACAAGGCGCCAGGTCTACAACCATCTTCTCAGACCACAACCCTCTCCGCTTCCTACATCAAGCCCAATTCACTAACCAGCGTCTTCTACGATGGGCTTTGTATTTACAAGATTTCAACCTGGAGATCCTTATATCAAGGGTTCTGACAACACCATAGCCGATGCCCTCTCCAGAGTTTATGAAGTAGAAGCGACTCCATCTATTACTCCACCACATAACGACGTACTTCTTCCAGAACCGCAGGCTTCAGGGGAGAGTTGTGACAATAATCTCCTTCAAGAGATTGAGCCTGCTCTTCCCTCCAAAGTTCGTCGATACATACATCCCTATACAACTAATATGGAAGAAATATCCAACAACAACGACAACATCTCCAAGGTTTGCCAGAGAGCAAAACGTATGCAGCCAGGAACACCTGCTCCACCTCGAACCACCAAACTACCTGTCTTGTCGCCTGCTCATCACTGATTGGCTGCGGGTCCAGTTGCAACTGCACTCCACCCACCACACTACTTGATGTCTGGGGCCGCCACGACCTCAGTCCTCAGAATATCCAGTGCTTTCATCAGGTTAACACGTCTCGTTGGTAGACTAAGCTGTGGCTTACGTGTACTAAGAGAGGTGATAGCTTAAAGCCAATATTCCTGCACCTCTTATTTGATTGTATATTGTTCACTTGTTATTACTCACTTGTCTTAACGTAACTTTTAATTTTGTCATTTGATTATTCTTACTATTTTGATTGATTGATTTTATTATACGAATTTGTATGTCCATTTTATTCATGTTTTGCTTTTCTAACGTAATTAAAATTTCATTGTTAAATTTACTTGTGTTTTGTGTGTCTTCTCATTACCTTACCACAGACGAAGTTCCAGATTTTCTATTTTTTGTTTCTATATGTGACGAGGCCATACCCCTAGCTTTTTAACAGCCGAACACCAATGCGTTACCGTCACACACTGAAAAAGTTCCTTCTAACGTCTCTGTGGCTCATGTGGGTACTCAGTTTCCACCTGTGTCCCCTTGTTCGCGTCCCACCAGTGTTGAATAGTTTATCCTTCTTTACCCGGTCGATTCCTCTTAGGATTTTGTTGGTTGTGATCATGTCTCCCCTCACTCTTCTGTCTTCCAGTGTCGTAAGGCGCATTTCCCGCAGCCTTTCCTCATATCTCATCTTTATCTCATCCTCGTATCTCATACTAGTTCTGGGACTAGTCTAGTGGCATACCTTTGGACTTTTTCCAGCTTTGTCTTCTGCTTGACAAGATACGGGCTCCATGCTGGGGCTGCATACTCCAGGATTGGTCTTACATATGTGGTGTACAAGATTCTGAATGATTACTTACACAGGTTCCTGAACGCTGTTCTGATGTTAGCCAGCTTCGCATACGCCGCAGATGTTATTCTTTTTATGTGGGCTTCAGGAGACAGGTTTGGTGTGATATCAACTCCTAGATCTTTCTCTCTGTCCGTTTCATGAAGTACTTCATCTCCCATTCTGTATCCTGTGTCTGGCCTTCAGTTTCCACCACATAGTTTCATTACCTTACATTTACTCAGGTTGAACTTTAGAAGCCATTTGTGTGACCACTCATTCAGTTTGTCCAGGTCATCTTGTAGCCTCATCCTATCTTCCTCTGTCTTAATCCTCCTCATAATTTTTGCATCATCCGCAAACAATGAGAGGAACGAATCTATACCATCTGGGAGATCATTTACACATGTCAGAAACAGTATAGGTCCAAGGACTAAAACCTCTGGGAATACATTGCTGACACCTCGCCAATCTGAGACCTCGCCCTTCACCGTGACTCGTTGTCTTCTGTTGCTTTGGTACTCGTTTATTCAGTGGAGTACCTTCCCTTTCACTCCTGCCTGCATCCCCAGATTGTGCACTAGTTTCTTGTGTGGTTCTGTGTTAAAGGCTTTCTGGCCATCCAAAAATACGCAGTCTGCTCACCGTCGTCTTGCTTGATTTTCTGCCCACCGTCTTCTTGCTTGATTTTCTGCCCACCGTCTTCTTGCCTTAGTCTTTCTTGCCTGGTCGTAGATTTCAATTAATCCTGTAAGGCATGACTTGCCATCCCTGAACCCATGCTGATGCTGTGTTACAAAGTTCTTTTGATCTAGATGTTTCACTAGCTTTTTTGCACAATCTTCTCCATCAACTTGTGTGGCATGCAAGTCAGGGACACTTACCTTTAGTTCAATGCCTCCTGCCTATCCCCCTTCTTGTATATCGGGACAACATTAGCAGTCTTCCCAAATTTTTGGCAGTTCACCTGTTACCAGTGATTTGTTTTACACCATGGAGAGTGGCAGGCACAGTGCTTCTGCTTCTTCCTTTAGTATCCAAGGGGAGATTCCATCCGAGACTATAGCCTTTAATTGTCATATTCAACTTTAGCAGAGGCTTCCTTACCTCCCCACTGGTAATCCCAAACTCATCTAGCAGCACCTGGTTATCTATTTCCTATTTTATCTATGGAACGTCTCCTTGCTCTAATGTGAAGACCTTATGGAATTTATTATTGAGTTCCTTGCACTCTTGTCGTTTGTAGTGAATCTGTCTGCCCCTATCCTCAGTTTCATTTCCTGTTCCTCCACTGTTGTTTTTCTACTGATGTGGCTGTGCAGCAATTTAGGTTGAGTCTTTGCCTTGCTTGCTATGTCATTTTCGTATTGTCCTGCCTCTCTTCTCACCCTGATGCATTCGTTCCTGGCACTTTGGTATCCTTCTCAAGTGTCCTGTTATTTCTATAGTTTCTCCACGCCATAGTATTTAGTTGCCTTTGACAGTTTACATCTCTGATTATTCCATAGATTTCTCGATCGTCTGCATTTCGCTTTTTTCCTTTTGGACTGGGACGAACTTGTCTGCTGCCTCCTTACACTTCTGCGTGATGAAGTCCATCATGTCTTGGGCCGTCTTTCCCCTGAGCTCTGTTTCCCAAGTTATTCCTCTTAGGAGTTTTCTTTTATCCTCATAGTTTCCCCTTCGGAATGCCAGTGCTTTGCTTTCAGGTACCTTCCTTGAGTACAGTAACGCTTCTTTGAAAAGATACTCAAACGACAGTACACTGTGATCATTCATTCCTACTAGGTCTTCGTTGCCGATTTTCCTTATGTCGGAGTCGCTCAGAGTGAAGACTAGGTCGAGTCTCTCTGGTTCATCATTGCCTCTCATTCTTGTGGGTCCCCCTGACATGCTGGCTTAAAAAAATTTTTGTCTCCACCTCCAGTAGCTTAGCTCTCCGTGTGTTCTCACCTCCATGCGGTTCCTTGTTCTCCCAGTCTATCCTTCCGTGATTAATGTCCCCCATGATGAGCAGATGGGATCTATTTCTACAGGCAGCAGAGGCTGCCCTCTCAATTTATTATGTTAACTGCCATGTTATTGTTCTCATACTCTTGCCTAGGTCTTCTGTCGTTTGGTGAGGGGTTATATATTACTGCTACTACTACTCTTGGTCCTCCCATTGTTATAGTGCCAGTAATGTAGTCTCTGAACCCCTCACAGCCAAGGATAACCCTCTCCTTGAAGCTCCATTCCTTTCTCATTAGTAGGGCCACTCTGCCTCCTCCCTTTCCTTCCCTCTCTTTCCTTATTACAGTGTATTCCTGGGAAAACATTGCATTCATTATGATTCCTGAGAGTTTTGTTTCTGTGAGTCCAATTACATCTGAGTTAACTTCTTGGCCCCATTCCCTTAGTTCATTTGCCTTACTTGTAATCCCATCTATGTTTGAGTACATCACATTGAAGCTGAATCTCTTCTGTCCATCCTCAATTTCTGTTGATTCCATTGAAGTAGGGAAACAGGGTGGGTCCGGGATGGGAGGGGTCTAGGAAGGGGGACCTGGGAGATCTGGGGTGTGAGGGGGCTGGCGAAGTCAGGTGTGGAAAGAGTGATGGAAAAGGGAGAGCTTGGGGAGGTGGAGGAGTAGGGAGGGCTTGGGGGGGGGGGGGTGAGAGGCGAGGCAGTGGAGGAGGGAGGGCTTGGGGGGGAGAGATGGGAAGGCTTAAGGGGACTGGAGAGGAAGGGGGGACTTCGGAGGGTGGGAGGTGAAGGAAGACTTGGGTGGGTGGGGAGAAAGGAGGACCTAAGGGGGTGGGGAGAAATGAGGGCTTATGGGGGTGGGGAGAAGGGAGGGCTTAAAGGGGTGAGTGAGAAGGGAGGGTTTAGGAGGGTGTGCGAGAAGGGAGGGCTTAGAGGGGTGGGGGGGAGATGGGAGGACTTAGGGGGTTGGGGGAAAAGGGAAGGCATGGGGGTGGGGGCCCCCTTCATGGTGTCGCCTTGTCATTGTGGGGGGCTCACGTACACCTCCCTAGGACTGATGAGGGTTGCCTTCGTCCCCTCTCCTGCCCCTCTTTAGGTGTTATACGTGCAGATGGGCACCACGTAGGGGCCTTGTGAATCATCGGACTGCTCGCTGGAGGGTCGCCTGTGAGGGGCCGCCCTGAGTGGATGGATGGGTGTCCAGGCTGGGGCTATAGGGAGAATGAGGTCTTTGCACCAATGTTGGAGAATGGACGATGCAGTAGGACTCCCTTGTTAAAAATGGGGAGCACCGCTGGGAACAACGCACCCCTTTCTGCACTGGTTCGCACTCGGCCTCCCTGGCTGCCCTGGTAGGTGATATATATCCCTTGGTTTCAGGTCCCAGACTCTATAACATGATTGATTTATGGACAGCGACACGACCTCTCTTACCCAGGCTCATGGGGTGGGCGACCAGGCCCCTGAGTTGGACTGTGATGGAAGACCGGGCTCTGTAATCCCCGCTACATTGGGCCCCAGACTGACTACTAACGCCCCTCCCCCCCCCCCCGCTCACCTCTCTCCTCTGTGATAGGGTCAAGCCCTAAGCCCCCAGTGGTGACCACCTCGTCCCCTGGTATGGCACCGTATCTCATTGTGACTACTGCGCCTTTTACCCCTTCTCTCTCTCACCGCCATCCCTGCCACGGCCGTTCTCGCACGATCTCTTCCCTTACTAATTCGTACCACGCCTTGTTTGTTCCTGCTACATGGGCTAAATACTTTGATCTTCACCATCTGAAATTCTAGCACTTTTCACGATTTATCCCTACATAGGCACCTTGTTCATTTGGTAGATGCCTGTTACTTTTAACCCTATCCGTCTCAGTATGTGAGTCATTGCTGCTCCTTCTCAGGATGCAGCTACCCGCTTAGCCACCTTGTCCTGCTACCCACTTAGCCCACTTTGTCCATGCATCCTGTAACTAAGAACACTTGGCTAAATGCCAGTGTTGGCACTGTTCTCCTCCTGCACCATGTTGCAACCGGTGTTAGGGACCTCAAGGACTGCCAAGATGATATTAAACATATCCTCGAAGCTCAAGGTCATTCTGTCCTCCAGGTGGACACGTTCACGTCCCCTCGTGGTCGTTGCCATCAACCCCTTCGGATTGTGAAACGTACTTTTGATAGCAGGACCCTTCCGCCCTCTATTATTCTTGCTGGTGCCAGATGCTCTGTTCAGGAGTACATCCTCTCTCCTCGGCTTTGTAATAAGTCCTGGAAGTTTGGGCATGGTACCCTCAGATGCTTCAGTGCTGTCTCTCTATGCCCCATGTGCAAGGACGATGGTCACTCTAAGTCAGAGTGCTCTTCTCTCCAGGTTCGCTGCCTAAATTGCGGAGACCCACCTTACCTTCTCCCACACGTGTATACATTACAAACTTGAGGCAGCCGTCCTCAACTTGAAACACCGGGATCGTTTGTCTTTTCCTGAGGCGAGGCGCCAAGTTTGTCGTCTCCCCCGTTTTGCTGGTGTATCTTATACTCGCGTGTTGCAGTCTTTCTCTCCTCATTCTTCCCACCTTTCTCAGTCTCTCAACCGTTTCCAGGCCTTAGACCCTGACACACAAACCGCCTCTTCCCCTGTTCCTTGACGTTCTGTCCCGAAGGATCCCCCTCCTGGTTCTCCGTCTGAAGTTTTCCTTCCTCTTACGCAGTCTGTCATGTCACCTGTGTCTTCTTTCTCATCTCCCTCCGATCCTCCTTCCCATCCTTCTTCCCCATATCTTAGCTCTCCACGCCGCCTATCTGTACAAGTTGTTGTCCATCATCTTCATATTGTTCACTCTCGTTCTTCTTTTCTTGTTGAGACACTCGAGTCTGTCACCCAGGATGCTGTTGCTGGAACACCTGTCTCTTTGAGTCAGAAACGTAAGCTTGGCTCCTCTCCTTCCTCCTCCCCGGTGGGTAAAAAGGCATTGCTTTCTCCTCGCCCTCCACCTCTGACTCCATTGCTCCGTCCCCTCCCGTTTCGGTGGTCGGGCCTCCTGTTCCTGTTATGGAGGTTTCTTTGGCCCCCCGCTTCCCTCTCAGTGGCTGCCCTAGCTGAGGTATGCTTCCCGGTTTCTGCCCCTCCTCCTCCTCCTCCTCCTCCTCCTCCTGCTGTCCTTGACCTCCCCTCTCGGTTGTCTTCTCCTCTGGTCCTGTCCGTCCACCTCTGGTCTGTCCTCCCGGTCCCTTCCCTCCACCCTTACTCAGTTTACCCATACTCTCTAACCCTGAGTTTGCTGACCCTGATCTTGATCTGTAGCTTATTTATCATGCAGTGTTCTGTTTTTAACCTTTGTTTCTTCATTGTTCTCTGTTCCTGTCCTTTCTTTTTTTGTCGATGTTTATTCTTCAATGGAATATTTGTGGATATTACGCCAATTTCCATGAACTCCAACTTCTGATTTCACAGTTTTCGCCCCTTTGTTTCTGTCTCCAGGATCCGATGCTTGATGCTCGTCCTGGTCGCTTTCATGGCTACTCCTTTTTCTCCCCCCCCCCAACCCCCAGCTTTTGCTGGGGCCCATAACTCTACTGCTCTCTTGATTCGTTCTGATATTTCTTTCGTCCCCCTACTTTTTCCATCGCCTCTCCAATGTTCTGCTGCCCGTGTCATTGTGAGTAAATGATATATAGTTTGTTTCATTTATCTACCCTCAAATGTCCTGCTTTCTCTTTCCAATTTGAGGCACCTACTGGACTCCTTGCCAGAGCCTGTGCTCCTGCTGGGTGATTTTAACTGTCGACATACCTTCTGGGTTGATGTTCTAAACAAACACCCGAGGTCACCTTCTCGAACCGTTCGTCCTCTCTTCTTCCCCTGCCTCTTCTGAATTCTGGGGAGCCCACTCATTTGGACTCTCAAACTCACACCCTTTCCTGTCTTGATCTTTCTCTCTGCTCGTAGTCTCTTTACTTAAACTTCACATGGTGGGTTCTTGACGACCGCCTTAGCAGTGACCATTTCCCCATCCTTGTAACTTTTTTCTCTTTTCACCCTCCCCTCCCCTTCCCTAGGTGGCAGTTTGCAAGGGCTGACTGGAACCTATTTACCCTCCGTGTTACTCTCTCCGACCTCTCCATTCTGCTTCTCCCTCGCGCCCTGGCCCAACCACTTGGGCTGGACAGTAGAGCAACGGTCTCGCTTCATGCAGGTCGGCGTTCAATCCCCGACCGTCCAAGTGGTTGGGCACCATTCCTTCTTCCCATCCCATCCCAATTCCTTATCCTGACCCCTTCCCAGTGCTATATAGTCGTAATGGCTTGACGCTTTCTACTGATAATTCCCTTCCCTCGCGCCCTCCTCCTTTTTCATGACACCATCTTCGACGCTGCGCTCCACTCTATTCCTCACTCTACATCTTGAGGCACGACTAAGTTCGTTCCCTGGTGGAATGTGAACTGTGCTCGAGCTGTCTGCTGTAAGCGTGCAGCCTGGGAGAGACACCACTGCCGGCAGACGGCTGATTCTTTTCTTTTGTTTCAGAAGATGAGTGCAGTGGCCCTTAGGATCATCCATACAGCTAAACGTGAGTGTTGGAAGTTTTATGTTTTCACCATTACGTCTGATACTCCTCTGCCGCAGATCTGGAAGCGAATCTGCAAGATAGTGGGTAAGTTCATGCCCGATGTCTCGCTGGTCCTTCACCTCTATGGTACTCTTATGGCGGACCCGTTGCAGGTTGCGACCGAATTGGGCTCCCACTTTTTATCTGTTAGCTCTGGTTCTCATGTTCCTCAATTTTTCCTTCTTCGAAAACCTGTTCTTGAATCTCATTCTTTGGATTTCTGCACCCATCTCAGAATTCCCTATAATGATCCCTTCTCTCTCTCTGAACTTCAGTCTACACTGGCCCTTTGCAGTTCTAAGGCAGCAGGCTCCATTGACATTCAATATGAGATGCTTCGCCCTCCGGGCACGTCTCAGTATTTACTGAGTCTGAATAATCGAGTCTGGCAGCCGTCGTTGGTCCCTGAGGACTGACTTGATGCCATTGTCCTCCCTGTTCGGAAACTAGGGACTCTCGGGACATCCCCTCAGGAGTTCCGCCCTATTACCCTCACGAGTTGTGTCTGGAAACTCTTTGAACGCATAGTTATCGTTCGTCTGATGTTGTTCTTAGAACACTATCACCACCTCTCCCCTTCTCAATTTGATCTTCGCAAGTGCTGCAGCACAACGGATGTCCTGGTGAACTTGGAGATCTATATTCGTACTGCGTTTGCTGCGAAGACCTCCGTTGTTGCCGTCTTTTTTGACTTAGAAAAGGCTTACAACACCACCTGGAGATAGCATATTCTGTCCCAACTTCGTTCTTTTGGCCTTTGTGGTAATCTTCCTCTCTTCCTCCAAAGCTTCCTCTCTCTCTCATCGTTCCTTTCGAGTGAGGCTTGGTGTCACTCTCTCTCTGCCTCTTTTAAGCAATATGAAGGTGTACCCCAAGAAAGTGTTCTGAACACTACTCTTTTTCTGGTTGCCCTCAATAGTCTTCTTTCCTCCCATCCTTCTGGCGCCTTCTCTGTTCTCTATGTCGACGATCTTACACTTTGCTGTGAGGGGGTGGTGATTCGCCTCTCTTTCAATGGTGCCTTCAACTTGCAATTGATGCCATGTCGTCTAGGGCCACCGATCATGGCTTCAAGTTCTTTACGTCTATGACGTGTGCTTTGACTTTTACTCGGAAGCATGTCATTCTTCGTCCTTCTTTGTCGCTTTATGGTCATCCCCTTGTGTACAAGGATTTCGCTAAGCATTTGGGGTTAATCTTTGACACTCGTTTGTCTTGGTCGCCCCATAACTCTTATCTCCGAGCTGAATGCTCTATGGCCCTTTACCTCCTTAAGGTTTTGTCCCATTCTTCTTGGGGAGTGGATAGTCTCACGCTCCTCTCTTTACAATCCTCTCTTGTATTGTCTAAACTCTATTATGGTTGCCCTGCATACTCGTCTGCTTCTCCTTCTACTCTTTGCCATCTTAATGCTTTGCACCATACTGGGTTTCGTCTCAGCTCAGTTGCCTTTCTTTCGACTCCTGCCCTCAGCTTGTATGTTGACACTGGCTTCCTATCTCTCCAGGACCGCCATGATCGCTACTGTCTTCGCTACCATGCGTGGTCCTTACAAGATCCTGACTCTCGCCTCTGTCGTGCTTTGAATTTTACCCCTCCTGTCGTTCCTGTTCCTCTTCACCACTTCCCTCTTTCTGTCCGGTTGTCTTGCTTCTAGGATTCTCTTTCGGTTCATATTGAAAATATATCTCCTTGAGTTGCTCAGCTCTTGCCCCCATGGAGGGTCCCCCTTCCAAAAATTTTGTACATCCCTGCCCCGCGTCACTAAAGCTTTCACCCCTCCTACGGTTCTGAAACGCCTTTTCCTTGAACACTTTTCTTCACACTCCCACTTCATTTCCAGCTTCACCAATGGGTCTAAGTCTGCAGACGGTGTGGGCAACTCTGTTGTTTTTCCTGACCATACCTATCTGTGTTGCCTACTGTTTTGCCTACCCCACGGCCCGATCGTCGACCAGGCCTCCTCGTTGCTGGACTGGTCAACCAGGCTGTCTGACGCGGCTGCTCGCAGTCTGACGTATGACGTAAGGCCTGGTTGACCAGGTACCCTTTGGAGGTGCTTACCGAGTTCTCTCTTGAACACTGTGAGGGGTCGGCCAGTTATACCCCTTATGTGTAGTGGAAGCGTGTTGAACAGCCCCGGGGCCTCTGATGCTGATAGAGTTCTCTCCCAGAGTACCTATGCCCCTCTGCTTTACAACGGGAGTATTCTGCACATCCTGCCATACCTCCTGACCTCATGTGATGCTATTTCTGTGTGCAGGTTTGGGACCAGCCCCTCTAATATTTTCCATGTAAAAATTATTATGTATCTCTCCTGCCTGCGCTGTCTTACCATTACTCTCTGGCTCCTTCCTGTTAGGTAGTTCCTTACCCATGCAAGGGCCTTTCCGCTTACTCCTGCCTGCCTCTCAAGTATGAATAGCAGTCTCATGTGCAGTACTGTATCAAAGGCATTTTGGTAGTCTAGAAATATGCGGTCTGCCCAACCTTCTCTGTCCTACCTTATCCTTGTTATTTTATCAAAGAATTCCAAAAGGTTTGTTAGGCATGATTTCCATTCCATAACCCATGTTGATATTTGTTAACAAACCTAATGCTCTCCAGGTGTGCAACAATTATTCTTTCAAGTATTTTGCAGGGGATGCTTGTCAGTGATACGGGTCTGTAGTTAAGTGCCTCCTCCCTATCTCCTCTCTTGAAAATCGGTACATTTGCCTTCAAAGTTCCAGCAACTGTGTGTACTCACCTAATTGTACTCACCTAATTGTGCTTGCGGGGGTTGAGCTTTGGCTCTTTGGTCCCGCCTCTCAACTGTCAATCAACTGGTGTACAGATTCCTGAGCCTACTGGGCTCTATCATACCTACATTTGAAACTGTGTATGGAGTCAGCCTCCACCACATCACTTCCTAGTGCATTCCATTTATTAACTACTCTGACACTGAAAAAATTCTTTCTAACGTCTCTGTGGCTCATCTGGGTACTAAGTTTCCACCTGTGTCCCCTTGTTCGTGTCCCACCCGTGCTGAAGAGTTTGTCTTTGTCCACCCTGTCAATTCCCCTGAGAATTTTGTAGGTGGTTATCATGTCTCCCCTTACTCTTCTGTTTTCCAGGGATGTGAGGTTCAGCTCCTTTAGCCTTTCCTCGTAGCTCAATCCTCTCAGTTCCGGGACGAGCCTGGTGGCATACCGCTGAATCTTCTCTAACTTTGTCTTGTGTTTAACTAGGTATGGACTCCAGGCTGGAGCTGCATACTCCAGGATTGGTCTTACATAAGTGGTATACAGGGTTCTGAAAGATTCCTTACACAAGTTTCTGAAGGCAGTTCTTATGTTGGCCAGTCTAGCATATGCCGCTGATGATATTCTTTTGATGTGGGCCTCTGGGGACAGGTTCGGTGTGATATCAACCCCCAGATCCTTCTCTCTATTTGATTCTTGCAGGATTTCCCCTCCCAGATGATACCTTGTGTTCAGCCTCCTGCTCCCTTCGCCTAATTTCATCACCTTACACTTTCCAGAGTTGAACTTCAGCAGCCATTTTCTAGACCATTCCTCCAGTTTATCCAGGTCATCCTGTAGTCTCTGCCTATCTTCATCCGTCTTGATTCTTCTCATAATTTTTGCATCATCAGCAAACATCGAGAGGAATGAGTCTATACCCTCTGGAAGATCGTTCACATATATTAGAAACAGGATGGGTCCAAGTACTGAGCCCTGTGGGACTCCGCTGGTGATATCTCGCCACTCTGATGTCTTCCCCCTCACCGTTACTCGCTGTTTCCTGTTGCTTAAGTACTCCCTTATCCACTGGAGCACCTTCCCTTTTACTCCTGCCTGTTGCTCCA
This sequence comes from Procambarus clarkii, assembly GCF_040958095.1. Classification (NCBI taxonomy): domain Eukaryota; kingdom Metazoa; phylum Arthropoda; class Malacostraca; order Decapoda; family Cambaridae; genus Procambarus; species Procambarus clarkii. The sequence continues at coordinate 2,628,057 of NC_091230.1, read as the reverse complement.
ACTTTTTTAACAGCCTTTTATGGGGTACTGTGTCGAAGGCTTTTTGGCAATCCAGGAAAATGCAGTCGGCCCACCCTTCTCTTTCCTGCCTAATTTTCGTTGCCTGGTCATAAAATTCTATTAACCCTGTGAGGCACGATTTACCATCTCTGAACCCATGTTGGTGGTGCGTTACAAAGTTATTTCCCTCCAGATGCTCTACGAGCCTTTTCCTCACGATCTTCTCCAGCACCTTGCATGGTATACAAGTTAAGGAAACTGGCCTGTAATTCAGTGCCTCTTGCCTGTCACCCTTTTTGTATATTGGGACCACGTTAGCTGTCTTCCAACTTTCTGGTAAGTCTCCTGTTTCCAGTGACCTGTTATACACCATAGAGAGTGGCACACTTAGTGCTTCTGCACCTTCCTTTAGTATCCATGGTGAGATTCTATCAGGCCCAACAGCCTTTGTCACATCTAGCTCCAGCAGACACCTTTTGACCTCATCACTGGTGAGGTCAAATTCCTCCAAGGTTTCCAAGGTGTGTGTGTGTGTGTGTGTTTACACTCATCTAGCTGTGTTTGCGGGGGTTGAGCTCTGGCTCTTTGGTCCGCCTCTCAACTGTCAATCAACTGGTGTACAGATTCCTGAGCCTATTGGGCTCTATCAAATCTACATTTGAAACTGTGTATGGAGTCAGCCTCCACTACATCACTACTTAATGCATTCCATTTATTAACTACTCTGACACTGAAAAAAATCTTTCTAATGTCTCTGTGGCTCATCTGGGTACTAAGTTTCCACCTGTGTCCCCTTGTTCGTGTTCCACCCCGTACCAAAGAGTTTGTCTTTGTCCACCCTGTCAATTCCCCTGAGAATTTTGTAGATGGTTATCATGCCTCCCCTTACTCTTCTGTTTTCCAGGGATGTGAGGTTCAACTCCCTTAGCCCTTCCTCGAAGCTCATTCCTCTCAGTTCCGGGACCAGTCTGGAGGCATAACCTCTGAATCTTCTCAATAAATAACTTCTCTTATTTAATCTTCTTCTGTATTTAACTAGGTATGGACTCAAGGCTGGAGCTGCATTCTCCAGGATTGGTCTGACATAAGTGGTATACAAGGTCTTGAACGATTCCTTAAACAAGTTTCTAAAGGCAGTTCTTATGTTGACCAGTCTAGCATATACCGCTGGTAATATCCTTTTGATGTGGGCCTCTGGGGACAGGTTCGGTGTGCATTCTCACCAATTTGTGCTTGCGGGGGTTGAGCTTTGGCTCTTTGGTCCCGCCTTTCTACCGTCAATCAACTGGTGTACAGATTCCTGAGCCTACTGGGCTCTATCATATCTACATTTAAAACTGTGTATGGAGTCAGCCTCCACCACATCACTGCCTAATGCATTCCACCTGTTAACTACTCTGACACTGAAAAAGTTCTTTCTAACGTCCCTGTGGCTCATTTGGGTACTCAATTTCCACCTGTGTCCCTTTGTTCGCATACCACCTGTGTTAAACAGTTTATCCTTATCTACCCTGTCAATTCCTCTGAGAATTTTGTTGGTAGTAATCATGTCTCCCAAACTCTTCTCTCTTCCAGTGTAGTGATATGATTTTCCAGCAGCCTTTCCCCGTAACTTATGCCTCTTAGTTCTGGGACTAGCCTAGTGGCATACCTCTTAACTATTTCCAGCATCATTTTGTGCTTGACAAGGTACGGGCTCCATGCTGGGGCCGCATACTCCAGGATTGGTCTTACATATGTGGTGTACAAGATTCTGAATGATACCTTACACAAGTTCCTGAACGCTGTTCTGATGTTAGCCAGCCTCGCATATGCCGCAGACGTAATTCTTTTTATGTGGGCTTCAGGAGACAGGTTTGGTGTGATATCAACTCCTAGATCTTTCTCTCTGTCCGTTTCATTAATACTTCATCTCCTATTCTGTATCCTGTGTCTGGCCTCCAGTTTCCACCGCCTAGTTTCATTACTTTGCATTTACTTGGGTTGAACTTTAGTAGCCATTTGTTGCACCGTTCAGTCTGTCTATGTCATCTTGTAGCCTCCTACTATCATCCTCTGTTTCAATCCTCCTTATAATTTTAGCATCATCAGCAAACAGTGAGAGAAACGAGTCAATACCCTTTGGGAGATCATTTACATATATCAGAAACAGAATAGGTCCAAGGACTGACCCCCCTGTGGGACTCCACTTGTGACGTCTCGCCAATCCGAGACCTCACCCCTCACAGTGACTCGTTGTCTTCTGTTGCTTAGGTACTCCATTATCATATGGAGTACTTTCCCTTTCACTACAGCCTGCATCTCCAACACATATACATAATTTGTGTAATATGTATACACATATTATGTATATGTGTATATGTATATATGTTGTTGAAAATGACCGAAAGGGTCATGACACAGGAATGGACCATAATGCCAATAGTGACAGCCCAGACAAGCGGAGTGTTGTCAACGTTTACCTCGACCGTAACACATACTCCGACTCCAACACACACATAATTGGCTGAATGTGTGTGTGTGTACTTACCTAACTGTGCTTGTGGGGGTTGGCTCTGGCACTTTGGTCCCGCCTCTCAACTGTCAATCAACTAATGTACAGGTTCCTGAGCCTTCTGGGCTCTATCATATCTACACTTGAAACTGTGTATCAACATCCACCTGGTGTGTATGTGTGTGTGTGTACTCACCTATTTGTGTCTGCAGGATCGAGCATTGACTCTTGGATCCCGCCTTTCGAGCATCGGATGTTTACAGCAATGACTCTGGACCTATTTCCCTATTATACCTAGTTTTAAAATTATGAATAGTATATGCTTCCACAACCTGTTCCTTAAGTGCATTCCATTTTTCCACTATTCTCACACTAAAAGAAAACTTCCTAACATCTCTGTGACTCATCTGAGTTTCCAGCTTCCATCCATGTCCACTCGTTCTGTTACTATTCCGTGTGAACATTTCGTCTATGTCCACTCTGTCAATCCCTCTGAGTATTTTATATGTTCCTATCATGTCCCCCCTCTCCCTTCTTCTTTCTATTGGTGTAAGGCACAGTTCCTTCAGGCGCTCCTCATACCCCCATCCCTCGTAACTCTGGGACAAGTCTCGTTGCAAACCTCTGAACCTTTCCAGTTTCCTTATATGCTTCTTCAGATGGAGACTCCATGATGAGGCGGCATACTCTAAGACTGGCCTCACGTAGGCAGTGTAAAGCGCCCTAAATGCTTCCTTACTTAGGTTTCTGAATGATGTTCTAACTTTTGCCAGTGTAGAGTACGCTGCTGTCGTTATCCTATTTATATGTGCTTCAGGGGAGAGATTAGGTGTTACGTCCACGCCCGGTTTTTTTTTTCTCGCGTTGTCACAGGGAGGCAGTTTTCCTTCATTGTGTACTGTCCCTTTGGTCTCCTATCACCTAGTCCCATTTCCGTAATTTACATTTGCTAGTGTTGAACTCGAGTAGCCATTTCTCTGACCATCTCTGCAACCTGTTCAGGTCCTCTTGGAGGATCCTGCAATCCTTATTTGTCACAACTCTTCTCATCAACTTTGCGTCATCCGCGAATATCGACATGTAGGACTCTACTCCTGTAAACATGTCGTTAACATATATTAGAAATAGAATTGGTCCCAGCACCGATCCTTGAGATACTCCACTCGTTACTGTTCGCCAGTCAGACTTCTCGCCCCTTACCGTAACTCTTTGGCTCCTTCCTGTTTGGTAGTTCCTTATCCATGCTAGGACCTTTCCTCCCACCCCCGCCTGCCTCTCAAGCTTGAACAGCAGTCTCATGTGCGGTACTGTAACAAAGGCTTTTTAGCAGAAATATGTCCAGAAAGAAATATGTTTTGGCAGAAATATGTCCAGGCTTTTGTCCAGAAATATGCAGTCTGCCCAACCATCTCTGTCCTCTCTTATCCTCGTTATTTGATCATAAAATTCCAAAAGGTTAGTTAGGCACGATTTCCCTTTCCAGGATCCATGGAAAGTGTGTGTGTGTGCGTGTGTATTTACCTAGTTGTATTCACCTAGTTGTGCATTCGGGGGTTGAGCTCTGTTCTTTCGGCCCGCCTCTCAACTGTCAATCAACTGTTTCTACTACTACCTTTTTTCCCACACCACACACACACACACACCCCAGGAAGCAGCCCGTGACAGCTGACTAACTCCCAGGTACCTATTTACTGCTAGGTAACATGGGCATAGGGTGAAAGAAACTCTGCCCATCGTTTCTCGCTGGCACCCGGGATCGAACCCGGGACCACAGGATCACGATTCCAGCGTGCTGTCCGCTCGGTCACAGGCTCCCCTAACAGGGAGGGAGGGAGGAAGGCTCCCTCCCTCCCTGTGTGTGTGTGTGTGTGTGTGTGTACTTACCTATTTGTGCTTGCGGGGGTTTAGTTTTGGCTCTTTGGTCCCGCCTCTCAACTGTCAATCAACTGGTGTACAGGTTCCAGAGCCTACTGGGCTCTATCATATCTACACTTGAAACTGTGTATGGAGTCAGCCTCCACCACATCACTGCCTAATGCATTCCATCCGTTAACTACTCTGACACTGAAAAAGTTCCTTCTAACGTCTCTGTGGCTCATGTGGGTACTCAGTTTCCACCTGTGTTCCCTTGTGTGTGTGCCCCTTGTGTTAAATAGACTGTCTTTATCTACCCTATCAATTCCCTTGAGAATCTTGAATGTGGTGATCATGTCCCCCCTAACTCTTCTGTCTTCCAGCGAAGTGAGGTTTAATTCCCGTAGTCTCTCCTCGTAGCTCATACCTCTCAGCTCGGGTACTAGTCTGGTGGCAAATCTTTGAACCTTTTCCAGTTTAGTCTTATCCTTGACTAGATATGGACTCCATGCTGGGGCTGCATACTCCAGGATTGGCCTGACATATGTGGTATACAAAGTTCTCAACGATTCTTTACACAAATTTCTGAATGCCGTTCGTATGTTGGCCAGCCTGGCATATGCTGCTGATGTTATCCTCTTGATATGTGCTGCAGGAGACAGGTCTGGTGTGATATCAACTCCCAAGTCTTTTTCATTCTCTGACTCCTGAAGAATTTCCTCTCCCAGATGATACCTTGTATTTGGCCTCCTGCTCCCTACACCTATCTTCATTATATTACATTTGGTTGGGTTAAACTCTAACAACCACTTGTTCGACCATTCCTGCAGTTAGTCTAGGTCTTCTTGAAGCCTCAAGCAGTCCTCTTCTGTCTTAATCCTTCTCATAATTTTGGCATCGTCCGCAAACATTGAGAGAAATGAATCTATACCCTCCGGGAGATGATTTACATATATCAAAAACAAGATAGGACCGAGTACAGAGCCCTGTGGGACTCCACTAGTGACTTCACGCCAATCGGAGGTCTCACCCCTCACCGTAACTCTCTGCTTCCTATTGCTTAGGTACTCTCTTATCCACTAGAGCACCTTACCAGCTACACCTGCCTGTCTCTCCAGCTTATGTACCAGCCTCTTATGCGGTACTGTGTCAAAGGCTTTCCGACAATCCAAGAAAATGCAATCTGCCCAGCCCTCTCTTTCTTGCTTAATTTGTGTTACCTGGTCATAGAATTCTATTAAGCCAGTCAGGCAAGATTTACCCTACCTGAACCCATGTTGTCGATTTGTCACGAAGTCCCTTCTCTCCAGATGTGCTACCAGGTTTTTTCTCACGATCTTCTCCATCACCTTGCATGGTATACAAGACAAGTATACTGGCCTGTAGTTCAGTGCCTCTTGCCTGTCGCCCTTTTTGTATATTGGGACCACATTCGCCGTCTTCCATATTTCTGGTAGGTCTCCCGTCTCCAGTGACCTACTATGCACTATGGAGAGTGGCAAGCAAAGTGCCTCTGCACACTCTTTCAGTACCCATGGCGAGATCCCGTCTGGACCAACAGCCTTTCTAACATCCAGGTCCAGCAGGTGTCTCTTGACCTCCTCTCTCGTAATTTCAAACTCTTCCAAGGTCGCCTGGTTTACTTCCCTTTTTCCTAGCACAGTGACCTCACCTTGTTCTATTGTGAAGACCTCTTGGAACCTCTTGTTGAGTTCATCACACACCTCTTTGTCATTCTCTGTATACCTGTCCTCGCCTGTTCTAAGTTTCACTACCTGTTCTTTCACTGTTGTTTTCCTTCTGATGTGACTGTGGAGTAGCTTTGGTTCGGTCTTGGCTTTGTTTGCTATATCATTTTCATAACTTTTCTCTGCTTCTCTTCTCACCCTGACATACTCATTCCTGGTTCTCTGGTATCTCTCTCTGGTATCTCTCTCTGCTTTCTGGTGTTCTGTTATTCCGGAAGTTCCTCCACGCCCTTTTGTTCAGTACCGTTGCTTCCATACTTGCCCTATTATACCATGGATTCTTCTTTTGCTTCTCGGATTTTTCCTTTTGGGCCGGGATGTATCTGCTTACTGCCTCCTGACACTTTTGGGTGACATAGTCCATCATATCTTGTACAGACTTAGCTCTGAGGTCTGTGTCCCAAGGTATTTCCCTTAGGAAGCTTCTCATCTCCTCATAATTTCCCTTTCGGTATGCCAGCCTTTTGTTTCCTAGTTCTTTTTGGGGGGGGATAATTCTTAGCTCTACCAGGTACTCAAAGTTCAATACACTGTGATCACTCATTCCCAAGGGCGCTTCCATCTTGACTTCCCTTATATCCCACTCATTTAGGGTAAATATCAGATCAAGCATTGCTGGTTCATCCTCTCCTCTCATTCTTGTTGGATCCTTGATGTGCTTGCTTAAAAAGTTTCTTGTTGCCAAGTCCAGCAGCTTAGCTCTCCATGTTTCTGGTCCTCCACGTGGGTCTCTGTTCTCCCAGTCTATCTTCCCATGGTTGAAGTCTCTCATGATTAGTAGTTCAGATCCATTCCTGCTAGCAACAGAAGCTGCTCTTTCTATTATGTTAATGGTGGCCATGTTGTTTCTATCATATTCCTGTCTAGGTCTTCTGTCATTTGGTGGTGGATTATATATGACTACGACTATAATTTTTTCCCTCCATTTGTTACGGTACCTGCTATGTAGTCACTGAAACCTTCACAGCCCTGAATATCCATCTCCTCAAAATCCCAGCCTTTTCTTACCAGCAGGGCTACACCACCCCCACCTCTTCCTTCCCTCTCTTTCCTCATAACATAATAGTCCTGTGGGAACACTGCGTTTGTTATCGTTTTCGTGATCTTTGTTTCTGTGAGGGCTATTATGTCTGGGTTTTCCTCTAGTACCCGTTCTCCAAGCTCATTTGCTTTATTTGTAATTCCATCTATGTTAGTGTACATCACTTTGAGGCTCACTTTCTTCTGTCCCTTCTCAAATCGCCTCCTTGGTGAGTGTTCTGCTGGTGGGGGAGGCTGTTCCATGGGTGTGAGGACCTGTGAGGTGGATACCAGGGTTGCAGAGGATACTGGGATGAGGGGCCAAAGCTGTGTGTGTGTGTGTGTGTGTGTGTGTGTGTGTGTGTGTGTGTGTGTGTGTGTGTGTGTGTATGTGTGTGTGTGTGTGTGTGTGTGCGTGTGTGTGTGTGTGTGCGTGTATGTGTGTGTGGGTGTGAGTGTGTACTCACCTAGTTGTGTTTGCGGGGGTTGAGCTCTGGCTCTGGTCCCGCCTCTCAACCGTCAATCAACAGGTGTACAGATTCCTGAGCCTATTGGGCTCTATCATATCTACACTTTAAACTGTGTATGGAGTCAGCCTCCACCACATCACTTGCTAATGCATTCCATTTGTCAACCACTCTGACACTAAAAAAGTTCTTTCTAAAATCTCTGTGGCTCATTTGGGCGCTCAGTTTCCACCTGTGTTCCCTAGTGCGTGTGTCCCTTGTGTTAAATAGCCTGTCTTTATCTACCCTATTTATTCCCTTGAGAATCTTGAATGTGGTGATCATGTCTCCCCTAACTCTTCTGTCTTCCAGGGAAGTGAGGTTTAATTCCCGTAGTCTCTCCTCGTAGCTCATACCTCTCAGCTCGGGTACTAGTCTGGTGGCAAACCTTTGAACCTTTTCCAGTTTAGTCGTATCCTTGTGTGTGTGTGTGTGTGTGTGTGTGTGTGTGTGTGTGTGTGTGTGTGTGTGTGTGTGTGTGTGTGTGTGTGTGTGTGTGTGTGTGTGTGTACTCACCTAGTTGTGTTTGCGGGGGTTGAGCTCTGGCTCTTTGGTCCCACCTCTCAACCGTCAATCAACAGGTGTACAGATTCCTGAGCCTATCGGGCTGTGTGTGTGTGTGTGTGTGTGTGTGTGTGTGTGTGTGTGTGTGTGTGTGTGTGTGTGTGTGTGTGTGTGTGTGGGTGGGTGGGTGGGTGGGTGTGTGCGTGTGTGTGTACTCACCTATTTGTACTCACCTATTTGTGCTTGCAGGATCGAGCATTGACTCTTGGATCCCGCCTTTCCACCTATCGGTTGTTTAAAGCAATGACTCCTGTCCCATTTCCCTATCATACCTAGTTTTGAAATTATGAATAGTATTTGCTTCCACAACCTGTTCCCCAAGTGCATTCCATTTTTCCACTACTCTCACGCTAAAAGAAAACTTCCTAACATCTCTGTGACTCATCTGAGTTTCCAGTTTCCACCCATGTCCCCTCGTTTGTTATTATTACGTGTGAATATTTCATCTATTTCCACTTTGTCAATTCCCCAGAGTATTTTATATGTCCCTATCATATCTCCTCTCTCCCTTCTTTTCTCTAGTGTCGTAAGGTTCAGTTCCTTCAGACGCTCTTCATATCCTATCCCTTGTAACTCTGGGACAAGCCTCGTCGCAAACCTCTGAACCTTCTCAAGTTTCCTGATGTGTTTCTTCAGGTGGGGGCTCCATGATGGCGCGGCATACTCTAAGACGGGTCTCACGTAGGCAGTGTAAAGCGCCCTAAAAGCCTCCTCATTTAGGTTTCTGAATGAAGTTCTAATTTTTGCCAGTGTAGAGTACGCTGCTGTCGTTATCCTATTTATATGTGCCTCAGGAGTTAGATTAGGTGTCACATCCACTCCCAGGTCTCTTTCTCGAATCGTTACAGGTAGGCTGTTCCCCTTCGTTGTGTACTGTCCCTTTGGTCTCCTATCACCTGATCCCATTTCCATAACTTTACATTTACTGGTGTTGAACTCCAGTAGCCATTTCCCTGACCATCTCTGCAACCTGTTTAAGTCCTCTTGGAGGATCCTAGAATCCTCGTCTGTCACAACTCTTCTCATTAATTTTGCATCATCCGCAAACATTGACATGTATGATTCCACTCCTGTAAACATATCATTTATGTAAATTAGAAAGAGGATTGGGCCCAACACCGATCCTTGAGGTACTCCACTTGTTACTGTTCGCCAGTCCGACTTCTCGCCCCTTACCATTACCCTCTGGCTCCTTCCTGTTAGGTAGTTCTTCACCCATGCTAGGGCCTTTCCTCTTACTCCTGTCTGCCTCTCAAGTTTGTATAGCAGTCTCATGTGCGGTACTTTATCAAAGGCCTTTTGGCAGTCAAGAAATATGCAGTCTGCCCAGCCTTCTCTGTCCTGCCTTATCCTTGTTACTTTATCATAGAATTCTAAAAGGTTTGTTAGGCATGATTTTCCTGTCCAGAACCCATGTTGGTGATTGTTTACAAACCCAATGCTCTTCAGGTGCTCAACAAGTCTTAGTCTAATTATTCTTTCATGTATTTTGCAGGGGATGCTTGTCAGTGATACGGGTCTGTAGTTAAGTGCCTCCTCCCTATCACCTTTCTTGAAAATCGGTGCGACATTTGCCTCCTTCCAGCAACTGGGCAATTCTCCCGACATAAGTGACTCATTAAAGATCATTGCCAGCGGCACGCTGAGAGCCTGCGCTGCCTCTTTTAGTATCCACGGTGATCCTTTGTCTGGTCCAACAGCTTTATTTGCATTCAGTGTTGTCAACTGTTTCATTACCTCCTCTGCTGTCACCTCTATATCTGATAGTCTTTCATCTAGGGTAATCGCTTCTAACAATGGGAGCTGCTCAGGCTTGGCTGTGAACACTCCATGGAAACTTGTATTCAGTACCTCGCAGATTTCCTTGTCGCTTTCTGTATATGCCCCTTATGTTTTCCTCAGTCTTGTCACTTGGTCATTCACCGACATCTTCCTTCTTATATGGCTATGTAGTAATTTAGGTTGCTTTTTCGCTTTGATTGCAATATCATTCTCATAGTTTCTTTCCGACACTCGTCTTATGTTAATGTAATCATTCCTAGCTCTGTTACATCTAATCCTGTTGTCCTCTGTCCTTTGTCTTCTGTACTTCCCCCACTCCCTACTGCTTCTCACCTTTGCTTCCTGACACTGTCTATTAAACCATGGGTTATTATATTCCCTCCTGCTTTTTTCCTTTACTGTTGGGATAAATCTCTCTTCAGCCTCCTTGCATTTCCATATGACTTGGTTCATCATACCTTGCACTGTTTTTCCTCTAAGTTCTTCCTCCCACTGCACTTCTCCCAGGTAGTCCCTTATCCTTCTGTAGTCCCCTTTTCTGTAATCAAGTCTCCTTTCCCGGACTTCTTGTCCTTTGGTCACAATTTTAAGCTCCATCATGTAGTCAAAGACTAGGACACAATGGTCACTGGCTCCTAGTGGTATTTCATGTTCCAACTGCTCGATGTCTTCTACATTCTGGGTGAAAACGAGGTCTAATAGGCTGGGCGTATCTCCTCTTCTTTCCCTAGTATCTTCCTTCACATGCTGTGTAAGGAAATTCCTGTCAATAACGTCTACCAGCTTCGCTCCCCAGGTCTCCTCCCCGCCATGGGGATTCCATGTTTCCCAATCTATCTCTCCGTGATTTAGGTCCCCCATGACCAGCAGCTTCGCTCTCATTCTATGCGCTATAGTTGCTGCCCTCTGCAGTTCATCTATACATGCCTTGTTGCTGTCCTCATACTCCTGCCTGGGCCTTCTACTGTTTGGTGGGGGATTGTAGAGTATCAAGATTACAATCTTCTTCCCATCCACTGTCAGAGTTCCATGTATGAAGCTCGTGCTTTCATTGGTACCCGGATTTTCCAGCTCATCAAACTTCCATTTCCACTTTACTAGGAGTGCCACTCCTCCTCCCTGTCTCTGTGTCCTTTCTTTTCTTATCACCTGGTACCCCTCTGGAAAGATTGCATCTAAGATCATGCCATTTATTTTAGTTTCCACTATTGCCACTATGTCTAGGTCTGCCTCACTAACTCTTTCTTTTATCTCTTCTGCTTTATTGGATACCCCATCAGCATTGGTGTACCAAACCTTGAGACTCTTCTTGGAAACTCTGGTGCCAGAGTTCCCCCTTTCAGCGAGGGTCTAGGGGGGACTGGGGGTGTCTGGGGGGCGAGTGGGGGCTGTGGGGGGTGACTGGGGGGGGGGTGCTAGGGGGTGCCTGGGAGTGCCTGGGAGTGCCTGGTAGGCAAATGGGGTCTGGGCATCTAAGGGGGTAGGATGGGCATAATGGGTCCAAAAGTTAGGGGTCTGAATAGCATAGGGGGGTTGAGAAATAGAGTGAGACTGAGAGTCAGATAGAGGTTGAGAGGTTGGGGGGAGAGGGATATTGAGGGCAGAGGGTTGAGAGGAGAAAGGAGCATAGGTGCTGGGAGTGGAAGAGAGGGTGTATTAGTTAGGGGGGAATCGGGGGTAGGTGGGGGTTTTGGGGTAGAAGAGGGGAAGAGGGAGATGGGGGAAGGTGTTAGGGGGGTCACAAGGTAAGGGGGTTAAATGTGGGCTGGAGGTACATAGGAGGGGTGAGGGTTGGGTGGGGTTTGGGGGTGAGTGGAAGAGGGGTGCAGTGGGAGCTGGGATGGAGTAGAAGGAATTGAAGGCAATGGGGTAGAAGGGGCAGGGGAGTAGGAGGGGGTAGTAGGGGAGGAGTGATGGGAAGGAGGGTTTGGGGAGGGCATGGCTTGACCCACTGGGGTCGTTGACAAGTGTGATGTAGCAGGGGTAGGGGAATCGTTGGGGAGGTGCAAATGTGGAAGGGGCAGGGGGGTTTTGGGGGGATGAAGCAGGAAGGTTTTGGGGGGCTGAGGCAGGGAAGAGGTATAGGAGGGCTGAGTTGGGGAGGATGCGACCTGGGAGGTGATCTGGGAGGTGACCTGGGATGTGACCTGGGAGGTGAGACTATCTGAGAGGCTAGTTCAGTGTCGTGCTTGCCATCTATTCTTGTGGGCTATTTGCTCATCTTTCGTCATAAACCTCTCTATAAACACATTGTAATGGGTTTCACTTCCTCTGAGTAAATGCTTGTTCCTCATAATGTACTCCACAGCCTCCTCATTGGAGAATTGCACCAGAACAGGCGTATTCTTGGTACAATTGAAAGGTCAACCCGGCGGCTGATATCCACCTCGTGTTCTGCCATTCCTTCTCCAATACATCTCAATATCTCATGCAATTCATATTTTTCCGTCTCTATTCTTTCTTGTCTTGTTGGTGCCCCAGATTCGAATAATTCATGTATTATAATAGACCGTCTCCTCAGTAATTCATTGTCATGCTGGTAGCCTGTCCCCTGGGGATTCTCCATCCCAACCGCAGTTACTAACCCATCCCCCACTAATCCTCTGTCCTTAGCCATGCAGTTAATCCTTCCTAATTCGTTTGTGATCCGAGCACATTCCCTCTCCCAGTCCTCTCTTCCCTTCCTAATCTCTTCCTGAACATAGAGCATAAGCTCTTGTTTCTGCCTCTCTACTGCATCCTATATTTGCTGAAATAACTCGCTTTTAATCCCTTGGATTAGATCCTCCATCCAATCGCTTCATCTCTCTACAAATTTCCTTATTAATTTGTCTATAAATCTGTCCTCCTCCTCTTCCCTGCTGGTGATTGACCTTGAACCCCTTCCTGATATGGTCATTGCAGTAACAATCTAGCCAAAAAGGCGCTCCTCAATACCTTGCACAATCTGCAAACAGGCGAGAAAGTACTCCACGCGGCTGGTCAAGATGTGAGGTCGCTGCGTCCCGCGTCACAGCTGGTGAGGTCACTAGTAAGGCTCCGGCTCCACAATTTCACAATACCACGATGTACTCATTACTTATTTTCTGTGGTGCTGTTTCTACTGTTTTTCTTCACTTTCTTGTGGTTTGAGTGAGCTTACTAGTTATTCAATCACTCATATACGCATATACACTGATTATTCCCCCCAATTCACTAGCTTCGCAAGAGCTTCCCAGACCCTTCTGCCCACCGCGGCTGTCTGACCTCCTGTGTGGTTGTACTCACCTAGTTGTGCCAGCGGGGGTTGAGCTCTGGCTCTTTGGTCCCGCCTCTCAACCGTCAATCAACAGGTGTACAGATTCCTGAGCCTATTGGGCTCTATCATATCTACACTTGAAACTGTGTATGGAGTCAACCTCCACCACATCACTTCCTAATGCATTCCATTTGTCAACCACTCTGACACTAAAAAAATTCTTTCTAATATCTCTGTGGCTCATTTGGGCGCTCAGTTTCCACCTGTGTCCCCTTGTGCGTGTGTCCCTTGTGTTAAATAGCCTGTCTTTATCTACCCTATCAATTCTCTTGAGAATCTTGAATGTGGTGATCATGTCCCCCTAACTCTTCTGTCTTCCAGGGAAGTGAGGTTTAATTCCCGTAGTCTCTCCTCGTAGCTCATACCTCTCAGCTCGGGTACTAGTCTGGTGGCAAATCTTTGAACCTTTTCCAGTTTAGTCTTATCCATGACTAGATATGGACACCATGCTGGGGCTGCATACTCCAGGATTGGCCTGACATATGTGGTATACAAAGTTCTGAATGATTCTTTACACAAATTTCTGAATGCCGTTCGTATGTTGCTGATGTCATATGCCGCTAATGTTATCCTCTTGATATGTGCTGCAGGAGACAGGTCTGGCGTGATATCAACCCCCAAGTCTTTTTCTTTCTCTGACTCCTGAAGAAGTTCCTCTCCCAGATGATACCTTGTATCTGGCCTCCTGCTCCCTACACCTATCTTCATTACATTACATTTGGTTGGGTTAAACTCTAACAACCATTTGTTCGACCATTCCTTCAGCTTGTCTAAGTCTTCTTGAAGCCTCAAACAGTCCTGTTCTGTCTTAATCCTTCTCATAATTTTGGCATCGTCCGCAAACATTGAGAGAAATGAATCGATACCCTCCGGAGATCATTTACATATATCAGAAACAAGATAGGACTGAGTACAGAGCCCTGTGGAACTCCACTGGTGACTTCACGGCAATCGGAGGTCTCACACCTCACCGTAACTCTCTGCTTCCTATTGCTTAGGTACTCCCTTATCCACTGGAGCACCTTGCCACCTACACCTGCCTGTCTCTCCAGCTTATGTTCCAGCCTATTATGCGGTACTGTGCCAAAGGCTTACCAACAATCCAAAAAAATGCAGTCCGCCCAGCCCTCTCTTTCTTGCTTAATCTTTGTCACCTGGTCATAGAATTCAATTAAGCCCGTCAGGCAAGATTTACCCTCCCTGAACCCATGTTGGCGAATTGTCACGAAGTCCCTTCTCTCCAGATGTGCTACCAGGCTTTTTCTCATGATCTCCTCCATCACCTTTCATGGTATACAAGTCAAGGACACTGGCCTGTAGTTCAGTGCCTCTTGCCTGTCGCCGTTTTTGTATATTGGGACCACATTTCCTGTCTTCCATTTTTCTGGTAGGTCTCCCGTCTCCAGTGACTTTCTATACACTATGGAGAGTGGCAAGCAAAGTGCCTCTGCACACTCTTTCAGTACTCATGGTGAGATCCCGTCTGGACCAACAGCCTTTCTGACATCCAGATCCAGCAGGTGTCTCTTGACCTCCTCTCTCGTAATTTCGAACTTCCAAGGCCGCCTGGTTTACCTCCTTTTCATCTAGCACAGTGAACTAACCTTGTTCTGTTGTGAAGACCTCTTGGAACCTCTTGTTGAGTTCTTCACACACCTCTCTGTCATTCTCTGTATACCTGTCCTCGCCTGTTCTAAGTTTCACTACCTGTTCTTTCACTGTTGTTTTCCTTCTGATATGACTGTGGAGTAGCTTTGGTTCGGTCTTGGCTTTGTTTGCTATATCATTTTCAAAACTTTTCTCTGCATCTCTTCTCACCCTGACGTACTCATTCCTGGTTCTCTGGTATCTCTCTCTACTTTCTGGTGTTCTGTTATTCCGGAAGTTCCTCCACGCCCTTTTGTTCAGTTTCTTCGCTTCCATACATGCCCTAATATACCATGGATTCTTCTGGGTGTGTGCGTGTGTGTGTGTGTGTGTGTGTGTACTCACCTAGTTGTACTCACCTAGTTGTGTTTGCGGGGGTTGAGCTCTGGCTCTTTGGTCCCGCCTCTCAACCGTCAATCAACAGGTGTACAGATTCCTGAGCCTATCGGGCTCTATCATATCTACACTTGAAACTGTGTATGGAGTCAGCCTCCACCACATCTCTTCCTAATGCATTCCATTTGTCCACCACTCTGACACTAAAAAAGTTCTTTCTAATATCTCTGTGGCTCATTTGGGCACTCAGTTTCCACCTGTGTCCCCTTGTACGTATGTGCTAGATGTGTGTGTGTGTGTGTGTGTGTGTGTGTGTGTGTGTGTGTGTGTGTGTGTGTGTGTGTGTGTGTGTGTGTGTGTGTGTGTGTGTGTGCGTGTGTGCGCGTGTCACTGACCATAATCCTGGCCCTGATGTGGGCAATGTGTGGTGCCCCAGAGAGACAGAAGAGGAGAGTCTCTAGGCCAGGGGTGTCGGAGGTCTCCATGGCCGCCCTCACCGTCACCCCCGTCATCTCCTCTACTCCCTCCATCGTCTGCAGCGCCCACGTCTCCACCACCATTCTCCAACACTTGATTCCTAGTGGACACGTTAAATAAAAAGAATTTTATATTATTTATATATATATATATATATATATATATATATATATATATATATATATATATATATATATATATATATATATATATATATATATATATACTAGCAGTACCCGGCCACGCGTTGCTGTGGCTCAGCAATGCATGTGCGTTGCTGAGCCACAGCAACCTTCCCTGTCCCCCAGTCCTCCCAACCATTCCCCACTCCACTATCCCCTCTTCCTTCCCACCATGCCCCACTCGCCTGTCCCTTTGTCCTCCCCACCATTCTCCATTCCCCCTTCCCATCGTCCTCGCCATCCCACACTTCCCCGTCTCCTCATCCTTCCCCCTACCATTAGCGGTGAGGGTAATGGGGGAGCCGGCCGGCTCCCCCATTACCCTGGAGGGAGCCGGCCGGCCGAGCGGACAGCACGCTGGACTTGTGATCCTGTGGTCCCGGGTTCGATCCCGGGCGTCGGCGAGAAACAATGGGCAGAGTTTCTTTCACCCTATGCTCCTGTCACCTAGCAGTAAAATAGGTACCTGGGTGTTAATCAGCTGTCACGGGCTGCTTCCTGGGGGTGGAGGCCTGGTCGAGGACTGGGCCGCGGGGACACTAAAAAAAAAAAAGCCCCGAAATCATCTCAAGATAACTCAAGATAACCCTTTTCCCCTCGTCCTCCCCACCATCTCTCACTTCTGTCCCCTTGTCATCCCCGCCATTCCCCACTCCCTATTCCTATGCCTTCCCAAATGGTATGATGTTCCCATCAGAAAATTGGGAACATCAAGTGATCTGTTGTTCCCATCACTGAAATATAAGAAAAACAGTTAAAAAAATGAAATGAAATTATGAAAAAAAACTATACTCACGAAATGAACAGCATGGAAAAAACACAGCTCAATTCCAATGCAATTCACACAAAATAATTAAATCAAAATAAAAATAAATAAAAATCTATGAAAATTCAATTTATCAATGCAATCAGAAAAATTTAACTGGAATTGTACCATATTTACTATAGCATGTGTGTTGCTCTTACATGCAACATAAGGTGTTGTTTTTCAAGAAAAGCATAGTTTTACCTTTCACAGGTGTGGCATCTGTACCTATACTTACGAAATGAACGGTATGGTAAACAACACAGCTCAATTCCAACACAATGTTGGAATGCATATATATGTATATATATGCAAACAAGCCTGAATGGTCCCCAGCCATACATGCAATATTTGTATATATATATATATATATATATATATATATATATATATATATATATATATATATATATATATATATATATATATATATATATATATATATATATTTGTCAAGTGTTCACCCCCTAACCTACCTGTGGTTGGGGTCGTCCCACAGGTCTTAGCCGCTCAATACCGGGCGCCACTGCTCGCCCTTGGGCTCCCCCAGTCAACTAAGGGCTGGCCTTATACACCCCTAGTGAGTGGGGAGGTTCAAGCTTCCTATAACTCACCTAAACCTGCCCGTCCTGACACTGGGACATTTTTTCCTTCTTTTTCTGGTCTACTCAGGTCGCCAGCTGGGTGTTTATGCTCGTGTCCCAGCAACACGTCAGTGACCTTAATGGTTACCTTAATCAAGGATGCAATATCATGTGCAGTACAAGGTGTCACTAATGGTCTCATAAATATATATATATATATAGCCCTAGGGAATGGAGGCTCACTTAAACTCCTCAGTTAGTTTAAAAGTTTACTGAAGAAAAACATATATACACATATAAATGGCATAAAGAAATGTCTGTTTGGAATCATCCGCTGGCAGCAACATTTCTCGATGACACGTCTCTGGCAACACGGTCAGCTGACTGGCTCAACTCCTCCAGCGCGGGCACACACCTCGCGCCTCTGGCAGCACGATCAGTTGACAGCACCAGCTGTCAGACCGTCGTGATTTTCCCATGCCTCAGCTGGACGTTTCAAAGTACGTTGCTGGCTCCTTGCACACCAACTACCCTTCCAGGATCATTAACATCACCACGTTAGTGCTCACACGCACCAACTCACGCCTAAATGCTCTTGGCTCCTAGCCTAATATTCTATCACTTAGACAGTAAAATGAGAAGAAATGTTCACAACATACAAAATACTCTAGCTCGCCTAGCTCAAAAGGGGTAAGGGGAGGGACAATTATCTACCTTATTTCACTCCAACCACGAAGCTGACTCGTCCTCTGTTGAGGAGCCTGGTTCTGGCGTCTGCTCTGCTGACGACTAGTTCCCACCACACACACAGGTTCCTCCGTCACCTTCGTGGTAACGCGTCCTCGCCATGCTGACTTCCAACAGGTACTGCCTTCCTCCTCCTCTTCTCTAGGGTACTGGAGACAGGTAACTCCGTCGCCCTTCCTCCACTCTCACTGGCACTGCCGACACCTCACAGTCCAGCACAGCTTTCCCTCGCCTCACTGCCAGTAGATTTGGGCCCGGCCCTAGCTTCTCGCTTGATGTGTAAGACGTGGTCCTCTAGTGGGCGTCTTAGACGTCACCAGCCCAACATTCACCCTGCTGCAGACTCTTGATAAAGCTCTTGGCTCTCTCATCCAGTCCGTCCTTGCCTCTGGGCACTCCACGGAAGTTGGATGGCTTCTCAGACTGTCTGCAGAATCGAAGCAGAGCTTAAATTTACTGGTAAGGGCTCTCTAGATTCGGAGCTCACTCGAGCGCGTTTCCCTTCCATGACGGCTCGTGACGTACTGTTTCCGCCCAGGTGCCCGCCGCCCCGAGCCCTCCGCCTCATGACGTCACACCGCCCGAGGGCTCTCGTCATTGGCAACTTCCGGCACGTGACCTCACCTGGCCAATCTAGTGCCGGGAAGCATCAGGGCGTCTTGGCGGGAAACAGGATGGCTCGACACCGTGCTGTGCCTCAAAAGGCTGGAATAAGGGATAAGAGCCTCATTGGACGTAAAATCACTGTTTACCAACGTACCTGTGGATGAAACAATCGGGATGATAGCGGACAGAGTGTATCGTGATCCGGCCTGTACTCATCTTGACATACCAGAAAACATTCTAAGGAAACTACTCCAAGCTTGTACTAAAGAGGCACCCTTCTTGAGCCTGGATGGGCACATGTATAAGCAAGTAGATGGGGTCGCCATGGGTTCTCCCCTAGGTGTCCTGTTGCAAACTTCTACATGGGTACCATCGAACAAAAGGTCTTAGTCGACATGAACTTGAAACCGGCCATATACTTCAGGTATGTTGACGACATTTTTACACAGGTACCTGATGTCAGACATCTGCAGGAGCTGAAGGAGGCATTTGAGCGGAATTCTGTGTTGCGTTTCACTTACGAGATGGAGAAGGATGGGAAGCTGCCCTTTCTAGATGTAACAGTCATTGAAAGGAGCGGAGGATTCCACACTGCAGTCTACACTAAGGAAACAAACATAGGAATGTGCCTCAATGCCAACAGTGACTGCCCAGACAGGTACAAGAGGAGTGTTGTTAATGCTTATGTCGACCGTGCTCTCAGCCACAGCTCAGGATGGAAGCAAATCACTCAACTGACAACTCACACCCCAGAAGTGACTCGAACCCATACTACCAAGAGCACTCTGTTGATGTACAGGATCCCTTAACCGCTCAACCAACACGACCGGACAAAAGAGGATGGTAGTCGAGGCTATTTCCATCCCCCCGCCGGCACTTGGTTTGTAATCTTGGGCATGGTATTTTATCAGATAGCCTCGGCTTCCATCGTCTTTTGTCCGGTCGTGTTGGTCGAGCGGTTAAGGGATCCTGTATGCCAGCAGAGTGCTCCTGGCAGTATGGGTTTGAGTCACTACTGGGGTGTGAGTTTTCAGTTGCATATAGTCCTGGGGACCATTCAGGCTTGTTCGCATTTGTGTTCCTCACGTGTGCCCCCAAAGAATGAGGTGATTTGATAAAATACCATGCCCAAGATTACCAACCGAGTGCCGGCGGGGAGATGGAAATAGCCTCGGCTACCATCCTCTTTTGTCCGGTCATGTTGGTCGAGCGGTTAATGGATCCTGTATACCAGCAGAGTGCTCCTGGCAGTATAGGTTCGAGTCACTTCTGGGGTGTGAGTTTTCAGTTGCATATAGTTCTGGGGACCATTCAGGCTTGTTCGCATTTGTGTTCCTCACGTGTGCCCCAAAGAATGAGGTGATTTGATAAAATACCATGCCCAAGGTTACCAACCGAGTGCCGGCGGGGGGATGGAAATAGCCACGGCTACCATCCTCTTTTGTCCGGTTGTGTTGGTCGAGCGGTTAATGGAGCCTGTACTCCTGGCAGTATGGGTTCGAGTCACATCAGGGGTGTGAGTTTTCAGTTATATATATATATATATATATATATATATATATATATATATATATATATATATATATATATATATATATATATATATATATATATATATATATAGTGTGTGTATATCACGAAAATAAACACGTGATTAAAAATGTGACAATGTCAGACCACGGAGGAAAAATGAAACAGGAATTTCCTTAGGTACTTTCGTATATTGATACATCTTCAGAAGAAGTGAAGATGTATTCACTCCTTCTGAAGATGTATTAATATACGAAAGTACTTAAGGAAATTCCTGTTTCATTTTTCCTCCGTGGTCTGACATTGTCATATATATATATATATATGTCGTACCTAGTAGCCAGAACGCACTTATCAGCCTACTATGCAAGGCCCGATTTGCCTAATAAGCCAAGTTTTCATGAATTAATTGTTTTTCGACTACCTAACCTACCTCACCTAACCTAACCTAACTTTTTCGGCTACCTAACCTAACCCAACCTACAAAGATAGGTTAGGTTAGGTTAGGTAGGGTTGGTTAGGTTCTGTCATATATCTACGTTAATATTAACTCCAATAAAAAAAAATTGACCTCATACATAATGAAATGGGTAGCTTTATCATTTCAGAAGAAAAAAAATTGAGAAAATATATTAATTCAAGAAAACTTGGCTTATTGGGCAAATCGGGCCTTGCATAGTAGGCCGAGAAGTGCATTCTGGCTACTAGGTACGACATATATATATATATATGTATATATATATATATATATATATATATATATATATATATATATATATATATATATATATATATATATATATATATATATATATATATATGCCGAAAAAGTTAGGTTAGGTTAGGTAGTCGAAAAACAATTAATTCATGAAGACTTGGCTTATTAGGCAAATCAAGCCTTGCATAGTAGGCCGAGAAGTGCGTTCTGGCTACTATATATATATATATATATATATATATATATATATATATATATATATATATATATATATATATATATATATATATATATATATATATGCATGATATTAACACATCTGCTTTTAAAAACTATACATTTTCTACTTATCATTTTTGGAGTTTGAAAGTCATCTTGCTGGTGCCAACAGTCCCAGCTGTGATCGTGATTATATTATTGTTATGTTCACCATCCGCCCCTATCAGTACCCAATGAGTCCACAATAGAGCTAAGCCACAATCTACAAATATAGAGTCCTTTATACATTGGCAGGTTCAGGAAATGACCCCAAGAACAATGTCACCCCGGAAAGAGCAGGAGCGGATAATACGTAAAAGTTGGACTCTTGAGAACTATGTTATGATAACAGTAGTCGATTTAATGTTAAATTTGAATGATCACATTATCACACACGCACATACTGACCAGAATACAGCACGAAGAGGACTGGTAGGATGCAGACGAAGACCAGGAAGGATGCGAGGGTAGCGGCGAACTTGACGAGGGAGAGCCTGGCCTCCAGGATCCTGGCCAAGTGTATGGTCTGCCCCCACGCACGCAGCGCCCACTCCCACCTGCGCCCATCTCGCCGGTAAGTGGATGCTCGTCGGTATTTCCTGAAATAGGACAAGAAAGGATAGGACAGAAGAAAAGGTGAGGAAAAACGACGTAAGTGGCAGTGTCATCAAGACTCAGGACGGTGAATCAAGCTTGGGATGAAAACACAGAAGTGTTTATTGAGGTTACGAGTGTATCTCTCTATTTACATAAGTTCTAACAGTAAGCCACAAAGTTGCTCTGGTTCTTTGCAACTTGTGGATCTCTTCTTAATATAATCTTATTCTTCTTAATAGCAGCATCTTCTCCCAAACATTGTATTCTTGCTGAGCTTTAATACAATTCCTTCACTATAAACAATTTGGAGCGTGGATAGATTATAAAATGACATTCAACAAGCAAATCCAATATTTGGAGGAAAAGCAAAACCACGACTGAATATAATGAGAGCAATCATATAATGAGGGCCCTGTCTTGGAGCGGGACACAAAGTGTGAAGAATGTTTTACATACTCGCCATTTCTTCTTTAGATGATTATGCAGCGCCTGCCTTACTCACTTTCTCCTGGCCAGTAGGCAAAGGTTGAGGTTATTCAAAATAATGCAATGCGAGTCATAACAGGGGCTCCCAGATGGACTAAAATATTAAGGTAAGACTCAACCCCAAACTAAAAGACATTGAAATAAGGATAAATGGGTTTGCTGCTAGGTGCTGATTAAGATATTTACTAGGGCAAGACAAAGTTTACATAAGGATGTAATTATTGGAGCACTAACTTGGGACAGGAGAGTCAACAATAGAAACAGGTGAATCCATTAATACATGTGAGATCACAAATGCAATAACAGAGAAAAACTATGCAAACACAGTGGGAATGGTTGCCAATATTTTAAAAATATGGTTCTTTAAGGGAAAATGAATGTGGTTAGCCCCCATTATTGCACAGATGGATATCGAAGAAAACGTGGAATCTGACAACTTCATATTATTCACAAATTGACAAGGACCCAGATTCATAAAGCAGTTACGCAAGCACTTACGAACCTGTACATTTTTTCTCAATCTTTGGCGGCTTTGTTTACAATTATTAAACAGTTAATGAACTCCGAATCATCAGGAGGCTGTTTATAAAAATACAACAGTTGATCGGGAAGTTTTTATGCTTGTAAACTGTTTAATAAATGTAACCAAAGCCGTCAAAGATTGAGGAAAGATGTACACGTTCGTAAGTACTTGCATACCTTCCTTCGTGAATCTGGCCCCACAACAGTAGAGACAAAAATGTGGAGCTCTAGTTAAGACAGAAAATTTTATTTTTGTTCGGAGACTCTTACATGAGTGATCAACCTCACATACAGAAATGCTAGTCATTCAATAGTGCGCACCATCTGGCTAGGTGGCTCTCTTGAGAGCCAGCTGGGCAGGTGGCGCACAGGTGTCTAGTCACAAAGGGTTTGGGGGGATTTTCCCGGAAGTTTGGCGCATGTCGGATGTGTGTGAGCGTCCGGTGTTAGGGTATGTGGTCAGGAAAGATGGGAGGTCATGTTGTTGGGGATGTAGGAGAGTATGTGGGCTATGTGGTAGAGTAAGAAATACAAGGATAAGAGTGGAATATGAGGAAAGAGTAAATGAATATGTATGTGTGTTTGCCGTAGACTTAATCCTGCGTGTAGATAATAGTTTTGATGACAGTAAGTAAAGCTATGTAGAGGTTGAGTGAGAGGGGGGGAGCCAACATAAGGCGGTTATGTTGTTTGGGGTGGGGGAGGGGTGAGGGAGGGACGGAAGGGTGAGGGGAGGTCCCCCTCAGTGTGAGACTGCTCAGGGGTCATTTGCGGTTTTGACATCCATTATTTCTTGGAGCCATGCTCACAGCCGGAAGTGGGAGAGGACAAGAGAGCAGAGTCCAGCAGGAGGGATGTGGTCCATTTGCCTTAATGGCTTTTCGATGTCTTCAGAGTAGTCTGGAGATGTTCACCCCAGCATGGCTCTCCCTCCACTGCGATTCGTTAAGGAGGGGGGCGAGGTTCATACTTCCGCCAGCAGGGGCTCACCTGTCATCGTCAATCACTCCCACCCCTCATCCCCCTACTCTCCCATACCATCAGGGGCCCCTCTCCATCCCCTCCATTTCCTTCTAGAGTGGGGCCCCCTCTCCCCAGTACCTTCTAGAGTGGTATGGACCAGGATCACAGACCGTCACATCGACCTGAGAAGTGTCACCACATGGCACATCACTTAGTAAACTCAGTCAAAGTCAGTAGGTTAGCGTTAACTAAAAGAGGGAAACATTTCACATCGTCACGGAGACGCGATCTCTACCTACAAATTGTTCTTGTTAACTGTGATCATTGAAATGTATGCATGTTTACTCAATCTCCATCACCTCTTCTTCCTACAGCCATTACTGCTGTGCAGACCTTGTATCACACAACGGCGTTATCATAGCAAGACAATGTCACAGAATGTTCATGACTCCTGAATGAATGAAACGGCAATCCGTCCCGTTAAGGTCTAACCTTCGCGGCGGTTTGAGACGTTGTGAGATGGACGAGGTACTGGGATGGCCTTACCCTCTCCCCATCCACCCCCACCCAACCCCTACCCCCCCCTCCCACCCCCCTTCCAAGCCCAAGCCATCCAGCATCACTTCACCCTTCCCAGACCGAGCAAAGCCTTCAGTATTATTTCTGATCATATGTGTAACCTTGTATCGCAATGTGACCAACATGGTATCATCATTCTTTGCTCAAATAGCATTTTTTTTAAGAATATCGAGAGTCATAAGGTGGTCTTCAATCTTATTATTATAACAAATCATAATTTTTTTTGTAAACACAACTGCATGGGATACACATAGCAGTCAGTCAGTCAGTGGTTACTCTCTCTCTCTCTCTCTCTCTCTTTCTTTCTTTCTTCCTTTCTTTCTTTCTCTCTCTCTCTCCAGATCATTTAATAGTTGGGGGGAAAGTAACATCAATTCCTTTCTCCTGCTGCCGCTGTTCACGTATCTTTTTTCATTTCACTTAGACTGACAGCGCACCAGAGGATGCACGACTAATGCCAATTTTCGAGCCCCCATCACTCTCACCCTTACAACCTTGTAAGGTAACACGACCAACATGATGACATCGTTCTTTGCCCAAATATCATTACAAATATGTAATGTGACCAATATGGTAACTTCGTTCTTTGCCCAAATATCATTTTAAGAGTAACGAGCAACTTTCTGTCCGATGTCTGAATAATGAAATGTAAACCATGTTTAGCCATTACATCCAAACACAATAAAAGGTTAGCACAAGCTTGTTTAGTTCTTGTATCACATAACGTAACATAACGTTTATTCAACAACTGGTAGACATAACATAATGTAGCTTCATATTCACTGTGGTAAAACAAACAAACATACACATCACGGTCAGTCCTCGCTATAGCTCAAACGCGTCCTTCATTCTCACTCCCTTAGGTGAGCAATGTTCCAAACATACAAATTCCAAGCAAAGTAAACATATATAAGACAATGTGGAAAAACACAGTCTTGATACTATTATTAAATTGACTTGTTCATTATCCCCGAGTTTAAGGCTGTCTCTAAAGACCTACATCATCCAAATGTAAACACCAATCGATGAGAATAAGACCGGGTGAGTCGATAGTGAAATAGCTCTGGGCTATGTCTATTTTCAGTTCTTGTAACACAGTCAATGTAGCGTAATGGGGAAAACAGACTTTCTACTGCCTACATAATTAGCATTTGAAAATGTATGCAAGTCTAGACATTCTCCTATAGCCCTTACATTCTAAACACAAATAAAATATTAGCACACGCTTGCATCGCATTATATCATCATTAAGTAACGTGGAGATCAACTTTCTGGCTGTTGTCCGAATATCATTATTGAAATGTGAACCCCATTTAGCCAAACACAATATCTCCATTACATCTCATAGCATATAAATATTACGGTCTGCAAGTTTTAGCCCTCTGTAACACAATGTAACGTAACGTACCGTAACGCAAATCAACTTTTTGCAGTCCAAAATGTCATTTTGAAACAAAAAGTATGACTTAGTCCATCTCCATTACATCTCTTACCATATAAATATTGGTGTCTGCAAGTTTTAGACCCTTAACACATTGTAACGTAACGTGGAAATCATTATCATATTTCTACAGACCAAATAACATTTTTAAATGAAAGTATGACTTAGTCCATCTCCATTACATCTCTTACCATATAAATATTGGCGTCTACCAGTTTTAGCCCTCTGTAACACAATGTAACGTAGCGTAACGTAACGCAAATCAACTTTTTGCAGTCCAAAATGTCATTTTGAAACGAAAAGTGAGGCTTAGTCCATCTCCATTACATCTCTTACCATATAAATATTGGTGTCTACCAGTTTTAGCCTCTGTAACACAATGTAACGTAACGTAATGTAACGCAAATCAACTTTTGCAGTCCAAAATGTCATTTTTAAATGAAAGTATGACTTAGTCCATCTCCATTACATCTCTTACCATATAAATATTAGCGTCTACCAGTTTTAGCCTCTGTAACACAATGTAACGTAACGTAATGTAACGCAAATCAACTTTTGCAGTCCAAAATGTCATTTTTAAATGAAAGTATGACTTAGTCCATCTCCATTACATCTCTTACCATATAAATATTGGCGTCTACCAGTTTTACCCCTCTGTAACACAATGTAACGTAACGTAACGTAACGTAACGCAAATCAACTTTTACAGTCCAAAATGTCATTTTTAAATAAAAGTATGACTTAGTCCATCTCCATTACATCTCCTACCATATGAATATTACGGTCTACCAGTTTTAACCCTCTGTAACACAATGTAACGTAACGTGGAAAATCAACTTTGTTGGATGACCAAATAACATTATTGAAAATGTCATCCATGTTTAGCCATTACATCCAAACACAAAGAAAAATATTACCGCTTTCCTTGAGAAACTTATATGTGGAGATCATATCTCCAGAGTCCACACAATAAGCCACACATCACACATCTTCTGTTTTCAAATCACAGCTCGCATCTAATTTAATGTTATTTTTTTTTTTTTGCAGAAACTATGTTTTGAGAATATGCTCAATGTCAGCAATTACTATTCGTATCATCAAACTCCTTTCACTCATCAAAAACAAGCAGAGGTGCCGCATAAATCACTAAAGATTTGATGTATGCAAGGTACATCATTTTTGACACTTCTGTCGCCGACACACCTTAGCGAGATGACTGCGTGCAAGAGTACCCTAGCACTCTTAATAATTTTATTCAAGCACTGTTAACATAGCATAATGTAAGATTTTTTTCACATTTCATATCGCGCGTGTAGATTAGAGAGAGAAGGCAAACATAGCTTGCAGCTAGTCAAAACTTATCATAACAGATATGATTTCACAGAGTTTTTAACCTTTGCCAGTTTTTCAATGTTTTCTCTTCACTTGTGCTAAGTGAGTCAGACAAAATGTGACATTTCATTTCATTATTAGCCAGGCAATATGCTATTAGCTAGATAGTCAAAACATATAACAAGCATTATTTCACAGGAATTTTTTCTAGCAAATATGCTTCCTTTAAGCAGTTCAACACATCAAACACCAGCAGTCTGCGAAATTCCCTTTAGTCAATAATCATCCTTTACAGTATTTCTTGACTAAAATAGCACTCCAAAACATAAGTGGTCATTTTTATTCTCACTGTCGCACTATAGTCAATAATTTGTTTTGCAGAGTGACAAGTTATGCCTAGTGACGAGATTTCACGGTGAGCATAGTTTAAGAGAGTTCACACTGTATTAATTACGGTCATGGATATCTTATGTTATGTTTATGACGATCATTACTTCTTATTTTTATCATTTTTCTTGCCCCCCAGCTTTTCAGTCTTCTCATATTCTTTTTCAAATAAAGTTTGCTTACTGTTTTCCAGTAGATTGGCTTCACATTACATATATTAATCAATTTTCAAATTCAGTTCAGTTTCTTTTCAATATCACAGCTTTGTTGTCCCCCTGCCAGTATCTAGTTCAAGACCTCTTATTATCAATGTCATTAATACTGCTATCATCAACCATGTATTGGATGTCTCAGTCATTCAGTTAACAACTTAGTAAGTGTTTAATGAACGTGAGAATCACTTCATGTGCGCTCATTTTAGTTTAGTTTAAAGTTTTCTATCTTGAATTAATACTACTATCACCAACTATGTATTGGATTGGATAGCTCAAGCATTCAGTTAACAACTCAGTAAGTGAAAATCACTTCATGTGAGCTCATTTTTAGTTTAGGATAAGGTTTTTCCATCGTGAAATACTATTATCATTAACCAGGTATTGGGTGGCTCTACCATTCAGTTTACAACTCAGTAACTGTTTACTGAACATTGTTATCCCTCCATGCGACCTCATTTTTTAGTTTAAAGTTTCTCCATCGTAAAAAATAAAATATTACTATCACAAACCATGTATTGGGTGGCTCAACCATCCGGTTTACAACTTAGTAACAGTTTACTGAACATAGATATCCCTCCATGTGACCTCATTTTTTTAGTTTAAAGTTTCTCCATCGTAAATAAAAAATAAAATATTACTATCACAAACCTTGTATTGGCCGGCTCCGGCATTCAGTTTACAACTCAGTAAGTGTTTACTGAATGCAAAATCGCTACATGTGTGGTCATTTTGTTTAAAGTTTCTCAATCTTAAAATATTACTATCATCATCAACCATGCATTGGCCGGCTTAGTCTTTCAGTTTACAACTCAGTAAGTGTTTACTGAATGCAAAATCGCTCATGTGTGGTCATTTAGTTTAAAGTTTCTCAATCTTAAAATATTACTATCATCATCAACTATGCATTGGCTGGCTTAGTCTTTCAGTTTACAACTCAGTGAGTGTTAACTGAACGTGGAAATTATCACGTGTGAGCATTTAGTTTAGTTTTAAGTTTCACAATCTTAAATTAAATACTATCATCAACCCCGTATTGGGTTGTCGGGCATTCAGTTATCCACTCGGTGAGTGTTTACTGAACGTCGAAATCATTTCCTGTGTGCCCATTTTTTACTTGAACCCGTCTCCACTCCAAACCAGTCGGGACCTAGGGTCCCGACTCGGACCGCAGGTCCGGTTTGGAGTGGAGACATGGAGGGATATCTATGTTCAGTAAACTGTTACTGAGTTGTAAACTGGATGGTTGAGCCACCCAATACATGGTTTGTGATAGTAATATTTTATTTTTTACGATGGAGAAACTTTAAACTAAAAAATTAGGTCGCATGGAGGGATATCTATGTTCAGTAAACAGTTACTGAGTTGTAAACTGAATGGTTGAGCCATCCAATACATGGTTGGTGATAGTAATATTTTTATTTTTTTTTACGATGGAGAAACTTTAAACTAAAAAAATGAGGTCGCATGGAGGGATAACAATGTTCAGTAAACAGTTACTGAGTTGTAAACTGAATGGTAGAGCCACCCAATACCTGGTTAATGATAATAGTATTTCACGATGGAAAAACCTTATCCTAAACTAAAAATGAGCTCACATGAAGTGATTTTCACTTACTGAGTTGTTAACTGAATGCTTGAGCTATCCAATACATAGTTGGTGATAGTAGTATTAATTCAAGATGGAAAACTTTAAACTAAACTAAAATGAGCGCACATGAAGTGATTCTCACGTTCATTAAACACTTACTAAGTTGTTAACTGAATGACTGAGACATCCAATACATGGTTGATGAT
This sequence comes from Procambarus clarkii, assembly GCF_040958095.1. Classification (NCBI taxonomy): domain Eukaryota; kingdom Metazoa; phylum Arthropoda; class Malacostraca; order Decapoda; family Cambaridae; genus Procambarus; species Procambarus clarkii. Next base: position 2,598,585 of record NC_091230.1, on the reverse strand, counting down.
AGCAGTATTAATGACATTGATAATAAGAGGTCTTGAACTAGATACTGGCAGGGGGACAACAAAGCTGTGATATTGAAAAGAAACTGAACTGAATTTGAAAATTGATTAATATATGTAATGTGAAGCCAATCTACTGGAAAACAGTAAGCAAACTTTATTTGAAAAAGAATATGAGAAGACTGAAAAGCTGGGGGGCAAGAAAAATGATAAAAATAAGAAGTAATGATCTTCATAAACATAACATAAGATATCCATGACCGTAATTAATACAGTGTGAACTCTCTTAAACTATGCACACCGTGAAATCTCGTCACTAGGCATAACTTGTCACTCTGCGAAACAAATTATTGGCTATAGTGCGACAGTGAGAATAAAAATGACCACTTATGTTTTGGAGTGCTATTTTAGTCAAGAAATACTGTAAAGGATGATTATTGACTAAAGGGAATTTCGCGGTCTGCTGGTGTTTGATGTGTTGAACTGCTTAAAGGAAGCATATTTGCTAGAAAAAATTCCTGTGAAATAATGCTTGTTATATGTTTTGACTATCTAGCTAATAGCATATTGCCTGGCTAATAATGAAATGAAATGTCACATTTTGTCTGACTCACTTAGCACAAGTGAAGAGAAAACATTGAAAAACTGGCAAAGGTTAAAAACTCTGTGAAATCATATCTGTTATGATAAGTTTTGACTAGCTGCAAGCTATGTTTGCCTTCTCTCTCTAATCTACACGCGCGATATGAAATGTGAAAAAAAATCTTACATTATGCTATGTTAACAGTGCTTGAATAAAATTATTAAGAGTGCTAGGGTACTGTTGCGCGCAGTCATCTGGCTAAAGTGTGTCGGCAACAGAATTGTCAAAAATGATGTACCTTGCATACATCAAATCTTTAGTGGTTTATGCGGCACCTCTGCTTGTTTTTGATGAGTGAAAGGAGTTTGATGATACGAATAGTAATTGCTGACATTGAGCATATTCTCAAAACATAGTTTCTGCAAAAAAAAAAAAAATAACATTAAATTAGATGCGAGCTGTGATTTGAAAACAGAAGATGTGTGATGTGTGGCTTATTGTGTGGACTCTGGAGATATGATCTCCACATATAAGTTTCTCAAGAAAAGCGATAATATTTTTCTTTGTGTTTGGATGTAATGGCTAGACATGGATGACATTTTCAATAATGTTATTTGGTCATCCGACAAAGTTGATTTTCCACGTTACGTTACATTGTGTTACAAAGGGCTAAAACTGGTAGACCGTAATATTCATATGGTAGGAGATGTAATGGAGATGGACTAAGTCATACTTTCATTTAAAAATGGCATTTTGGACTGCAAAAAGTTGATTTGCGTTACGTTCCGTTACGTTACATTGTGTTACAGAGGGCTAAAACTGGTAGACGAAAATATTTAAATGGTAAGAGATGTAATGGAGATGGACTAAGTCATACTTTCCTTTAAAAATGACATTTTGGACTGCAAAAAGTTGATTTGCGTTACGTTACGTTACGTTACATTTTGTTACAGAGGCTAAAACTGGTAGACGCCAATATTTATATGGTAAGAGATGTAATGGAGATGGACTAAGTCATACTTTCATTTAAAAATGTTATTTGGTCTGTAGAAATATGATAATGATTTCCACGTTACGTTACAATGTGTTACAGAGGGCTAAAACTTGCAGACCGTAATATTTATATGCTATGAGATGTATTGGAGATATTGTGTTTGGCTAAATGGGGTTCACATTTCAATAATGATATTCGGACAACAGCCAGAAAGTTGATCTCCACGTTACTTAATGATGATATAATGCGATGCAAGCGTGTGCTAATATTTTATTTGTGTTTAGAATGTAAGGGCTATAGGAGAATGTCTAGACTTGCATACATTTTCAAATGCTAATTATGTAGGCAGTAGAAAGTCTGTTTTCCCCATTATGCTACATTGACTGTGTTACAAGAACTGAAAATAGACATAGCCCAGAGCTATTTCACTATCGACTCACCCGGTCTTATTCTCATCGATTGGTGTTTACATTTGGATGATGTAGGTCTTTAGAGACAGCCTTGAACTCGGGGATAATGAACAAGTCAATTTAATAATAGTATCAAGACTATGTTTTTCCACATTGTCTTATATATGTTTACTTTGCTTAGAATTTGTATGTGTGGAACATTGCTCACCTAAGGGAGTGAGAATGAAGGACGCGTTTGAGCTATAGCGAGGACTGACCGTGATGTGTGTGTGTGTGTGTGTGTGTTTGTTTTACCACAGTGAATATGAAGCTACATTATGTTATGTCTACCAGTTGTTGAATAAACGTTATGTTACGTTATGTGATACAAGAACTAAACAAGCTTGTGCTAACCTTTTATTGTGTTTGGATGTAATGGCTAAACATGGTTTACATTTCATTATTCAGACATCGGACAGAAAGTTGCTCATTACTCTTAAAATGATATTTGGGCAAAGAACGAAGTTACCATATTGGTCACATTACATATTTGTAATGATATTTGGGCAAAGAACGATGTCATCATGTTGGTCGTGTTACCTTACAAGGTTGTAAGGGTGAGAGTGATGGGGGCTCGAAAATTGGCATTAGTCGTCCATCCTCTGGTGCGCTGTCAGTCTAAGTGAAATGAAAAAAGATACGTGAACAGCGGCAGCAGGAGAAAGGAATTGATGTTACTTTCCCCCCAACTATTAAATGATCTGGAGAGAGAGGGAGAAAGAAAGAAAGAAAGAAAGAAAGAAAGAAAGAAAGAAAGAGAGAGAGAGAGAGAGAGAGAGAGAGAGAGAGAGAGAGAGAGAGAGAGAGAGAGAGAGAGAGAGAGAGAGAGAGAGAGAGAGAAAGAGAGAGAGAGAGAGAGAGAGAGAGTAACCACTGACTGACTGACTGCTATATGTATCCCATGCAGTTGTGTTTACAAAAAAAATTATGATTTGTTATAATAATAAGATTGAAAACACCTTATGACTCTCGATATTCTTAAAAAAAAATGCTATTTGAGCAAAGAATGATGATACCATGTTGGTCACGTTGCGATACAAGGATACATTTCTGATCACATATGATCAGAAATAATACTGAAGGCTTTGCACAGAGCATCCGGTCTGGGAAGGGTGAAGTGATGCTGGATGGCTTGGGCTTGGAAGGGGGGTAGGGGTTTGGTGGGGGTGGATGGGGAGAGGGTAAGGCCATCCCAGTACCTCGTCCATCTCACGTCTCAAACTGTCGCGAAGGTTAGACCTTAACGAGACGGATTGCCGTTTCATTCATTCAGGAGTCATGAACATTCTGTGACATTGTCTTGCTATGATAACACCGTTGTGTGATACAAGGTCTGCACAGCAGTAATGGCTGTAGGAAGAAGAGGTGATGGAGATTGAGTAAACATGCATACATTTCAATGATCACAGTTAACAATAACAATTTGTAGGTAGAGATCACGTCTCTGTGACGATGTGAAATGTTTCCCTCTTTTAGTTAACGCTAACCTACTGACTTTGACTGAGTTTACTAAGTGATGTGCCATGTGGTGACACTTCTCAGGTCGATGTGACGGTCTGTGATCCTGGTCCGTACCACTCTAGAAGGTACTGGGGAGAGGGGTGCCCCACTCTAGAAGGAAATGGAGGGGATGGAGAGGGGCCCCTGATGGTATGGGAGAGTAGGGGGATGAGGGGTGGGGGTGATTGACGATGACAGGTGAGCCCCTGCTGGCGGAAGTATGAACCTCGCCCCCCTCCTTAACGAATCGCAGTGGAGGGAGAGCCATGCTGGGGTGAACATCTCCAGACTACTCTGAAGACATCGAAAAGCCATTAAGGCAAATGGACCACATCCCTCCTGCTGGACTCTGCTCTCTCGTCCTCTCCCACTTCCGGCTGTGAGCATGGCTCCAAGAAATAATGGATGTCAAAACCGCAAATGACCCCTGAGCAGTCTCACACCGAGGGGGACCTCCCCTCACCCTTCCCTCCCTCCCTCACCCCTCCCCCACCCCAAACAACATAACCGCCTTATGTTGGCTCCCCCCTCCCCTCTCACTCAACCTCTACATAGCTTTACTTACTATCATCAAAACTATTATCTACACACAGGATTAAGTCTACGGCAAACACACATACATATTCATTTACTCTTTCCTCATATTCCACTCTTATCCTTGTATTTCTTACTCTACCGCATAGCCCACATACTCTCCTACATCCCCAACAACATGACCTCCCATCTTTCCTGACCACATATGCTAACACCGGACGCTCACACGCATCCGACACGCGCCAAACTTCCGGGAAAATCCCCCCAAACCCTTTGTGACTCGACACCTGCACGCCACCTGCCCAGCTGGCTCTCAAGAGAGCCACCTGGCCAGATGGTGCGCACAGTCGTAGTCCTCATCTTCACTACTAGAGCGCGGTGTCACAGGCCCTGGAGCAGAGCGCGGTGTCACAGGCCCCGGAGCAGAGCGCGGTGTCACAGGCCCAGAGCAGAGCGCGGTGTCACAGGCCCCAGAGCAGAGCGTGGTGTCACAGGCACCGGAGCAGAGCGCAGTGTCACAGGCCCCGGAGCAGGGCACAGTGTCACAGGCACCGGAGCAGAGCGTGGTGTCACAGGCACCGGTGCAGAGCGCAGTGTCACAGGCCCCGGAGCAGAGCACGGTGTCACAGGCCCGGAGCAGAGCGTGGTGTCACAGGCCCCGGAGCAGAGTGTGGTGTCACAGGCACCGGAGCAGAGCGCAGTGTCACAGGCCCCGGAGCAGGGCACAGTGTCACAGGCACCGGAGCAGAGCGTGGTGTCACAGGCACCGGAGCAGAGCGCGGTGTCACAGGCACCGGAGCAGGGCACAGTGTCGGGGGCGCCGCAGCAGAGTGCGGTCCCTGGCAGAGGGACACAAACAAAACAAGGCCCAAAAATCTGTTGGTATTACAGATGGGCTACCTGTAAGCATGGGGAATCGGGAAGAATAAATGGAACATGTACACACGATCACCCTAGAAAGTGCAGAAACCTCCTCAATACAGGTAAATGTACCAAAAGCTGTGAATTCTTTCACCCAGAAATTTGCAAGAACTCTTTGGACAGGAAAGAGTGCTTCAATGCTGAATGTCCAGCTTTTCATATTAGAGGTACCAGGCGAATAAAACCGACAGACTACCAATATGAAAACAGCCACTACTCCATCGACCGGGATAATTTTTTAGCAAGAGGAGGAGGAGCAGAATGGCTAAAAATGACCAGACTCTACCACCAACTCGGTCAAATGCTACAGAGGACGACGCAAAAACAGTGGCCTCCTTACCAGAGCCTCAGATATTATCACCAATTAAAGCATCCAGCACTTCCACTAACACGATAACATCATTTATATTTGCCAACATCCAGGGTATAAAAACACGCAAATCCAACAAAGTTCACTTTATAGATGGTCTCCTTCATGAGGCAAATGCAGTGTTTGCAGCCCTAACGGAAACTCACACAAAAGACTACCTTGATGGTGAAATATGGATCTCAGAATACAATCTCTTCAGATGTGATAGGAAACACCGGCTTCAGGGTGGGGTCAGCCTCTACATCAAAGACACACTCATCTGTACTGAGCTGCTAAACACCTCAAATGATATGGTGGAAGTGCTGATAGTCAAAATAGTGATCCTAAATGTAGTTGTTGTCCTTGTATATAAGTCACCGGAGGCAAACCCTCAGCAGTTTAAAGACCAACTAATGAAAATAGAGCACTGCTTGGAAAACCTCACAAATCCAGCTCCGAACATCATCCTGCTTGGGGACTTCAACCTACGGCACCTGAAATGGAAGCACCTGGCTAATACAGTAATATCAGAAAGAATACCAGGAAGTAGCCTAAATGAACAGGCACATGCAAATGACCTGCTACGGATGTGCGATAGGTTTGCCTTAAACCAGCAAATAGTAGAACCAACTAGGAAGGAGAAAACGCTGGACCTCATTTTCACTAATAATGATGAGTTGAACGGGAACATAATGATTACAAATACCTGTTACTCAGATCACAACTTAATTGAAGTTCTGACAACCATGGGGAATGGACCTTCAAAACCAGTCCAGATTCCCGGTGGAGGAGATTTCAGCAAATTCAACTTCAATAATAAACGGATAAACTGGGAGCAAATAAACCAGGACTTCACAGAAATAAACTGGGAAGAACAGCTAGGAAATGCAAACCTGAACCAGTGCCTGGAAAAAATAAGCTCAGTAGCACTAGAAATATGTTCAAACCGCATACCCCTAAGAAAAAAGAGAAAGAGATGCAGATTGGAACGGGAACGTCGTTCCCTATATAGGCTGTAACAAACTAGGCTGGTTGTAAGAATTATCCAGAGTGGTTTATCGACAAAAGAGAATGGGAAGCTGGGCCCGCGTGGTGACCCGGGACCGGACCCCAGGGAATTCGCGGTGAAAATAATCGACGCCTTGTTCATAGCTTTGTATAATGAACCATTCTATAGTATTCACTTATTTAGAGAAATTAGCCTTTATTCATTTTGTATTAAAATTGTATTGTATAATATTACTGGGTACAATATCAAGAGTATTCTAATTATTGAGTTAAGTCACCAACAGTGACGTCACGAATCAGATCTAAGTTGTAAGGCGGAGTGACCTGGCGGTCATAGGTCATCAAAGTTGACATGTCCACTATTTCTCAAAGTTCAAATAACCATTTTGGTGATCGGGAACAGCTCTGCCGTTAGATGCTTGTGTAATTTAACTTCAGTAAAATAATTCAACCAGTCTGGATCAATTAAGTACAACAGAGGTTAATTGTTATAATTTAAACCTTGCTAAGTAACTGGTAAGCGATGCGGAACAATACAATGCTCTAGTCTGGGGAAGACCAGAGAGAGGGAGATCAGTGTGGACTCGAGATTAACTGGGAGAGGTCAACCATCTTACCTCTCCCCCAAGACCAGCCCCAACATCTGAGCTGGTCGCCCAAGGTAGAGTTGCTTTATGAGTTCTTATAGGGATAGTCAATTCATTGCCGTTCAGGTCAAGTAGGGAGTGATAACCATTTAGATTTTGTTTTAGTTTTCTTTTAATAAATAAATTAGTTAATAATTTGCATTTTTATTATTTCCATGTATATGTATATGAATTTGTCCTGGTCACGTGGTCCCTACGAGGCAGAGTTGAATTGGGCGCCGATTCTAACACCCAATCGGAAGTCATCTTTACCGTGTAATTAATTCCACACTCAAGGTCATCGGTTATAGTGGGGATCAAGCCCCAAGGTTGATTAATTAGCATGATCGATCCTGACCTCGATCATTGCTCAGTGTTACTGGTCTGGTGGTGGCGGCGGAGGCGACTCTAGGGTTTTGCTCAAAGCCTAGGTCACGTCATACGGTTTGTAGAATCCTAAGTCGGTCAATCGTCTTAGGACCACATGGCGTGGAGTCGGCTTTAGTAAAAGTTTTGGGGTCCCTTGTAGAGAATAAAAAGTAAGGATACGGGTAGAGGGGGAGTAGAAGGAAAGATAGTTCGAGAACGCCCTCCCCGTGTTACAATGCACAGCGGTGGTTTCAACAATTTTGTTTGAAATTGTTGAAAGGCTCACGCGTCTAGCCATTCAAACACGTGTGCGGATGCTAAGGAGACAGCCGCGGGCCAGGATTAGCAGTGCGCCTCACAACAGTGCGTTTGAGTGGGGATTGGCGAATCTTGGGTCATGCGGGCTGATATGATTAAGGTTTAGTTAGTAAGATTAGGCTGTTAAGATTTGTTGAAAAGGAGACCGCTCCGAGTTGATTGGACTGGGTACCATACTCGACCCATTGCAATTAATTCAGAGGTGTTGGGAGCCGCCATACTCTCAACAGCAGTTCCTTGTGGGCTGTCTGGGCGGATATATCTGTGGGACGCCAGGAGATAGGTCCGAGGGCGTTATTAGACGACCCAAAACGCTAGGAAAAACGTACATCCGTGAAGGGCGTTGCGGCCTCCGAGGGACGGACTATAGTAACCTACCTAGCAGCGATTCAACAACTAAGTGATCGCACACTTAGTGGAGGTTGAGTCGTCCCTAGTCTTAATTGTTGCTGAAAGCTGCATGTCGCTCTGTTAGAACCTAGATGGTCGAGACCCCTAGGCTAGGTGTGGTACGGCGAGCCGGTAGGAGCAATTATAAGATTAAGTCGAGTGTATTTTTGAATTAAGTATACTTAAATTTATAAAGTAATTCCGTTTATTTGCGTTGTTCTAGAGATTAATTTTTTTTCCCCTAAATTCAATCCCCGGTTAAATGTTTTCCCCAAGTGTTAGTATTTTCTTGTATATTAGGCTAGGTGCGTACAGTAAGCTTTGCTATTCCCTGTTGTATTAGTCTAAGTCAGAGGCGTTGTTGCTAGAGTGTAGTTAATCCTCTGGACTTAGGGCTATAGGTCGGTCACTATAGTAAGTGAAGGAGTTTGTTAAGGGATAGTAATTTTCGTGTAAATGTTTAATAGAGCTTGTGGATATATTTCTCAGTATTTCGGGATAAATTTTCGGCTAAGTCAACGTCGGAAAGTCGTTAAACTGTAATTAATTTGTATTCGTGGGTCACGTATATGATCTGGGTATCATTAGGATTCCCCAGTCGATGCGAGTGATATTTTCTAGTTTTTACCAGTAAGACGGTAGAATTGCATTTTTTAGACTTAGAATTTTTTTGTAGAAACAGACACGTAGGTGGAAAATTTTCTAAGTCCAGCTTGGGCTAGAATCTGTCTTTTTGGCGAAAATTCTAATTTTCATGTTTCGTGTATATTCTAGGGTCAGTATTACTCTCTAGTGCGCGCAAGGGACGTAATTCTGTTCGTAAGCATTAAACAGTGATAATTACATTTTTGCCAAATTTAGTTATTTTTCGAGAAAATCGTGTTGTAATTTTGTCAGAGTCTAAGTGAGGTGAAAATCTCGGATTTTGACGAAAATTCGAATTAGTGAGTGTTGGAACCGCCCGATGTGTCAGCATTGTTCAGTATACAACGTCAGAAGTAGATAATAACTTATTTATATCTGTGAACGAGAAAACCCAATTTTTTGTGAATTAAAGGAGTTTTGTGATATTTGGGGTGATAGAATTTTTTCCCTCGGAGTCAGGAAAATTGGCAGACTCCAGCATTTGAGTAAAAACGCAGTTTTTTGATAAAAATTCAATTTTGGTAAGCAAATGTATGTCCTGGGTGTCTATATTAATCGCTAGAGCGGTTTATTAATAAAACTAGTTATTTTCCTTCAGAACAAAAATTGTTATTTTTCAGCGTTTAAGCGAAAAAGCGCGGGACTTAGTTTTTTTCAGCGCAGCTGGTCCCGCTCCATCAGTCATCAGTGGCCACGCTGCTCACTTCAAGTGCGTTTAGTATTCAAGTACAGTAAATATTCTTTATTAATCCATCACGAGTGCTGCGCGTTTGTTGCGTTATCATTTAAATTGTTTTATATAAATTAGATTCTTTAATTTTTTTTAACGTAAAGAACTTAGGTGTCAGCAATAGAACTGCGGGATATTTCACGGTTAGACGCAAGTGCGGGGCAGACACTCATTCATCGAATTCACTTCAGCGATTCTCTTGATTAATCGTTGTATTTCCTACTTTGGGAATTTAGTAGTTTTCTCTTGGAAAAAGAGTTGTGATTTTTTTTATATTGTATAAGATCACGGTTGTAGTGAGTCCGGGTCGAGGGTGTACTAAAGGGTAGTTACAAGAGACGTGGCACACCAGAAACCTCAGGAAATGTTTAACCCAGACAGTGACCAGTCAGTGGGGACCAGTGGGAGTGGAAGTGTAGAGGACAGCACCTCTTCCGATACCACTGGGGACCGCTCAGGTAGCTCAGCTGACGCCACAGGTGGGGTCAGTGGGACTGAAGCGACGAGTTCACGGGTTCTGCATGGGACTGGGCAGTCGAGGGTATCTTTCCATCCCAGTAGAGATACGATTATTGACATGAGTGGGGAGTCTTGCGAGGAGTCGTCCCAAGAGTGGGGAGAGTCGTCTTGGGTTCCCCCACAAATAACATCGACGCCATGCCAACAGGGCAGTCAGGGAGCTGGACAAGGCGCTTCAGTTAGTACGGAAGGACGTCCCACTTCGGTCAGTAGAGAACACCACCAGCAACCCGTTCAACGGGAACAGGAGCAGCCCCACCAACAGCAGGAACTACCCCATATAACACCAATACCACAACACCTAGGTACACCTCATCCGTCACTACAACAACCCCAACCCCCACCTCCCATACCAACCCCACCCTCAATTCCCATACCAACCCCATCCTCAATTTCCATACCAACCCCATCCTCAGTTCCCATACCAACCCTTCCCCCAACCCCAGGCCACCCCATACCCATTCCAACCCCAGGCCACCCCATACCCATTCCAACCCCAGGCCACCCACACCGTACCTCAACCCGAACCCCAACCTCAACCCAGTTCCCAACCCCGGGACCCACCCACTGCCAGTAGCCCAGCGTCACACAAACCGGGAATTGTGAGTCTGATTCCCAAGTTGACTCTGCCGACACTCAGAGGTAGGGAGTTGCCGCTTATTAAGGTGGAACGCAACCGCCGAGTGGAAGACTGGCTTTGTGAGATTAGTTCGATGCTGGAGGCTGTCCCAGAGGATAGTTCGAAAATTACTCTCGCTATGGGGGCTTGCGTGGATGTAGCCGGTCCACTGGCGAGACTGACAGAGTTTTAGCACCTTACGACTTGGCCACAGTTTGTCCAAGCGATTAGGGACAGATTCAAGGACAAGGTGTCGGAAGATGAGGCACATTTTTATCTCCAGTCACTTAAGAGGGATGACCGCAGCACTGTCAAGGATTTCGGGACAATATTAAAGACCAGGGTTGACGACCTCACTAAGGAACTGGGGTTAGATTCGAGTCAGGCAGAGCGATTCGCTAAACAATTGTTCTGCAAAACGTTACCTTCTGATATGGGGCCATTGTTACTTACGGGGGGAGCGAGTGAGAGTTATAAAGACCTAGTCCAACAGGCCGCCACAGCCCTAGACAGGCAGACGCGCGCAGGGACATCGGGCACTCGGTTGTCGCCATACGTAGAGGCGTTAAGTAAAGGCGAGGGAGCCAAGCCGAGTAACTGTGGCGCGGGTTCATCAGGCGGGAAGCAGCCCTCAGCTGCAAGTTCGAGCCACCCTGCGCGGGGTAACAACAGAGATCCGCGGAGGTTTTACTCCTGCGGGAAGCGCAGGCATATACAGAGGGACTGTAAAGTCACTACTACGAAAGCATGAAAGCAGGCTCCTAGTGATGGTAGGCCTACTTTTGAGGTGAAAGTGGAAGGTGTGAGATTGACAGCTTTTGTTGATACAGGAAGCCAGGCAACGGTAATTAAAAAGTCAGCCTTCAACAATTTTAAGTATGCACGTCTTAAACGTTGCGCAAAGACATTAACAGCGGTCAATGGGGAAAAGATTGAGATCGTAGGTCAAGGTACAGTTAATTTTGAGATTGATGGGGAATTGCAGCCTCACACATGTACGATCGTAGAGAACCTTGATTTTCCTGGTCACATCTTAATGGGAACTGATTTTCTGTCGCGATTTGATTATTCCTTGTCTGCTCAAAAAGGGGCTAGGAACTGCAGGTTACAGTTGGGACAGACTTCCTACCCAGTGGAGATGATCGACCATCCCCCAGTTGTAGCTTCAATTAAGAGGAAGCTGAAATATAATGCGCACTATCCAAAATTGATTTTTAAGTCTCTTCCAGACACAGTTAAGAGGTCATGCGCCTTGCATGCATTGACCAAACAGAGTTGCCCACCACATTCTGTTAAATTTATTAAAGTAGCCGTGGGACGTCACATCCAACAAGGTACCACCCTTCAGGTGGCTGGGAGATGTGATAGCTTATTAATTCCTCAACACTTAATTGTAGTGCTCGATAAAGGTGCACTCATTCCGGTTGTCAATCTTTCACCTAAGACTTTTCGCTTCAGGGCAGGTGATAGGGTATCTCAGGGAACCATGGTGGAGGACACAGAAATCTTTCACCATGAGTCAGCTGAGACGCCAGCCGTCACTGCACAATGTAGTGCATTGCACATGTTAGATACGAGAACTCCATCCAAAGTACAATACGAGGCGAGAAATGTTGCACAGAATGTAGAAGAAGTAGAAAAATTAATTTCAGCACTTGATTTGCAACATGTTACACAGGCGGATAGAAAGGCACTGAGAGGAGTTTTACGAAAATTCCCGAAATTATTTGCGACAGAGGATGACCAGATTGGTCTCCTTAATAAGATCGAGCACACCATTCCAACTGGTGATCATTTGCCTGTGTACACGAAACAGTGGAGGTTGCCGGAACAGGCAAAGAATGTTATCAGGGATGAGTGCCAGAAAATGTTGAGACAGGGCGTAATAGAGTCTAGTACGTCACCGTGGCTCTCTCCTGTTGTGCTAGTTCGGAAACCGGACGGTAGTTATCGTTTCTGTGTTGACTACCGGAAGGTGAACGAATTAACTAAGGGTGATGTGTATCCGTTGCCCCGAATACAGGAGATAATAGATCAATTTGGTGCTGCTAAATATTTCTCAACTCTTGACGCAAAATCGGCGTATTGGGCGATTCCGGTGGCAGAACAGGATAGGGAAAAAACAGCATTCTCGGATGGTAGGCACACTTATCAATTCCGTAGGATGCCGTTTGGTTTGAAGACAGCGCCCTCGTCGTTTCAGAGGGCCATCAACTTCATCCTTAGTCTGGTCCTGGGTAGGCATTCTTTAGCGTACCTGGATGATGTTGTGATATATTCCAGGACGTTTGAGGAACACCTACGGGACTTGACTGAGACTTTGACATTGTTAGACCAGGCAGGGTTCAAGCTTAACGTTCAGAAAAGCACCCTGGCGGCTCAGAAATTCAAATTTCTGGGGTTCCAGGTGTGCCCAGACGGTATCCGACCTGACCCAGATTCTTGCCGCGCCATTGCTGACATGCCTACTCCAAGGACAGCAAAGGACGTGCGTAGGTTTTTTGGGGCGGCCGGATATTTTCGGCGTCATATTGAAGGTTTTGCTGGCATTTCAGCACCCGTGACTGATCTGACAAAGAAAAATGCGAAGTTTGTGTGGAAATTTGAACATGACGAGGCCTATCGCAAACTGAAAGACCAACTAATCACGACACCGGTATTGGCTATTCCTGATTTTGAGAAAGAGTGGGAGGTGCACACTGACGCCAGCGGTATAGCTATTGGCGGGTGCTTAATTCAGCGAGATGCAGATAATTTACCCCATCCAGTAGCCTATTTCAGTAGGAAGGTCAAAGGACCTGAAGTTCGTTATTCAGCTACGGATCGGGAGGCACTGGCAGTAGTAGAATCAGTTAGGTATTTCGAGCCTTACCTATTTCAGCGGCATTTTGTAATCTACACAGAGCATAGAGCATTAACACACATATTTAAAAAGCGAACGAAATGCCCACGAATGTCACGCTGGTCTCACGAACTTTCGGCCCACTCATTCCAGATTTTGTACAAGCCGGGTCCAGCACATGTTGTGCCAGATACGCTAAGTAGAAACATAGCGGCAGTTCAAATTAATGAAAATATTGAAACCATTCCATCAGATAAAATGAGAGAATACCAGATGAGCGAGCCTAGATGGAAAGAGATTATTGAGTATTTAGAGGGAGGAAAATACCCAAAAACGAAAAAGAATTTACCGATTCATGATTTTGAGATGAAACAGGGCGTCCTGTATTATGTGAATAGCCAGAATGATAGGGCAGTATTTCAACTAGTTATTCCGGACGCGTTGCGGTCATCAGCGTTAAAGCTTGCGCATGCTTCTAAAATTGCAGGGCATCCGGGGGTCTTTAAAACCCACCTGAAAGCAAAGTCTCTATTTTATTTTCCAGGATTACTTTCTGTAGTAATCAATTTCGTGAAGTCGTGCCCTCGTTGCCAGAGGAGGAAAGGCACCATTAAGATACAAGCCCCACTTCAGGAATTTCCTGAAATTCGTGAACCCTTAGATCGTGTGGGGGCCGATTTGATTGATTTACATCACAGTCATTCAGGTAACAGATACGTGTTGGTGCTAGTTGACCATTTGTCTAGGTACACTACACTAGTTGCATTACCTCAGAAGGATTCTCGTACGGTTGCAGATGCGTTCTTGCGTAGGTTCGTTACTGTATTCGGACCTCCTAAAGTTTTAGTCTCTGACCGGGGTCAAGAATTCAATGGGAATATATTTAGAGAAGTTTGTAAGATTTTAGAGACAACTTCGGCTTTTACAACCGCCTACCACCCACAAGCAAACGGAATGACGGAACGGACTAATCGTTCAGTCAAGGATATGCTTGCAATCCTTGCTGAACATGACGCAAACACCTGGGATGAACACCTACCCTATGTTCAGTTCGCCTTGAATACTGCCATCCACCAATCAATTAACACCCAACCACTTCATTTGTTTACTGGTAATTCATGCAATTTCCCCTCAGGTCTGCTTAACAGACATAATGTTGCATACGGGGAGGACTATCCTTCAGAGGTCCTTGGAAAAATGAGAAATGCATGGAATATTGCAGCTGAAGCGTCCAAGAAGGCACGGACTCGGTATGCTCATTTTTATGACAAGAAAGTGCGCCCTCTTGAGTTGACGGAAGGAAGCCTCGTATTGAGAGTGAATGAGGCTGCGCCCGCCAATCAGAGCAGGAAACTAACTAGCTCCGAGGTGGCGAGGACCATATAGAGTAATTAAAAGGGCGGGGCCGGTTAATCTTGTTATAAAAGGAGTGTTCGAGGACCAGGTGGAAAGGACAATTCATGTGAATAAATTGAAACATTATCATGCTAGAGAGGAATTAGAACTGCCTTCAGCGGGTCTAGTTCCTGACTCAGCAGTGCTGACTCATGGCTTCACCGACGAGTCAGGGGATGAGGATGACCCTCTGTCATCGCTCATCAGTAGTCAGGTGCAGTCTCGCCACCCTATGGTGACGAGATCTCGCACTATACAGTAAAGTAACTTCCTTGGTTAGTATAATTTAGTATTCATTAGATTTTTCTGTGAAGGCAATGAGGTGTACTATCGCTATACTTGACTCAGGTAGCAACTTTTACCGTGCTCTGGGGTTCCACCTCCACCAAACCCAGAGTATATCTATGCTTCCGCTGTGTTGTGTCTGTCTGTTCCCAGGTCTGATTGGTACACCGACCCAGTTGTTCCAGCCACACGTGAACCCTTGTCTGTAAAGACCGAGGGGGGAGGCACGTTACACATAGACCTCCCCCCACCAGACCCAGTAACTCATACATCAGTTACTTTGGGGATGAGTGACTGTCCAAGAGTCACCCGGCCGACGCCTCACGTCACTAACGAGGTTGTCAGGGCCAGCGAGCTGTCCACATTATAGCAGTCACCGGAGGTGCCATACAACGCCGGGGTAGCTGTCTCGAGATCACCACTACCCACCTGCTGCGTCATCAAGACTGCAGCCATTCCAGCAGTGTTGGAGGAGAGGTCAAGAAATGGAAAGCACGTAGCAGTACTCAAGAATTTCGCCGGAAAATTAATGATTACGTCATCTGAAGTAACAAGAAAGCAGAACTAAGGCGGTCACAGGTGGAAGGCACGGTTTCCCTACACCGGGACTCGCCAATAGAAGGTCGCAAAATTGTCTCCTTTGGCCTAAAGTCGGCGGTACGAGGGTATACACAGTTGGTGTTTACGGCCTAGTAACCTGGTGACATCAAGAAACGCCGGAGATGACGTGAGCAATGATGGAAGACGAGATTCACCTGTTCTGCAAACAAGCAACCCGCCTCTACGACCTTCTGACACCACTCCTGTTACGAGACACTTTTGGTACATCCAGTCCTGCTCTGCTGCGGTCATCTGCGCCGTCAAGTTTAACATCAAGACTGCCGTGTGAACTGTGGTTGATATGAAGGTGTGTGGACTGTCGAGAGCAAGATTAATGGCCGAAGTAACAGTATTCTACAGCTGTCACTTGGCACTCCGCTCTACTACACTCTGTCGTCATTCAAGAGTACCGGATGGGAGTACAAGAGGACCAGGTATTGATGTCTACTCATGGGAAGAAGCAAGATCGACACCGTCATCGTCAGCGACTACATTCAGCATCCAGCAGCATCGATTTTTTTTTTTCTCGATTACTCAATATGAACAATTGATACAAACAACAAAGTTGGCTCTGAACATCTGTGTAAAGAATATCTGGACACTTTTGTTTAAATGTTGAAAAACAGATTTAAAATAATTCTGGTATAATATATGAAAATTTTACTCTATAAATTGGTCAGTAATCAAAATCGAAGCCCCTGTGACATTGTTTAAGCCCAGAACAAACGGTTATGGAAAATTATGTGGTGTGCTATTTTTTCAGAATGTTTAAACACAGGAGAGGCGGACCAATAGAAACATTGACACTTCTAGTGAGTGCGAACACTTGGCTGTACAGTCAGCTGAAACCTGTGATATAGTATAGGAATTTTTGTTTATATTTTTAGATTCTTGTAATAAACGTTAGGTGTGTTCCTTAACATGTCAAGGTTGACATTGATTGGGGAGTGGTTAGTACACGGATGTGAACCTGATAGTTCCGTAGTACGCTCCCGGATGACTGAAAGTTCAGTCTGAAGATTTAACTTTAATGTTTATGTTGAGCACGGTGTGGCCGGCTCTAGAGGACACATGAACTTGGCTACTGAAGAGCCAAGAGAGTTTAATAGCTAGTCTTTGATGATAGAGTAGGGACATGTTATTTAGCTATGTCAGTAAGGATAGGATGTATGTTTCCTGATGTTGGAGGATTGTTGTCAGTTGACAGCTGAGAAATTTATGAAGTGGAACATGTTGTTGGACACTCAAATAATTGTCAAATTTTATTAGTTAGGTTAGCTTTTGTTTGTGGCATGAGTTGAATTGTGGGTTTGGATACTAAACCTCGTGATTTTTAACAAATTAACAAGGTTTACTAAGTGCTTGTGCGGGGGGGGGGGGGGGGGGTTGTAACAAACTAGGCTGGTTGTAAGAATTATCCAGAGTGGTTTATCGACAAAAGAGAATGGGAAGCTGGGCCCGCGTGGTGACCCGGGACCAGACCCCAGGGAATTCGCGGTGAAAATAATCGACGCCTTGTTCATAGCTTCGTATAATGAACCATTTTATAGTATTCACTTATTTAGAGAAATTAGCCTTTATTCATTTTGTATTAAAATTGTATTGTATAATATTACTGGGTACAATATCAAGAGTATTCTAATTATTGAGTTAAGTCACCATCAGTGACGTCACGAATCAGATCTAAGTTGTAAGGCGGAGTGACCTGGTGGTCATAGGTCATCAGAGTTGACATGTCCACTATTTCTCAAAGTTCAAATAACCATTTTGGTGATCGGGAACAGCTCTGCCGTTAGATGCTTGTGTAATTTAACTTCAGTAAAATAATTCAACCAGTCTGGATCAATTAAGTACAACAGAGGTTAATTGTTATAACTTAAACCTTGCTAAGTAACTGGTAAGCGATGCGGAACAATACAATGCTCTAGTCTGGGGGAAGACCAGAGAGAGGGAGATCAGTGTGGACTCGAGATTAACTGGGAGAGGTCAACCATCTTACCTCTCCCCCAAGACCAGCCCCAACATCTGAGCTGGTCGCCCAAGGTAGAGTTGCTTTATGAGTTCTTATAGGGATAGTCAATTCATTGCCGTTCAGGTCAAGTAGGGAGTGATAACCATTTAGATTTTGTTTTAGTTTTCTTTTAATAAATAAATTAGTTAATAATTTGCATTTTTATTATTTCCATGTGTATATATATGTATATGAATTTGTCCTGGTCACTTGGTCCCTACGAGGCAGAGTTGAATTGGGCGCCGATTCTAACACCCAATCGGAAGTCATCTTTACCGTGTAATTAATTCCACACTCAAGGTCATCGGTTATAGTGGGGATCAAGCCCCAAGGTTGATTAATTAGCATGATCGATCAAGACCTCGATCATTGCTCAGTGTTACTGGTCTGGTGGTGGCGGCGGAGGCGACTCCAGGGTTTTGCTCAAAGCCTAGGTCACGTCATACGGTTTGTAGAATCCTAAGTCGGTCAATCGTCTTAGAACCACGTGGCGTGGAGTCGGTTTTAGTAAAAGTTTTGGAGTCCCTTGTAGAGAATAAAAAGTAAGGATACGGGTAGAGGGGGAGTAGAAGGAAAGATAGTTCGAGAACGCCCTCCCCGTGTTACAAGGCGAAGAAAACGAATTGCGGAACAACTTGAGAGTCGCACCCTATCTCAAGAACGGCGAAGAAGGTTAGGTAGAGAAATAGAAACAATTGAATTCAAGCTACAAGAATCATACAAAACCCAGGAGAGGCAAAGAGAGCAAAAGGCCATCAGTGAAATTGAGAGAAATCCGAAATATTTTTTCTCCTATGCAAAATCAAGATCAAAAACCACATCTAGTATCGGGCCCCTGCGAAAGGGAGATGGAACTTTCACCGATGACAACAAAGAAATGAGCGAGTTACTGAGGAAGCAGTACGACTCTGTTTTCAGCGAGCCATTAAATGCACTAAAGATTGATAACCCAAATGAATTTTTCATGGATATGATACCAACATCAAATCATATATCAGATGTCGCCCTATCCCCACTAGATTTTGAAGAAGCCATAAACAGTATGCCTATGCACTCTGCACCAGGCCCGGATTCTTGGAACTCCATATTCATCAAGAACTGTAAAAAACCACTATCGCAGGCCCTTCACATTCTGTGGAGACAAAGCCTAGATACTGGCGTTATCCCTGACATACTAAAAACAGCAGAGATAGCACCACTCCATAAAGGAGGAAATAAGGCAGAGGCAAAAAATTACAGACCGATAGCACTAACATCGCATATCATAAAAAATTTTGAGAGAGTGCTAAGAAGTAAGATCACAAAATACATGGAATCACAGCATCTCCATAACCCCGCACAACATGGTTTCAGAACAGGGCGCTCTTGCCTGTCGCAGTTGCTGGACCACTATGATATGGCATTAGATGCTATGGAAGACAAACAAAACGCTGATGTAATTTACACAGACTTCGCAAAAGCTTTTGATAAATGTGACCATGGTGTTATTGCACATAAAATGCGTTCAAAAGGAATTACCGGGAAAATAGGCAGATGGATCTACAATTTCCTGACTAACAGAACCCAATGTGTAATAGTCAACAAAAAAAATCCAGCCCATCAACCGTGAAGAGCTCAGTCCCCCAGGGTACTGTGCTTGCTCCAGTACTTTTTCTCATCCTCATATCGGACATAGACCAGAACACAACCTATAGCACTGTATCATCCTTTGCAGATGAAACTAGGATTTTCATGAGAATTGGCAACATAGAGGACACGGCAAACCTCCAATCAGATGTAAATCAGGTCTTTCTATGGGCTACAGAAAATAATATGGTGTTTAACGAGGATAAGTTCCAGCTCATGCGCTACGGAAAAATTTAAAATATAAAAACAGAAACCACTTACAAAACTCAGGCAAATCATAACATAGAACGAAAAGGCAATGTAAAGGACCTGGGTGTACTCATGTCGGAAGGCCTTACCTTTAAAGAACACAATAAAGTAGCCGTCACAACTGCAAGAAAAATGACAGGTTGGATAACAAGAACTTTTCACACTAGAGATGCTATACCGATGATGACACTTTTCAAAACGCTTGTGCTCTCTAGAGTGGAGTACTGCTGCACAATGACAGCCCCTTTCAAAGCTGGAGAAATTACTGACCTGGAGAGCGTGCAGAGATCCTTTACTGCTAGAATCCACTCAGTAAAACATCTAAACTATTGGGACCGACTAAAGAGCCTAAAACTGTACTCCCTTGAGCGCAGGCGGGAGAGATACATAATAATTTATACATGGAAAATAATTGAGGGGCTGGTCCCAAACCTGCACACAGAAATAACATCACATGAGACCAGAAGACATGGCAGGATGTGCAGAATACCCCCGTTGAAAAGCAAAGGTGCAACAGGTACTCTGAGAGAGAACTCTATCAACACCAGAGGCCCGAGACTGTTCAACACGCTTCCACTACACATAAGGGTCATAACTGGCAAACCCCTCACAGTGTTCAAGAGAGAACTGGATAAGCACCTCCAAAGGATACCTGATCAACCAGGCTGTGACTCATACGTCAGGCTGCGAGCAGCCGCGTCTAACAGCCTGGTTGATCAGTCCAGCAACCAGGAGGCCTGGTCGACGACCGGGCCGCGGGGACGCTAAGCCCCGGAAACACCTCAAGGTAGGTGGTGGTTTTGTTGTGGTAGCGGTGTGGTGGTGGTGGTGTTGTTGTGGCGCGGTTGTTGTAGTGGCGAAGTTGTTGTGGTGGTGGCGCGGTTGTTGTAGTGGCGAAGTTGTTGTGGTGGTGGCGGTGTTATTGTGGTGGCGGTGTTGTTGTGGTTGCGGTGTTGTTGAAGTGGCGGTGTTGTTGTGGTTGCGGTGTTGTTGTAGTGGCGGTGTTGTTGAAGTGGCGGTGTTGTTGTGGTGGCGGTGTTGTTGTGGTGGCGGTGTTGTTGTGGTGGCGGTGTTGTTGTAGTGGCGGTGTTGTTGAAGTGGCGGTGTTGTTGTGGTGGCGGTGTTGTTGTAGTGGCGGTGTTGTTGTGGTGGCGGTGTTGTTGTAGTGGCGGTGTTGTTGTAGTGGCGGTGTTGTTGAAGTGGCGGTGTTGTTGTGGTGGCGGTGTTGTTGTAGTGGCGGTGTTGTTGAAGTGGTGGTGTTGTTGTGGTGGCGGTGTTGTTGTAGTGGCGGTGTTGTTGAAGTGGCGGTGTTGTTGTGGTGGCGGTGTTGTTGTAGTGGCGGTGTTGTTGAAGTGGCGGTGTTGTTGTAGTGGCGGTGTTGTTGAAGTGGCGGTGTTGTTGTAGTGGCGGTGTTGTTGTGGTGGCGGTGTTGTTGTAGTGGCGGTGTTGTTGAAGTGGCGGTGTTGTTGTAGTGGCGGTGTTGTTGTGGTGGCGGTGTTGTTGTAGTGGCGGTGTTGTTGAAGTTGCGGTGTTGTTGTAGTGGCGGTGTTGTTGTGGTTGCGGTGTTGTTGTAGTGGCGGTGTTGTTGAAGTGGCGGTGTTGTTGTAGGGGCGGTGTTGTTGTGGTGGCGGTGTTGTTGTGGTGGCGGTGTTGTTGTGATTGCGGTGTTATTGTGATTGCGGTGTTATTGTGATTGCGGTGTTATTGTGATTGCGGTGTTGTTGTGGTGGCGGTGTTGTTGTGATTGCGGTGTTATTGTGGTGGCGGTGTTGTTGTGGTGGCGGTGTTGTTGTGATTGCGGTGTTATTGTGGTGGCGGTGTTGTTGTAGTGGCGGTGTTGTTGAAGTGGCGGTGTTGTTGTAGGGGCGGTGTTGTTGTGGTGGCGGTGTTGTTGTGGTGGCGGTGTTGTTGTGGTGGCGGTGTTGTTGTGGTGGTGGTGTTGTTGTAATGGCGGTGTTGTTGTGGTGGCGGTGTTGTTGTGGTGGCGGTGTTGTTGTGGTGGCGGTGTTGTTGTGATGGCGGTGTTATTGTGGTGGTTGTGTTATTGTGATTGCGGTGTTGTTGTGGTGGCGGTGTTGTTGTGGTGGCGGTGTTGTTGTGGTGGCGGTGTTGTTGTGGTGGCGGTGTTATTGTGGTGGCGGTGTTGTTGTGGTGGCGGTGTTGTTGTTGTGGCGGTGTTATTGTGGTGGCGGTGTTGTTGTGGTGGCGGTGTTGTTGTGGTGGTGGTGTTATTGTGGTGGCGGTGTTATTGTGGTGGCGGTGTTGTTGTGGTGGCGGTGTTGTTGTGGTGGCGGTGTTGTTGTGGTGGCGGTGTTGTTGTGGTGGCGGTGTTGTTGTGGTGGCGGTGTTGTTGTAGTGGCGGTGTTGTTGAAGTGGCGGTGTTGTTGTGGTGGCGGTGTTGTTGTGATGGCGGTGTTGTTGTGGTGGCGGTGTTATTGTGGTGGCGGTGTTGTTGTGATTGCGGTGTTGTTGTAGTGGCGGTGTTGTTGTGGTGGCGGTGTTGTTGTGATGGCGGTGTTGTTGTGGTGGTGGTGTTATTGTGGTGGCGGTGTTGTTGTGATTGCGGTGTTGTTGTAGTGGCGGTGTTGTTGTGGTGGCGGTGTTGTTGTGGTGGCGGTGTTGTTGTGGTGGCGGTGTTGTTGTGGTGGCGGTGTTGTTGTGGTGGCGGTGTTGTTGTGGTGGCGGTGTTGTTGTGGTGGCGGTGTTGTTGTGGTGGCGGTGTTGTTGTGGTGACGGTGTTGTTGTAGTGGCGGTGTTGTTGTGGTGGCGGTGTTGTTGTGGTGGCGGTGTTGTTGTGGTGGCGGTGTTGTTGTAGTGGCGGTGTTGTTGAAGTGGCGGTGTTGTTGTGGTGGCGGTGTTGTTGTGGTGGCGGTGTTGTTGTGGTGGCGGTGTTATTGTGGTGGCGGTGTTGTTGTGATTGCGGTGTTGTTGTAGTGGCGGTGTTGTTGTGGTGGCGGTGTTGTTGTGGTGGCGGTGTTTTTGTGGTGGCGGTGTTGTTGTGGTGGCGGTGTTGTTGTGGTGGCGGTGTTGTTGTGGTGGCGGTGTTGTTGTGGTGGCGGTGTTGTTGTGGTGGCGGTGTTGTTGTGGTGACGGTGTTGTTGTAGTGGCGGTGTTGTTGTGGTGGCGGTGTTGTTGTAGTGGCGGTGTTGTTGTGGTGGCGGTGTTGTTGTGGTGGCGGTGTCGTTGTGATTGCGGTGTTATTGTGGTGGTGGTGTTGTTGTGGTGGCGGTGTTATTGTGGTGGCGGTGTTGTTGTGGTGGCGGTGTTATTGTGGGGGCACTGTTGTTGTGGTGGCGGTGTTGTTGTGATGGCGGTGTTGTTGTGATTGCGGTGTTTTTGTTGTGGCGGTGTTGTTGTGATGGCGGTGTTGTTGTGATGGCGGTGTTGTTGTGATTGCGGTGTTTTTGTTGTGGCGGTGTTGTTGTGATGGCGGTGTTGTGGTGGTGGCGGTGTTGTGGTGGTGGCGGTGTTGTTGTGGTGGTGGTGTTGTTGTGGTGGCGGTGTTGTTGTGGTGGCAATGTTGTTGTGGTGGTGGTGTTGTTGTGGTGGCGGTGTTGTTGTGGTAGCAATGTTGTTGTGGTCGCGGTGTTGTTGTGGTGGCGGTGTTGTTGTAGTGGCGGTGTTGTTGTGGTGGCGGTGTTGTTGTGGTGGCGGTGTTGTTGTGGTGGCGGTGTTGTTGTGGTGGCGGTGTTGTTGTGGTGGCGGTGTTGTTGTGGTGGCGGTGTTGTTGTGGTGGCGGTGTTGTTGTGGTGGCAATGTTGTGGTGGTGGCGATGTTGTGGTGGTGGCAGTGTTGTTGTGGTGGTGGTGTTGTTGTGGTGGCGGTGTTGTTGTGGTGGCAATGTTGTTGTGGTCGCGGTGTTGTTGTGGTGGCGGTGTTGTTGTAGTGGCGGTGTTGTTGTGGTGGCGGTGTTGTGGTGGCGGCGGTATTGTTGTGGTGGCGGTGTTGTTTTGGTGGCGGTGTTGTTGTGGTGGCGGTGTTGTTGTGGTGGCGGTGTTGTTGTGGTGGCAGGGTTGTTGTGGTGGCAGGGTTGTTGTGGTGGTAGTGTTGTTGTAGTTGTGGTGATTGCGGTGTTGCTGTGGTGGCAGTGTTGTGGTGGTGGCAGGGTTGTTGTGGTGGTGGTGTTGTTGTGGTGGCGGTGTTGTTGTGGTGGCAGTGTTGTTGTGGTCGCGGTGTTGTTGTGGTGGCGGTGTTGTTGTGGTGGCAGTGTTGTTGTGGTGGCAGTGTTGTGGTGGTGGCAGGGTTGTTGTGGTGGTGGTGTTGTTGTGGTGGCGGTGTTTTTGTGGTGGCAGTGTTGTTGTGGTCGCGGTGTTGTTGTGGTGGCGGTGTTGTTGTGGTGGCAGTGTTGTTGTGGTGGCAGGGTTGTTGTGGTGGTGGTGTTGTTGTAGTTGTGGTGATTGCGGTGTTGCTGTGGTGGCAGTGTTGTGGTGGTGGCAGTGTTGTTGTGGTGGCGGTGTTGTGGTGGCGGCGGTATTGTTGTGGTGGCGGTGTTGTTGTGGTGGCAGTGTTGTTGTGGTGGCGGCGGTATTGTTGTGGTGGCGGTGTTGTTGTGGTGGCGGGGTTGTTGTGGTGGCGGTGTTGTTGTGGTGGCGGTGTTGTTGTGATGGCGGTGTTGTTTTGGTGGCTTTGTTGTTGTAGTGGCGGTGTTGTTGTGGTGGCAGGGTTGTTGTGTTGGCAGTGATGTTGTGGTGGCGGTGTTGTTGTGGTGGCGGTGTGTTGTGGTGGCGGTGTTGTTGTGGTGGCGGTGTTGTTGTGGTGGCGGGGTGTTGTTGTGGCGGTGTTGTTGTGGTGGCTTTGTTGTTATGGTGGCGGTGTTGTTGTGGTGGCGGTATTGTTGTGGTGGCGGTGTTGTTGTGGTGGCGGTGTTGTTTTGGTGGTTTTGTTGTTGTGGTGGCGGTGTTGTTGTGGTGGCGGTGTTGTTTTGGTGGCGGTGTTGTTGTGGTGGCGGTGTTGTTGTGGTGGCGGTGTTGTTTTGGTGGCGGTGTTGTTGTTGTGGCGGTGTTGTTTTGGTGGCTTTGTTGTTGTGGTGGCGGTGTTGTTGTGGTGGCAGGGTTGTTGTGTTGGCAGTGATGTTGTGGTGGCTTTGTTGTTGTGGTGGCGGTGTTATTGTGGTGGCGGTGTTGTTGTGGTGGCGGTTTTGTTGTGGTGGCGGTGTTGTTTTGGTGGCGGTGTTGTTGTTGTGGCGGTGTTGTTGTGGTGGCGGTGTTGTTGTGGTGGCGGTGTTGTTGTGGTGGCGGTGTTGTTGTGGTGGCGGTGTTGTTGTGGTGGCGGCGTTGTTTTGGTGGCGGAGTTGTTGTTGTGGCGGTGTTGTTGTGGTGGCGGTGTTGTTGTTATTGGCGGTGTTGTTGTGGTGGCGGTGTTGTTTTGGTGGCGGTGTTGTTGTGGTGGCTTTCTTGTTGTGGTGGTGGTGTTGTTGTGGTGGTGGTGTTGTTGTGGTGGCGGTGTTGTGGTGGTGGCGGTGTTGTTGTGGTGGCGGTGTTGATGTGGTGGCGGTGTTGTTGTGGTGGCGGTGTTGTTTTGGTGGCGGTGTTGTTGTTGTGGCGGTGTTGTTGTGGTGGCGGTGTTGTTGTGGTGGCAGGGTTGTTGTGTTGACAGTGATGTTGTGGTGGCGGTGTTGTTGTGGTGGCGGTGTGTTGTGGTGGCTTTGTTGTTGTGGTGGCGGTGTTGTTGTGGTGGCGGTGTTGTTGTGGTGGCGGTGTTGTTGTGGTGGCGGTGTTGTTTTGGTGGCGGTGTTGTTGTTGTGGCGGTGTTGTTGTGGTGGCGGTGTTGTTGTGGTGGCGGTGTTGTTGTGGTGGCGGTGTTGTTGTGGTGGCGGTGTTGTTGTGGTGGCGGTGTTGTTTTGGTGGCGGTGTTGTTGTTGTGGCGGTGTTGTTGTGGTGGCGATGTTGTTGTGGTGGCTTTCTTGTTGTGGTGGTGGTGTTGTTGTGGTGGTGGTGTTGTTGTAGTGGCGGTGTTGTTGAAGTGGCGGTGTTGTTGTAGGGGCGGTGTTGTTGTGGTGGCGGTGTTGTTGTGGTGGCGGTGTTGTTGTGGTGGCGGTGTTGTTGTGGTGGTGGTGTTGTTGTAATGGCGGTGTTGTTGTGGTGGCGGTGTTGTTGTGGTGGCGGTGTTGTTGTGGTGGCGGTGTTGTTGTGATGGCGGTGTTATTGTGGTGGTTGTGTTATTGTGATTGCGGTGTTGTTGTGGTGGCGGTGTTGTTGTGGTGGCGGTGTTGTTGTGGTGGCGGTGTTGTTGTGGTGGCGGTGTTATTGTGGTGGCGGTGTTGTTGTGGTGGCGGTGTTGTTGTTGTGGCGGTGTTATTGTGGTGGCGGTGTTGTTGTGGTGGCGGTGTTGTTGTGGTGGTGGTGTTATTGTGGTGGCGGTGTTATTGTGGTGGCGGTGTTGTTGTGGTGGCGGTGTTGTTGTGGTGGCGGTGTTGTTGTGGTGGCGGTGTTGTTGTGGTGGCGGTGTTGTTGTAGTGGCGGTGTTGTTGAAGTGGCGGTGTTGTTGTGGTGGCGGTGTTGTTGTGGTGGCGGTGTTGTTGTGGTGGCGGTGTTATTGTGGTGGCGGTGTTGTTGTGATTGCGGTGTTGTTGTAGTGGCGGTGTTGTTGTGGTGGCGGTGTTGTTGTGATGGCGGTGTTGTTGTGGTGGTGGTGTTATTGTGGTGGCGGTGTTGTTGTGATTGCGGTGTTGTTGTAGTGGCGGTGTTGTTGTGGTGGCGGTGTTGTTGTGGTGGCGGTGTTTTTGTGGTGGCGGTGTTGTTGTGGTGGCGGTGTTGTTGTGGTGGCGGTGTTGTTGTGGTGGCGGTGTTGTTGTGGTGGCGGTGTTGTTGTGGTGGCGGTGTTGTTGTGGTGACGGTGTTGTTGTAGTGGCGGTGTTGTTGTGGTGGCGGTGTTGTTGTGGTGGCGGTGTTGTTGTGGTGGCGGTGTTGTTGTAGTGGCGGTGTTGTTGAAGTGGCGGTGTTGTTGTGGTGGCGGTGTTGTTGTGATGGCGGTGTTGTTGTGGTGGCGGTGTTATTGTGGTGGCGGTGTTGTTGTGATTGCGGTGTTGTTGTAGTGGCGGTGTTGTTGTGGTGGCGGTGTTGTTGTGGTGGCGGTGTTTTTGTGGTGGCGGTGTTGTTGTGGTGGCGGTGTTGTTGTGGTGGCGGTGTTGTTGTGGTGGCGGTGTTGTTGTGGTGGCGGTGTTGTTGTGGTGGCGGTGTTGTTGTGGTGACGGTGTTGTTGTAGTGGCGGTGTTGTTGTGGTGGCGGTGTTGTTGTAGTGGCGGTGTTGTTGTGGTGGCGGTGTTGTTGTGGTGGCGGTGTCGTTGTGATTGCGGTGTTATTGTGGTGGTGGTGTTGTTGTGGTGGCGGTGTTATTGTGGTGGCGGTGTTGTTGTGGTGGCGGTGTTATTGTGGGGGCACTGTTGTTGTGGTGGCGGTGTTGTTGTGGTGGCGGTGTTGTTGTGATGGCGGTGTTGTTGTGATTGCGGTGTTTTTGTTGTGGCGGTGTTGTTGTGATGGCGGTGTTGTTGTGATGGCGGTGTTGTTGTGATTGCGGTGTTTTTGTTGTGGCGGTGTTGTTGTGATGGCGGTGTTGTGGTGGTGGCGGTGTTGTGGTGGTGGCGGTGTTGTTGTGGTGGTGGTGTTGTTGTGGTGGCGGTGTTGTTGTGGTGGCAATGTTGTTGTGGTGGTGGTGTTGTTGTGGTGGCGGTGTTGTTGTGGTGGCAATGTTGTTGTGGTCGTGGTGTTGTTGTGGTGGCGGTGTTGTTGTAGTGGCGGTGTTGTTGTGGTGGCGGTGTTGTTGTGGTGGCGGTATTGTTGTGGTGGCGGTGTTGTTGTGGTGGCGGTGTTGTTGTGGTGGCGGTGTTGTTGTGGTGGCGGTGTTGTTGTGGTGGCGGTGTTGTTGTGGTGGCAATGTTGTGGTGGTGGCGATGTTGTGGTGGTGGCAGTGTTGTTGTGGTGGTGGTGTTGTTGTGGTGGCGGTGTTGTTGTGGTGGCAATGTTGTTGTGGTCGCGGTGTTGTTGTGGTGGCGGTGTTGTTGTAGTGGCGGTGTTGTTGTGGTGGCGGTGTTGTGGTGGCGGCGGTATTGTTGTGGTGGCGGTGTTGTTTTGGTGGCGGTGTTGTTGTGGTGGCGGTGTTGTTGTGGTGGCGGTGTTGTTGTGGTGGCAGGGTTGTTGTGGTGGCAGGGTTGTTGTGGTGGTAGTGTTGTTGTAGTTGTGGTGATTGCGGTGTTGCTGTGGTTGCAGTGTTGTGGTGGTGGCAGGGTTGTTGTGGTGGTGGTGTTGTTGTGGTGGCGGTGTTGTTGTGGTGGCAGTGTTGTTGTGGTCGCGGTGTTGTTGTGGTGGCGGTGTTGTTGTGGTGGCAGTGTTGTTGTGGTGGCAGTGTTGTGGTGGTGGCAGGGTTGTTGTGGTGGTGGTGTTGTTGTGGTGGCGGTGTTGTTGTGGTGGCAGTGTTGTTGTGGTCGCGGTGTTGTTGTGGTGGCGGTGTTGTTGTGGTGGCAGTGTTGTTGTGGTGGCAGGGTTGTTGTGGTGGTGGTGTTGTTGTAGTTGTGGTGATTGCGGTGTTGCTGTGGTGGCAGTGTTGTGGTGGTGGCAGTGTTGTTGTGGTGGCGGTGTTGTGGTGGCGGCGGTATTGTTGTGGTGGCGGTGTTGTTGTGGTGGCAGTGTTGTTGTGGTGGCGGCGGTATTGTTGTGGTGGCGGTGTTGTTGTGGTGGCGGGGTTGTTGTGGTGGCGGTGTTGTTGTGGTGGCGGTGTTGTTGTGATGGCGGTGTTGTTTTGGTGGCTTTGTTGTTGTAGTGGCGGTGTTGTTGTGGTGGCAGGGTTGTTGTGTTGGCAGTGATGTTGTGGTGGCGGTGTTGTTGTGGTGGCGGTGTGTTGTGGTGGCGGTGTTGTTGTGGTGGCGGTGTTGTTGTGGTGGCGGGGTGTTGTGGTGGCGGTGTTGTTGTGGTGGCTTTGTTGTTGTGGTGGCGGTGTTGTTGTGGTGGCGGTATTGTTGTGGTGGCGGTGTTGTTGTGGTGGCGGTGTTGTTTTGGTGGATTTGTTGTTGTGGTGGCGGTGTTGTTGTGGTGGCGGTGTTGTTTTGGTGGCGGTGTTGTTGTGGTGGCGGTGTTGTTGTGGTGGCGGTGTTGTTTTGGTGGCGGTGTTGTTGTTGTGGCGGTGTTGTTTTGGTGGCTTTGTTGTTGTGGTGGCGGTGTTGTTGTGGTGGCAGGGTTGTTGTGTTGGCAGTGATGTTGTAGTGGCTTTGTTGTTGTGGTGGCGGTGTTGTTGTGGTGGCGGTGTTGTTGTGGTGGCGGTTTTGTTGTGGTGGCGGTGTTGTTGTGGTGGCGGCGTTGTTTTGGTGGCGGAGTTGTTGTTGTGGCGGTGTTGTTGTGGTGGCGGTGTTGTTGTGATTGGCGGTGTTGTTGTGGTGGCGGTGTTGTTTTGGTGGCGGTGTTGTTGTGGTGGCTTTCTTGTTGTGGTGGTGGTGTTGTTGTGGTGGTGGTGTTGTTGTGGTGGCGGTGTTGTGGTGGTGGCGGTGTTGTTGTGGTGGCGGTGTTGATGTGGTGGCGGTGTTGTTGTGGTGGCGGTGTTGTTTTGGTGGCGGTGTTGTTGTTGTGGCGGTGTTGTTGTGGTGGCGGTGTTGTTGTGGTGGCAGGGTTGTTGTGGTGGCAGGGTTGTTGTGGTGGTAGTGTTGTTGTAGTTGTGGTGATTGCGGTGTTGCTGTGGTGGCAGTGTTGTGGTGGTGGCAGGGTTGTTGTGGTGGTGGTGTTGTTGTGGTGGCGGTGTTGTTGTGGTGGCAGTGTTGTTGTGGTCGCGGTGTTGTTGTGGTGGCGGTGTTGTTGTGGTGGCAGTGTTGTTGTGGTGGCAGTGTTGTGGTGGTGGCAGGGTTGTTGTGGTGGTGGTGTTGTTGTGGTGGCGGTGTTGTTGTGGTGGCAGTGTTGTTGTGGTCGCGGTGTTGTTGTGGTGGCGGTGTTGTTGTGGTGGCAGTGTTGTTGTGGTGGCAGGGTTGTTGTGGTGGTGGTGTTGTTGTAGTTGTGGTGATTGCGGTGTTGCTGTGGTGGCAGTGTTGTGGTGGTGGCAGTGTCGTTGTGGTGGCGGTGTTGTGGTGGCGGCGGTATTGTTGTGGTGGCGGTGTTGTTGTGGTGGCAGTGTTGTTGTGGTGGCGGCGGTATTGTTGTGGTGGCGGTGTTGTTGTGGTGGCGGGGTTGTTGTGGTGGCGGTGTTGTTGTGGTGGCGGTGTTGTTGTGATGGCGGTGTTGTTTTGGTGGCTTTGTTGTTGTAGTGGCGGTGTTGTTGTGGTGGCAGGGTTGTTGTGTTGGCAGGGTTGTTGTGTTGGCAGTGATGTTGTGGTGGCGGTGTTGTTGTGGTGGCGGTGTGTTGTGGTGGCGGTGTTGTTGTGGTGGCGGTGTTGTTGTGGTGGCGGGGTGTTGTGGTGGCGGTGTTGTTGTGGTGGCTTTGTTGTTGTGGTGGCGGTGTTGTTGTGGTGGCGGTATTGTTGTGGTGGCGGTGTTGTTGTGGTGGCGGTGTTGTTTTGGTGGTTTTGTTGTTGTGGTGGCGGTGTTGTTGTGGTGGCGGTGTTGTTTTGGTGGCGGTGTTGTTGTGGTGGCGGTGTTGTTGTGGTGGCGGTGTTGTTTTGGTGGCGGTGTTGTTGTTGTGGCGGTGTTGTTTTGGTGGCTTTGTTGTTGTGGTGGCGGTGTTGTTGTGGTGGCAGGGTTGTTGTGTTGGCAGTGATGTTGTGGTGGCTTTGTTGTTGTGGTGGCGGTGTTGTTGTGGTGGCGGTGTTGTTGTGGTGGCGGTGTTGTTGTGGTGGCGGTGTTGTTTTGGTGGCGGTGTTGTTGTTGTGGCGGTGTTGTTGTGGTGGCGGTGTTGTTGTGGTGGCGGTGTTGTTTTGGTGGCGGTGTTGTTGTGGTGGCTTTCTTGTTGTGGTGGTGGTGTTGTTGTGGTGGTGGTGTTGTTGTGGTGGCGGTGTTGTGGTGGTGGCGGTGTTGTTGTGGTGGCGGTGTTGATGTGGTGGCGGTGTTGTTGTGGTGGCGGTGTTGTTTTGGTGGCTTTGTTGTTGTGGTGGCGGTGTTGTTGTGGTGGCAGGGTTGTTGTGTTGGCAGTGATGTTGTGGTGGCTTTGTTGTTGTGGTGGCGGTGTTGTTGTGGTGGCGGTGTTGTTGTGGTGGCGGTTTTGTTGTGGTGGCGGTGTTGTTTTGGTGGCGGTGTTGTTGTTGTGGCGGTGTTGTTGTGGTGGCGGTGTTGTTGTGGTGGCGGTGTTGTTGTGGTGGCGGTGTTGTTGTGGTGGCGGTGTTGTTGTGGTGGCGGCGTTGTTTTGGTGGCGGAGTTGTTGTTGTGGCGGTGTTGTTGTGGTGGCGGTGTTGTTGTGATTGGCGGTGTTGTTGTGGTGGCGGTGTTGTTTTGGTGGCGGTGTTGTTGTTGTGGCGGTGTTGTTGTGGTGGCGGTGTTGTTGTGGTGGCAGGGTTGTTGTGTTGACAGTGATGTTGTGGTGGCGGTGTTGTTGTGGTGGCGGTGTGTTGTGGTGGCTTTGTTGTTGTGGTGGCGGTGTTGTTGTGGTGGCGGTGTTGTTGTGGTGGCGGTGTTGTTGTGGTGGCGGTGTTGTTTTGGTGGCGGTGTTGTTGTTGTGGCGGTGTTGTTGTGGTGGCGGTGTTGTTGTGGTGGCGGTGTTGTTGTGGTGGCGGTGTTGTTGTGGTGGCGGTGTTGTTGTGGTGGCGGTGTTGTTTTGGTGGCGGTGTTGTTGTTGTGGCGGTGTTGTTGTGGTGGCGGTGTTGTTGTGGTGGCTTTCTTGTTGTGGTGGTGGTGTTGTTGTGGTGGTGGTGTTGTTGTGGTGGCGGTGTTGTTTTGGTGGCGGTGTTGCTGTGGTGGCTTTCTTGTTGTGGTGGTGGTGTTGTTGTGGTGGTGGTGTTGTGGTGGTGGCTTTCTTGTTGTGGTGGTGGTGTTGTTGTGGTGGTGGTGTTGTGGTGGTGGCGGTGTTGTTGTGGTGGCGGTGTTGTTTTGGTGGCGGTGTTGTTGTGGTGGCTTTCTTGTTGTGGTAGTGGTGTTGTTGTGGTGGTGGTGTTGTTGTGGTGGCGGTGTTGTGGTGGTGGCGGTGTTGTTGTGGTGGCGGTGTTGTTGTGGTGGCGGTGTTGTTGTGGTGGCGGTGTTGTTTTGGTGGCGGTGTTGTTGTTGTGGCGGTGTTGTTGTGGTGGCGGTGTTGTTGTGGTGGCGGAGTTGTTGTGGTGGTGGTGTTGTTGTGGTGGCGGTGTTGTTGTGGTGGTGGTGTTGTTGTGGTGGTGGTGTTGTTGTGGTGGCGGTGTTGTTGTGGTGGCGGTGTTGTTGTGGTGGCGGTGTTGTTGTGGTGGCTTTCTTGTTGTGGTGGTGGTGTTGTTGTGGTGGCGGTGTTGTTGTGGTGGCGGTGTTGTTGTGGTGGTGGTGTTGTTGTAGTGGCGGGGTTGTTGTGGTGGCGGTGTTGTTATGGTGGCGGTGTTGTTGTGGTGGCGGTGTTGTTGTGGTGGCGGTGTTGTTGTGGTGGCGGTGTTGTGGTGGTGGCGGTGTTGTTGTGGTGGCGGTGTTGTTGTGGTGGCGGTGTTGTTGTGGTGGTGGTGTTGTTGTAGTGGCGGGGTTGTTGTGGTGGCGGTGTTGTTATGGTGGCGGTGTTGTTGTGGTGGCGGTGTTGTTGTAGTGGCGGGGTTGTTGTGGTGGCGGTGTTGTTATGGTTGCGGTGTTGTTATGGTGGCGGTGTTGTTGTTGTGGTGGCGGTGTTGTGGTGGTGGCGGCGTTGTTGTGGTGGCGGTGTTGTTGTGGTGGCGGTGTTGTTGTGGTGGCGGTGTTGTTGTGGTGGCGGTGTTGTTGTGGTGGCGGTGTTGTTATGGTGGCGGTGTTGTTTTGGTGGCTTTGTTGTTGTGGTGGCGGTGTTGTTGTGGTGGCGGTGTTGTTGTGGTGGCGGTGTTGTTGTGGTGGCGGTGTTGTTGTTGTGTTGTTGTGGTGGCGGTGTTGTTGTGGTGGCGGTGTTGTTGTGGTGGCGGTGTTGTTGTGGTGGCGGTGTTGTTGTGGTGGCGGTGTTGTTGTTGTGTTGTTGTGGTGGCGGTGTTGTTGTGGTGGCGGTGTTGTTGTGGTGGCGGTGTTGTTGTGGTGGCGGTGTTGTTGTGGTGGCGGTGTTGTTGTGGTGGCGGTGTTGTTGTGGTGGCGGTGTTGTTGTGGTGGCGGTGTTGTTGTGGTGGCGGTGTTGTTGTGGTGGCGGTGTTGTTGTTGTGTTGTTGTGGTGGCGGTGATGTTGTGGTGTCGGTGTTGTTGTTTTGGCGGTGATGTTGTGGTGGCGGTGTTGTTGTGTTGGCGGTGATGTTGTGGTGGCGGTGATGTTGTGGTGGCGGTGATGTTGTGGTGGCGGTGTTGTTGTGGTGGCGGTGTTGTTGTGGGGTGGTGGTGGCGGTGTTGTGGAGGCATTAGTAATGCTTGTCAAGGGATACGGGCTCTTCGGAACTGCAGCTGGGCTCATTCTCCACTCATAATCGCGATATCCTGGTTCGATTCCCGAGAGGGACAGAAATGATTGGGCAAGTTTCTAATCAAGTTCCAGTTCAAGTATGTTTATTGAGACAAGAAAATACACATCAAAATGATAGAGGAGCTTAGGCTATTTCTAGCCCCCTCCCCCATTGTTTCGTATCACTTGATGCCTCTGTTCACCTAGCAATATATATATATGTACCCGAGAGTTGGTGAACTGTTGTAGGATTGCTTCCTGGGGAGGGTCAGTGGTTCAACCATAGGGGGACCTAAATATAAGCCTAACATATATATAAATATTTATATACGTACTGCCTGTGCCCGAATAATCAATTATATTAAGGTGTGTTAGGACGGCATGATTGTCACAGATCAGACCATCATATACTTGTGATATTAGTTTGTGACTGCGGTTGGTGCAAATGTTAGCTTTAGGCTGGTGCCTTTGATGCCAGCGGGGCGCCGGGATATACATGATAATCCACCTGCTGTGTGCCTACATACATGATAAGTCCTTGTGTCATCATATGCCTTATCTTGGGCTCTGGTACGTGTATCCGCTCTCATACAATTGTCAGACTCTCTGTGGTCACTGTGAGGTCAGTGACTCTCATACACTGTGAGTCACTGACCTCACAGTGACTGCTGGTAGACGAGGGGGTATTACAGTGCTGACCTCACAGTGACTACTGGTAGACGAGGGGGTATTACAGTGCTGACCTCACAGTGACTACTGGTAGACGAGGGGGTATTACAGTGCTGACCTCACAGTGACTACTGGTAGACGAGGGGGTATTACAGTGCTGACCTCACAGTGACTACTGGTAGACGAGGGGGTATTACAGTGCTGACCTCACAGTGACTACTGGTAGACGAGGGGGTATTACAGTGCTGACCTCACAGTAACTACTGGTAGACGAAGGGGGTATTACAGTGCTGACCTCACAGTAACTACTGGTAGACGAGGGGGTATTACAGTGCTGACCTCACAGTGACTACTGGTAGACGAGGGGGGTATTACAGTGCTGACCTCACAGTAACTACTGGTAGACGAGGGGGGTATTACAGTGCTGACCTCACAGTGACTACTGGTAGACGAGGGGGGTATTACAGTGCTCACCTCACAGTAACTACTGGGCAGGAGCTCCAACTCTGCATACCCCGCTTTCCATTCTTGTTGGACCCGTTGCTTTTTATCATAATTATTCAAACGTTCAAAATCTCTGTCGATTCTTCCATTTGAAACAGAAGGTGGAGGTGGCTTTCACAACTTCTTTCCTCAGTACATTCCAGCTATCGACCACCCTTACTGTGTACAAGTAATGTTCAACTTGTATATTCCACTCAGTATCTTTTAAGTTTCGATCATGTGCCTTCTCTTATTTTTCTTTCAGGATTGTCTAGTGTCCTTAACCTATTCTTTACAAAGTGCAGCACCTTCCAGGAAGGTGCTGCACAGTATTGGTCATACAAAGTCTGTGTAGATTGTGGTACCTGTGTAGATTGTGGTACCTGTGTAGATTGTGGTACCTGTGTAGATTGTGGTACCTGTGTAGATTGTGGTACCTGTGTAGATTGTGGTACCTGTGTAGATTGTAGTACCTGTGTAGATTGTGGTACCTGTGTAGATTGTGGTACCTGTGTAGATTGTGGTACCTGTGTAGATTGTAGTACCTGTGTAGATTGTGATACTTGTGTAGATTGTAGTACCTGTGTAGATTGTAGTACCTGTGTAGATTGTAGTACCTGTGTAGATTGTGGTGATCACGCTGTCATCCCCACCCAAGATGGTGGTCACGCTGCCATCCTCACCCAAGATGGTGATCACGCTGCCATCCCCACCCAAGATGGTGATCACGCTGCCATCCCCACCCAAGATGGTGGTCACGCTGCCATCCCCACCCAAGATGGTGGTCACGCTGCCATCCCCACCCAAGATGGTGGTCACGCTGCCATCCCCACCCAAGATGGTGGTCACGCTGCCATCCCCACCCAAGATGGTGGTCACGCTGCCATCCCCACCCAAGATGGTGGTCACGCTGCCATCCCCACCCAAGATGGTGATCACGCTGCCATCCCCACCCAAGATGGTGGTCACGCTGCCATCCCCACCCAAGATGGTGATCACGCTGCCATCCCCACCCAAGATGGTGATCACGCTGCCATCCCCACCCAAGATGGTGATCACGCTGCCATCACCACCCAAGATGGTGATCACGCTGCCATCACCACCCAAGATGGTGATCACGCTGCCATCCCCACCCAAGATGGTGATCACGCTGCCATCCCCACCCAAGATGGTGATCACGCTGCCATCCCCACAGCCCCAGGAAACACCACCAATATACCATCCATGTTTAAGCAATGGCCGCCACTGTAGGCCGTCCTCCTAATAGAACGTCGCATTTGGACCCATTCTTTACCTACGGTCAAAATTCGTCGTACTAAAAAATAACACCGGCTCCCAAAATGTACATACTATCCCGTTTTCTGTTTTGGTTCCTCTGGTACGTTAGGATAAGGACACTTTTTCTACGACAGTTAAATTTAATTTTAAATTTTGCCCCGAGGAGCGAGTTTATTGGGCAGCGCCACTCATCCTGTGAGTGGACATACCGCCATAGCAGCATGTACAACACTCTCTAATAGGAAGAAAACCAGCTGGGTTGTTCATCCTGTCACTTGTACCCAGACACAGCTGGGACTTGCTTAACTGTCTCAAGTGAACAGCTCCTCAAACCACAAGATTAATATCTGTCAACCGTTAAAATCTTACGTTATATTGCAGGTGCAAAATGGTGGAATCTTTTAAGAACAGTATTAGTATTTGACAAATAGTGTTTTCCTAACTCAAACAATGTGGAGTTTATTATTCTACACGTATTTCTAATGCCTCTCAGGTGTTCACATTCACGTAGATAGTGACGATGTCTGTCACTCTCATCACAGATTCTACAACTTCGCTGATCAACTGTTGTTTCTATTCCGAATATCCATGGATATTTGTATCCATGGATCCGTCTAGACGGATTCTCGCTATTACTTATTCTCTCCCGCGTCCTCCTCTTCGTCCATAATGATTGAGATTGCCAGCTGCAACCATGTTGTACCATCGTACAGATTCACTGGTTTGTGCTTCTATCCTCTTTTCCTCAGTTACCTTGTCACGGTGATGTTGCCTGATAATACCTCTAATTTGTAGAAGAGTCTTGGGTATGAAGTATTCAATATGGTCTCCTTCAGCGCCTTCAGCAGCCAGCACATCTGCTCATTCATTCCCACATATTTCAACATGGGAGAGGATCCAGAGAAACTTGATGACTCTTCCCTGATTGGTAAGTACTCTCACAGCTCTCTTCATTTCAGCGACTATTGCAAGATTTTCTGCCCGATTTTTACTTAGGCTTTGCAGTGCTGCTTTTGAATCAATACAAATCACTGCACCATTAGTGTTCCGTTCAGGAAACCTTAACGCCATAACAATGACAGCTAGCTCCGCTTGCGTTGAAGTGGCATACTTCTCAATAAGCGTTTTCCTTCATTTCTGCGTTGGAAAGCATTATCCTTAATTACAGCGTATGCTGCACCAGCCCTGCCATTGACAGAATTAGATGACCCGTCAGTGTAGATTTGATCTAGTTCATCTCCGGCTTCTTTATAAATTTCCTGGAGATACTTGTGCCTCATTTCTTGTGGTATATTGAATTTTTTCGTTGCCATTTCATTGATGATAATCCTGCATGAGTCATCCTCCCAGGGAGGTAACTCTCTACAGGCAGGAGCTCACGGGCTTGCTCAAGCAGGTGAAGTTCTTCGAGGTAGCAGACTGCTCTGTGATGCCATTTTTTGCTTCTCCTGTTTCCCCCTGAAAGTACCACAGCTCTCAGTTTTTTTCTTAGCAATATCATTGTAATAGGGATCTCTGGCTATCCTAATTGCAAGCTCCAAGAATGACTGTCATGGCTTCATTTTGAATGCTTTCAAGCCTTTTCATATCACTTTGGGAGTAGGTGCACAGAACTGGTGCGGCATAGTCTATGACGGAGCGCACATAAGCTGTGTACATCATTTTAAGCACTGCAATAGAGGCTCCATGTCCATTCCAGGTCATAGCTTTCAGTGCCCTGAGACGACTTTTGCATGTTCCTATGAGTTGATTGAGCTCTTCTTTCTTTCCCTTGTTAGAGCCGACAGTGACGCCAAGGTACCGATAGTGGTCAACCCATTCAAGTGTTACATCATTAATTTGTAGTTCTTCGTTCTCTCCCCGCTTGTGATGAGAGTATGCTTTTGTCTTGTTTGTGGAGAGAGTGAAACCGAGCTCAATACATTTCCTTCCGAGGAATTCAATGGACTGTTTAATTTTTCCCAAGGTGGGGGTTTGTATTAGAACATCATCTTCATATCCCACTTGTTGTGTTCCTTCCGAGAAATCAATATTTGCAATGGCGTTCATAAGTACATTGAATAGTGTGGGGTTTAAGACTCCTCCTTAGGGGTACTGAGTTCCATATTCATTGTTCTTGAGACTTTCATTGAACCAGATCTTGGCTTTCCTCCCTGTGAGGTAGTCTTCAACCCATTTCATGAGTTTGCTCTTGACACCCATGCATGCAAGCTCGTCCAGGATCGCAATCCCCTGTACTATGTCGAAAGCTCCTCTGATGTCAACAAATACAGAGTACTTAGCTGTGTCATTAGCCAGGTAATTAACTATACAATTTGCTGTGCTCCGTCCTCTAACAAATCCATTGACGCCCTCCCCTAACCTGCCTATGTTGTGCAACAGTCGGTTTAGGATGATCCTTTCAAGCATCTTGCATGTGCATGACACGAGGCTGATAGGTCTGTAATTACCAGGGTCATTGTGCTTCGGTATTGGGAACAATTATTGCGTGTTTCCATTGTGTGGGCAACACCCCACTTAGGAATGACTTGTTAAACAGATGGAGTAGTGCGTTCCCAGACACTTCACAGAGTGCACTGAGTGTCGTAGGTGACGCCATCTTCACCAGGTGCAGTACTTTTACCCTTTTTCACAGCGCCCCTTACTTCCATGGTGGTGATCGATTCCCCATATTCGTCATCACTAGATTGAGTTCTTGTTATCCTAATCCTTCTGTCATTATGTCGGAGGAGCTGTTCCCTGCTTACTTCTGCAGGGAGGGAGGAGGAGGATGCTGCATCACTCCACTTGTGAATTAGTTCCTCAGCCTTACCCTGGGGGTCTTCGTGAGCCCCAGGCCGGGTTCTGCCCCCCCCCCCCCCTTAGCTATCTAAATTTTTGCCCACACTTGTATTGCAGATGTTTCTCTTCCAATGGAGCTAGTGAATTCAAGCCATTGTGTTTCCCACTCTCTAATCTTCTCTTCCCTGGCTACTTGACAGTTTTAAACAGCTCTTGGTTGCTTTCAGTGGAATGCCTCCGGTACACTCTACTCATGTTCCTAACATTTGCATTAAGCATCTTTATGTAATCGTTCTCATACCATTTTATTTTCTCTTCTTTTGAGGGTTACTGCTCCCAGTCGTACGGCGCAGAACTCTAAGACAGTGCTCAATTTGGTGATTAAGGTCATCAACAAATGTATCAATGTCTTCTGGGATTTGGTATTCCGTGAACCAGTCACTCATCCTGTTTATGAAGTGCGGCCTCATATCTGGTCCGAGTGATAACCTTTTTCTTTTATTCGTCTCTTTCCTTCTCTTGCTCATGTCGTCGGTGGTAATCAGTGCCCAGTGGTCACTACATAAACTGTGCACAATGTGTGTACTGGCATCCGTGTCCTGTGCATTCAGCAGGAGAGCATAGTCTAATCTTCCTCCTCTGAGGTGAGTTGGCTGTTCATCACCCAGGACTCTAAGGTTTTCACTTCCCCTGACAAAGAGTGACAGTTTCCGTCCATTGACAATGGGCTGATGACAGTTATTATCAAAGTGTGGGTGTCTGGCATTAAGGTCACCGACAAGCAGGGTAGGTTCTTCTTTAATAAATTTAGGTAGTGTGTCAAGGTCAAGTTTACTCTGTGGCACATATAGGTTGAATATATGTAGGGAATTATTGTTTAAGTGAAGGGTTACTCCCAGTGATTCACACTCATCCCTCATGTGGTCATCAATAATCTGTGCGGGAATGTTGTTACTTACAAAGGTAATGAGGCCCCGTTTTCTTTCCCTAGCTGGAATGGAGAACTTCTGATAACCGCTGAGTCTTGGGTTGAAGTCATCACCCACCTGTGTTTCTTGTAGCAGTATGACGTCAGTTTGGTGTTCACGGACGTACTGTATGATGTCATTAATTGTATTGCGAACTCCATTGCAATTCTATTGTAGTATAGTGAGATGTTCTTCACTGTTAGTATCCATTTTGAAGTTGTTTGCTAACAGATGCACTTTGAGCATTATTATGAGGTTAACTTTTGTTATTGTGTATTCTGTGGTGACTGGTGTGTGCACTGGTGTTACTGTGTGCACCGTTGTTAGTGTGCTCTGGTGTTACTGTGTGCACTGGTGTTACTGTGTGCACTGGTGTTACTGTGTGCACCGTTGTTAGTGTGCTCTGGTGTTACTGTGTGCACTAGTGTTACTGTGTGCTCTGGTGTTACTGGGTATACTGGTGTTACTGTGTGCACTAGTGTTACTGTGTGCTCTGGTGTTACTGGGTATACTGGTGTTACTGTGTGCACTAGTGTTACTGTGTGCTCTGGTGTTACTGGGTATACTGGTGTTACTGTGTGCACCGTTGTTAGTGTGCTCTGGTGTTACTGTGTGCACTAGTGTTACTGTGTGCTCTGGTGTTACTGGGTATACTGGTGTTACTGTGTGCACTAGTGTTACTGTGTGCTCTGGTGTTACTGTGTATACTGGTGTTACTGTGTGCACCGTTGTTAGTGTGCTCTGGTGTTACTGTGTGCACTAGTGTTACTGTGTGCTCTGGTGTTACTGGGTATACTGGTGTTACTGTGTGCACTAGTGTTACTGTGTGCTCTGGTGTTACTGGGTATACTGGTGTTACTGTGTGCACCGTTGTTAGTGTGCTCTGGTGTTACTGTGTGCACTAGTGTTACTGTGTGCTCTGGTGTTACTGGGTATACTGGTGTTACTGTGTGCACTAGTGTTACTGTGTGCTCTGGTGTTACTGTGTATACTGGTGTTACTGTGTGCACCGTTGTTAGTGTGCTCTGGTGTTACTGTGTGCACTAGTGTTACTGTGTGCTCTGGTGTTACTGGGTATACTGGTGTTACTGTGTGCACTAGTGTTACTGTGTGCTCTGGTGTTACTGTGTATACTGGTGTTACTGTGTGCACTAGTGTTACTGTGTGCTCTGGTGTTACTGGGTATACTGGTGTTACTGTGTGCACTGGTGTTACTGTGTGCTCAGGTGTTACTGGGTATACTGGTGTTACTGTGTGCACCGTTGTTAGTGTGCTCTGGTGTTACTGTGTGCACTAGTGTTACTGTGTGCTCTTGTGTTACTGGGTATACTGGTGTTACTGTGTGCACTAGTGTTACTGTGTGCTCTGGTGTTACTGTGTATACTGGTGTTACTGTGTGCACTAGTGTTACTGTGTGCTCTGGTGTTACTGGGTATACTGGTGTTACTGTGTGACCTGGTGTTACTGTGTGCACTGGTGTTACTGTGTGCTCTGGTGTTACTGTGTGCACTGGTGTTACTGTGTGCTCTGGTGTTACTGTGTGCACTGGTGTTACTGTGTGCTCTGGTGTTACTGTGTGCTCTGGTGTTACTGTGTGCACTGGTGTTACTGTGTGCACTGGTGTTACTGTGTGCTCTGGTGTTACTGTGTGCACTGGTGTTACTGTGTGCACCGTTGTTAGTGTGCACTGGTGTTACTGTGTGCACTGGTGTTACTGTGTGCACCGTTGTTAGTGTGCACTGGTGTTACTGTGTGCACTAGTGTTACTGTGTGCTCTGGTGTTACTGGGTATACTGGTGTTACTGTGTGCACTGGTGTTATACTGTGTGCTCTGGTGTTACTGGGTATACTGGTGTTACTGTGTGCACTGGTGTTACTGTGTGCACTGGTGTTACTGTGTGCACTGGTGTTACTGTGTGCACTGGTGTTACTGTGTGCACTGGTGTTACTGTGTGCACTGGTGTTACTGTGTGCACTGGTGTTACTGGGTGCACTAGTGTTACTGTGTGCACTGGTGTTACTGTGTGCACTGGTGTTACTGTGTGCACTAGTGTTACTGTGTGCTCTGGTGTTACTGTGTGCACTGGTGTTACTGTGTGCTCTGGTGTTACTGTGTGCACTGGTGTTACTGTGTGCACTAGTGTTACTGTGTGCTCTGGTGTTACTGTGTGCACTGGTGTTACTGTGTGCACTGGTGTTACTGTGTGCACTGGTGTTACTGTGTGCACTGGTGTTACTGTGTGCACTGGTGTTACTGTGTGCACTGGTGTTACTGTGTGCACTGGTGTTACTGTGTGCACTGGTGTTACTGTGTGCACTAGTGTTACTGTGTGCTCTGGTGTTACTGTGTGCTCTGGTGTTACTGTGTGCACTGGTGTTACTGTGTGCACTGGTGTTACTGTGTGCTCTGGTGTTACTGTGTGCACTAGTGTTACTGTGTGCTCTAGTGTTACTGTGTGCACTAGTGTTACTGTGTGCACTAGTGTTACTGTGTGCACTAGTGTTACTGTGTGCACTAGTGTTACTGTGTGCACTAGTGTTACTGTGTGCACTAGTGTTACTGTGTGCACTAGTGTTACTGTGTGCACTAGTGTTACTGTGTGCACTAGTGTTACTGTGTGCTCTGGTGTTACTGTGTATACTGGTGTTACTGTGTGCACTAGTGTTACTGTGTGCTCTGGTGTTACTGTGTGCACTGGTGTTACTGTGTGCACTGGTGTTACTGTGTGCTCTGGTGTTACTGTGTGCTCTGGTGTTACTGTGTGCTCTGGTGTTACTGTGTGCACTGGTGTTACTGTGTGCTCTGGTGTTACTGTGTGCACTGGTGTTACTGTGTGCACTGGTGTTACTGTGTGCACTAGTGTTACTGTGTGCACTAGTGTAACTGTGTGCACTGGTGTTACTGTGTGCACTGGTGTTACTGTGTGCACTAGTGTTACTGTGTGCACTGGTGTTACTGTGTGCTCTGGTGTTACTTGGTGCACTGGTGTTACTGTGTGCTCTGGTGTTACTGTGTGCACAGGTGTTACTGTGTGCACTGGTGTTACTGTGTGCTCTGGTGTTACTGTGTGCTCTGGTGTTACTGGGTGCACTGGTGTTACTGTGTGCACTAGTGTTACTGTGTGCTCTGGTGTTACTGTGTGCACTGGTGTTACTGTGTGCTCTGGTGTTACTGGGTATACTGGTGTTACTGTGTGCACTGGTATGACTGTGTATACTGGTGTTACTGTGTGCACCGTTGTTAGTGTGCACTGGTGTTACTGTGTGCACTGGTGTTACTGTGTGCACTGGTGTTACTGTGTGCACTGGTGTTACTGTGTGCACTGGTGTTACTGGGTGCACTGGTGTTACTGTGTGCTCTGGTGTTACTGTGTGCACTGGTGTTACTGTGTGCTCTGGTGTTACTGTGTGCACTGGTGTTACTGTGTGCACTGGTGTTACTGTGTGCACTGGTGTTACTGTGTGCTCTGGTGTTACTGTGTGCACTGGTGTTACTGTGTGCTCTGGTGTTACTGGGTGCACTGGTGTTACTGTGTGCACTGGTGTTACTGTGTGCTCTGGTGTTACTGTGTGCACTGGTGTTACTGTGTGCACTGGTGTTACTGTGTGCACTGGTGTTACTGGGTGCACTGGTGTTACTGGGTGCACTGGTGTTACTGGGTGCACTGGTGTTACTGTGTGCTCTGGTGTTACTGGGTGCACTGGTGTTACTGTGTGCACTGGTGTTACTGTGTGCTCTGGTGTTACTGTGTGCACTGGTGTTACTGTGTGCACTGGTGTTACTGTGTGCTCTGGTGTTACTGTGTGCACTGGTGTTACTGTGTGCACTGGTGTTACTGTGTGCACTGGTGTTACTGTGTGCTCTGGTGTTACTGTGTGCTCTGGTGTTACTGTGTGCACTGGTGTTACTGTGTGCACTGGTGTTACTGTGTGCACTGGTGTTACTGTGTGCACTAGTGTTACTGTGTGCTCTGGTGTTACTGGGTGCACTGGTGTTACTGTGTGCACTAGTGTTACTGTGTGCTCTGGTGTTACTGGGTGCACTGGTGTTACTGTGTGCACTAGTGTTACTGTGTGCTCTGGTGTTACTGTGTGCTCTGGTGTTACTGGGTGCACTGGTGTTACTGGGTATACTGGTGTTACTGTGTGCACTGGTGTTACTGGGTGCACTGGTGTTACTGGGTGCACTGGTGTTACTGTGTGCTCTGGTGTTACTGTGTGCTCTGGTGTTACTGTGTGCACTGGTGTTACTGTGTGCACTGGTGTTACTGTGTGCACTGGTGTTACTGTGTGCTCTGGTGTTACTGTGTGCTCTGGTGTTACTGTGTGCACTGGTGTTACTGTGTGCACTGGTGTTACTGTGTGCACTGGTGTTACTGTGTGCACTGGTGTTACTGTGTGCTCTGGTGTTACTGGGTATACTGGGGGTACTGTGTGCACTGATGTTATGAGACCATTGTTGTGCGTGCTGCCATATACCATGAGAGCTTGTGCTGCATCACCATGTACCAGACTCTGGCATATTGGACCTTCACATGATGGACTCTGCTGTTGCAGGAGCTGGAGGATTTGGTCCTGTGTCGTCTTAATTTGATCAAGGGCATTCCCAAGTTCTGTTTGCTTTTGCATTATTTCTTGGATGACTGGATGATTTCGTATCATATTATCAAGTATTGTTTTGATATGAGTCCAGGTGATGGCTTCTTGGGGGTCAGGAAGGGGGCGGGTTGATGAGGCAGAGTGGGTGGTTGGTGTGAAAGGAGGGGGTAGTTAGGATGCAGTGGAGAAGTTTGGTTCTGAGGCGGGGGGAAGGGAGGTGGTGGTGAGGCACCGTAGACAAAAGAGAAGTATTCGTGGGTGTGTTTGTGGGAGGACGAAGATGTGGGTAGGCCAGGGTGACTGACAGGTGGGTGGACAGCGCTTCGGATTTGTAGTCCTGAGGTTCCGTGTTCGATTCCCGGTGGAGGCTGAGACAAATAGGCAAAATGTTGCTTTCACCCTGATGCCCCTGTTTCCTAGCAGTAAATAGGTACCTGGGAGTTAGACAGCTGTACGGGCTGCTTCCTGGGGGTGGAGACCGGGCCGCGGGGACACTAATCCTCAAATCATCTCAGGATAACCTCAAGAATCTCAAAATAAGGCCTCAGGGGAGAGGTGCCGGGCTACATCATTTCCGCCCCAGGCTGCAGTCACTGGACCACCTGCCCCCTGGTCAACATCCCCCCCCCCCCCCCCCCGTCACTTGTCCACCGTGGCCTGAGTCGATATTCGTTTTGGTCCCCTACCAATTAGGCCTCTTGCTACAGTGCCGGTTCCATGCATGGTGAGGTTGCTGGCAATTGACACATTTGGGTGTTTCAGTGTTATTAGCACCAAGCTTATCCAGACATAGTTTAGTGTCGTGAGAGCCACTACAACACCCACACCAAGTGTTCTGATCAC
This sequence comes from Procambarus clarkii, assembly GCF_040958095.1. NCBI lineage: Eukaryota > Metazoa > Arthropoda > Malacostraca > Decapoda > Cambaridae > Procambarus > Procambarus clarkii. The sequence goes on along the minus strand of NC_091230.1, from coordinate 2,554,007 downwards.
ACTGCCAGGTTCTGTGGTCCCGCCATTGACAGTTGCCACATAAGGATGAGCTCCCAATATATCGTTCCACTCTACAAGGCCTTTTGTCTGGTAATGCAATATCAGGGGGGCAGCTCTCCCTCCCAAGTAGCGATTGCTTGATTTTTTGGCTCTCCCCCAAGTCCCGTGTTGCGCTTGACCCAGATGATCTGGGGAAGTTCATTAATGTACTCAATAGGAGCATGGATACTGTAGTTCTTAATTATAATTTTGGTCCGTTTATTCTGCGAGTTTACTTCCAGCAGTTTAAACCTCTTACCTTCATAGTCATGGTTATTGTTGGTGAAGAACTGCAAGGCTTTGGCCCCAAACACCCGCAAAACGACATTGCTACCTACAAATCTGCTTTCAATGCGGCGCTGGTCTCTATGGGTGCGGGCGGCGTTAATGATCCATCTGTACTTCTCTGCTGATCCCATATTCGTTGTAGGAGAGAAGACTAGAGTGTGCCACTCACCATCTTCAGCTGGTTGTTGTTGTGGTCGATGATGATGATGCTGCTGCTCTCGTTGTGGTTGTGTTTGGTCCTATTGTCGTTGCAGCTGCAACAATCGTTTCCTTTCCTGTCTCTTAGATGTTCTGCTCCTGGCTGATACGTAGCCGTCTTCATCTGCCGATGAATTGTCACTCCCGCCATCACTGTTGGAACTTCCCGGGGGTAGAGCCTCACCCATGCCAGGGTGGGAGTTGTGGTGGTGGCCAGATGTGCTAGGCATACTTGCTCTTGTGCGATTTGCCTTTCTGTGTTGTTGCTGCTGCTCTTGTCGTCTTGTCTGACTTCTGGTTGACGTCATCTATTTGCCTATGACTATGTGGTTGTCACGTGTAGCAGTAAAGGCACTATAGAGAACTATATACATTAGCTAGGAGGTGAGCTATCAGGTTCCTCATGTACACAACACCAGCCGCTCAGGGAGACCGCGACGTTAGGGAGGGAGGGATCAGGGGCTATAAGGCCCCGGCACCTGGGAGGGAACCTACACTGCTCCCCTCCTGGAATCCCTGATACTGCCACACCTTGCAATGTTTGCCTCAATTTCTGGCCAGACCACCCTGTTCACCACTCACTGTCAACTATGGTTGAAAACCACACTTTTGAACACCTGCTACTGTCGCAGCTGTGGTATTAGACACTCTAAAGGCTGGGCCATACGGCTAGGCCTACGTCACAAGGACGAGGGCACATCTCGACCATCCTGTCCAAGGACTCTGGGTCAAATGTCTACGACAGTTTCTCATCATTGGGAAACCTTAGGAGGACGGACTTTCACTGACTATCAGTGAAAAACACACAAAAATCATAATGGGCTCAGGAATAAAAATATTAGAATATTTATATAAAGGACAATACAATAATGTTACCAAACAGCAACAATAACAACAACACCCAAGACTCAAGTCCGTCTTAGAGCTTCATAAAATTTGTTTATAATTAAGATAAATCTTGTCGACCAATATTATTGTGTGATAAGAATGTCTTTATCTTCAGGTAATATCAGTTCCTTGAGCCAGGGGCCGTTGACCCACCGCTCACAACGCTCACTCTGGTACTCACACGCTGAGTACCAGAGAAGGTACTCACACGCTGAGTACCAGAGAAGGTACTCACACGCTGAGTACCAGAGAAGGCACTCACACGCTGAGTACCAGAGAAGGTACTCACACGCTGGGTACCAGAGAAGGTACTCACACGCTGAGTACCGTGAACGCTGAACCCCGGTTCATTCCGAACACAGCGATTACACAACACATAACACCTTGCCTCAGCAACCGTTACTACCACCTATACTCCTACACACACCAGACCCTTGAGGCGTACCACAAGGTTTGTACTGGAACACAATGAATGAACATATGGAAGGTATTTAAAGGCCGTCGGGTTTTGTCATTTAATTACAAAGAATAGACTCTGACAAATAATACTATATTAATTAACATACTCTATTAGGTCAATACACTTCCAATACCCATAGACCACTTGACCTCCGCGATCACCACCCACACTCGTAACTTCCGCCTAAGTCCCTAATACGGAATGATTACTACAACGTTCCACACCCGGTTAGTCTTTCATTCAATACTCACATACTGCAGACTTAACTTCGTCACTAAGATCACATCAGGCTCTCGCATAGCTGTCTGCTACACTTCGCTGCTGCCGCAAACGGGGATCCAAAGGACTTGCTAGTTCAACTCCCACAATCAGACTGACTCCAGCCAACCATGGCCTCAAACATTTCACCACTCCTCTCAAGGAAGGTATAATCTGATTAACCTTATCCCTAGAGCGGTAACCTTGATCCTAGAAGCCTGACGAAGAATAATTCCTCTTTCCAGGAATTATTAATTTGGCTAAACAGCTTCGATCTTAATCCATTGACCTTTCTTAGATATGTGATCCATAGTCTGTCTACTTAACATGTACTTCCAATCATCATTCGTTAAGTGTTGTAGTAATGATCCTCTAGCTAATAATTCCTACTAACTTGTGGATTACAACAAAGGTACTCACACGCTGGGTACCAGAGAAGGTACTCACACGCTGAGTACCAGAGAAGGTACTCACACGCTGAGTACCAGAGAAGGTACTCACACGCTGGGTACCAGAGAAGGTACTCACACGCTGGGTACCAGAGAAGGTACTCACACGCTGAGTACCAGAGAAGGTACTCACACGCTGAGTACCAGAGAAGGTACTCACACGCTGAGTACCAGAGAAGGTACTCACACGCTGGGTACCAGAGAAGGTACTCACACGCTGAGTACCAGAGAAGGTACTCACACGCTGGGTACCAGAGAAGGTACTCACACGCTGGGTACCAGAGAAGGTACTCACACGCTGGGTACCAGAGAAGGTACTCACACGCTGGGTACCAGAGAAGGTACTCACACGCTAAGTACCAGAGAAGGTACTCACACGCTGGGTACCAGAGAAGGTACTCACACGCTGGGTACCAGAGAAGGTACTCACACGCTGAGTACCAGAGAAGGTACTCACACGCTGAGTACCAGAGAAGGTACTCACACGCTGGGTACCAGAGAAGGTACTCACACGCTGAGTACCAGAGAAGGTACTCACACGCTGGGTACCAGAGAAGGTACTCACACGCTGAGTACCAGAGAAGGTACTCACACGCTGAGTACCAGAGAAGGTACTCACACGCTGGGTACCAGAGAAGGTACTCACACGCTGGGTACCAGAGAAGGTACTCACACGCTGAGTACCAGAGAAGGTACTCACACGCTGAGTACCAGAGAAGGTACTCACACGCTGGGTATCACCGAAGGTTATCTTGAGTTATCTTGAGATGATTTCGGGGCTTCGTGTCCCCGCGGCCCGGTCCTCGACCAGGCCTCCACCCCCAGGAAGCAGCCCGTGACAGCTGACTAACTCCCAGGTACCTGTTTACTGCTAGGTAACAGGGGCATCAGGGTGAAAGAAACTGTGCTCATTGTTTCTCGCCGGTGCCCGGAATCGAACCCGGGATCACGCGTCCAGTGTTCTGTCCGCTCAGCCGCCGGCTGAGGTACTGAGGTGCGATGGTACTCACACGTTGGGTATCACCGAAGGTACTCACCTAGTGGGATATCACCGAAGGTACTCACCTGGTGGGATATCACCGAAGGTACTCACCTGGTGGGATATCACCGAAGGTACTCACCTGGTGGGATATCACCGAAGGTACTCACCTGGTGGGATATCACCGAAGGTACTCACCTGGTGGGATATCACCGAAGGTACTCACCTGGTGGGATATCACCGAAGGTACTCACCTGGTGGGTATCACCGAAGGTACTCACCTGGTGAGATATCACCGAAGGTACTCACCTGGTGGGATATCACCGAAGGTACTCACCTGGTGGGTATCACCGAAGGTACTCACCTGATGGGTATCACCGAAGGTACTCACCTGGTGGGTATCACCGAAGGTACTCACCTGGTGGGTATCACCGAAGGTACTCACCTGGTGAGATATCACCGAAGGTACTCACCTGGTGGGTATCAGAGAAGGAAATCACGGGATTGATATATAGGAAAGTATTCATGTTGTGGATATCGAGGCGGGTACACACATAACCATTGTTTGGTCCCTGCTAACTGTAACCATTGTTTGGTCCCTGCTAACTGTAACCATTGTTTGGTCCCTGCTAACTGTAACCATTGTTTGGTCCCTGCTAACTGTAACCATTGTTTGGTCCCTGCTAACTGTAACCATTGTTTGGTCCCTGCTAACTGTAACCATTGTTTGGTCCCTGCTAACTGTAACCATTGCTCAGTCCTTACTGATTGTAACAAAGCATATTAATTTCGTCCAATTAATTTTTTAAACATTTATATATTTGTTTTACACATTTATATATTTACTATCTATACCCGGCCACGCGTTGCTGTGGCTCAGCAATGCATGTGCGTTGCTGAGCCACAGCAACCTTCCCTGTCCCCCAGTCCTCCCCACCATTCCCCCCTCCCCCGTCCCCTCGTCCTCCCAACCATTCCCCACTCCCCTGTCCCCTCGTCCTCTCCACAATTTCCCCCTCCCCTGTCCCCTATTCGCCCACCATCCCCCACTTCCCCGTTCCCTCGTCCTCCCCCCCCCCCATTTTCCACTCCCTCATTCCCTTTGTCCTCCCCACCATTCTCCATTCCCCCATCCACTCGTCCTTACCATCCCCAACTCCCCTATCCCCTTGTCCTCCCCAAAATTTCTCCCTCCCCTGTCCCCATCATCTTCCCAACCCTTCCCTACTCCCGTCCCCCGGTCCCCCCCAATCTCTCCCCACTCCCTCATCCGATGCCTTCCTAAATGATCTGATGTTCCCATCACTGGAAAATAAGAAGAACAGTTAAAAAAAATAGAAAAAATGAAAAAATAAACTATACTCACGAAATGAATGGTATAGTAAACAACACAGCTCAATTCCAAGGCAATGTCCCACAAAATAATTAAATCAAAATGAAAATAAATCGAAATATATGAAAATTCAATTTATGAATGCAATCGGAAACATAGAAATGGAATCGTAACATATTTAATATAGCGTGTGTTGCTCTGAATGCATGAGTGAATTAAATACAGGACAAGATACCCTTCGGGTGAGCTTTGAAGTGGGTACAGTTGAAAAGTAGCCTGTTGAGAGGAAACGTCGAGGCTGGAGAGACAGAACCAGGGCTAAACCCAGCTGCACGGCGGGAAAATGAGGCTCTTAAACACCAGGCAGGTTTAGGCTGGGAGGCAAGGTCCCGAGTCAGGGTCAGCAAAGCGAGGACTGCTTTCCTCTTGAGGTGTGGAGTCTTCTTTCTTCTAAGAAGCTGAAGTCTTCGTTCTTCTGTGAAGCTGGAATCTTCATTCTTCAATCGTCTGTCTTCTACGTCGGTTTGCTTCGAAGCTTGAAGAGATTCCACCACTTATAAACGAGCAAAATTAGGTCCCTATCCCCCTAAAGGAGGGGAAGAAGGCTACTGCCTTCAGTAGGTCTCAGTTCTGCATCTTCGTGCTGATATGTCTTCTTTCTTCCTTCTTCTTTCTTCTTTTTTCTTTCTTCTATTTGTTCAGGCTTCGTGTAGTCATTTAATGTTCATTTTTGTACTGGGCGTAATCGCTGGGGAAAAGTTCGGCTGCCAGTGTGGATTCATCACATGCCGCGAGGGAGATTCAGGAGATCTGCATTCAGATCTCCTGAATGCAAGAGATCCATATGTAGTGTTGCCACGTTGTTGATATAATTTAGTTACTGCTGGAGAATCAATATCCGCTGAGTCTGGGGGTAGTGAGTGTACTTTAATGTCGACGGAGGCAGTAGAGTCGTCATCAGAAGACAGGTTGAGGTCTGCAGGAGAAACTGATGTTGGTATCGATGCAGGTGATGTAGTCGCAGGCATGACTGGGGTTATAGGTGAGTCATTTGGAGTGGCAGTTTGCAGAGGTAAGGAAGGAGCTGTAGCTGTAGCAGGTTGTAGAGAGTGGGCGTCAGCAGACAGGAGATCTGACAGTGCAGCAGGAGAGATGGTGATGTCAGCGGCTGAAGTAGTAGCGGTGGCAGCGGCTAGAACTGTAGTTGTGGAGAGTTCCTCAGGAACATTAAATGCTGGGAGACCATTGACAGCGTATAGAATGTATAAAATTCGTGCGAATTCCTTGCAATTCGTGCCATCATTTCAGCTAGGCGGATGTGTCCGAAGATGGTACTATGATCGACGTTGGGGGATGGCAACTGGTGTGGTGAAGGCTAGCTAGTTGATTGGCCAGAGAGAGGTTGTGACCGTTGTAGCAGAGTCGAAGATCGGTTGGCAGACAGGGAGCGAGGCCCCATTGACTTGCAGGCCGTGCAGAAGCTCCGCCCCAACCCGGAAGCTCAGGGAAATTGGCGGCCTGCACGTTGAACGTTGATGGTGCACGGCGAGTGGTGTTGGCCTGCCTGACTTCGGACATCTTCTGAATTTCTGCATGTCTGCGGGGGCACTCAGCAGAGACAGCAGTGTGGTCACCTTGGCAGAGAAGGCATCGGAGGAAGTTGTTGGTGTACCTTTTGAAGTGGTGATTATCAGCGCACTTGCTGCACCGTTGGTCTGGAGACGAACACTTCTTCGTGAAGTGCTCGTAGCTATAGCACTTATAGCATTGTCGAAGCTGGTAGTAGTGCTCTTTGCTGATCTGTCGGAGAGTGCAAGCGATGCCAAAGCACTGGAAGCCGTTGGTAGTAGCAAAGGTAACTTCCCCAGGCGATGTGAAGGTGACCTTAATGGTGGAGAGGTGGCTGTCCTGCACAGGACTGAACTTTACAGTGACAGCAGTCAAGGAAGGGTTCTGTTCATTTATGCTGGTGGCGACGTCGGTGGTATCTTTTCTTGAGAGCAGGGAGCTAACACTCCGGACAAACACCGTCCTGGCTGCGAGACAGTGTCGTGGTGGGGTGAGGATCATCTGCGCCTCCTCAAGAGCAGCAAGGTTTGTTGGGTCAAATAGACCCTGGACGGCTGCGTCACTGCTGAACATCAGTTGAGGGTCCTCATGTCGACGACGACGTCCAGCGGTGTAACACTGGTTTTTGTGCTGATCAAGTCAGAGATCTCTGACCAGGTAAGGGTCCGGTCACCTTGAAATCGCACCTTGATCCGGTAGATCATGGTAGCTCTCGTCGTTGCTGCCCAATGTTTATCCACCCGGCAGTTCTGGGTGCAAGAGAGCCTTGTCTAGAGGGTTGCACTTTTCTTAAGTGATAATGTATTGCTCCTACGTGCAACAGATGGCACTGTTTTTGAAACAAAAACATATTTTTACCTGTTACAGGTGTGGCATCTATACAGTAGGTATATAAAAACACGCGAGTATTCGAATGGAACGTTGTGTCAAAATTTCAAGGCAATCGGTTAAGAACTTTCGGAGATTACAGCATGTGTTGCTCTTACGTCTAATAGATGGTGCAGTTTGTCAAAAAACATGTTTTTTTCCTGTCACAGGTGAGGCATATATGTAGTAGGTATATAAAAGCACGCGCCTATTCGAATGCAACGTTGTGTCGAAATTTCAAAGCAATCGGTAAAGAGGTTTCGATGATTTCCCTCAGATGAAAAACACACGAAAAACATAATTTAAAAATAAAAACAAGTTTTTCCCGTTACAGACGTGACATCTATATAGTATGTATATAAAACCTCGCCCGGATGCGAATGGAACGTTGTGTGAAAATTTCAAAGCAATCGGTGAAGAACTTTCGGAGATTAGCGAATTTGAACAAACGAACATTTAAATTTTTATTTATACAGATTTTTAGTGAGTTCAGGAAGAGACGACGTCTGATTTTTGTACGCAGACTGAGAGCTTTCCCTTCCCTTAGGTCAAGGTAAACCTTACTTGTTAGTTTCCCTGTAACATCCTGTTCAGGAGGTTTGGTCCAGGAGGAGTGGTCCAGGAGGTGTTGTTCAGGAGGTTTGAGCCAGGTTTGGTCCAGGAGGTGTTGTTCAGGAGGTTTGGTCTAGGAGGTTTGGTCCAGGAGTGGTCCAGGAAGTTTGGTCCAGGAGGTGTTGTTCAGGAGGTTTGGTCCAGGAGGTGTTGTTCAGGAGGTTTGGTCCAGGAGGTGTTGTTCAGGAGGTTTGGTCCAGGAGGTGTTGTTCAGGAGGTTTGGTCCAGGAGGTGTTGTTCAGGAGGTTTGGTCCAGGAGGTATTGTTCAGGAGGTTTGGTCTAGGAGGTTTGGTCCAGGAGGAGTGGTCCAGGAGGTTTGAGCCAGGTTTGGTCCAGGAGGTGTTGTTCAGGAGGTTTGGTCTAGGAGGTTTGGTCCAGGAGGAGTGGTCCAGGAGGTTTGGTCCAGGAGGTTTGGTCCAGGAGGAGTGGTCCAGGAGGTTTGGTCCAGGAGGTGTTGTTCAGGAGGTTTGGTCCAGGTTTGGTCCAGGAGGTGTTGTTCAGGAGGTTTGGTCTAGGAGGTTTGGTCCAGGAGGTGTTGGTCAGGAGGTTTGGTCTAGGAGGTTTGGTCCAGGAGGTGTTGTTCAGGAGGTTTGGTCCAGGAGGTGTTGTTCAGGAGGTTTGAGCCAGGTTTGGTCCAGGAGGTGTTGTTCAGGAGGTTTGGTCCAGGAGGAGTGGTCCAGGAGGTGTGGTCCAGGAGGTGTGGTCCAGGAGGTGTGGTCCAGGAGGAGTGGTCCAGGAGGTGTGGTCCAGGAGGTGTGGTCCAGGAGGTGTGGTCCAGGAGGTGTAGTCCAGAAGGTGTGGCCCAGGAGGTGTGGCCCAGGAGGTGTGGCCCAGGAGGTGTGTTTTCCCCTCCAACTTACTACCAGCGTTTTAGAGCTCTAGTTGCAGCTTCCATTCAGATCTCTAACTATGGCGTTCAGTTAAATCTGAATTTGAGGCGTTCAGCCAGACTGCTGTTTGCTGCATTATTGCCTCCTAACCTATCCTTCGGTACTATCAATTACTCATGTAGCCACCTTCAGTCACGCCGGTCAGGTAACAGGCCAGCAGTGTAGCCAGATCAATACTCGTCGCATTGACGTATCCAAGCCAGCAGCGACTGCATAATAATTTTTCAAATTATTTTCCCAAATTGCTAATATGCCTATATATGTATGTATATATGTAAGGCGTATATTGAGGTCCTCCATAGTGGAACTACTTACCCTTCCCAGGATGCAGCGCCACAACAGTTGACTATCTCCTGGGTAGGTTCCCAGGAATTATTTACTGCTAGGTGAACAGAGCATTAGGTGATGGGAAACATGCCCGACCAATGTTTGTCTCACCCGAGATTACAGAATGCGAGTCGAAAATGCACCCAACTACCAATACGATGCCCAATACATATTTAAACTATATTTCTTTAAGGGAGACAAAGAGACAGTGAGAGAGGGATAGAGACAATGATAAAGACGCTGAGGGAGATAAAGAGACAGCAAGAGAGGGATAGAGACAATTATAAAGAGAGAGACAGATGGAGATAAAGAGACAGAAAGGGAGATTAATACTTTTTGCGTTATGGTGATGCTGAAATATGTCGTCTGAACGTCAATAGTAAACGTTCTAGTGACGCTAAAACGTGTCATCTGTACTTCAATAGTAAGCGTTCCGGTGACGCAAACACGTGTCATCTGTATTTCAATAGTAAACGTTCCGGTGACGCAAACACGTGTTGTCTGTACTTCAATAGTAAACGTTCCGGTGACGCAAACACGTGTTGTCTGTACTTCAATAGTAAACGTTCCGGTGACGCAAACACGTGTCATCTGTACTTCAATAGTAAACGTTCCGGTGACGCAAACACGTGTCATCTGTACTTCAATAGTAAACGTTCCGGTGACGCAAACACGTGTCATCTGTACTTCAATAGTAAACGTTCCGGTGACGCAAACACGTGTCATCTGTATTTCAATACTAAACGGTCCGGTGACGCAAACACGTGTCATCTGTACTTCAATAGTAAACGTTCCTGCAACACTAAAAAACATCATCTGATTGCTATTCACAAAACATTTGCAAATTCACCATTGTTGCACATAATCAGTTATAAATACACTTTTTGCTTCTATTCTCTAGAGTCTAGAGTATTAATTTGTGTTATAACCCAACAGATAACTGAGAAAAAATAAAATGATAATAAATATTTTACTCACTGCTGAGGTCCCATCTTTATATTCAAGAGCATTTAGAGAAGAGCATAAACTGTTATAAACAGACATTAAATAATAACAATTCATTGTTTTGTGGGACAGGTAACCAGTGTGTATATACACATGTTAGACATATATCAAGGTGCCCCAAAGTCGAATTACTGGCCCTCCCCAGGATGCAACTCTACAACAAGATGTTTGTCCAAGCATCGGGGAAAATCAGAAGGGAGCTGCAAGAAATGAGGGGAAACAATAAGCAGCCTGCAAGGCGAGCTAAGAGCAGCAAAGGAGAAAATAAGAAGCCTAAAGAGTAAGAATCCTACTCAGGCTCAGCATCAGAAAACCATCCTGCTAGAAGATGGAAATATATCACTGGAAAGGACTGCAATGGTTCATACCACATTTGCATAAATGCTAACAAGGAGCTCAAAAGCAATGTCCACAGTGAAGGAAGTAGCCATAAAAGCAGCTACCTCACAGAAAGCAGCAAGGTGCACTAGTCAGCTGCTGGAAATGAAAAGATCAGTGGTAGCAGTAGGCATTAAAGAACACGAAGGCTCCAGTCAGGCAGAATGGACAGCTGAGGACATAGTGGCAGTGAGAGATATCCTAAAAGGGTTACAGATGGTGGGAGTCGAACAAAGTATAGAGAAGGTTTTCAGTCTATGCTGGTACAACAAGGACAGAGATTGACTCATAATAATAGTATTTACGATATTATTTATTTATAATACAAATAGTATATTTATATATTCTCATTCTGAACAAATGAGGACAGGGTAGGCCTTGTCCTCATTCAACTGGTCATGCAACCCTCCCTTCTCCCCTCACCACATATTCTCCCTGTCCCCCATTCACTTGGGCCCCTCACCCCAGAATCCTACAAGGCCCTGTTAACCATCTCACAATTATCCACACCCTTGGGACAAATTCCTACACCAGCAGAATGCACATCAAGGGGGGGGGCAAAGAAGCAAGACTAGACAGAAAAGAAATGAGCTTCATGGCAATATACTCAAACATAGATGGGATTACAAATAAAACAAGTGAACTTGGAGAAAGGTCACTCGAAGAAAATCCAGCATAGTAGCACTCACAGAAACAAAATAAACGGAAGTCATAACAAGTACAGTGTTTCCACAGGAATACTTTGTAGTAAGGGAAGAGAGGGAAGGAAGAGGAGGAGGTGGAGTAGCTCTGCTGATAAGAAAAGACTGGAGTTTGGAGGAGATGGTTATCCAGGGCTGTGAAGGGCTCAGTGAGTATATAACAGACACCATAACAATCGGAAGACAAAAATTAATATTAGTAGTAGTAGTAAACTATAATCCCTATCAAATGATAGAAGACTCAAACCGAACTATGACAGAAACAACAGGGCAACCATTAATATAATAGAGAGAAGCTTCTATCGCTAGCAGCAGTAATGGATCCAGGCTGCTAATAATGGGAGACTTCAACCACAGGAAGGTAGACTGGGAGAAGAAAGACCCACATGGAAGGCCAGATACATGGATATCTAAACTGCTGGACGGTGCAACAATAAATTTTCTAAGCCAAGAAGTCAAGTGACCCCACAAGAACGACAAAAGATGAACTAGCTAGGCTTCATCTGATATTCGGCCTTAATGAGTCGGACATAAGGGAAGTAAAGTTGGAAGCCCTCTTGGAAACGAGTGATCACAGTGTACTGATATTTAAGTATCTGGTAGAGTTAGGAGTAATCTCCCCAGGAAAATAACTAGAAACCAAAGGGATAGTGTACAGTAAGGGGAATTATGTGGAGATGAGAAAATCCCTAAGAGACATGGGAACCAGAACTCAGAGTTTAGTCCGAACAAGACACGATGGATTAAGTCATCCGAACATATCAGGAGCCAATAAACAAGTTAATCCTGGATCAAAAGGAAAAAAAATTGATGCAAAAGAGGAATCCATGGTTTAATCGATAGTGAAGGAACTACTAAAATAACAGAACATGAGAGATCAGAGAAATATCAGAGAGCCAAGAATGAGCATGTCAGTGTGAGAAGAGAAGAAGAGACACAGTATCAAAATGCCATAGCAAATAAAGCAGTGACTTAACCAAACTGCTCCACAGTCATCTCAGTGAAAGAACATGAGATGAAACTGAGAACAGATGAGGACCGGTACACAAAGAATGGCAAAGAGGTGCGTGAAGAACTGAACAAGAGATTCGAAGAGGTCTTCACAATAGTACGAGAAATCCCTGAGCTAGGAGAGATAGCAGTCTACCAGGCGGCCATGTAAGGGGTTCGAAATTACCAGAGATAAGGTTAAGAGACATCTGTTTGACCTAGACGTAAAAAAAAATTGTTGGTAAGAACGGAAACTCACCATGAACAGGAAAAGAGTGTGCAAAAGCACTTTGCTTGCCACTCTGCATGGTGTAAGTCACTGGAAACAGAAGACCTACCAGATATGTAGAGGACAGCTAACGTAGTCCCAATATATAAAAAAAGGTGATAGGCAAGAGGCACTGAATTACAGGCCAGTGCCCTTAACTTGTGTACCATGCAAGGTGATGGAGAAAATCGTGAGAAGAGCCTAGTAGCACATCTGAAGAGAAGGGACTTCGTGACACACCACCAACATGGCAAATCCTACCTCACAGGTTTAATAGAATTCTTCGACCAGTTGACAAAGATTAAGCAAGGTAATGAAGGGTGGGCAGACTACATTTTCCTGGACGATCAGAAAGCGTTTGACACAGTACTCCATTAATCGCTGGTGGATAATTTGTAGAAAGTGGCAAGAGTAACTGATTAGATGCACGTGGATAAAGGCGTACCTGAGCAATAGGAAGCAGAGGGTTACTGTGAGGGATGAGACTTCAGAATGGCGTGATGTCACCAGCGGAGCTCCACAGGGTTCTGTACTTGGATCTATCCTGTTTCTGATATATGTAAATCATCTTCCTGAGGGTATAGACTCATCCCTCTGAATATTTGCTGACAATGTCATAACTGGAGAGACGATACACTTGTGTGTGTATGGGAAGGGGGTATACGTATGGATGTATGGGGAAAGGGAACACATGAGCATGTATTGGGATAGGGAACACTTGTGTATATAAGAGGACGGGGTACACGTGTGTGTGTGTGTGTATGGGGAGGGGGTACATGTGTATATGTATAGGGAGGGAGTACACGTGAGTATGTATGGGGAGGGGGTGCACGTGTGTATGTATGAGGAGGGAGTACATGTGTATATGTATAGGGAGGGAGTACACGTGAGTATGTATAGCGAGGGAGTACACGTGAGTATGTATGGGGAGGGGGTACACGTGTGTATGTATGAGGAGGGAGTACATGTGTATATGTATAGGGAAGGAGTACACGTGAGTATGTATAGCGAGGGAGTACACGTGAGTATGTATGGGGAGGGGGGTACACGTGTGTATGTATGGGGAGGGAGTACATGTGTATATGTATAGGGAGGGAGTACACGTGAGTATGTATGGGGAGGGGTTACACGTGTGTAAGTATGAGGAGGGAGTACATGTGTATATGTATAGGGAAGGAGTACACGTGAGTATGTATAGGGAGGGAGTACACGCGAATATGTATGGGGAGGGGAGTACACGTGTGTATGTATGGGGAGGGAGTACATGTGTATATGTATAGGGAGGGAGTATACGTGAGTATGTATGGGGGAGGGGGTACACGTGTTTATGCATGAGAATGGGGGAACGTGTATATTTATGGGGATGGGGTACTCGTGTGTATGTATGGGAAACAGAGAAGGTGTAGGCAGTGCGGAGGGGGTGTGTATGTATAGGAATGGGGGTAACAAGAGTGTATGTATGGGGAGGAGTTACAAGTGTCTATGTATTCGAAGGGAGTACACATGTGTATGCATAGGGAGGGGGGTACACATGTGTGTGTATGGAGAGACGGTAAAAGTGTGTTCCTATGGGGAGAGGGAACACTTGTGTAAGAACGGGGAGGGGGTACAAATGTGTTTGTATGGGAAAGAAGTACACGTATGGATGTTTGGGGAAGGGAACACATGAGCATGTATTGGGATATGGAACCCGTGCGTATGTATGGGAAGGCGGGTACAAGTGTGTAGGTATCGGGAAGGGTTACACATGTGTATGGTTAGGCAGGGGGGAACACCTGTGTATGTATGGGGTGGGGGGTACAAGGGTTTAAATATGGGGAAGAGGGTACATGAGTGTAGGTATGGGTCGCCGGTCGGCCGAGCGGACAGCACGCTGTACTTGTGATCCTGTGGTCCTGGGTTCGATCCCAGGCACCGGCGAGAAACAACGGGCAGAGTTTTTTTTCACCCTATGCCCCTGTTACCTAGCAGTAAAATAGGCACTTGGGTGTTAGTCAGCTGTCACGGGCTGCTTCCTAGGGGTGGAGGCCTGGTCGAGGACCGGGCCGCGGGGACACTAAAAGCCTCGAAATCATCTCAAGATAACCTCAAGATATGGGGAAGGGGGTTCAAGGGTATAGGTATGGGAAGGGGGTACAAGGGTGTAGGTATGGGGAAAGGGGTACAAGGGTATAGGTATGGGAAGGGGGTACAAGGGTGTAGGTATGGGAAGGGGGCACAAGGGTATAGGTATGGGAAGGGTATGCAAGGATGTAGGTATGGGAAGGGGGTACAAGGGTGTAGGTATGGGAAGGGGGTACAAGGGTATAGGTATGGGAAGGGTATGCAAGGATGTAGGTATGGGAAGGGGGTACAAGGGTGTAGGTATGGGAAGGGGGCACAAGGGTATAGGTATGGGAAGGGTATGCAAGGATGTAGGTATGGGAAGGGGGTACAAGGGTATAGGTATGGGAAGGGTATGCAAGGATGTAGGTATGGGAAGGGGGCACAAGGGTATAGGTATGGGAAGGGGGTACAAGGATGTAGGTATGGGAAGGGGGCACAAGGATGTAGGTATGGGAAGGGGGTACAAGGGTGTAGGTATGGGAAGGGTATGCAAGGATGTAGGTATGGGAAGGGGGCACAAGGGAATAGGTATGGGAAGGGGGTACAAGGGAATAGGTATGGGAAGGGGGTACAAGGATGTAGGTATGGGGAAGGGGGTACAAGGATGTAGGTATGGGAAGGGGGCACAAGGGTATAGGTATGGGAAGGGGGCACAAGGATGTAGGTATGGGAAGGGGGTACAAGGATGTAGGTATGGGAAGGGGGCACAAGGGTATAGGTATGGGAAGGGGGCACAAGGATGTAGGTATGGGAAGGGGGTACAAGGATGTAGGTATGGGAAGGGGGCACAAGGATGTAGGTATGGGAAGGGGGTACAAGGATGTAGGTATGGGGAAGGGGGTACAAGGATGTAGGTATGGGAAGGGGGCACAAGGGTATAGGTATGGGAAGGGGGCAGAAGGATGTAGGTATGGGAAGGGGGTACAAGGATGTAGGTATGGGAAGGGGGCACAAGGATGTAGGTATGGGAAGGGGGTACAAGGATGTAGGTATGGGAAGGGGGTACAAGGATGTAGGTATGGGAAGGGGGTACAAGGGTGTAGGTATGGGAAGGGGGCACAAGGATGTAGGTATGGGAAGGGGATACAAGGGTGTAGGTATGGGAAGGGTGCACAAGGATGTAGGTATGGGAAGGGGGTACAAGGATGTAGGTATGGGAAGGGGGTACAAGGGTGTAGGTATGGGAAGGGGGCACAAGGATGTAGGTATGGGAAGGGGGTACAAGGGTGTAGGTATGGGAAGGGGGCACAAGGATGTAGGTATGGGAAGGGGGTACAAGGATGTAGGTATGGGAAGGGGGTACAAGGGTGTAGGTATGGGGAAGAGGGTACAAGGGTGTAGGTATAGGGAAGGCGGTGAAGGAGCCGGTCGGCCGAGTGGACAGCACGCTGGACTTGTGATCCTGTGGTTCCGGGTTTGATCCCGGGCGCCGGCGAGAAACAATGGGCAGAGTTTCTTTCACCCTATGCCCCTGTTACCTAGCAGTAAAATAGGTACCTGGGTGTTAGTCACCTGTCACGGGCTGCTTCCTGAGGGTGGAGGCCTGGTCGAGGACTGGGCCGCGGGGACACTAAAGCCCCGAAATCATCTCAAGATAACCTCAAGAAGATGGGGAAGGGGGTACAAGGGTTTAGGTAAGGGGAAGGGAGTAAAAGGGTGTAGGTAAGGGGAGGGGGTACAGGGTGTAGGTAAGGGATGGGGGTAAAAGGATGTAGGTATGGGAAAGGGGTACAAGGGTGAAGGTATGGCAAGGGGTTACTAGTGCTTAACATAAACGACAACATGAAGGCTCTCTACTATGTTGCGGGTAACGACTCCTTGCACAATGACACATTTTGCCTCGGACCACAGTCAGATGTTATGTTCTGAGGTATCTTGACCTTGAGAACTTCCGTGGGTCTTTATTGTGTAACGATGTTTAAGTGGAGTCATTAATAACGTCAACAACGTGCCCTCAACAGACTCATTATCAGAGTCTTATCTCCGCCTCTACCACCAATTATCACCCAATTTCATTCAAACTGAAAGATTAAGGACACAAACAAACCTCAGTACAACCCAACTATTTGTAACGCTTACCCATGTCCCTGTGACATGGTGCCAGCAGTCAGTAACCTTACACAGGGACGAGGACCATCCCTGTGACATGGGTCCAGCTCCGAGTAAGTAGGGTAATTTATGACTACGACCGTGCATGCTACCTGCTGAACAGGTGCACAGGTGGCTCAGGTATGCCAGCTGGTGGACCAGAAGGTTCGCAGGTGCTGCGTGGTCGTAGCCATAGTGTGCTGGTTGGCTCCCAGCACATGTGTTAGGTTAGGATTTTCGAGGCTCTCGCCAACGACCGTCTGTGAGCAGTTGGATAGGTGTCCAGATGGTGTGGGTGTGAGCAGCAGGTTGTCGTCTGAGCAGGCGGGGTGCCCTTTTGTGTGTGTGTGTGTGTGTGTGTGTGTGTGTGTGTGTGTGTGTGTGTGTGTGTGTGTGTGTGTGTGTATAGAAGTTTTACTCACACAGCAGTGGAGGGGTGTCTGCAGCACTCGCCTCCTTCAGAAGTGAGTGTGCGTAGGGCTCAACTAATTGATGTGATTTCCCCTCTGTGTCCTCACCTATTTGTGCTTGCGGGGGTTGAGCTCTGGCTCTTTGGTCCCGCCTCTCAACTGTCAATCAACTGGTGTATAGGTTCCTGAGCCTATTGGGCTCTATCATATCTACACATGAAACTGTGTATGGAGTCAGCCTCTACCACATCACTTCCTAATGCATTCCATTTGTCAACCACTCTGACACTAAAGAAGTTCTTTCTAATATTTCTGTGGCTCATTTAGGCACTCAGTTTCCACCTGTGTCCCCTAGTGTGTGTGCTCCTTGTGTTAAATAGCATCTACCATAGTTTGTCTAGGTCTTCTTGAAGCCTCAAGCTGTCCTCTTCTGTCTTAATCCTTCTCATAATTTTGGCATCGTCAGCAAACATTGAGAGGAATGAGCATGGTATCTGGTTGGAGAGGTATCTGGTGATAGGGATATCTGGTGAGAGGAGTATCTGGTGAGAGGGGTATCTGATGAGAGGGGTATCTTGTGGGAGGGGTATCTGGTGGGAGGGGTATCTAGTGAGTGGAGTATCTGGTGGGAGGGGTAACAGGTGGGAGGGGTATCTGGTGAGAAAAGTATCTGGTGAGAAGGGTAACTGGTGGGAGGGGTATCTGGTGGAAGGGGTATCTGGTGAGAGAAGTATCTGGTGAGAAGGGTAACTGGTGGGAGGGGTATCTGGTGGGAGGGGTACAAGGTGAGAGGGTATTTGGTGAGAGAGGTATCTAGTGAGAGGAGTATCTGGTGGGAGAGAATCTGGTGGGAGGGATATCTAGTGGGAGAATATCTGGTGAGAGGATATCTGGTGGGAGGGGTATCTGGTGGGAGGGGTACTTGGTGGGAGGGGTATCTGGTGAGAGGGGTATCTGCTGGGAGGGGTATCAGGTGAGAAAGAATCTGGTGGAAGGGTATCTCGTGGGAGGGGTATCTTGTGAGAGGAGTATCTGGTGGGAGGGGTATCTGGTGGGAGGGGTATCTGGTGAAAAATAATCTGGTTGGAGGGGTATCTGGTAAGAGAGTTTTTGGTGGGAGTGGTATCTAATGAGAGGGTATCAGGTGAGAGTTTGTCTAGTGGGAGGGGTGTCTGGTGGGAGGGGTATCTAGTGGGAGGGGTATCTGGTGAGAGGGGTATCTGGTGGGAGGGGTATATGGTGGGAGGGGTATCTGGTGTGAGGTGTATCTGGTGGGAGGGTTATCTTTTGGGAGGGGTATCTGGTGAGACGGTATCTGGTGGGAGGGGAATCTGGTGAGACGGTAACTGGTGCGGGGGTATCTGGTGGGAGGGGTATCTGGTGGGAGGGGTATCTGGTGAGAGGGGTATCTGGTGAGAGGGTTATCTGGTGGGAGGGGTATCTGGTGAGAGGGTTATCTGGTGGGAGGAGTATCTGGTGGAAGGGGTAAGGATGCGGTGGGAGGGTGTTCTTGTGTGAGGGATGGCAATGTTGTGGTGGAGGCTGAGGTCAGGTGTGGACCACACCTTCCTGAACATCATGTGTTCTGTAAGATGATCACCCCTCCTCTCCCACCCACTCTCCTTGCTCCGTAGCCCCCCTCCTCTCCCACCCCCTCTCCTTGCTCCGTAGCCCCCCTCCTCTCCCACCCCCTCTCCTTGCTCCGTAGCCCCCCTCCTCTCCCACCCCCTCTCCTTGCTCCGTAGCCCCCCTCCTCTCCCACCCCCTCTCCTTGCTCCGTAGCCCCCCTCCTCTCCCACCCCCTCTCCTTGCTCCGTAGCCCCCCTCCTCTCCCACCCCCTCTTCTTGCTTCCTGTCCCCCCCCCCCTGTCTCCCAAACCTCAGTTGTGTCTTTCCTGGCCGCAACATCAATTATTTCCCCCGCCAACACCAGGCTGACTCCACTCCCTCCATGTTGGGGTTCTACGCCTGTCAACCTCTGAAGGGTTATTAGGGCAGCCGCAACTGATTACTGACCAGCCGTCAAGGAAGCTATAGTTGCAAAGCCGCAGTAAACCATATGTATATGCACTGAAAAGTTCTATTCACCTGGGCTCTAGGAGACTCGAGCAGCGAACCCCACGCGTGGAAGGCCGATGGTCTATCGACCGAGTTATAGAGTATTTATAAGACGTGGATCTGAGCATGAATGGTCCCCAAGCTGGGGACATCTGGTAACAGATGGTCACGGAGAGCTGTTGGGAATTGGGTTAAGGGTCAGACGACTTCCAACTCTTTTTTACAGTCAGTGTGGTCTTGTGGTTAAAGTACTAGACACGCCTAGGGGCATGGAGGCTCTGGTTGTCCGGGTTCGAATCCCTCAGTGGTCAAGAGCTTTCTCGCAGTACCCGGCCACGCGTTGCTGAGGCTCAGCAACACATATGTATTGCTGAGCAACAGCAACCTTCCCTATCCTCCAGTCCTCCCAACCATTCCCACTCCACCGTCCCCTCGTCCTCCCCACCGTTCCCACTCCACTATCCACTCTTCCTTCCCACCATGCCCCACTCCCCTGTCCATTTGTCCTCCCCACCATTCTCCATTCCCCCTTCCCATCGTCCTCGCCATCCCACACTTCCCCGTCCCCTCGTCCTTCCACACCATTACCCCCTCCCTTCTCCCCCTCGTCCTCCCCACCATCTCTCACTTCCGTCCCCGCGTCATCCCCTCCATTCTCCACTCCCTCGTCTGACGCCTTCCCAAATGGGCTGATGTTCCCATCAGAAAACTGGGAACATCAAATGATCTGATGTTCCCATCACTGAAATATAAGAAAAACAGTTAAAAAATTAAATGAAAATATGAAAAAAATATATAAATGAACTTTACTCATGAAATGAACGGTTTGGTAAACAAAACAGCTCAATTCCAACGCAATTCAAACAAAATAATTCAATCAAAATGAAAATAAATCAAAATCTATGAAAATTCAATTTATCAATGCAATCAGAAACATTGAAATGGAATTGTAACATATCTAGTATAGCATGTGTATTGCTCACACATGCAACAGAGGGCGCTGTTTTTCAAGAAAAGCATAGTTGTACCTGTCACAGATGTGGCATCTATACTTATACTTACGAAATCAACGGTATGGTAAACAGCACAGTTCAATTCCAACACAATATTACACAAAATATTTCACTAAAAAAGGAAATAAATTGAAATCTATGAAAATAAAATTTATCAATGCAATCGGAAACATTGAAATGGAATTTGTGACATATTTAGTATAGCGTGTATGTTGCCATTATGTGCAACAGATGACGCTGTTTTTCAAAAAAGGATGTTTTTACCTGTTATAGGGGTGGCATCTATATAGTAGGTATATGAAAAGATGCGCCTATTCGAATGCAACGTTGTGTTAAAATTTCAAGGCAATCGGTGAAGAGCTTTCGGAGATTACATCGCGTGTTGCCCTTACGTCCAATAGATGGCGCTGTTTTTCAGAAAACGCAAGTTTTTCCCTGTCAGAAGTGAGGCATGTATATAGTAGATATATAAAATGACGCGTCTATTCGAATGCTACATCGTGTCAAAATTTTAAAGCAATCGGTAAAGAGGTTTTGAAGATTTACCTCACATGAAAAACACAGTGTTTCATAAAAAAACATGTTTTTTTTACCCTCACAGACGTGACATCTATATAGTATGTATATAAAAACCTGCTCGGATGCGATTGGAACGTTGTGTGAAAATTTCAAAGCAATCAGTGAAGAACTTTCGGAGATTAGCGATTTTGAACAAACGAACATTTATAAATATATATATATATATATATATATATACATCTATATATATATATATATATATATATATATATATATATATATATATATATATATATATATATATATATATATATATATATATATATATATATGTTGTACCTAGTAGCCAGAATGCACTTTTCAGCCTACTATGCAAGGCCCGATTTGCCTAACAAGCCAAGTTTTCCTGAATTAATATATTTTCTCTAATTTTTTTGTTATGAAATGATAAAGCTACCCATTTCACTATGTATGAGGTCAATTTGTTTTTATTGGAGTTAAAATTAAAGTAGATATATGACCGAATCAAACCAACCCTACCTAACCTAACCTAACCTATCTTTATAGGTTAGTTCGCCAGTCTGTACGTGGGTGTGGGTATCTGGCTAATGATTGGCCGAAGTGGGTTTCCAGGCTTGTGCGTCTTGACATTTCCACACGCATATCCAGGTTTATATTCCCCAATGATCTTTGGCAGGTGGAGTCCGGATTTCTTGGCGTTCACAGTTTCGATCAGTTTGTTGACCTTTGCTTTTAATTCGGCTGTAGTGTCCTTCGTTACCCTTTGGAACTTAGTTTCGTCAGAGAGTATGATGTTCATTTTCGCCAGATATTCGTCTTTTTTAAGAATGACATATATTGGCGACTTGTCACCTCTCCTGACAACTATCTCCTTGTTCTCACGAAGGCTTTTAGCTGCCGCTTTAAGCTCGGGGGACAGTATGGTGCTTCTGTAGTTGCCTCGATTCTTTCCTCCTTCTGCAATAAGTTCTGCTTGTAAGGTATCTTTGGTAGTGACCTTCTTTTGTGTCTCGAGGTCGAATATGTCGTCCAACAGAATTTCCAACTCTACTTTCCGGGCCATCTCACTCGGTCTGGACATAACATGACAGTTTATGCCCAGATTTAGGAGAGTGACTTGGTCCTCAGTGAGGTTAATTCCTGCAAGGTTCAGGAAGCCATCTCTTGGTCGTGGAATTGCCTATACCCCCTATTAGACTATTTTACAGGAACTTCTTTTCCACAGCTCATAAAACGGAGGAAAGGGTCCTGAAAGATATTGTTAATAGAAACGTTATCCCTACAGACAAAAATCAGAGGATACAACTGACGATTTACTATAAAACCAGAAAAACGGCCAGCCTACTCATGAGAAACTCTCCAGACACAAAACAGAACGCTTTAAAAGAGACTAATGTCGTCTATGCCTTCAAATGCCCTCTTGGGGACTGTAAGCTCCAAAAAACCCAGTATATAGGCAAGACAACAACATCTCTTTCTAGGCGTTTAACGATGCATAAGCAACAGGGCTCCATTAAGGAACATATAATCTCTTCCCACAACCAAACCATCGCCAGAGAAATCCTAGTAAACAACACAGAAATCATCGATAGATACAGCGATAGCAGGCGGCTTGACGTTTGCGAGGCACTACACATCAAGAAGTCAACACCAGCAATCAACAGCCAATTATTGCACAACTATATTCTACCCACCTCAAGACTCCGCTCCAATATAGAAGCATCAAGAAATATGGACCAATAGGCTTTCTACAAACACTTCTATTCAATATCCATTGTTTCGTGTTCTGTATTGTGTTGATGAAATTAATACCCTATTAATACTCTTGTTCTGTCTTGTGTTGATGAAATTAATACCCTATTAATACCACATCTTGTTCTGTCTTGTGTTAATGCCACATCACCCCTTCCACCTCACTCAAATGTAGATATAAAATCGGAGATGCGTAAGTTCTATTCAGTTGTGTATTTGTGAACTAAAGTCTTTGAAAATGTAATAAGTTTTACGAAACGCGCTCGTGTCGCGTCAGACTAGAAATAAAAATGAATTTTGGAGAATTGATTTTTGATTTACCTCCAACAGTGAAACGAAATGTACGAAAGATTGAGAAAATTCGTGTTAGAATTATTAATCTTACTTTTTCGGTCATATTTAATAATATATATATATATATATATATATATATATATATATATATATATATATATATATATATATATATATATATATATATTTATAAAATTTGTGAGGGTACCACCTCTGGTGCCAATGTGGGGACCCATAGCCTCGGAGAAGAAAATAAAAAGTACTCAGAGGAGACCTTGTGGTTTCTCACTGAACACTAATATTATCTTCTCCTACCACCCCTATTCTTTTGTATGTACACATATATATTTACTTTATTTGAACTTTGTTACAAAAATGGAGTTACATATGGGTTACAAAGATGGTTATCATAGGTTGTCGAGTTCCTCCAGCTCCTCAGATGGCGGGCAGGAACCCTGGATGCAGTGCGCATTTCCCCTCTGTATCGCCACACTGAGGCGCTGGAAAAGAAAGCTTGCAGCTCTTGGGTCCCTTGTTGTTTCAATGAGCCTAGAACCCAGTTCCTTCAAAAATCTGGTAGCACTTTTACCCCAGGCGCCGAGTGTCTCAGAAGCAATGGGGACAAAATTGTAGTGGTGATCCAGTTCTCTATACTTACGGGATTTGGCCGCTTCCCTGTGGGTGGCAGCGCCACCTGGCTGTGCAACACTGAGGTTAATGTAGGTGTTAGCCAGGGTTGATACGCACGTGTAGTCTCATACCAACTGCTTGCCATTCTTCCAGGGGTTCACTGTGATACCATCCGGGCGACCAATAAGAGCATCAGAGTTACGGGGCGTTAGGTAACAGGGCTCTCTTTCAGCTGGGCATCCAGCTATGGTGAGGCTCCTCTTGATGATGTCGTTAACTTTACTGTGCCTCGAGTGCCATCCCCCTGTGCTTTGGCAAAGTAGGCCATGGTGGCCGTACCTGTCAGCCACCACCTCGCCGCAAATACACCTATATCTGGTGTGGATTGGGGCAGCAAGGCGGAGGGCCACAGCAATTCGGAGGGCGTGTGGTGTGAGATGTGTGCCAGTTGCCGACATTGGGGTTGCTAACAGGAAATCCCCTGCATGTGGTGCTGCTACTGCTGTGAGGCGAGCAATGTCGTGTTGTGTTGTTGCAGCACCCAGGCATATATATATATATATATATATATATATATATATATATATATATATATATATATATATATATATATATATATATATATATATATATATATATATATATATTATATATATATATATATATATATATATATATATATATATATATATATATATATATATATATATATATTATTAAATATGACCGAAAAAGTAAGATTAATAATTCTAACACGAGTTTTCTCAATATTTCTTATGTTTCTTGTTTCTTTTCACTGTCGATGGTAACTGAAAAATCAGTTCTCCAAAATTCAATTTTATTTCTAGTCTGACGCGACACTTGAACGCGTTTCGTAATAACTTATTACATTTTCAAAGACTTTAGTTTACACACACATAACTATAACCTGCAAACACTAAACAGAGTTCTACTATGCTATAATTTAAACAGCTTTCATCTTATATACCTGCATTTGGGTGAGGTGATATGTTACAACAGTTTTGGATGAGGTGAACAAAACTTTCAACACAAGACAGAACACGAAACAATGGGTATAAATTTGGTAAATTAAATGGAAAAATGGAAGTAACTGCAAAGAGCCTATTGGCCCATATTTCTTGATGCTTCTATATTGGTGCGGGGTCTTGAAGTGGGTAGAATATAGTTGTGCATTAATTGGCTGTTAATTGCTGGTGTTGACTTCTTAATGTGTAGTGCCTCGCAGATGTCAAGCCGCCTGCTATCGCTGTATCTATCGATGATTTCTGTGTTGTTTGTTAAGATTTCTCTGGTGATGGTCTGGTTGTGGGAAGAGATTATATGTTCCTTAATGGAGCCCTTAATGTACCCCAAAGGTAATTACCTGTAAATCTTAGGTAAGGCTAGCCTCAAGCATCTGTCCAACCTCACGCAAACAGACACACATTCACATTTATAGATCAATATGTATAAATTAAAGAATGTCTGTGAGCTTGGAGCTAGCTTACCCAATTTCTTACATTAACTGGAGATGGGTTTTGCAATATTATGATAATTAAACTGATTTTTCGAACTTAAATTTAGTTTATCTTTTAATTTGTTCTGTATAGAGTGTACGTTTAAAAATTAACAATCTAAATAATCTAACCATCATACGTTTCCTGTAATTAGCTGAAATAGTGGAGTGCTTGGTGCCGTGTGGAGGGGTTACTGGGGGTTGTGGGATGAGTGAGGGATATCATGTGAGCCAACGTGGGCAGCCACCTGCAGCCCGACACCATGAGTGTGAAGCAGGATCCTTACCCTTCCACACACCACCGCTCTGCAGATATAAATAGATATATAGAGAGAAGCGGAAGACAGACTCCTCCCTCCGATTTCGTCTCTCAGATCACAGAACGAGAGAGAGAGAGAGAGAGAGAGAGAGAGAGAGAGAGAGAGAGAGAGAGAGAGAGAGAGAGAGAGAGAGAGAGAGAGGGAGAGAGAGGAGAGAGAGAGAGAGAGAGAGAGAGAGAGAGAGAGAGAGAGAGAGAGAGAGAGAGAGAGAGAGAGAGAGAGAGAGAGAGAGAGAGAGAGAGAGGGAGAGAGAGAGAGAGAGAGAGAGAGAGAGAGAGAGAGAGAGAGAGAGAGAGAGAGAGAGAGAGAGAGAGAGAGAGAGAGAGAGAGAGAGAGAGAGGGAGAGAGAGAGGGAGAGAGAGAGAGAGAGAGAGAGAGAGAGAGAGAGAGAGAGAGAGAGAGAGAGAGAGAGAGAGAGAGAGAGAGAGAGAGAGAGGGAGAGAGAGAGAGAGAGAGAGAGAGAGAGAGAGAGAGAGAGAGAGAGAGAGAGAGAGAGAGAGAGAGAGAGAGAGAGAGAGAGAGAGAGAGAGAGAGAGAGAGAGAGGGAGAGGGAGAGGGAGAGAGAGAGAGAGAGAGAGAGAGAGAGAGAGAGAGAGAGAGAGAGAGAGAGAGAGAGAGAGAGAGAGAGAGAGAGAGAGAGAGAGAGAGAGAGAGAGAGAGTATTCCCTTCAAGAACGGACTATAAGAATATTTTTTGTTAATTTTGCCCCCGAGGGGCGAGTTTATTGGACAGCGCCACTTATCTTGTGAGTGGACACACCGCCATAGCAGCATGTACAACACTCCTCAATAGGAAGAAAACTCGCTTGGTTGTTCATCCTGTCACTTGTACCCAGACACAGCTGGGATTTACTTAAATGTCTCAAGTGAACAGCTTCTCAAACCGGAAGATTAACATCTGTCAACCCCTAAAATCTTACGTTATCTTGCCAGTGCAAAATGGAGGAATCTTTTAAGAACATTGCCAATATTTGACAAATAGTGTTTTCATAACTCCAGCAATGTGGGGTTTATTAGTCTACACATGTTTCTAATGTCTCTCAGGTGTTCACATTCACGTAGATAGTGGTCAAAGCGGTGTCCTTCACTCTCATCACAGATTCTGCAACTTCGCTGATCAACTGTTGTTTCCATTCCGAATCTCCATGGACATTGGTATCCAAGACGGTTTCTCGCTATTACTGATTCTCTCCCGCGTCTGCCTCCTCTTCGTCCAAGAGTAGCCCTCAATGGAGCAGAATCCGAAAGCTAGTATTCCACTGGGTAGTGTCTTTGGCCCTCTGCTGTCGAATGTTTATTTTGGGTTTTCTTCCTATTGGGGAGTGTTGTACATGCTGCTATGGCGGTGTGTCCACTCACAGGATGAGTGGCGCTGCCCAATAAATTCGCCCCTCGGGGCAAAATAAAAAAAATTATTTCAACGATCTACTTCATTTCATTCCTGAAGCTCAAGCCTCTGCTGATGACTGCACTCTAACCTTCACATACAGAAAGGAAGAAATGCCAACTGCTGCAAGAATCATCAATCACCAACTTTCACATTTGCGGCTGAGAAGACACAAGCGATGAGGATAACTAGACTGCACATGGTAAATCGAACAGGCTTGCGATTTGACAGGCCAGGGTGGCAAAACCCAAGAGTTCAGAGATGAAATTAATCGACTCTTCAATAACAGTGAAGAGCCACATGCTTAACCTAGCTTAAAAGGCAGTCAGGAAACTTACAGTTCTACGGCGCATCTCACACCTTCTTAACAGCAACGGATGCAAAACCTGATATTAAGCACAAGTTCGCACTCATCTAGAGTATGCACCCCTTTCCTGGATCGCCGGACCCCATCATTTATCAGACTGTTGGACACAGTGGGGAGATGGACAAGAAGGCTCCTCTCTAGTCTTGACCAGGTCTTGTGGGAACGGTCTGAACATCAGAGCCAGCAACACCGTCGTGACGTTGGTGGTTTTACTGTTATGTACAAGCCCAACATCCTCAAAGTTCCGCACCTGGCCTAACTCCGTGGAGTACCAGTAGTTGCCACCCGTAGCACTAAGCTCTCAACCTTCAACAGTCTCAGGCTGGAAGTGTCTTTCTCAAGAACATCACTCTATCGGCGATCATTCACTCCAAGGCTGACTCACCTCGGGAATTTGTTCGTTCAACAGGTTGATACACGGGAGATAAGGTCAACTGATCACGTAACGGCTCTGGCACATAGGTGGCTACAGGCTCATCCTGTTCCTTATATGATTGTTACCTAATCTTCGTAATGAATAAAGGCTATTCCTACCGATGCATATAACAGGCTCATGAAATAAATGGACCTCTTGGAGTAGGTTTCAACTTAGCTGAGGTTGGATTACAGCTCTTTCTTGCAGTTTCACTGGAGTCCTTATATGATAGTTCCTTTATGATAGTTCTCTATGTGATAGTTCCCTATGTGATAGTACCCTGTGTGATAGTTTCAAAGTACATTCTCATGAAATAAATGAGTTTCTAGGAGCAGGCTTCAGATAAGCTGAGGCTTTATAACTGCTCTTGCTTGCAGTTTCACTAGGTACGTCAATTGACAGCCTTTATGAACCCTAGTTTTAGTTTTAAAAGAGAGAGAAAATGAGAGAGTGAGAGAGACAGAGATAGAGACAGAGACAGAGACAGACAGAAACAATAACAGATCATATTTTGCTTATTTCACTACCAAGTCCCGAACATTTTCAAAGGCCGACAGACATACAGACTTACAGAGGACAGACACACAGAAAGATCGACAGCTATACAGATATAGATACATACACAAAGACATACAAACAGACAAACAAACAGAAATACAGACAGACACACATATTGTCAAAGCTACAGACAGCCTGAGCGACGGGGACAGGAAAACAGACAAAGGAATTTGAGAAACACAAACTGAGACATTAAGACAGACAGTGACAGACAGGCTGACAGAGGGGCAGATATATATGTACATTTGATATATAAACCACATTTTTCAAATGTGGTTTTTTACCTTGGATCAGTGTTTTTGTGATCATTGTTGTGTGTGTGTATATATATATATATATATATATATATATATATATATATATATATATATATATATATATATATATATATATATATATATATATATATATATATATATACATATATATGCGAACAAGCCTGAATGGTCCCCAGGATTATATGCAACTGAAAACTCACACCCCAGAAGTGACTCGAACCCATACTGCCAGGAGCAAAGTAGGTATCTAGGAATTAGACAGCTGTTATGGGCTGCTTCCTGTGTGTGTGTGTGTACTCACCTAGTTGTGTTTGCGGGGGTTGAGCTCTGGCTCTTTGGTCCCGCCTCTCAACCGTCAATCAACAGGTGTACAGATTCCTGAGCCTATCGGGCTCTGTCATATCTACACTTGAAACTGTGTATGGAGTGAGCCTCCACCACATCACCCCCTAATGCATTCCATTTGTCAACCACTCTGACACTAAAAAAGTTCTTTCTAATATCTCTGTGGCTCATTTGGGCACTCAGTTTCCACCTGTGTCCCCTTGTGCGTGTTCCCCTTGTGTTAAATAGACTGTCTTTATCTACCCTATCAATCCCCTTCAGAATCTTGAATGTGGTGATCATGTCCCCCCTAACTCTTCTGTCTTCCAGCGAAGTGAGGTTTAATTACCGTAGTCTCTCCTCGTAGCTCATACCTCTCAGCTCGGGTACTAGTCTGGTGGCAAACCTTTGAACCTTTTCCAGTTTAGTCTTATCCTTGACTAGATATGGACTCCATGCTGGGGCTGCATACTCCAGGATTGGCCTGACATATGTGGTATACAAAGTTCTGAATGATTCTTTACACAAGTTTCTGAATGTCGTTCGTATGTTGGCCAGCCTGGCATATGCCGCTGATGTTATCCGCTTGATATGTGCTGCAGGAGACAGGTCTGGCGTGATATCAACCCCCAAGTCTTTTTCCTGCTCTGACTCCTGAAGAATTTCCTCTCCCAGATGATACCTTGTATCTGGCCTCCTGCTCCCTACACCTATCTTCATTACATTACATTTGGTTGGGTTAAACTCTAACAACCATTTGTTCGACCATTCCTTCAGCTTGTCTAGGTCTTCTTGAAGCCTCAAACAGTCCTCTTCTGTTTTAATCCTTCTCATAATTTTAGCATCGTCCGCAAACATTGAGAGAAATGAATCGATACCCTCCGGGAGATCATTTACATATATCAGAAACAAGATAGGACCGAGTACAGAGCCCTGTGGGACTCCACTGGTGACTTCACGCCAATCGGAGGTCTCACCCCTCACCGTAACTCTCTGCTTCCTATTGCTTAGATACTCCCTTATCCACTGGAGCACCTTACCAGCTACACCTGCCTGTCTCTCCAGCTTATGTACCAGCCTCTTATGCGGTACTGTGTCAAAGGCTTTCCGACAATCCAAGAAAATGCAGTCCGCCCAGCCCTCTCTTTCTTGCTTAATCTGTGTCACCTGATCGTAGAATTCTATCAAGCCTGTAAGGCAAGATTTACCCTCCCTGAATCCATGTTGGCGATTTGTCACGAAGTCCCTTCTCTCCAGATGTGTTACCAGGTTTTTTCTCACGATCTTCTCCATCACCTTGCATGGTATACAAGTCAAGGACACTGGCCTGTAGTTCAGTGCCTCTTGTCTGTCGCCCTTTTTGTATATTGGGACCACATTCGCCGTCTTCCATATTTCTGGTAGGTCTCCCGTCTCTAGTGATTTACTATACACTATGGAGAGTGGCAAGCAAAGTGCCTCTGCACACTCTTTCAGTACCCATGGTGAGATCCCATCTGGACCAACCGCCTTTCTAACATCCAGATAACCGTGTGTGTGTGTGTATGTGTGTGAGTGGAAAAAAAAGTTGATTGATTCATAATTGAAAGGGCCCAAAGAGCGAGAGCTCAACCCCCTCATGCACAACTAGGTGAGTACAACTAGGTGAGTACAACTAGGGTGAGAACACACATTCGCACACACACACACACACACACACACACACACACACACACACACACACACACACACACACACACACACACACACACACACACACACACACATACGGGAATTAAACCTCACTTCGTTGGAAGACAGAAGAGTTAGGGGGGACATGATCACCACATTCAAGATCCTCAAGGGAATTGACAGGGTTGATAAAGACAGGCTGTTTAACACAAGGGGCACACGCACTAGGGGACACAGGTGGAAACTGAGTGCCCAAATGAGCCACAGAGATATTAGAAAGAACTTTTTTAGTGTCAGAGTGGTTGACAAATGAAATGCATTAGGAAGTGATGTGGTGGAGGCTGACTCCATACACAGTTTCAAGTGTAGATATGATAGAGCCCAATAGGCTCAGGAACCTGTACACCTGTTGATTGACAGTTGAGAGGCGGGACCAAAGAGCCAGAGCTCAACCCCCGCAAGCACAACTAGGTGAGTACAACTAGGTGAGTACACACACACACACACAGCCTACCTGTGACGACGCGTGAAAGAGACCTGGGGGTGGACGTAACACCTAATCTATCTCCTGAGGCACATATAAATAGGATAACGACAGCAGCGTACTCTGCACTGGCAAAAGTTAGAACATCATTCAGAAACCTAAGTAAGGAGGCATTTAGGGCGCTTTACACTGCCTACGTGAGGCCAGTCTTAGAGTATGCCGCCTCATCATGGAGTCCCCATCTGAAGAAGCATATAATGGAACTGGAAAAAGTTCAGAGGTTTGCAACGAGACTCGTCCCAGAGCTACGAGGGATGGGGTATGAGGAGCGCCTGAGGGAACTGTGCCTTACGACACTAGAAAGAAGAAGGGAGAGGGGGGACATGATAGGAACGTATAAGATACTCAGAGGGATTGACAGAGTGGACATAGACGAAATGTTCACACGGAATAGTAACAGAACGAGGGGACATGGATGGAAGCTTGAAACTCAGATGAGTCACAGAGATGTTAGGAAGTTTTCTTTTAGCGTGAGAGTAGTGGGAAAATGGAATGCACTTCAGGAACAGGTTGTGGAAGCAAATACTATTCATAATTTTAAAACCAGGTATGATAGGGAAATGGGACAGGAGTCATTGCT
Source organism: Procambarus clarkii (assembly GCF_040958095.1). Lineage (NCBI taxonomy): Eukaryota > Metazoa > Arthropoda > Malacostraca > Decapoda > Cambaridae > Procambarus > Procambarus clarkii. The sequence continues at coordinate 2,522,656 of NC_091230.1, read as the reverse complement.
GTAAACAACCGATGCTCGAAAGGCGGGATCCAAGAGTCAATGCTCGATCCTGCAGACACAACTCGGTGAGTACACACACACACACACACACACACACACACACACACACACACACACACACACACACACACACACACACACACACACACAGGGGATGAACCAACCTTGCTTGATCTGATATTTACCCTTAATGAGTCGGATATAAGGGAAGTTAAGTTGGAAGCCCCCTTGGGAATGAGTGATCATAGTGTATTGAGCTTTGAGTACTTGGTTGAGCTGGGAATTATCACCCCCAAAAAAGAACTGGGAACCAAAGGGCTGGCGTACCGAAAGGGAAACTATGAGGAAATGAATAAATTCCTATGGGATTTACAATAGAACGGGGAGATGTCGCGGCGCTAGAAGAGGTGGCAGCAAACCAGGTGACCTTGGATAGGTTCGAAATTACAAGAGATGAGGTCAAGAAGCACCTATTGGAGCTGGATGTGAGAAAAGCTGTTGGGCCGGATGGAATCTCGCCATGGGTATTGAAAGAGTGTGCAGGAGCACTTTGCCTACCACTCTCCATAGTGTATAGAAGGTCACTGGAAACGGGGGACCTACCAGAAATATGGAAGACTGCTAATGTAGAACCAATATACAAAAAGGGTGACAGACAAGAGGCACTGAACTACAGCCTAGTGTCCTTAACTTGTATACCATGCAAGGTGATGGAGAAGATTGTGAGAAAAAACCTAGTAACACATCTGGAGAGAAGAGACTTCGTGACAACCCATCAACATGGGTTCAGGGAGGGTAAATCTTGCCATACAGGATTGATAGAATTCTACGATCAGATGACAAAGATTAAACAAGAAAGAGATGGGTGGGCCGGACTGCATTTTTTTTGGACTGTCGGAAAGCCTTTGACACAGTACCCCATAAAAGGTTGATGCATAAGCTAGAGAAACAGGCAGGAGTAACTGGTAGGGCGCTCCAGTGGATAAGGGAGTACCTAAACAATAGGAAGCAGAGAGTTACAGTGAGGGGTGAGACCTCAGACTGGCGTGAAGTCACCAGTGGAGTCCCACAGGGCTCTGTACTTGGATCTATCCTGTTTCTGATATACGTAAATGATCTCCCAGAGGATATAGACTCATTCCTCTCAATGTTTGCTGACGACGCCAAAATTATGAGAAGGATTAAGACAGAGGAGGACAGCTTGAGGCTTCAAGAAGACCTGGACAAGCTGCAGGAATGGTCGAACAAATGGCTGTTAGAGTTTAATCCAAGCAAATGTAATGTAATGAAGATAGGGGTAGGAAGCAGGAGACCAGATACAAGGTATCACTTGGGAGATGAAATACTTCAAGAGTCAGAGAGAGAGAAAGACCTGGGGGTTGATATCACGCCAGACCTGTCCCCTGAAGCTCATATCAAGTGGATAACAGCAGCAGCATATGCCAGGTTGACTAACATAAGAACGGCATTTAGAAACTTGTGTAAGGAATCTTTCAGAACATTATATACCACATATGTCAGCCCAATCCTGGAGTATGCGGCACCAGCATGGAGTCCATATCTAGTCAAGCATAAGACTTAAAATGGAAAAGGTTCAAAGGTTTGCCACCAGACTAGTACCCGAGCTGAGAGGTATGAGCTACGAGGAGAGACTACGGGAATTAAACCTCACTTCGTTGAAAGACAGAAGAGTTAGGGGGGACATGATCACCACATTCAAGATCCTCAAGGGAATCGACAGGGTTGATAAAGACAGGCTGTTTAACACAAGGGGCACACGCACTAGGGGACACAGGTGGAAACTGAGTGCCCAAATGAGCCACAGAGATATTAGAAAGAACTTTTTTAGTGTCAGAGTGGTTGACAAATGGAATGCATTAGGAAGTGATGTGGTGGAGGCTGACTCCATACACAGTTTCAAGTGTAGATATGATAGAGTCCAATAGGCTCAGGAACCTGTACACCTGTTGATTGACAGTTGAGAGGCGGGACCAAAGAGCCAGAGCTCAACCCCCGCAAGCACAACTAGGTGAGTACAACTAGGTGAGTACACACAAACACACACACACACACACAGTTCAGAGGTATGCCGCTAGAGTAGTCCCAGAACTAAGAGGCATGAGTTACGAGGAAAGGCTGAGAGAAATGCACCTTACGACACTGGAAAACAGAAGAGTAAGGGGAGACATGATCACAACCTACAAAATCCTCAGGGGAATCGACCGGGTAGACAAGGATAAACTATTCAACACTGGTGGTACACGAACAAGGGGACAAAGGTGGAAACTGAGCATCCACATGAGCCACAGGGACGTTAGAAAGAACTTTTTCAGTGTCAGAGTAGTTAACAGATGGAATGCATTAGGCAGTGATGTGGTGGAGGCTGACTCCATACACAGTTGCAACTGTAGATATGATAGAGCCCAGTAGGCTCAGGAACACCACAGACCACAAGACAAGAAAACAGACCGAAAACCTAGATCAGGCTCTCTGCACCCAGCTTGGGTAAACATTGGGCAGCAACGTCTAGAGCCATGATTTACCGCATAAAGGTCCGGTTTCGTGACGAAACCACTTACACCGGACCCCAATTACTAAGGAAAATCGTCGACATCACGAATGCAGCCCCGTTGGACATCCGTGACGATGCTGACGGCGCTGTACTTCTTTATTCAAGCGAGCAAGCTCTGGAGCAACTGTTTGCACCAGAACACCAGGACGCCCTACGAAACTCCAACCTGATCATCACTCCTAACCGTCGCTACTTGGCTGAACGAACCATCTTCGTCAGCCACACGAGTGTCTACATCGCCACCCAGGACCCTGGTACCATACTTGATAGTATCAACACCAGAAACCCGGCTCTGACTGCAGCTACAGTCAAGGTCATCAAGAACAACGACAACCCTAGGCCTACTCTCAAGGTCACCTTCACAACAGCTGCTGCAGCGACCCAAGCTGTGGAAAATGGATTTAGATGTCTGGATATTTCCATCACACCTGACACTATAAAGAAGGAACGTTACTACAACATTCGCCAGTGCTTTAAGTGCTACAAGTACGATCATGATACCAAGAACTGCCAACAAGCAGAGGTTAAATGCAGCATTTGTACCCAGGATCATCACTTCAAAACCTGCCGGTCAACCACCAAACTGTGCCTCAATTGTGGAGGAGCTCACATCGCCGTCTCCATGGACTGCCAAGTACGACTAGATGAAATAAATAAAACAGTAACTGCCAACCCAACAACCAATCAGCCGGCGAGCTTCAATATCCAAGCTACATCGTTTCCAGTGCTTCCCAACGCTTCTGCTCCTGCTACACAGACGTCCACACCAGGCCAGACCACCCCCCAATGGGGACCCAGGACACAGGCGACTGCAGCTCAGCCAACCAACTTGACTGTCAACCAATCAGCGGCCTCGACCAACACCACTCTCATCCCATGCCTGATCAGTGTAGCTGAGAGAGAGGCGGGAACAGACAACGCAAAATACGTGAGAGTACTCAACAGGCTGCTCGCCCAGAACAACCTGCCTACAATGTTGATACCAGCAGACCTATTTCAACATCACAACGCTGCCTCAACCCAAACAGACGAAATTCCAACACCAACAGTAACCGCAGTCATACCGCAACCACCACCACCGGAGTCGAACCCAGCACAAGTCACCCAGGCAACAGCATCCACCCAGACTACCTCCACAGCAGACCAGTCAACCTCATCACCTGCCCCCACCAGCCGGGGACGGAGGAAAAGGAGAGCAAAAAGTCAGCAAGTGGAATCAGAATCAGATTTAGAACCAGAACCAGCACCAGAGTTCCTAGAAGCCTCGGCTGAGACCTTCACATATGAGGCCCCAGACTTCGACCTAAACCCAAGCAAATCAAGCAAGAAAAAGCCCTGCTATGGACTTTACCTCAATCACGGTGGCACTTTCAACGGCAATCGAAGCACAAGAATGGTCATTGCCTTAGAATGCAACAGAATCATCAACCAGCTCAAGACCTGCATTCCTTACCCTGTGTTTGTCCACCACGAGACCGTGGAACATTATGTAGACCTCTGCGCTCTGGAGAGTGAATACATCGACCCTAAATTCGACTTCAAGAGGGGACAAGTGGCCTTCCTGGAAGAAGATGAAGACCCGACGGGAACACCAATACCACCGCTATCATTTGGGAAGTACATGCGAATACCTCCTGGCCAAGACACCACCAAGCAACAGTGAACTTACCTCTCACCACCTCAATAAGGAAGACGCCACCTCCAAGCCAGACAGACCACCTCAAGTGAACCAGGACGACATCACCCTGCCCCACCACTAGCCTCCTGCCGCCCAAGAAGAACTTAAGCTACAGGCTTTCACTGAAAAAACATCTCCAATCCAAGGTGGACAGGCCACCGAACTTTCAAGCCTCCTCTCTCCACATCCAAATCCTCTTCCAATAATTTCAGCGCCCCATCCTTATTCCTCCCACATCCTTTCCAAGCTCTTTGGACATCAAGCCAAGCCAAGCTCAGGAATCTGTACACCAGTTGATAGACAGTTTAGAGGCGGGACCAAAGAGCCAAAACTCAACCCCCGCAAGCACAAATAGGTGAGTACACACACACACGCACACTCACGTCCCTGGAAGACAGAAGAGTAAGGGGAGACATGATAACCACCTACAAAATTCTCAGGGGAATTGACGGTGGACAAAGACAAAGTCTTTAGCACGGGCAGAACAGAAACAAGAGGACACAAGGGGTGGAAAATGAGTACTCAAATGAGCAACAGAGACATTAGAAAGAACTTTTTTAGTGTCAGAGTGGTTGACAAATGGAATGCATTAGGCAGTGATGTGGGGAGGCTGACTCCATACACAGTTTCAAATGTAGATATGATAGAGCCCAGTAGGCTCAGGAACCTGACCAGTTGATTAACAGTTGAGAGGCGGGACCAAAGAGCCAGAGCTGAAACCCCGCATTTTGCAGAGGCAAATGACGAGGAAGGAGAGATTGAGGGCAGCAAAAGCAAGGAGGGAGCGCAGAGGGAGAGACAGGAATCAGGGAGCCACAGTCCAGAACCCTACAATTCCTGAGGGAAGTGGAGAACCCTCCACAGGCAGCTCAACAGCCCGAGTGGGAGAAGGTTCACACCCACCTTCCACCCAATAGAATCCCTACCTGCTCCAGACCCCCCCCCCCCCCCCCCTTTAAGTGCCTACCTAGACCACCCTTCCCTACTCCCCCCACTCCTCATGGCCTCCCTTCTCCCCCACCCCCCAGAGTTCTCCCTTTTCCACCACCCCTCCAAGCACCCCCCTCCCCTTCCTCCATGCCCTCCCTTCTTCCTCATCCCCTAAGCCTTCCCTTCTCCCCTACCTCCCAAAGCCCTCCTCCCCCCCCCCCCTCCAAGCCCTCCTTTCTCCCCCACCCCCAAGCCCTGCCATTGCCCCCACCCTCTCCATACCACATCCTCCCAGCCCCCTCACAACCCAGGTCCCCCTTCCTCCCAGCCCCCCTCACAACCCAGGTCCCCCTTCCTCCCAGCCCCCCAGAACCTGCTTTGTGCAGTTTAAGGGCTAAGTCAATAAGACAAGAAATTTGAAACCAAAATCTTGGGAGACGCGGCTCCAAGGAGGAGTAGCTGAGACACAAAATGTAAACAAAACAAAGGCGATAACACAGAGAGCAACTCCGTCTCAAATTGTCACGAGTAGATCTCATACACTTCTCACGAGCTTTGACAAAGGAAATATTAAGTTTCCGATCAACCAAATATCTTACTACTTTGAAAAGTATTGTATATGGTCTACAAATAGAATATAATTTAACATAATTTATATTGGCCATTATAATTATATGTCGTGTAGTCCGGTTATGATGAAAGAAAAAACAACCACAAGGGTAAGCCAAGTTTATTAACAACATAAAGTTTCCTTGTTATATAACACATTTGTGGATGCAGTTTACTACTCTGTAATCATTTCGCAGGTGTGGTTCAAAGGAGAGAAGTTACTGAGAGCTTTAGCATCTACATAATCTGAACAGCCGCCATTATTCTCGGTCCTGGACCACATGTGGCAACCAAATTCTGGTGTTGGAGGATAAGCTCTCACACATTCATACAGCTGAGGCCTATGATTAACTTTTACTAATCTAATCTTAGCTTTTATATTAACCTGTTATAAATTTACAGTATAACATTATAATTTTACAATAGTACTAACACATTATTATGTAGTTTATTTATTCCCATCAAATATGGTATAAACTATGTAAATTTAAACACCCCCTACTTGTGATCAGGTAAAACACCAAGGAGGATAAATATTAAAATACAGTCCACTTTGAAGTAATAAATTCAATATTAGTAATTAAACTAAAAAATCATTAATTAAATAAATTAATAAGCACATTACTGTCAGCTAGAAATTACCCTATAAGGGGTTCAGAGACTACATAACAGGCACCATGACGATTGGGAGGACTAAGAGTAGTAGTAGTGGTGATGTAGGACCCTCCACCAAACGACAGAAGACCCAGACAAGAGTATGACAGAAACAACATGGCAGTTAACACCATAATTGAGAGAGCAGCCTCTGCTGCCTGTAGAAATCGATCCCATCTGCTCATTATAGAGGGACTTCAATCACGGAAGGATAGACTGGGAGAACTAGGAACTGTATGGAGGTGAACAAACATGAAGAGCTAAACTATTGGAGGTGGTGACTGTTATGACCAATCATACACCTGTATGATCATACTGTGGCAGGTGTCTCATGAGTTTATACTATATAGTGATATCAAGGCCGATTAGCCTAATATCACAAATATCTATATATATATATTATATCCATATATCTCTTTTTGACAATACTCTATATATTATGTATTGCAATTATATGTTTCATATACCTATACATATTATGTTTCATTACAAAACGTATTTGTAATGAAAATATATGCCATGTATTTGTGTAGATATTGAAAGCAGAGTAAATAGCAGAAGCCTAATGTCCTGTATCTTGCAAAATACAATTATGTCTCTATAGTATGAAATTCTATGTATTGTTGTACATGATATGCTATGTATATTACGATATAGAATGTATGCATTTAGGTATCTGATGTATGACTAGCATGTATACTGTGATATATCAATTTCATACTGTTCAGTGCATTAGTTCTTGTCATGTTGTTAACTGATATTCTGGTATATGAGATTCATACCACAGATAAATTCATATTCATATCTATAGACCATACCATGTCCTATAGATATGAATTCTCTGTTGATTATTTGTATACATCATGATGTAGTCTCTTATGTATTGATTCAGTGATTGTATTCTCATGTATGATTGTATATTTAAATATTTATTCCGTACTGTATGATTTAGGAGTTATTGATCCATAAATGGTCTGATATAAGCTTGTGAGATTTGAAGGATAAGCGTCAGTTGACTTGGCGAGTAGGAAATAATGTGTCAAGCGGCCCGCTGACCCCTGAGGCGTCACTAGATCTTTGATTTCTCAAACAGGCGGACGTGTGACGTCCAGCTCTTGCTTTAAGTGGCATTTTGTGTATTTTTTGACTACCAGTATATATAATATTTTGCTGTAGTATCTGTCTTGGATCATTTCTACCGATATACATCATTTATGCCAGGTGGTTTTATGTATACATATTGAGGTGGGTACCTGAGGATCTTAAGTGATGCTATTGTGCTTTGATATGTTATTGATTCCTCAACTCCACTAATTAATGAGTGTGACACCATCATCCTGTAACTGTGTTATCAGCATACTAGGTGCTAGTGTACCACTGCACCAGGAGTGGGACTAGCCTGTTGTCGGCTGGTCCCGAGGGTGTGCAGTTTATGGCCTGTTGATGATTTCGAAGAGCTTTAAAAAGCTGGATAATGTAGCAGAGTATGAGTTATAGAGAACTGTAGTTTTCTTACTGTTTTACGATGACCTGTGATATATGCTCCAGGAACTGGAATATTTTTGCTAGCCTTTTACTATACCATAGACAAGTATTGATTTTGGACAGGCTATGGATTCCAGTGATGCTGTGAAGCATGAGGTCATGACAGTGACAAAACACTTTTTTTACGCTAGCATGTTAGGGGACCCAGTTAGGGAGCCGGTCGGCCGAGCGGACAGCACGCGGGACTAGTGATCCTGTGGTCCTGGGTTCGATCCCAGGCGCCGGCGAGAAACAATGGGCAGAGTTTCTTTCACCCTATGCCCCTGTTACCTAGCAGTAAAATAGGTACCAGGATGTTAGTCAGCTGTCACGGGCTGCTTCCTGGGGGTGGAGGCCTGGTCGAGGACCGGGCCGCGGTGACACTAAAGCCCCGAAATCATCTCAAGATAACCTCAAGATATAACCCACAAGAATGAGTGGAAATGATGACCAGCGAAACTCGATCTAGTCTTCACTCTGAACGACTCCGACATAAGGGAAATCGGTTTCGAAGACACAGTTGGAATTAGCTACCACAGTGTATTGATGTCTGAGTATCTGGTCGAAGAAAGGTTAATTTACTGAAGGAAGGACCTGAAAACTAATGGCTGGCCTTCCGAAAGGGAAACTATGAGGAGATAAGAAAACTCCTTACAGATATAACATGGGAAATGAGCTTAGGGGAAGACGGCCCAAGCCATGATCACGCAGAAGTGTAAGGAGGCAGCAGACAAGTTTGTCCCAGTCCAAATGAAACAATGAAATGCAGATGAGAAACCTATGGTATAATCAGAGATGTAAGCTAGCAAAGCAACTACGTACAACGGCCTAGAGAAGTTATAGAAATATCAGGACACTTGAGAGCAGAGAAAGATACCAGAGCGCCAGGAATGAATATATCAGGATGAGAAGAGAGGCAGAAGGGCAATACAAAAATGACATAGCAAGCAAGGCTAAGACTCAACCTAAATTGCAGCACAGCCACATCGGGAGAAAAACAACAGTGAAGGAACAGGTAATGAAACTGAGGATGGGGTAGATAGATTCACTACAAACGACAAGGAAGTGTGCGAGAAACTCAATAAGATATTCCAGAAGGTCTTCACAGTGGAGCAAGGATTAAGTTTCAGAGGTAAAAGAAGGAATAGTTAACCAGGCACCACTAGAGGAGTTTGGGATTACCAGTGGGGCTGTAAGGAAGCCTTTGCTAGCCTTTGCCATGTGACAAAGGCTATAGAATTGCATGGATGGAAGCTCACCATGGGTACTAAAGGAAGGAGTAGAAGCACTGTGCTTGCCACACTATAGTGTATAACAAATCACTGGTAGCAGGTGAACTGGCAAAGATTTGGAAGATGGCTAATGTAGTCCCGATATACAAAAAAGGGTGATAGACAGGAGGCACTCAACTACAAGCTAGTGTCCCTAACTTGAATACCATGCAAGTTGATGGAGAAGATTGTGTGAAAAATGCTAGTGGAACATCTGGTGCGAAAGAACTTTGTAACACAACATCAGCATAGGTTTAGGGATGGCAAGTCATGGCTCGCAGGATTAATTGAAATTTACGACCAGGTAACAAAAATCAGGCAAGAAAGAGAGGGGTGGGCAGACTGCATATTTTTGGAATGCCAGAAAGCCTTTGACACAGTTTCACACAAGAGAATAATGCCCAAGCTAGAAATGTAGGCAGGCATGAAAGGGAAGACACTCCATTGGATACGGGAGTACCTAAGCAACAGAAGACAGCGAGTCACTGTGAGGGGTGAGGTCTCAGATTGGCGAGGCGTCACCAGTGGATTTTTTTCAGAGATATTCATGTGCGGGCTAAAATATTCCTGCCAAAAAAAATCCACTGATAACGCACGCCTCGCCAATCTGAGACCTCAGTCACCAGTGGAGTCCCTCTACTGATGTAAATTGTCTCCCAGAGGGTATACAATCGTTCCTCTAATTCTTTGCTAATGATGCAAAAATTATGAGGAGAATTAAGACAGAGAAAGATAGTGTAAGGCTACAAGATGACCTAGACAAACTGAATGAATGGTCCAACAAATGACTACTAAAGTTCAACCCGAGTAAATGTTAGATAATGAAGCTAGGCGGTGAAAACAGGAGGCCAGACACAGGATACCGAATGGGAGATGAAGTCCTTCATGAAACAGACAGAGAGAAAGATCTAGGAATTAATATCACACCAAACCTGTCTCCTGAAGCCCACATAAAAAGAATAACATCTGCTGCGTATGCAAGGCTGGCTAACATCGGAACTGTCTTCAGGAACCTGTGTTAAGAATCATTCAGAACCTTGTATACCACATAACCAATCAATACCACATAACACCAGTCCTTGAGTATGCGGCTCAAGCATGTAGCCCGTTCCCTGTCAAGCACTAGACGAATTGGGAAAAAGTTCAGAGTATGCCACAAGACTAGTCCCAGAACTAAGAGGCATGAGTTACGAGGAAAGGCTGCATGAAAGGCACCTCACGATACTGGAAAAAAATAAAAGTAGGGGGAGACATGATCACTACCTACAAAATTCTCAGAGGAATTGGCAGGGTAGATAAGCATAAACTGTTTAACACGGGTGGTACGCGAACAAGGGGACACAGGTGGAAACTGAGTACCCAAATGAGCCACAGGGACGTTAGAATGAACTTTTTCAGTGTCAGAGAAGTTAACAGGTGGAATGCATTAGGCAGTGATGTGGTGGAGGCTGACTCCATACACAGTTACATACGTAGATATGACAGAGCCCAATAGGCTCAGGAATCTATACACCAGTTGATTGACTGTTGAGAGGCGGGACCAAAGAGCCAGAGCCTAACCCCCACAAGCACAACTAGGTGAGTACACGGGCGGTGTGAGGGAGGAGGACGGCGGCCTTCAACACTGCCCACAAGGCTGACACTGACAGTCAAGTCAATATCTAATCTCACTAACACCTCCATGCTGTGTCATGGAGGAACGACACAGCCAGCCAAGGGTGGCTAACTTTTCTTCAAGTCACGGTTAGTAGTGCCACACTGCATACAATTTCCTTAAGCACAAATAGCCCAAGAGAGTGTACAGAGTCTGAATGTCTTGAGATATGGCCACAAGAGCTGTATATTGTCTGAGGAGTAAATTTGTTGTTTCCGATAGCTATATTATACTGGGTGATGAGGACCTTAAGTTATTGTTCTGTAGCTGAGCCCTCATGCTCACACTGGTAGTGTATGGTGGTTGATCACCATGCTCACACTGGTAGTGTATGGTGGTTGATCACCATGCTCACACTGGTGGTGTATGGTGGTTGATCACCATGCTCACACTGGTAGTGTATGGTGGTTGATCACTATGCTTACACTGGTAGTGTATGGTGGTTGATCACCATGCTCACACTGGTGGTGTATGGTGGTTGATCACCATGCTCACACTGGTAGTGTATGGTGGTTTTTTTTTTTTGTTTTTTTTTTTGAGATATATACAAGAGTTGTTACATTCTTGTACAGCCACTAGTACGCGTAGCGTTTCGGGCAAGTCCTTAATCCTATGGTCCCTGGAATACGATCCCCTGCCGCGAAGAATCGTTTTTTCATCCAAGTACACATTTTACTGTTGCGTTAAACAGAGGCTACCGTTAAGGAATTGCGCCCAGTAAATCCTCCCCGGCCAGGATACGAACCCATGACATAGCGCTCGCGGAACGCCAGGCGAGTGTCTTACCACTACACCACGGAGACTGTTGATCACCATGCTCACACTGGTGGTGTATGGTGGTTGATCACCATGCTTACACTGGTAGTGTATGGTGGTTGATCACCATGCTTACACTGGTAGTGTATGGTGGTTGATCACCATGCTTACACTGGTAGTGTATGGTGGTTGATCACCATGCTCACACTGGTGGTGTATGGTGGTTGATCACTATGCTCACACTGGTGGTGTATGGTGGTTGATCACCATGCTCACACTGGTGGTGTATGGTGGTTGATCACCATGCTCACACTGGTAGTGTATGGTGGTTGATCACTATGCTCACACTGGTGGTGTATGGTGGTTGATCACCATGCTCACACTGGTAGTGTATGGTGGTTGATCACCATGCTTACACTGGTAGTGTATGGTGGTTGATCACCATGCTTACACTGGTAGTGTATGGTGGTTGATCACCATGCTCACACTGGTGGTGTATGGTGGTTGATCACTATGCTCACACTGGTGGTGTATGGTGGTTGATCACCATGCTCACACTGGTGGTGTATGGTGGTTGATCACCATGCTCACACTGGTAGTGTATGGTGGTTGATCACTATGCTCACACTGGTGGTGTATGGTGGTTGATCACCATGCTCACACTGGTAGTGTATGGTGGTTGATCACTATGCTCACACTGGTGGTGTATGGTGGTTGATCACTATGCTCACACTGGTAGTGTATGGTGGTTGATCACCATGCTCACACTGGTAGTGTATGGTGGTTGATCACCATGCTCACACTGGTAGTGTATGGTGGTTGATCACCATGCTCACACTGGTAGTGTATGGTGGTTGATCACCATGCTCACACTGGTAGTGTATGGTGGTTGATCACCATGCTCACACTGGTAGTGTATGGTGGTTGATCACCATGCTCACACTGGTAGTGTATGGTGGTTGATCACCATGCTTACACTGGTAGTGTATGGTGGTTGATCACCATGCTCACACTGGTAGTGTATGGTGGTTGATCACCATGCTCACACTGGTAGTGTATGGTGGTTGATCACCATGCTCACACTGGTGGTGTATGGTGGTTGATCACCATGCTTACACTGGTAGTGTATGGTGGTTGATCACTATGCTCACACTGGTGGTGTATGGTGGTTGATCACCATGCTCACACTGGTAGTGTATGGTGGTTGATCACCATGCTTACACTGGTAGTGTATGGTGGTTGATCACCATGCTCACACTGGTAGTGTATGGTGGTTGATCACCATGCTTACACTGGTAGTGTATGGTGGTTGATCACTATGCTCACACTGGTAGTGTATGGTGGTTGATCACCATGCTCACACTGGTAGTGTATGGTGGTTGATCACCATGCTTACACTGGTAGTGTATGGTGGTTGATCACCATGCTCACACTGGTAGTGTATGGTGGTTGATCACCATGCTTACACTGGTAGTGTATGGTGGTTGATCACCATGCTCACACTGGTAGTGTATGGTGGTTGATCACCATGCTCACACTGGTAGTGTATGGTGGTTGATCACCATGCTCACACTGGTAGTGTATGGTGGTTGATCACCATGCTCACACTGGTAGTGTATGGTGGTTGATCACCATGCTCACACTGGTAGTGTATGGTGGTTGATCACCATGCTCACACTGGTGGTGTATGGTGGTTGATCACCATGCTTACACTGGTAGTGTATGGTGGTTGATCACCATGCTCACACTGGTGGTGTATGGTCGTTGATCACCATGCTCACACTGGTAGTGTATGGTGGTTGATCACCATGCTCACACTGGTAGTGTATGGTGGTTGATCACCATGCTCACACTGGTAGTGTCCGGTAGTTGATCACCATGCTCACACTGGTGGTGTATGGTCGTTGATCACCATGCTCACACTGGTAGTGTATGGTGGTTGATCACTATGCTCACACTGGTAGTGTATGGTGGTTGATCACCATGCTCACACTGGTAGTGTATGGTGGTTGATCACCATGCTCACACTGGTAGTGTATGGTGGTTGATCACCATGCTCACACTGGTAGTGTATGGTGGTTGATCACCATGCTCACACTGGTAGTGTATGGTGGTTGATCACCATGCTTACACTGGTAGTGTATGGTGGTTGATCACCATGCTCACACTGGTAGTGTATGGTGGTTGATCACCATGCTCACACTGGTAGTGTATGGTGGTTGATCACCATGCTCACACTGGTGGTGTATGGTGGTTGATCACCATGCTTACACTGGTAGTGTATGGTGGTTGATCACTATGCTCACACTGGTGGTGTATGGTGGTTGATCACCATGCTCACACTGGTAGTGTATGGTGGTTGATCACCATGCTTACACTGGTAGTGTATGGTGGTTGATCACCATGCTCACACTGGTAGTGTATGGTGGTTGATCACCATGCTTACACTGGTAGTGTATGGTGGTTGATCACTATGCTCACACTGGTAGTGTATGGTGGTTGATCACCATGCTCACACTGGTAGTGTATGGTGGTTGATCACCATGCTTACACTGGTAGTGTATGGTGGTTGATCACCATGCTCACACTGGTAGTGTATGGTGGTTGATCACCATGCTTACACTGGTAGTGTATGGTGGTTGATCACCATGCTCACACTGGTAGTGTATGGTGGTTGATCACCATGCTCACACTGGTAGTGTATGGTGGTTGATCACCATGCTCACACTGGTAGTGTATGGTGGTTGATCACCATGCTCACACTGGTAGTGTATGGTGGTTGATCACCATGCTCACACTGGTAGTGTATGGTGGTTGATCACCATGCTCACACTGGTGGTGTATGGTGGTTGATCACCATGCTTACACTGGTAGTGTATGGTGGTTGATCACCATGCTCACACTGGTGGTGTATGGTCGTTGATCACCATGCTCACACTGGTAGTGTATGGTGGTTGATCACCATGCTCACACTGGTAGTGTATGGTGGTTGATCACCATGCTCACACTGGTAGTGTCCGGTAGTTGATCACCATGCTCACACTGGTGGTGTATGGTCGTTGATCACCATGCTCACACTGGTAGTGTATAGTGGTTGATCACTATGCTCACACTGGTAGTGTATGGTGGTTGATCACCATGCTCACACTGGTAGTGTATGGTGGTTGATCACCATGCTCACACTGGTAGTGTATGGTGGTTGATCACCATGCTCACACTGGTAGTGTATGGTGGTTGATCACCATGCTCACACTGGTAGTGTATGGTGGTTGATCACCATGCTCACACTGGTAGTGTATGGTGGTTGATCACCATGCTCACACTGGTGGCGTATGGTGGTTGATCACCATGCTTACACTGGTGGTGAATGGTGGTTGATCACCATGCTCACACTGGTTGTGTCCGGTAGTTGATCACCATGCTCACACTGGTAGTGTCCGGTAGTTGATCACCATGCTCACACTGGTGGTGTATGGTGGTTGATCACCATGCTTACACTGGTGGTGTATGGTGGTTGATGACCATGCTCACACTGGTAGTGGTTGATCACTATGCTCACACTGGTAGTGTCCAGTGGTTGATCACCATGCTCACACTGGTAGTGTATGGTGGTTGATCACCATGCTTACACTGGTGGTGAATGGTGGTTGATCACCATGCTCACACTGGTGGTGTATGGTGGTTGATCACCATGCTCACACTGGTAGTGTATGGTGGTTGATCACCATGCTCACACTGGTGGTGTATGGTGGTTGATCACCATGCTCACACTGGTAGTGTATGGTGGTTGATCACCATGCTCACACTGGTGGTGTAAGGTGGTTGATCACCATGCTCACATTGATCAGTGTATGGTGGTTGATCACTATGCTCACACTGGTAGTGTATGGTGGTTGATCACTATGCTCACACTGGTAGTGTATGGTGGTTGATCACTATGCTCACACTGGTAGTGTATAGTGGTTGATCACCATGCTCACATTGGTAGTGTATGGTGGTTGATCACCATGCTCACACTGGTAGTGTATGGTGGTTGATCACTATGCTCACACTGGTAGTGTATGGTGGTTGATCACTATGCTCACACTGGTCAGTGTATGGTGGTTGATCACCATGCTCACACTGGTAGTGTATGGTGGTTGATCACCATGCTCACACTGGTGGTGTATGGTGGTTGATCACCATGCTCACACTGGTGGTGTATGGTGGTTGATCACCATGCTCACACTGGTAGTGTCCGATAGTTGATCACCATGCTCACACAGGTAGTGTCCGGTAGTTGATCACCATGCTCACACTGGTAGTGTCCGATAGTTGATCACTATGCTCACACTGGTAGTGTATGGTGGTTGATCACTATGCTCACACTGGTCAGTGTATGGTGGTTGATCACTATGCTCACACTGGTAGTGTATGGCGGTTGATCACTATGCTCACACTGGTCAGTGTATGGTGGTTGATCACTATGCTCACACTGGTAGTGTATGGTGGTTGATCACTATGCTCACACTGGTGGTGTATGGTGGTTGATCACCATGCTCACAGTGGTAGTGTATGGTGGTTGATCACCATGCTCACACTGGTCAGTGTATGGTGGTTGATCACCATGCTCACACTGGTGGTGTATAGTGGTTGATCACCATGCTCACACTGGTGGTGTATGGTGGTTGATGACCATGCTTACACTGGTAGTGTATGGTGGTTGATCACTATGCTCACACTGGTAGTGTATGGTGGTTGATCACTATGCTCACACTGGTAGTGTATGGTGGTTGATCACCATGCTCACACTGGTAGTGGTTGATCACTATGCTCACACTGGTAGTGTATGGTGGTTGATCACTATGCTCACACTGGTAGTGTATGGTGGTTGATCACCATGCTCACACTGGTAGTGTATGGTGGTTGATCACTATGCTCACACTGGTAGTGTATGGTGGTTGATCACCATGCTCACACTGGTAGTGTATGGTGGTTGATCACTATATGCTCACACTGGTAGTGTATGGTGGTTGATCACTATGCTCACACTGGTAGTGTATGGTGGTTGATCACTATGCTCACAATGGTAGTGTATGGTGGTTGATCACCATGCTCACACTGGTAGTGTATGGTGGTTGATCACCATGCTCACACTGGTAGTGTATGGTGGTTGATCACTATGCTCACACTGGTAGTGGTTGATCACTATGCTCACACTGGTAGTGTATGGTGGTTGATCACTATGCTCACAATGGTAGTGTATGGTGGTTGATCACTATGCTCACACTGGTAGTGTATGGTGGTTGATCACCATGCTCACATTGGTAGTGCATGGTGGTTGATCACCATGCTCACACTGGTAGTGTATGGTGGTTGATCAACATGCTCACACTGGTAGTGTATAGTGGTTGATCACCATGCTCACACTGGCAGTGGTTGATCACTATGCTCACACTGGTAGTGTGTGGTGGTTGATCACTATGCTCACACTGGTAGTGGTTGATCACTATGCTCACACTAGTAGTGTATGGTGGTTGATCACTATGCTCACACTGGTAGTGGTTGATCACTATGCTCACACTGGTAGTGGTTGATCACTATGCTCACACTGGTAGTGTATGGTGGTTGATCACTATGCTCACACTGGTAGTGGTTGATCACTATGCTCACACTGGTAGTGTATGGTGGTTGATCACCATGCTCACACTGGTAGTGTATGGTGGTTGATCACCATGCTCACACTGGTAGTGTATGGTGGTTGATCACTATGCTCACACTGGTAGTGTATAGTGGTTGATCACTATGCTCACACTGGTAGTGTATTGTGGTTGATCACCATGCTCACACTGGTAGTGTATGGTGGTTGATCACTATGCTCACACTGGTAGTGTATAGTGGTTGATCACCATGCTCACACTGGTAGTGTATGGTGGTTGATCACTATGCTCAAACTGGTAGTGTATTGTGGTTGATCACTATGCTCACACTGGTAGTGTATGGTGGTTGATCACTATGCTCACACTGGTAGTGTATGGTGGTTGATCACTATGCTCACACTGGTAGTGTATGGTGGTTGATCACTATGCTCACACTGGTAGTGGTTGATCACTATGCTCACACTGGTAGTGTATGGTGGTTGATCACCATGCTCACATTGGTAGTGCATGGTGGTTGATCACCATGCTCACACTGGTAGTGTATGGTGGTTGATCAACATGCTCACACTGGTAGTGTATAGTGGTTGATCACCATGCTCACACTGGCAGTGGTTGATGTTATGATCTCAGCCTACAGGAGAAACGAGTCTCCCTCCTTGAGAGTTATTCGTCAAGCCTGACCTGATTAGAAGGCCTAGCAAAATTTGAGGTGATAACGCATATGTAAAATAGTTGCTTGGATATGTGTAACAGTTTGAGATTATGGGCAATGCAGAAGAAAATAGATAAATGACGGGCTAGGAGATGTGGACATTTTGCTGGAGGCGTGAGGCTCGCTTCTGGAGGACCTTGACCTCACTTGAGTGCCAGACATCGCAGGGGGAAGCCGCGCTCCGTTGAGCTCCCGTTAGAAGGGAACCCCTAGTGATATATCTCTAAGAGAAGAGAAGTGTGCGGACGTACCAGCTGTGGAATCGAGCTGGGAACGTTGTGGTCTCAAGTCCTGGTCGACGAGCAGATATTAAATCGCCCAGAAGCATTATTGTGGGCTGTGTGGAGCGCCCTGACCAGACGCCGTCAGAGGGAAAGCGCCCTCGACCAATTAATCTGTGGTAAGCACGATATACGCCAGTTCATAGTGATCACTTGTAGTTGGTCGTGTGCCCAGCGACAGTAGCAATGTTTATTTATAAGTTAGGCATGTTTTAATAAGGCAGAAAGCCTGAAATAAGAGAGTGGAGAGGGAGGAACACGGAGCGACGTCCGCCCCCTCTGAGCGCTGGCGGACGACTGAGGGAGCCTGGCTCCGGATGGAGGAAGACCCTCCCAGCGAGTGAGGACCGCCGCCAGGCGAGGTGGAGTATGGACCCGCCCAAAACGGGGGAGTCCACTCTCACTGTATGTAGAGGACAGATAGAGGTTTGAGGCAAGCATATTGTGTGGTTATTTTTTGTTTATGTGTTAAAGGGGAACATTTTATTGGAACGTCGATGGGTTGCAGGTTTGTCTTTGGGGAAGAAGTTGCTGAGAACTTCGAAGCCAGCAGATGATGTAGCTGATGAGACTCCAAGGTAGTGGAGCAGAGGACCTCGAGCTGTGAGGAGAAGCAGCAGTGAAGAGGAGTGTCACGCGCTTCTGGAGAGGTGGTGTAGCAGCCAAGAGAGCTGTGGAAGAACCTAACAGAAGGGTGAAGCACCGTAGTTGCACAAGGAAACTTCATGATAGCAGCCTGGAGGAGCTGCAGAGGATCCTGGTAGTGAAGCCCGGAAGAACCTAAGGATATTAGGGTTGTGAACTTCCAGAGGTGGAAGGGGAAGTTCTGGTGGATTACTTGTAGGGAGTTGGTAGTGTTTGGTTGTCAGTAGCGTGCAAGACGCAGTGAGAGGTGAGTGACTGTTGGCATTCTTATGTCAAGGAGTTTTTTATACTGAAGTATCAATGAACATTTATACTGGTATATGTTATTGCATTCAAATGCTGATTTTCTATATATATATTATCTTGCTGATAGTGCAACAGTGTATGTAGGCTTGACCAACTTGAGGAGGTTAATGGTATCAGGTGGCGAACCAGGAGATAGGATACCCCTTGATAAGCTGATAATAGAGTTCTGATGGTGTTGGAGTGCAACCTGATTGTGATATTATAGAGTATAGGATTCATTATTATTATATGTGTGTATGTATCGTGTATGTGCTTTGTCAAGTAAATGTGTCACAATTTGCTGGTGTTTGCCCTTGTCCTAGTGAGGCTTCCCAGGAGGTAGTAAAGAAGGAGAGAGAAAGAACCAAGAACCACTGCTGTGGACAGGGTAGGAGGTAATACTAGTAAGTCATAGGGGATTGAGGAGATAATATCTTATCTAAGGAGAGAGTGGGGAGTCACAGCGGCTCGAGTGGGTGTGTGCACGTGACAACGAGGCTAAGTGTTGGAGCCGCATCCCCTAAACGTGTGACGTAGAGCCCCTCTCCAAGAGCCAGAAGCGCCAAGGGTGATCTCCTAGAGAGGTATAAGCACTCTACCGAGTTGTGGGTTGGGTTGTCCGTAGAGAAGGATCAACGACGACAACACCAACCAACCCACAGTCTATAATAAATTGGGGGCCTGTCCGGGAGAGTGAACTGACACACCCACACCCTGTCCAAGAGTGGATTTGTACACCCTTGCTGAAATAGATAAACTGTGTGAACGCAGGTGTATATTCTCTCTTGGGAAGACTCACAGGACAAGATGGATAAGGTGCAAGCGTTTGTGGAGTCAGGCAAGCCTGAGGATTTAGAAGGTTGCACGAGGGATCAATTGAAACAAATAGCAGAAAAATGTGGCATCAGGTTGAAAGCATCTAAAGTAGCTGGGATGAAGGATGAGATCCTGAGGCAGTTGAGAGCCAGAAGTGAAGCGGCAGAACAAGGAGCCCAGGAAGGAGCTGAAAGTAGAAAGGAGGATGATGGGCAGGATGACGTGAGATCCCAGGGATCGAGTAGGAGCAGCAAGAGTAGCCGCAGTAGCAGGAGTAGCCGAAATAGGAGCTTGGAGAGATTCCAGTTAGAGCTCCAGATGCAGCGTGAGGAGAGACAGTTCCAGCTGGAAAAGATGAAATTAGAACTCCAGATGAAAAATGAAGCCGAGAAGGAAAAAGAGAAAACCAGGCTGGAAGTAGAAAAAGAGAAAACCAGGTTGGAAGTAGAAAAAGAGAAAACCAGGTTGGAAGTAGAAAAAGAGAAAACCAGAGTAAGAGAACTGGAGTTGGAACAAGAAAAAGAAAAAGCCCAGGTCGAAAAAGAAAAAGAGAGAACAAAACAAATGCAGATAGAAGCGAATAGAACCTTGGCTGAGCAAAGGATTGAACATGGGTTGCCAGAGAGCACCACCCAGGTATCACACCCACCAGATGTTAGGGTTAGGAGAAGGACATTCCCTTGTTTGTTCCCGAAGAGGCGGAGAGCTTCTTCGAGCATTTTGAAAAAGTAGCCAGCATCAAGGAGTGGCCACAGGAGGAATGGGCCCAGCTGGTCCAGTTAAGATTGACCGGTGCAGCCAGGGAGGCATACACCCAATTGTCACTGGAAGAGTGCCAGGATTATGCCACAGTAAAGAGCAGCATATTGCGCTCGTTTCAGTTAACCCCAGAAGCTTATAGAAAGCGCTTCAGAGAAATGATCAAAGTTGGAGCGTGTACGTTTGCTGAGACAGCAAGGGATCTGGAAAGACGATTCCAGAAGTGGATTGAGGCTGCTGGAGTTGGATCTTACGCTGACCTGAAGCAACTGATGGTCATGGAGAAGTTCTTGGAGATGATGCATCCCGAAACAAAGTTCAAGATCCAAGAAGCAGGGATAATGGAGGTGAAAGATGCCGCAGATAGGGCGGATATGATTACTGAAGCATACAATAGCTTGAGGGAGAACAGAGTGAGAAGCGAGGTGAGACGCAGCAATGGCAGATCCAATGGAGTCTGGGGAGGAAGAAATTATGAAAGACCCAGAAGAGTCTGGGGTGAGAAAAATTTTGATAAATGGGCAGATAAAAGTAAGTACCCTAAAACTCAGAAGAGTAGGTCGCGCACTTCATCTGAAAGTGAGGATGGAGGAGCTAAACGAGAAACTAATCGTTATCCAGGGAATCAAGAGTCCAGTAAAGCTCCACAGAGTACGAGTAGTACGTCTGACCCGAGGAACTCCAATACGAGTGGGCAGAGTCAGAGCTACTCTGGTACATATAGAAGAGACTTTTCCCAGATGAGATGTTACAATTGTAACGGATTGGGTCACGTGATGCGAGATTGTCGGCAGGGCAAGAGAGTTGTGACCCTGGCCATGTGTGACCCCGGAAGTAAATATACTAATGTGTTCCGAGACAAACCACAGAAAGTGAACTTAGTGAACGAGAGGTATAGGCCGTTCATGAGCAAAGGTTGGATCAGGATAGGAAGCCAACCTGAAGTAGAAGTTGGTATCTTAAGAGATACCGGAGCTAATCAGAGCTTGATTACGAGAAGCCTGATTGGGAATGATCGACGGTTAGCTGGCAGGAGTAAGATGAGAGTATATGGGTTATTGTCTGAGAGTGACATGCCCGTATGTACTGTCCAGCTAAGGTCGGAATATGTGTCGGCGGAGGTGATGTTGGGAGTGTGCCCCGACATACCTATTCCAGGAGTCCAAGTGATCCTGGGGAATGACTTGTGCGGGACAAAGGTGTTGCCGAGAGTCGTAGCGGAGACGGTGCCAGAGGAGTGCCCAGAAGGCCACGGCACGGGTGGGACACCTGAGAGTGTGAACCTGACTGACATCCAAGGAGATGCGTCAGGAGACCGCCAAGCCATTGAGTACCCTGTCTCGGTAGTGACGAAGGCAGAAGTGGCCGACGAGGAAGACACTGGAGAAGATGATACAGTGTCGATTCAACCGGTGGAAGATATCGATGTAGATATAGCATGGCTGTTTGATGAAGGTCCAGCCCAGGAAAATGAAGTCTCGGTGAGGTCAAAAGTGAAGATGGCCCAGCCGAAGAAGAATCATGTGAAGAGAGCGGACCTGAGTAGAGCCCAGACTGCTGAAATTAAGAGTCGGAAGGTGAATGCAACTGTGCTGAGTAGGAATGAGGAAGGATGTGGACATACAGAGGACGAGAGTAGAGCGTCAAGTTGTCCACGAGCACAGAGGCATTTGGGTAGTAGAGTTAAGTTGTTTGAGATGTCAGGAGTTGACATGTTTCACAGAAAACGTAGAGTAGAGATAATGAAGAAGAGTAATAGCCGAGAAAATGAAAGGAGAAGAGACAGTATGTGTGGAGAGATGCTTACGAGCACTCTGGGAGAGGCAAGGCGACGTGTACGGTCGAGTGCTGTTGGATGTAATACAGTTCCCGAAGAAACTTTTAGGGAACGAAGAAGAGTCGAAGGAGAAGAAATGGAGTGGTATAGAAGTGAAAAGTGTAGGAAGAGGATGATGATGCAAGCATGGAGGGATAGAAGAAAGCCGAGGACTCGATGGAGGTCAAACAAGACGATGTCTTGGACAAATGAGGAGACGAAAGGGAGGATAGTTGGTGAAGACGAGGGAGTGAAGTATGATGACAGGAGGCGAAAGTATAATGGCAGTAGATGGAAGTATGAAGACGACAGAGGAGGTACAGACAGCAGATGTCTGACTCTGGACGGGAAGAGAAGAAGACGAGGAAACGGAGGGTGGAGACAGTAAGTAGAGTGGACCGATGGAGTGCAGGCGTCCAAGGAGGACAGCCTAGCCAAGAGGTGTCAGATAAGTCAGATCGTTTATGAGAAGATCATGTTTCTGGAGAGTTGTGAGCCAGATGTTGCAAGGTGCAACGAATTAATTGTAGACTCCTAAGAGAGTATATGGGGTGAAGAACGAGACAGTGTAGTGGCGGATGTATTATCCCGAGCTTTGCCACTGGAATAACTCTCAAAAATAAGGGGAGGGGAGTGTTATGATCTCAGCCTACAGGAGAAACGAGTCTCCCTCCTTGAGAGTTATTCGTCAAGCCTGACCTGATTAGAAGGCCTAGCAAAATTTGAGGTGATAACGCATATGTAAAATAGTTGCTTGGATATGTGTAACAGTTTGAGATTATGGGCAATGCAGAAGAAAATAGATAAATGACGGGCTAGGAGATGTGGACATTTTGCTGGAGGCGTGAGGCTCGCTTCTGGAGGACCTTGACCTCACTTGAGTGCCAGACATCGCAGGGGGAAGCCGCGCTCCGTTGAGCTCCCGTTAGAAGGGAACCCCTAGTGATATATCTCTAAGAGAAGAGAAGTGTGCGGACGTACCAGCTGTGGAATCGAGCTGGGAACGTTGTGGTCTCAAGTCCTGGTCGACGAGCAGATATTAAATCGCCCAGAAGCATTATTGTGGGCTGTGTGGAGCGCCCTGACCAGACGCCGTCAGAGGGAAAGCGCCCTCGACCAATTAATCTGTGGTAAGCACGATATACGCCAGTTCATAGTGATCACTTGTAGTTGGTCGTGTGCCCAGCGACAGTAGCAATGTTTATTTATAAGTTAGGCATGTTTTAATAAGGCAGAAAGCCTGAAATAAGAGAGTGGAGAGGGAGGAACACGGAGCGACGTCCGCCCCCTCTGAGCGCTGGCGGACGACTGAGGGAGCCTGGCTCCGGATGGAGGAAGACCCTCCCAGCGAGTGAGGACCGCCGCCAGGCGAGGTGGAGTATGGACCCGCCCAAAACGGGGGAGTCCACTCTCACTGTATGTAGAGGACAGATAGAGGTTTGAGGCAAGCATATTGTGTGGTTATTTTTTGTTTATGTGTTAAAGGGGAACATTTTATTGGAACGTCGATGGGTTGCAGGTTTGTCTTTGGGGAAGAAGTTGCTGAGAACTTCGAAGCCAGCAGATGATGTAGCTGATGAGACTCCAAGGTAGTGGAGCAGAGGACCTCGAGCTGTGAGGAGAAGCAGCAGTGAAGAGGAGTGTCACGCGCTTCTGGAGAGGTGGTGTAGCAGCCAAGAGAGCTGTGGAAGAACCTAACAGAAGGGTGAAGCACCGTAGTTGCACAAGGAAACTTCATGATAGCAGCCTGGAGGAGCTGCAGAGGATCCTGGTAGTGAAGCCCGGAAGAACCTAAGGATATTAGGGTTGTGAACTTCCAGAGGTGGAAGGGGAAGTTCTGGTGGATTACTTGTAGGGAGTTGGTAGTGTTTGGTTGTCAGTAGCGTGCAAGACGCAGTGAGAGGTGAGTGACTGTTGGCATTCTTATGTCAAGGAGTTTTTTATACTGAAGTATCAATGAACATTTATACTGGTATATGTTATTGCATTCAAATGCTGATTTTCTATATATATATTATCTTGCTGATAGTGCAACAGTGTATGTAGGCTTGACCAACTTGAGGAGGTTAATGGTATCAGGTGGCGAACCAGGAGATAGGATACCCCTTGATAAGCTGATAATAGAGTTCTGATGGTGTTGGAGTGCAACCTGATTGTGATATTATAGAGTATAGGATTCATTATTATTATATGTGTGTATGTATCGTGTATGTGCTTTGTCAAGTAAATGTGTCACAATTTGCTGGTGTTTGCCCTTGTCCTAGTGAGGCTTCCCAGGAGGTAGTAAAGAAGGAGAGAGAAAGAACCAAGAACCACTGCTGTGGACAGGGTAGGAGGTAATACTAGTAAGTCATAGGGGATTGAGGAGATCATATCTTATCTAAGGAGAGAGTGGGGAGTCACAGCGGCTCGAGTGGGTGTGTGCACGTGACAACGAGGCTAAGTGTTGGAGCCGCATCCCCTAAACGTGTGACGTAGAGCCCCTCTCCAAGAGCCAGAAGCGCCAAGGGTGATCTCCTAGAGAGGTATAAGCACTCTACCGAGTTGTGGGTTGGGTTGTCCGTAGAGAAGGATCAACGACGACAACACCAACCAACCCACAGTCTATAATATTGATCACTATGCTCACACTGGTAGTGTGTGGTGGTTGATCACTATGCTCACACTGGTAGTGGTTGATCACTATGCTCACACTGGTAGTGTATGGTGGTTGATCACTATGCTCACACTGGCAGTGGTTGATCACCATGCTCACACTGGTAGGGTATGGTGGTTGATCACTATGCTCACACTGGTAGTGGTTGATCACTATGCTCACACTGGTAGTGTATGGTGGTTGATCACCATGCTCACACTGGTAGTGTATGGTGGTTGATCACCATGCTCACACTGGTAGTGTATGGTGGTTGATCACTATGCTCACACTGGTAGTGTATAGTGGTTGATCACTATGCTCACACTGGTAGTGTATTGTGGTTGATCACCATGCTCACACTGGTAGTGTATGGTGGTTGATCACTATGCTCACACTGGTAGTGTATAGTGGTTGATCACCATGCTCACACTGGTAGTGTATGGTGGTTGATCACTATGCTCACACTGGTAGTGTATGGTGGTTGATCACTATGCTCACACTGGTAGTGTATTGTGG
The DNA here is from genome assembly GCF_040958095.1 of Procambarus clarkii. Lineage (NCBI taxonomy): Eukaryota > Metazoa > Arthropoda > Malacostraca > Decapoda > Cambaridae > Procambarus > Procambarus clarkii. The sequence goes on along the minus strand of NC_091230.1, from coordinate 2,496,904 downwards.
TTGATCACTATGCTCACACTGGTAGTGTATGGTGGTTGATCACTATGCTCACACTGGTAGTGTATGGTGGTTGATCACTATGCTCACACTGGTAGTGTATGGTGGTTGATCACCATGCTCACACTGGTCAGTGTATGGTGGTTGATCACTATGCTCACACTGGTAGTGTATGGTGGTTGATCAACATGCTCACACTGGTAGTGTATGGTGGTTGATCACCATGCTCAGACTGGTAGTGTATGGTGGTTGATCACTATGCTCACACTGGTAGTGTATGGTGGTTGATCAACATGCTCACACTGGTAGTGTATGGTTGTTGATCACTATGCTCACACTGGTAGTGTATAGTGGTTGGTCACCATGCTCACACTGGTAGTGTATGGTGGTTGATCACTATGCTCACACTGGTAGTGTATGGTGGTTGATCACCATGCTCAGACTGGTAGTGTATGGTGGTTGATCACTATGCTCACACTGGTATTGTATAGTGGTTGATCACTATGCTCACACTGGTAGTGTATGGCGGTTGATCACCATGCTCACACTGGTAGTGCATGGTGGTTGATCACTATGCTCACACTGGTAGTGTATAGTGGTTGATCACCATGCTCACACTGGTAGTGTATGGTGGTTGATCAACATGCTCACACTGGTAGTGTATGGTGGTTGATCACCATGCTCAGACTGGTAGTGTATGGTGGTTGATCACTATGCTCACACTGATAGTGTATGGTGGTTGATCACCATGCTCACACTGGTAGTGCATGGTGGTTGATCACCATGCTCACACTGGTAGTTTATAGTGGTTGATCACCATGCTCACACTGGTAGTGTATAGTGGTTGATCACCATGCTTACACTGGTAGTGTATGGTGGTTGATCACCATGCTTACACTGGTAGTTTATAGTGGTTGATCACCATGCTCACACTGGTAGTTTATAGTGGTTGATCACCATGCTCACACTGGTAGTGTATAGTGGTTGATCACCATGCTCACACTGGTAGTGTATAGTGGTTGATCACAATGCTCACACTGGTAGTGTATAGTGGTTGATCACCATGCTCACACTGGTAGTTTATAGTGGTTGATCACCATGCTCACACTGGTAGTGTATAGTGGTTGATCACAATGCTCACACTGGTAGTGTATAGTGGTTGATCACCATGCTCACACTGGTAGTGTATAGTGGTTGATCACCATGCTTACACTGGTAGTGTATAGTGGTTGATCACCATGCTCACACTGGTAGTGTATAGTGGTTGATCACCATGCTTACACTGGTAGTGTATAGTGGTTGATCACTATGCTTACACTGGTAGTGTATAGTGGTTGATCACCATGCTCACACTGGTAGTGTATAGTGGTTGATCACCATGCTCACACTGGTAGTGTATAGTGGTTGATCACCATGCTTACACTGGTAGTGTATAGTGGTTGATCACCATGCTCAAATTAGAAACCTGTCATATGAAGAAAAATTGACAAAGCTTAAATTACATTATCTAGAAAGGCGAAGAATTAGAGGTGACGTGATAGAAGTGCACAAGTGGATGAATAGCCATAACAAAGGGGATATTAAAGGGTATTAAAAGTATCACTAGACACAACACGAAACAATGGGTATAAATTAAATTAGTTTAGATTAAGGAAAGACTTGGGTAAATTCTGGTTCGGAAACAGAGTTGTTTGATTTGTGAAACCAATTATCGCGTAACGTGGTAGAGGTGGAGTCCCTTGATTGTTTCAAACGTGGGTTGGACATGTATATTAGTGCGATTGGGTGGTTATAAATAAGACCCGCCTTGTATGGGTCAATAGGCCTTCTGCAGTCATCTTTGTTCTTATGTTCTTAGTGTGCAGTGGTTGAGCCTCGTGCTCCCGCTGGTAGTGTGCAGTGGTTAATCCCTGTGCTCATGCAAGTATTGTGCAGTGGTTGAGCCTTGTACTCTTGCAAGTAGTGTGCAGTGGTTGAGCCTTGTACTCTTGCAAGTAGTGTGCAGTGGTTGAGCCCTGTACTCTTGCAAGTAGTGTGCAGTGGTTGAGCCCTGTACTCTTGTAAGTAGTGTGCAGTGGTTGAGCCCTGTACTCTTGTAAGTAGTGTGCAGTGGTTGAGCCCTGGGCTCTTGTAAGTAGTGTGCAGTGGTTGAGCCCTGGGCTCTTGTAAGTAGTGTGCAGTGGTTGAGCCCTGTACTCATGCCGGTAGTGTGCAGTTGATGTCAAAATAATGAGCCTAGTTTGATATTTTGAATGTTGTGTTATTTTTGTACATTCTATTTTTTTTAAGTCTAGTGTGCCTAAATACAATCTACGTTCCAAAGTAAATTCCACTTTAGTGACAATGTCTAACCCTGTTGCTGCTCCTTCTGAGTCAAATGGAGCAGTTGCTCGTACTAGTTTACCCAAGTCTTTAGAATTACGTACTAAACTACTAATGTTCAACATTCAGCACAGGAAGTGTTTATTCCACTTTTTGCTGGAGAATCTCGCTTGTTGGATTCACGGTTTAGCAAATTTGAAGCGAAGGCCAAACCGTGTTTTTCAGAGCCTTTTGATGATGATTATTTAGCATTTGCTGGGTCGTCAGTTGACACCACCAAAGGTGATGCTCGTTTTTTGGTCGATGAGAAAGCCATTGTTAACCTCCAATTTTGGGCAGACTTTAAAGATTTTTCTGCTATTGTTTTGTTGACAAAGGAGACCTGGACCTATACAGATTAGTTAAGAAAATTACTAATCCCACAATGCAGCCGTGTGAATCCTATAATGTATTTACCAGACGATTGAACCAGTATTTGTATGCATTAGAGACTGCTATGTTGAGTGCATCATGGGTGGATAAAAACAAATCACTGACTCCAGTGGCAATGACCAAAATGGCAGTGGCAATGACAGCCTTTGGGACTAATGCATTTTGCCCCAGATGCATTTTATGTCAGTAAACCTATCCTAGAACAACAAAATTTTGAGTCTCAACACGAAATTGGGGAAGTCTTTGAAGCAATGAATAATGTGGCAGATAAGTTAACTCCTGGAAATGCTCAACTGTTTCCACCCCAGATACTGTAAATGTAGTAGCAAGCCCTCGGTGCCATCCTCCCACAAACTCACAAAATTCTTGGTCGCAGAACCACACCAATGGTTGTAGCCAGCAGTCAAATTCTTCTCCTCATAAGTTGCCAAGACGCTCTAGTTCACGGTCACACACTCCCTCATGTTGGCACTGTAATAAGACTAACCACCTGGCAAAGGACTGCTGGTCCGCACCTAGATCATAACCCCGAGACAATTTTCTCGGTCTACTCGTCATTTTAATAACTCTAGGCTCGCATATTGCAAGTATCATAAATAAATTGGCAACCACACTGCTGATCGGGAAAGGTCATCCCCACCTCGTAGCTCCCTTGGTCAGTCTTGGAGAGGCACACAGCATCCAAGACAGTATCAGAACTCAGGTAATTACAGTAATCAGTCAAATTATAATACTCGGTCAGAGCTCAGAATGTTCACTCCACGTAGTCAGGGAAACCCTAAAAGCCACCCTCTAACCAATTCAAGTTAGCCAGTCCTAGTGATTAACCTGTGTACTCAGAAGCTACCCAAAAGAGATTTGGACACGTGACAGAGGACACTGACACTAGACCAGTTGTAGACGTTGACGGAACCTGAGTGAATTTGACCCATACCAGACGCAGACAACCTAGTCAGCATAAGTTACAAGCAGTGAATTTAACAGTTCCGAGTGATGGTCCTCTCGTATCTGCCATTGTACATGGTAGAGTTTTAAAACTCTTTGACGATTCAGGTGCCAAGATAAATATTGTCAAGCCTTCAGCTCTTAGAGATATTGCAAGAAGGCACTCTGTTATAGTAAGAAAATCACCTATACCTTTTCTGAGTGGTGTTTCAGGAAATAAAGTAACAGTTAAGGGGGAAAATGACCTCCCACTCAAGTTAAAGGACATCACGCTGTCTATAAAATGCCTAGTTGTTGACAGTATCCATTTTCCTGGAGACATTCTCCTAGATTTGAGCACCATGACTGATGAAAATATTGCATTGTTTCCCCATCGTTGGAACTTTAGTATCAAGGATCACATCATACCCTTGTGTAGCATGTATCGACTGGGTCATGAGTTCAACTGTCAGAACTGACAGATTATGTTCATTTTGTCGGCAGTCAACTTGCTAACATTGGTTTGTCAGTTCTTTGTCACAGTAGAGTACCCGAGAAAACAGGTACCCAATTGAAGCATAGTAGTTGTGCAGTTGTTCAGGAGAGTGAGTATTAAGACTTTCTGGAGGGGGACCCCGTAACGGATTCTCGTTGTCTTGCTCGCCTAGCAGCTTCCATCTCTGAAGTCAGTGGTTCCACGGCTACTGACACTGTACTGCACTCACATTCTCTTATCGGATGTCATTGCAGAAAGTGAAACTTGTAAAGAGACGGTACATTTGTTGAATCCTCTTGGCACGTAATGCAGGATGGTACCATTACATTGTACATTGCAAACACTAGTAGTGCCGACATCCATCTCCAGTCTGGCACCCATGCTGTAGATTTTGGCCATTACTCGTTACCTGTGCGAGTGGTGGACAATGTCTCTATGGACCATACTGTGTGTACATTCACACCAGGAGAACAAGGATCTCACCCAGAGGTGCATGCGCAAAACCTTAGTCCTACTGACTTCCCTGACGCCGTGGTTAAACTTTTGGAAATTTTGAACATGAATAGAGCAATTGTAGCTATACCAGGAGAAAGGTTAGGTCTCACTCCTCTTATTTCACAAAAAAAATGACCCTTGAGCAAGGAACTAGGAAAGTTTATGTACCTGCTACCATCTTCTGTATTCACAGAGAGCAAAAGCTGATAGACTTATTGAGGAAATGTTACAGTGAGATGTGACTGAGTAAAGCAATTCGCCTTGGAATGCTCCAGTGATTCTTGTACCAAAACGAGGTGGAACATGGAGACCGGTAATCGATTTTTGAAAGCTTAACAATTCAAGTTCAAGTATGTTTATTGAGATAAGCAATAAATACATCTCAAAAGGATAGAGTAGCTTAGGCTATTTCTACCCCCCTAAAAAAAAAAAAAAGCTTAACAGAGTAACCATACCTGACTAAGTGAAAGACACGGGCACAAGTGTAAGACGCATGCACAAGTGTAAGACAGGTGCACAAGTGTAAGACACATGCACAAGTTTAAGACACATGCATAAGTGTAAGACAGGTGCACAAGTGTAAGACACATGCACAAGTTTAAGACACATGCATAAGTGTAAGACAGGTGCACAAGTGTAAGACACATGCACAAGTGTAAGACACCTGCATAAGTGTAAGACAGGTGCACAAGTGTAAGACACATGCACAAGTTTAAGACACATGCATAAGTGTAAGACAGGTGCACAAGTGTAAGACAGGTGCACAAGTGCAAGACACATGCACAAGTGTTACCTAGTTGATACCTGGTTGATGGGATTCTGGGAGTTCTTCTACTCCCCAAGCCCGGCCCGAGGCCAGGCTTGACTTGTGAGAGTTTGGTCCACCAGGCTGTTGCTTGGAGCGGCCCGCAGGCCCACATACCCACCACAGCCCGGTTGGTCCGGCACTCCTTGGAGGAATAAATCTAGTTTCCTCTTGAAAATGTCCACGGTTGTTCCGGCAATATTTCTTATACTTGCTGGGAGGACGTTGAACAACCGCGGACCTCTGATGTTTATACAGTGTTCTCTGATTGTGCCTATGGCACCTCTGCTCTTCACTGGTTCTATTCTACATTTTCTTCCATATCGTTCACTCCAGTACGTTGTTATTTTACTGTGTAGATTTGGTACTTGGCCCTCCAGTATCTTCCAGGTGTATATTATTTGATATCTCTCTCGTCTTCTTTCTAGTGAGTACATTTGGAGGGCTTTGAGACGATCCCAATAATTTAGGTGCTTTATTGCGTCTATGCGTGCCGTATATGTTCTCTGTATTCCCTCTATTTCAGCAATCTCTCCTGCTCTGAAGGGGGAAGTGAGTACTGAGCAGTACTCAAGACGAGACAACACAAGTGACTTGAAGAGTACAACCATTGTGATGGGATCCCTGGATTTGAAAGTTCTCGTAATCCATCCTATCATTTTTCTGGCTGTCGCAATATTTGCTTGGTTATGCTCCTTAAACGTTAGGTCGTCAGACATTATTATTCCCAAATCCTTTACATGCTGTTTTCCTACTATGGGTACATTTGATTGTGTTTTGTACTCTGTATTATGTTTAAGGTCCTCATTTTACCGTACCTGAGTACGTGGAATTTATCACTGTTAAACATCATGTTATTTTCTGATGCCCAGTCGAAAACTTTATTAATATCAGCTTGAAGTTTTTCAATGTCTTCAGCCGAGGTAATTTTTATACTGATTTTTGTGTCATCTGCAAAAGATGATACGAAGCTGTGACTTGTATTTTTGTCTATCTGCATAAGTGTAAGACACGTGCACAAGTGTAAGACAGGTGCACAAGTGTAAGACAGGTGCACAAGTGTAAGACAGGTGCACAAGTGTAGGACACGTGCACAAGTGTAAGACAGGTGTGTACCACAAACAATGTTCCAATACTCCGTGTAAACAACATCAACACCTGGTGAATTCACTAAGTGGCGATTACTAATTATCTTTAATTAGCTACGAGTGCTTAATCACTCTGTCCGCAGACAGAGCTGATCAGTCCAACGAATTACAACAGCTTAATGACAGCGCAATTGACTCCGATCATATCAGACCGTCAACCCCTTACGTTAATTACTCAATTAACGACAGCTCGTTAACTCGTTAACACTACGTTAGTCTTCACTTGACAATTCCTCCACTGCGTGAACTTCACTGTGACTGTTGCCTTTACACGTCCCTACGTTAATCACAACAATGTTCAACGAACAAGTGACCTCGTTAAGTAAATCGTGACCCCCGGTGACGTTAACTGACTTTAATTCTCACGGAATCCTTCACAGTACACAACGCCTTCCACCAAGGTCAAACTTGTCTACGGTTTACTCACATAGTACATCACAGTACAACACAGTACATCCTTGCCACTCACGGCAAAACTTGTAAATTATCCACCAATAATTCACACTTTACCACAACACAACAGTAAAATATATAACCAAGGGAAATCTCCCTGTTACCACTTTTCACTGCTGAAAAAGGGAATCAAATTACAGCGAATACATACACGACAAATAGAAAAATAATAGAAGTAAATAACTCACTTTAATCTACCTCTGAATGTGTCACTAGGTGTCCTCACACACGTCATAAATCACAGTTGGGCCCAATCCTCAACTTGATGACAAACAGGGTAGACTCACACGTCTCCAATTCCCATTCACCTCCCCAGGTGGTCCCAGGGACAGAGGACAGACGGAACACTGGAGGCGAACCCAGCTTCAGAGTTTTATTACCCAAACGGAAACAGTGTACTTACATCAATAATGCGGGGCCCCTCTTTCACTCACACACATACACATCAATCACACCCCCACTGCTGCTGCTGGATGATGACGTAGGCGTCCTCACTTCCTACACGTGGTCAGGTGGAGCACAGGGTCCTAGACCACGGGGTTAGCTCCACACTCACAGAGACCAGGATGGCACAGACACACCGGCACAGGCAGGCCAAGGTTAGCGCACAACAGCAGGGATGCGGTACCACGCCCCTTCCACTTGACACGGTACCCCAGGATACGACGGTACACGGTGTTACGACGGTACACGAGATGGAGTCCTTCACTGTTCCTCAGAATTATAACATTTAAGGTTTCTCTCATAACACTGAAACCCTTTCTAGCACGTCTCACAGCAGTATCTTCAAGCACAGATACGATCGACTGCGGATGTCGTTTTTGTAGCCCGATAATTAACGCCTCACTCTCAGTCCAGTTCCTCTAAGATGGCGTCCCACAATTACGCGGCTAGATGACAAGTTCACACGGCTCGATACAAGCCCCTTTCCGATTACCGGATTCTTACGCACGGCACACGGAAAGATAGCAAGATGTTGGCGTGACTTGGGTAACGTTGCAGGCGGTATTTCCCGATGCTTGGCCTAGCACGGGAAATGTCCTGACCTCAGGCAGGAACGTCGTAGGTAAGAATGTCGTTTCCCGCCAATATCATGCCTGGGGTACCCATGCGGCACCCCTCAGCGTCTTGGCCAATCACGGTTCAGCATTTCTGAGGCCCAGGCCCTCAACCAATCCCGCACCTGCCCCATGACGCTACCCCCCCCCCCTCACACGAGGTGGACACGTGATAGGGGGGGTGGTCTACGGCCGTTAACCCCCCATACCTCCCTCTCTACACTTGACTGGTACAAAAGTTTCCCTGAAATCAACTCTCTCCTGTAATTTCCTTCACAGACCTGATACAGCGATCAGAATGACATCAATGGCTAGCAAATGTCATGGGCTGTCCAACGACACCCAACACGACTGTGGAAAAGTTATATTCAGAAAGTTGAATCACCGTGCACATCACCGGTGCACTATGCAATTTCGTACTCAATTCAGTGCACGAGAGAGCAGGGAAAATATGTCTCCTGACAAGGTGCACAAGTGTAAGACACGTGCACAAGTGTAAGACAGGTGCACAAGTGTAAGACAGGTGCACAAGTGTAAGACACGTGCACAAGTGTAAGTCAAGTGCACAAGTGTAAGACACATGCACAAGTGCAAGACACATGCACAAGTGCAAGACACATGCACAAGTGCAAGACACATGCACAAGTGTAAGACACATGCACAAGTATAAGACATATGCACCGGTGTAAGACACATGCACAAATGTAAGACACATGCACAAGTGTAAGACAGGTGCACAAGTGCAAGACATGTGCACAAGTGCAAGACACATGCACAAGTGTATGACACGTGCACAAGTGTAAGACACGTGCACAAGTGTAAGTCAGGTGCACAAGTGTAAGACACGTGCACAAGTCAAGAGTGGTGCACAAGTGCAAGACACGTGCACAAGTGCAAGACACATGCACAAGTGTAAGACACATGCACAAGTGTAAGACATGCACAAGTGTAAGACACATGCACAAATGTAAGACACATGCACAAGTGTAAGACACATGCACAAGTTTAAGACACATGCACAAGTGTAAGTCAGGTGCACAAGTGTAAGACACATGCACAAGTGTAAGACACATGCACAAATGTAAGACACATGCACAAGTGTAAGACACATGCACAAGTTTAAGACACATGCACAAGTGCAAGACACGTGCACAAATGTAAGACACATGCACAAGTGTAAGACACATGCACAAGTTTAAGACACATGCACAAGTGTAAGTCAGGTGCACAAGTGTAAGACACATGCACAAGTGTAAGACACATGCACAAATGTAAGACACATGCACAAGTGTAAGACACATGCACAAGTGCAAGACACGTGCATAAGTGGAAGACACATGCACAAGTGTATGACACGTGCACAAGTGTAAGTTGTACTTAGACTTGTGCAAGTGGAAGTTGCAATGTAGTTTGAAAGTTGTAACATGGAAGTTGTAATGAAAGCAGTAACCTCACAGGAGGCAGCTAGATGCACGAGCCAGTTACTGGAAAGGAAAAGAGCTGTAGTAGTGTTAGGTGATAAGGAACAAGAAGGTTCCACAAGGGAAGAATGGAGGTCTAAGGACAAAGCTGCAGTGGCAGGGATACTAAAGGAGATAGGTCTGGAAGGGGCTGAAACAGACGTAGAAAAGTTTTTCCGGATTGGCCAGGACAACAAAGACAAAGACTGGTTGATCAAGGTAGTGCTCAAAACCGAGTGCATCAAAGAGGACATCCGAGCAAAAAGAGCAAACTGATATATGTAACGAATTATAGACAGGTATTCCTTCAGAGAGACATGACCAGGACAGAGGTAATACAGGCAGCAGATGCAAGGAAAAGGTGCAGGCAGAGGGAAGGGAGCCAGGGAACCTCAACCCCTAACCCAGCAATCCCAGGGGGGGGAGTGTGGAACCCCAACCCAGCACCTCAGGAACCCCAGAGGGGACTGCAACATCCCAACTCACCACCCTATAGGTGGGGAGTTCCACCATTCCACCCAATTCCACCCTCCCTGCCGAGCCGGAGGGGAGCCGGTCGGCCGAGCGGACAGCACGCTGGATTTGTGATCCTGTGGTCCTGGGTTCGATCCCAGGCGCCGGCGAGAAACAATGGGCAGAGTTTCTTTCACCTTATGCCCCTGTTACCTAGCAGTAAAATAGGTACCTGGGTATTAGTCAGCTGTCACGGGCTTTTTCCTGGGGGTGGAGGCCTGGTCGAGGACCGGGCCACGGGGACACTAAAAAGCCCCGAAATCATCTCAAGATAACCTCCCTCCCTACCCCGAGTACCCCCTTCCCTTCCACCCCCTGGTCTTCCTCCTGCCCCAAGCCGGCCCAGACACGAACTAAGTCCTCCATCCCCCACCCCAGTTCTAAGCCATCCTCCCCCTGCCCCTCCTTCCCCCCCACCCCCACCTCCCTCAGAACCCCTGGTAACTACCCCACAGGAGGATGAGCCCACCCGAGCAGCAATGCCCATGGAACAGCTTCCTGCACTAGTGGAGGAAGCTGTTCCAGGAGGAGGTATCAGGAGGCTGCAGACAGGTGGGTAAAAATGGACATAGGAAAGTGAGCTTCAAGGTAATGTACTCAAACTTCGATGGGATTACCAACAAAGGACGTGAACTTGCAGAAAGGGCGCAGGAAGAAAACCCAGATGTAATAGGACTCACAGAAACAAAATTGTCAGGAGTCATAACAAATGCTGTGTTTCCAAAGGACTTTTATATAGTCAGGAAAAAGAGAGACGGGAGAGGAGGAGTGGTTCTGCTGATAAGGAAGGACTGGAGCTTTGAAGAGATGGAAATTCCGGGCTGTGACGGATTCAGAGATTACATAACAGGAACTATGACAATGGGTGGACCTATGATAATAGTGGCAGTCATTTACAACCCTCCATTAAATGACAGAAGATCTAGACAAGAGTTCGACAGAAACAACATGCCTACCATTAACATAATAGAGAGAGCAGCTTCAGTTGCTTGCAGGAATGGATCCAGACTCTTAATCATGGGGGATTTCAACCATGGAAAGATAGACTGGGAGAATGGGGACCCACATGGAGGTGAAGACACATGGAGATCTAAACTTTTGGAAGTGAGTACAAGGAACTTTCTGAGCCAACATGTCAAGGGGCCCACAAGAATGAGAGGAAGTGACGAACCAGCTAGACTCGACCTGATTTTCACCTTAAATGGCTCAGAAATAAGGGAAGTCAAATATGAAGAACCATAGGAATGAGTGACCACAGTGTATTGATATTTGAGTATCTGGTAGAAGTAGGGATAACCTATCCCATAACGGGATTGGAAGGAAAAAGACTAAATTACCGAAGAGGAAAATATGACGAGATGAGGAACTTCATAATGGGAATACCATGTTTAACAGAACTCCGAGAAAAGACTGTACAGGATATGATGGATTATGTCACTCAGAAGTGTCAGGAGGCTGCAGACAGGTTTATCCCAGTCCAAAAAGTGAAAAATGAAAAGCAACAAAAGAATCCGTGGTTCAACCAGGAATGTGCAGCAGCAAAGCAATTGAGTAAAAGAACATGGCGAAACTACAGGAACAACAGAACACCAGAGAGCAGGGATAAATACCAGAGGGCCAGAAATGAGTACATCAGAGTGAGGAGAAAAGCAGAGAGGCAGTATGAAAATGACATCATGAGCAAAGCTAAGACCCAACCAAAACTACTCCCAGCCACATCAGGAGGAGAACAGCAGTGAAGGAACAAGTGATGAAACTGAGAAAAGGGGAGAACAGATATGCAGGCGATGAGTCACAATAACGTGGCTGAAGTATGTTGACCAGACCACACACACGAAATTGAAGGGACGACGACGTTTCGGTCCGTCCTGGACCATTCTCAAGTCGATTGTGATGAGAACAGGTAGGGACAGGCATTAAATAGGCAAGAGAGAGCTGAGGAGGAAAGTCAGGTGTAGGGGATAGTAGTAATGAGAACTGCAGCAGGCCTATTGGCCCATACGAGGCAGCTCCTATTATAACCACCGAAGGAGATAGTAATAGGAATAAGAAGAGGATAGCAAGGGAGCGTAGAAGACAATGAACAGAAAAAGGGAGAAGAGAGAAAGAAAGGGAAAGAGAAAGAAAGAAATGGAAGGGGGAAAGCTTATGTTAAGTCACGTTTGTTAGAAAGATTAGAGCATTTGAGTATATACTGTGAAAGGGAAGAGTCCACAGCAACAAAGCCAGGACTCAAGTTCATGTTGGGTACATTGTTAATAAGAGCCGATTCTACAAGACGGCGTCTGTGTAGAGTAGAGAACAGATACACAGAGAACGATAAAGAGGTGTGTGAAGAACTTAACAAGAGATTCCAGGAGGTCTTCACGATAGAACAAGGAGAGGTCCCTGCACTAAATGAGGAGGCAAACCGAACAACCTTGGAGGAAATTTACCTCACCAGTGATGAGGTCAAAAGGAATCTGTTGGAGCTGAATGTGTCAAAGGCTGTTGGGCATGACAGAATCTCACCGTGAATTCTAAAAGAAGGTACAGAAGCACTAAGTGTGCCACTCTCTATGGTGTATAACAGGTCACTGGAAGCGGGGGACCTTCCGGAAAGCTGGAAGACGGCTAATGTAGTCCCAATTTACAAAAAGGGTGACAGGCAAGAAACACTGAACTACAGGCCAGTTTCCCTAACTTGTATACCATGCAAGGTGATGGAGAAGATTGTGAGGAAAAGGCTCATAGAGCATCTGGAGGGAAACAGCTTTGTAACACACCACCAGCATGGGTTCTGAGATGGCAAATCGTGCCTCACAGGCCTAATAGAATTCTATGACCAAGCAACACAAATTAGGCAGGAAAGAAATGGGTGGGCAGACTGCATTTTCTTGGACTGTCAGAAAGCCTTTGACACAGTACCTCATAAAAGGCTGTTACAAAAGTTGGAGCAGCAGGCAGGAGTAAAAGGTAAGGTGCTCCAATGGATAAGGGAGTATCTAAGCAATAGGAAACAGCGAGTAACGGTGAGGGGGGAGGCATCAGAGTGGCGAGATGTCACCAGCGGAGTCCCACAGGGCTCAGTACTCGGACCCATACTGTTTCTAGTATATGTAAACGACCTTCCAGAGGGTATAGACTCATTCCTCTCAATGTTTGCTGACGATGCAAAAATTATGAGAAGAATCAAAACAGATGAAGATAGACAGAGACTACAGGACGACCTGGACAAACTGTAGGAGTGGTCTAGAAAATGGCTGCTAAAGTTCAACTCAGGAAAGTGTAAAGTAATGAAATTAGGCAAAGGGAGCAGAAGGCTGAACACAAGGTACCATCTGGGAGGTGAAATCCTGCAAGAGTTAAATAGAGAAAAAGATCTGGGGGGTCGATATCACACCGAACCTGTCCCCAGAGGCCCACATCAAAAGGATATCATCAGCGGCATATGCTAGACTGGCCAATATAAGAACTGCCTTTAGAAACTTGTGTAAGGAATCGTTCAGGACCCTGTATACCACTTATGTAAGACCAATCCTGGAGTATGCAGCTCCAGCCTGGAGTCCATACCTAGTTAAACACAAGACGAAGTTAGAGAAGATTCAGAGGTATGCCACCAGACTGGTCCCGGAACTGAGAGGAATGAGTTACGAGGAAAGGCTAAGGGAGCTGAACCTCACAACCCTGGAAATCAGAAGAGTAAGGTTAGACATGATAACCACCTACAAAATTCTCAGGGGAATTGACAGGGTGGACAAAGACAAACTCTTTAGCGCTGGTCCGGCCGTCGACCAGGGTGGACAAAGACAAACTCTTTAGCGCTGGTCCGGCCGTCGACCAGGCCTCCAGGCCGTTAGAAAGAATTTTTTCAGTGTCAGGGTAGTTAACAAATGTAATGCATTAAGTAGTGTTGTGGTGGAGGTTGACTCCATACACAGTTTCAAATGTAGATATGATAGAGCCCAGAAGGCTCAGGAATCTGTGCACCAGTTGATTGACAGTTACAAGGCGGGACCAAAGAGCCAGAGCTCAACCCCCGCAAACACAACTAGGTGAGTACATGCGCAAGTCTAATACAGGTGCACAAGTGTAAGATACATGCACAAGTGTAAGACAGGTGCACAAGTGTAAGACAGGTGCACAAGTGTAAGATACATGCACAAGTGTAAGACAGGTGCACAAGTGTAAGATACGTGCACAAGTGTAAGACAGGTGCACAAGTGTAAGACACATGCACAAGTGTAAGACACATGCACAAGTGTAAGACACATGCACAAGTGTAAGACAGGTGCACAAATGTAAGACACATGCACAAGTGTAAGACAGGTGCACAAGTGTAAGACACATGCACAAGTGTAAGACAGGTGCACAAGTGTAAGACACATGCACAAGTGCAAGACAGGTGCACAAGTGTAAGACACATGCACAAGTGTAAGACACATGCACAAGTGTAAGACAGGTGCACAAGTGTAAGACACATGCACAAGTGTAAGACACATGCACAAGTGTAAGAGACATGCACGAGTGTAAGACACATGCACAAGTGTAAGACACATGCACAAGTGTAAGACACATGCACAAGTGTAAGACACATGCACAAGTGTAAGACACATGCACGAGTGTAAGACAGGTGCACAAGAGTAGGACAGGTGCACAAGTGTAAGACACATGCACAAGAGTAAGACAGGTGCACAAGAGTAGGACAGGTGCACAAGTGTAAGACACATGCACAAGAGTAAGACAGGTGCACAAGAGTAGGACAGGTGCACAAGTGTAAGACACATGCACGAGAGTAAGACAGGTGCACAAGAGTAGGACAGGTGCACAAGTGTAAGACACATGCACAAGTGCAAGACAGGTGCACAAGAGTAGGACAGGTGCACAAGTGTAAGACACATGCACAAGAGTAAGACAGGTGCACAAGAGTAGGACAGGTGCACAAGTGTAAGACACATGCACAAGTGTAAGACACGTGCACGAGAGTAAGACAGGTGCCCAAGAGTAGGACAGGTGCACAAGTGTAAGACACATGCACGAGAGTAAGACAGGTGCACAAGAGTAGGACAGGTGCACAAGTGTAAGACACATGCACAAGAGTAAGACAGGTGCACAAGAGTAGGACAGGTGCACAAGTGTAAGACACATGCACGAGAGTAAGACAGGTGCACAAGAGTAGGACAGGTGCACAAGTGTAAGACACATGCACAAGTGCAAGACAGGTGCACAAGAGTAGGACAGGTGCACAAGTGTAAGACACATGCACAAGAGTAAGACAGGTGCATAAGTGTAAGACACGTGCACAAGTGTAAGACACATGCACGAGTGTAAGACACGTGCACAAGTGTAAGACAGGTGCACGAGAGTAAGACAGGTGCACAAGAGTAGGACAGGTGCACAAGTATAAGACACATGCACGAGTGTAAGAGAGGTGCACAAGTGTAAGACACATGCACGAGTGTAAGACAGGTGCACAAGTGTAAAACACATGCACGAGTGTAAGACACATGCACAAGTGTAAGACACATGCACAAGAGTAAGACAGGTGCACAAGTGTAAGACACGTGCATAAGTGTAAAACGTGCACAAGTGTAAGACAGGTGCACAAGTGTAAGACAGGTGCACAAGTGTAGGACAGGTGCACAAGTGTAAGACAGGTGCATAAGTGTAAAACGTGCACAAGTGTAAGACAGGTGCACAAGTGTAAGACACATGCACAAGAGTAAGACAGGTGCACAAGAGTAGGACAGGTGCACAAGTGTAAGACACATGCACAAGTGTAAGACACGTGCACGAGAGTAAGACAGGTGCACAAGAGTAGGACAGGTGCACAAGTGTAAGACACATGCACGAGAGTAAGACAGGTGCACAAGAGTAGGACAGGTGCACAAGTGTAAGACACATGCACAAGAGTAAGACAGGTGCACAAGAGTAGGACAGGTGCACAAGTGTAAGACACATGCACGAGAGTAAGACAGGTGCACAAGAGTAGGACAGGTGCACAAGTGTAAGACACATGCACAAGTGCAAGACAGGTGCACAAGAGTAGGACAGGTGCACAAGTGTAAGACACATGCACAAGAGTAAGACAGGTGCATAAGTGTAAGACACGTGCACAAGTGTAAGACACATGCACGAGTGTAAGACACGTGCACAAGTGTAAGACAGGTGCACGAGAGTAAGACAGGTGCACAAGAGTAGGACAGGTGCACAAGTATAAGACACATGCACGAGTGTAAGAGAGGTGCACAAGTGTAAGACACATGCACGAGTGTAAGACAGGTGCACAAGTGTAAAACACATGCACGAGTGTAAGACACATGCACAAGTGTAAGACACATGCACAAGAGTAAGACAGGTGCACAAGTGTAAGACACGTGCATAAGTGTAAAACGTGCACAAGTGTAAGACAGGTGCACAAGTGTAAGACAGGTGCACAAGTGTAAGACAGGTGCACAAGTGTAAGACAGGTGCATAAGTGTAAAACGTGCACAAGTGTAAGACAGGTGCACAAGTGTAAGACACATGCACGAGTGTAAGACAGGTGCACAAGTGTAAGACACATGCACGAGTGTAAGACACGTGCACGAGTGTAAGACACATGCACGAGTGTAAGTCAGGTGCACAAGTGTAAGACAGGTGCACAAGTGTAAGACAGGTGCACAAGTGTAAGACACGTGCATAAGTGTAAAACGTGCACAAGTGTAAGACAGGTGCACAAGTGTAAGACACATGCACGAGTGTAAGACAGGTGCACAAGTGTAAGACACATGCACAAGTGTAAGACAGGTGCACGAGAGTAAGACACATGCACGAGTGTAAGACAGGTGCACGTCTGGTGACGGTGAGTCAGCAGCCCCAGACAGCACTCGGTATCTTTACTTAAATCTTTGAATATGTTAGATATTGGGTCACTGCACATCTTCTTAAGTGTTCTCTATATATTTAAAGCTCTGAACTGTATTGCCAATCCTGACCTTAAACACTTCCTAGAATGTTATATCAGAACCCATGGGCACCACGCCAGAAACAAATACCTATTTGATATTCCAAGAATGCGACTTAACAAAACTAGAAATGCTCTACAAATCAAGGGACGCAGAATGTGGAATGACCTTTCCAATCATGCCAAAGGCTGTACCTCTCTCAACCAGTTTAAGATAAAACTAAGTTCTACCTAATAAACTCCATGTAACTTACCTTAGCCCCCTAAATGTCAACCCATGTTTTGTTATTTTAAACAATGCTGTTTGTTGACCAACTTGTAAAATTGTTGATTTCTGCCCTGTCCTCCCACCCCCCTTTTTTTATTCCTTTTCTCAACACAATTTATTCCTAATCTCAGTTACTATTAAGTTTTAGTCCAAGTGTTTTCTTGCCACACCTTGCCCGAAACACTATGCGTATTAGTGGCTGTAGGTATTGTATGTACTAGCTCTATCTATAAATCCAACATTATGTTTGTAACTCATCTTCTATGTATGTACTTTTACCTGAATAAAAATTTGATTTTTTAATTTTGATTTGTATTTGAGTAATGGCTGGTCTTCAGAGGGGCAGCCATGGGGCACGCCACAAGATGGTTAGATTAATCGTCGGATATCCGACACATAACACACTAACATACTCAAATACTAACATTACTAGTACCCAATATAGTCAGGAAACCTGGTTATACTAGTTAGTCCTAAATGGTTTACAGAGAATGGGTTATCTGTGACGTCTCGTCATCACAAATATATTTAACACATCTCGTATCCTTAAAATAATAGTCTAGAGATTAAAATTAATAAAAAAAAAACTATTCACTATGACTCTAAAATAATTAATGATAAAAGTATAGTCTACCTCCCTAAGTCAATAAGACAAGGAATTTGGAACCAAATCTTGGTTCCAAATCTCGGCTGTTCCAAAATGGTGTAGCCGAGACAAAGATTGTAAACAAGGGCTTCCGGGCAATATCGATCACCCAGTAGTGATCCAGCCTCAGCAACCTTAACATGACTACCAGGAAGTGCTGAGTATGAGTATATACTAAATATCTATTATTAGTTTTGGCCATTAACTATTAAGATAGGATAGGCGGTTAAGTAGCAGGGCATCACCCCCAACAAAAGTATGCCTAGTCTCTTTATCAGAACAATACACATTTCATGTGTCACACCTGTACTTCATATGTTATTGTCATTTGTTGGCAGGTAAGCTTGTGATCTATGAGACATCAGTTGAGCCGACCACCTGCAAGAAACTATACAGATGCCTAACATGCTCTGGCTGCCCCAAACTGCTGCCATTAACAGAGCCAGATGTCATTAACAGGACCAGACAGTCCACATGTGACATAACCAAGTCTGATGTTTAAGGACCAGCTCTCTCACACTGCCAAATCAGGCCATAACAACCAAACCAGCTAAAACATAACAGTTATAATTAACCCAATCTTAGCTATTATACTAACCAATTATACATTTACAATATAACATTATTATTTTACAATAGTACTAACAAACATTATACTGTAGTTTATTTATAACCACCAATTATGGTATAAACTATGTACAAATGAACCACCCCCCTACTTGTGTTCAGGTAAAACACCCAGCAGGATAAATAGTAAAATACATTCCACTTTGAAGTAATAATAAATATAAATTAAAATAAATCCAATTTATATAAATAAAAATGTAAATGCTCGTTTTGTTCAAAATTGCTAATCTCCGAAAGTTCTTCACTGATTGCTTTGAAATTTTGACACAACGTTGTATTCAAATATGCGCATGTTTTTATATACCTACTATAGATGCCACACCTGTGACAGGTAAAAACATTGTTTTTTTTTTTTAACAGCACCATCTGTTGGATGAGAAAGCAACTCATGCTGTAATCTCCAAAAGTTCTTCACTGATTGCTTTGAAATTTTGACACAATGTTTTATTTGAATATGTGTGTTTTTAAATACCTACTATATAGATGCCACCCCTGTGACAGGTGAAAACTTGCTTTTTTTGAAAAACAGTGCCACACGTTGGACGTGAAAGCAACAAATGTTGTAATATTCGAAAGTTCTTCATTGATTGCTTTGAAATTTTGACACAACGTTCCATTCCAATACGCATGCTTTTTTATATACCTACTATATAGATGCCATACCTGTGACAGGTAAAAACATGTTTGTTTTTAAAACATTGCCATCTGTTGAGCATAAAAGCAACACATGCTGTAATCTTCAAAAGTTTTTCACCGATTGCTTTGAAATTTTGACACAACATTCCATTTGCATACATGTGTGTTTATATAAACCTACTATATTGATGCCACACCTGTGACAGGTGAAAACATACGTTTTTTTTAAACAGCGCTATCTGTTGGACGTTAAAGCAACACACACTAATCTCTGAAAGTTCTTCAACGCTAGCTTTGAAATTTTGACACACCTTTTCATTTGAATACACGCGTGTTTTTATATACCTCTATATAGATGTCAAATCTGTGACAAGTAAAACCATGTTTTTTTTTTTAACTGTGTTTTTCATGTGAGGGAATAGTGGGGAGGACGAGGGGATGGGGGAGTGAGGAATGGTTGGGAGTACGAGGGGACGGGGGAGGGGGGAATGGTGGGGAGGATTAGGGGATGGGGGAGGGTTGATGTGGCTGTGTTACCGAGCCACAGCAATGCGTGGCCGGGTACAGCTAGTAAATAATAAATAAAAAGTAAATTAGTAATTAAATAATGTTTTACGGTAATCACCTGCTTAGGCAGTAGATCCTGCCCGTTATTCCCTATACCGCCTATTCACCAACATATCTGTGTTCTCCAACATATGGAATCAACATCAACGACAACAACAATACGTCCACAGACGCCTCAGTGTCTAGACAGACACCACCCCCCTCCTCCCTCTAGTACCCGAGACACCTGGACACCTGCTGCCTGGGCAGAGGCCCAGATGCCACTCGCCAGTCAACCAGATGCTAGCTGCTTGTTTAACTGCCAGTCGATGGTTACCTACAAGATTCACTCCATCTCTGATCTCCTGGCCCATATATAAGGGACTCACCAGCGACCAGTGATCAGGTTATACTTCATGCTCTCAGCAGTAACATCTACTCTCGCCTGTCCAGGAGACAGTAGATGTGTACAGCTTTTATATAAAGTCATTGCACCCCTTTTTGATAAACATAGAATCTTGTAAATATTTCTCTCTTTAATTTTGTGTAAAGCCAAGTGTCTAAGGGGTTTTCTTTTCTTTATTAATTATTAATTATTATTTAGTGTTATTAAAGTCAATTTTGTTATAATGAATGGTTTGAAATTTTTATTCTCTTTAGTTTTCACCCGCAACTCTCACAGTGTAGAGGACTTAAAGCAGTCTTATTTACTTTATTTTACTTTTTTGTTATTAATGTGCGATTGGCACAACACCAGTCAGAATAGCCACTGCTCTATTTCAGATTATCGTTACAAATTAAATAAAATAAAAAGCACATTACTGCCTTCTAGGAAATTACCTCACATTAATCAAAAATTAATATATGTTATATTAATAAATTATTTTGGTAATTTCAGTCATCAGTTAAGAAGAGTACTTACACGACTTGTTGCATGACTTGGTAAGCGTCCTGGTGACTGTAGGAGCAACTGTCAGCAGTGACTTGGTGAGCGTCCTGGTAACTGTCTCAGTGACTAGGAGCGCTGACTATCAGCAATTACTTGGTAAGCGTCCTGGTGACTGTCGCGGTGACTGTAGGAGCGACTGTCAGCGATAACTTGGTGAGCGTCCTGGTGACTGTCTCGGGCAATGGCCGGTTAGTTGTCCTACCACACTGAAGTGACTGTCCTGACCACCACCCTGGTGAGCCAGGCGCCACCAGACACTGGTCACCAGGTGGACACTGGGGGAACCCACACTCGGAATGCCTTGATCACTAGTACCTTAGTATTGGACAAAAATCGATCCCTGTTTCTTTAGGAAAACCTGGAGGCGTTTATTAAGCACATATATGAGGCATCCATGCACGAGGCTTCATATATGAGGCTTCCCTGCACGTGGGCTCGCGCGTGTGCTCCGTTGTTGTCGTTATTATCAACTATGTTCTATATCTTCCCCCAATATACACGACGATCGCCAAGGTCACATTATATTGAGTAGCAGCAGCAGCGTGTGCGAGTGGTGGGGGGGGGGGGACACTTACACCTTATCGCACTCCAGTGTAGTCCTTTACTAAACAGTTATGGTCAGCCAGCCAGACTTCACCTTGTAGACGTGTGTGTGTGTCTGGTCGACACACGTGTCTTCACCGTGTAGACGTGTGTCTGTCTGGTCGACACTCTTCGCTGTACTCACTCTACTACGCTTTCTGGGTGAACGGTTTGCTTATTCACTTTTATGTTGTAGTAGTTGTAGTAAGAGGTTGTAGTTGGGGTGTTGTAGTAAGAGGTTGTAGTTGGGGTGTTGTAGTAAGAGGTTGTAGTTGGGGTGTTGTAGTAAGAGGTTGTAGTAAGAGGTTGTAGCTGGAGTGTTGTAGTAAGAGGTTCTAGTTGGGGTTGTTGTAGTTTTGGTTGCTGTAGTTTTGGTTGCTGTACTAAGAGGTTGTAGTTGGGGTGTTGTAGTAAGAGGTTGTAGCTGGGGTGTTGTAGCAAGAGGTTGTTGTAGTTTTGGTTGTTGTAATTAGTGGTTACAGTTGCGGTTGTTGTAGTAAGAGGTTGTACCTGTGGTTGTAATAAGAAGCTGTAGTTGTGGTTGTTTTTGGAGGTTGTAGTTGTGGTTGTTGTAATAGGAGGTTGTAGTTGTGGTTGTTATAGTAAGTGGTTGTTCTAGTAATGGGTTGTAGTTGTGGTTGTTATAGTAAGAGATTGTAGTTGTAGTAAGAGATTGTAGTTGTGGTTGTAACAGTAAGAGGTTGTTGAGGAGTGTGGGGGACACTCCCGCGCGCACCACGCTCGCTCACCAAACTGCCGCCGTTTGCTGGCCCCTGCACCTCTCCACCTCACCAACGCCCCCCCCCCTTTGCCCCAAACCCTGACCACCCTCCCCTACCATGCTCTCCAAGCCCGCCCTCCCCTATCCTGCCCTACATCACCTGCCCTCCCAGCCTGCCCTCCCCTATCCTGCCCCTACCACACCTGACCTCCCAGGGCAGGAGAGGTTTATATATATATATATATATATATATATATATATATATATATATATATATATATATATATATATATATATATATATATATATATATATATATATATATCCTAGTCAATAACGGCTTCTCCAATGGTTTCATCGAAGACATCATAAGAAGGAAAGTGAAAAGCCATGCAACCTCTGAAGAGACAACTAACACAACACCTATACCCCCTATTAGACTATTTTACAGGAACTTCTTTTCCACAGCTCATAAAACGGAGGAAAGGGTCCTGAAAGATATTGTTAATAGAAACGTTATCCCTACAGACAAAAATCAGAGGATACAACTGACGATTTACTATAAAACCAGAAAAACGGCCAGCCTACTCATGAGAAACTCTCCAGACACAAAACAGAACGCTTTAAAAGAGACTAATGTCGTCTATGCCTTCAAATGCCCACTTGGGGACTGTAAGCTCCAAAAAACCCAGTATATAGGCAAGACAACAACATCTCTTTCTAGGCGTTTAACGATGCATAAGCAACAGGGCTCCATTAAGGAACATATAATCTCTTCCCATAACCAAACCATCGCCAGAGAAATCCTAGTAAACAACACAGAAATCATCGATAGATACAGCGATAGCAGGCGGCTTGACGTTTGCGAGGCACTACACATCAAGAAGTCAACACCAGCAATCAACAGCCAATTATTGCACAACTATATTCTACCCACCTCAAGACTCCGCTCCAATATAGAAGCATCAAGAAATATGGACCAATAGGCTTTCTACAAACACTTCTATTCAATACCCATTGTTTCTGTTCTGTCTTGTGTTGATACTTTTAATACCCTATTAATATCCCCTCTTGTTCTGTCTTGTGTTAATGCCACATCACCCCTCCCACCTCACTCAAATGTAGATATAAAATCAGAGATACGTTCTAATCAGTTGTGTATTTGTGAAGTCTTTGAAAATGTAATAAGTTTTACGAAACGTGCCCGTGTCGCGTCAGACTAGAAATAAAAATGAATTTTGGAGAAGTGATTTTTGATTTACCTCCAACAGTGAAGCGTAATGTACGAAAGATTGAGAAAATTCGTGTTAGAATTATTAATCTTACTTTTTCGGTCATATTTAATAATATATATATATATATATATATATATATATATATATATATATATATATATATATATATATATATATATATTGTGACAGTAAAGTGTTGGAGTGTTGATGTTCGGCAGTTTTCAATAGCAGGGGGCAATGCCTCGTCACATTTACAGAAAAAAAAGAAACAGCTTGCCTGTTTGTCTGTGGTAAGGTAATGGGAAGACACACAAAACACAAAGTATAAACAATGAAATTTTAATTACTCTAGAAAACAAGATATGAACAAAGACAATCCCTTGGCTTATGTAAAATTCAAAACAAGTCAACAAACAAAACAACATGAATAATTAATGAATGTAAAATTTACTCTAAAACAAAATAAAGTGCAATACAATGATAATAGTAATATTAATCAGGTGCTGAGAATACAGGCTTAAGCTGCCACCTCCCTTAGTACACGACAGCCAGAGCTTTGTCTACCAGCGAGAGATGTCAACTCCAAAGAGCACAGAGATATTCTGAGGAGTACGGCGTGTGCTGGCCCAGACGTCGACTCAGGTAGTGGGCGTGAGTGCAGGTGCGGCGACACACCAGCCAATCAGGAGCAGGCAGGCGGAGGATGGGTAGTTTGCTCATTGAAGGTGGGCGGGAGCCGGTGTGTCTGGTGGTGCAAGGTACACTTTGCTTCCTGGGCAAAACGTTTGGCGATCCTGGGTTTGATCCCAGGCGCCGGCGAGAAACAATGGGCAGAGTTTATTTCACCCTATGCCCCTGTTACCTAGCAGTAAAATAGGTACCTGGGTGTTAGTCAGCTGTCACGGGCTGCTTCCTAGGGGTGGAGGCCTGGTCGAGGACCGGGCCGCGGGGACACTAAAAAGCCCCGAAATCATCTCAAGATAACCTCAAGATACTGGTGGACGTATCTTCAATATAGTATCTTGTACTTGAATGACGTGAATTATGTAGGGAAGAGCAGGCTCAATCTCTCTTGAAAGAGATTATCGTCACAATATTTATACTTATATATATATATATATATATATATATATATATATATATATATATATATATATATATATATATATATATATATATATATATATTAGTATATTTTGGTAGCAGTCTTTCCTGTAGACATATATTATTAAATATGACCGAAAAAGTAAGATTAATAATTCTAACACGAATTTTCTCGATCTTTCTTATGTTTCTCTTCACTGTTGATGGTAATTGAAAAATCAATTCTCCAAAATTCATTTTTATTTCTAGTCTGACGCAACACTTGAACGCGTTTCGTAATAACTTATTACATTTTCAAAGACTTTTAGTTTACACACACACAACTATTACCTGCAAACACTAAACAGAGTTCTTACTTATGCTATGATTTAAACAGCTTTCATTTTTCATTTTATACCCGCATTTTGGGTGAGGTGATATGTTACAACAGTTTTGGATGAGGTGAACAAAACTTTCAACACAGGATAGAACATGAAACAATGGGTATTGAAGGTAAGAATGGAAGTAATTGCAGATGGCCTATTGGCCCATATTTCTTGATGCTTCTATATTGGAGCGGAGTCTTGAAGTGGGTAGAATATAGTTGTGCATTAATTGGCTGCAGCCAGCCAATTAATGCACAATGTGTAAACTAAAAGTCTTTGAAAATGTAATAAGTTATTACGAAACGCGTTCAAGTGTCGCGTCAGACTAGAAATAAAAATGAATTT
This sequence comes from Procambarus clarkii, assembly GCF_040958095.1. Taxonomy (NCBI): domain Eukaryota; kingdom Metazoa; phylum Arthropoda; class Malacostraca; order Decapoda; family Cambaridae; genus Procambarus; species Procambarus clarkii. The sequence goes on along the minus strand of NC_091230.1, from coordinate 2,471,852 downwards.
TGGAGAATTGATTTTTCAATTACCATCAACAGTGAAAAGAAACATAAGAAAGATCGAGAAAATTCGTGTTAGAATTATTAATCTTACTTTTTCGGTCATATTTAATAATATATATATATATATATATATATATATATATATATATATATATATATATATATATATATATATATATATATATATAATTGAATATGACCTCATATTCTGTATTTACCTATATTCTGTATTTATCTATCCCTCTAACTATTATTCTTGCATCAGGGAAAGAGTTCTCCAAAACTCATGTACTGGTATAAAACCCCGTACTGGCGTAAATCTAACGAGATCTGTATTTTCTTATCACTTTGTAACACGGGACGCTTCCACCATTGTAACCCTGGACCCCGTATTGGCTCTACTTTGTCCTTTACGCACCCGTAGTTATTATTTACTTAAACTTAATTCCAAGGGACCCCAGAGCTAACTCTAGCCGAGTCCCACACCACATGGTCTTAGCCGCTCGATCGGCTAAGATTCTACAGCCCCCATGACGTCGTACTAGACTTCTAGCAAACTCAAGGAACTCCTTCTGCTGCCACCACCAGACCATTAACTCAAAAACGTAAATTAATCGGGGTCTAGACCAATTAATCAATCCTTAAAACGTTGGGGCTTAATCCACAAAGTACTTGGAAAAGAGGGATGAATTTACATTAAGTGTAGGAATACCAAAAACAAGGGGATAGATGATCTCTTAAACTAAGTTTGCTAAGCAGGCTTTAAATTGAACAACTAGTCTCTGTTGTACTGAACAACCCAGATGGTTGAACTCTTGTAAACTGATGTCAATTGTACAGGCATCTTAGGGAGAGGCTACTTCCAATTATAATATTCGCTAGTGAACTGAATTTGAACGTTGTGAATTACTAAATACGGAGATTGTTGGTGACCCCCTTGACCCAGGGTGGCCAAGATTCTTACACCAAGCAAGTTAGTCCCCTCCTACTTTGCATGACATCACTGTGTTTGATGATATATACGAACCCTGATCTCAACATTCATTCTACATACCTGTAAACCTAACATACCTACATAAGCCATGTTAGTTATTACTGTAATTACTCTGATTGTTTAATCATTCATTACATGTTGCTTTAGAACAAAGGCGATGGCCATCTTGTATTCTAATGTGTTAATCCCAGGAGAGATACCCATATTCCCCGAGTCAGGTCAACTACCTTCTGACTCCATATTTTTTACAAGGGCGTATGCCACTGCCTCCCATACAGTTACTTATTTTAAAACAGCTTCAGTTGTTACAACCCCCCCCCCCATCTAAGTAAATTAGGAAACCTTGTTTTTACATTATATGAAAAAAATGAGGTTTAATATCCAAACCTTCAATAAAAATAAAAAAAACCATGCCTCAATCAAAAAAGCTAACCTATCTAATAAAAATGACAATCATCAGATTGTCCAGAAACATCACAAAATAAACATTTACCAAATTGTCCCGGCTGCCAACTGACAGCACTCGTCCAACATCTGGAACCATACATCCTACAACTGACTGAGCAAAATATCCCTAATCTGTCAGCAATAGCTAGCTATTAAAATTCCTTGGTTCTTCATTAGCTTACCTCGTGTGTTCCCTAGAGCCGGATACACACAATGCAAAACATCAAAAAAATAAAAATATAACTACAGACTGAACTTTCAGTCAACCGGGAGTGGAACACTGAACTTGGCGAAGTTCACAACCGTATACCATCCACTCCCCAAACAATGTCATCCTTGACATTCTGCCAATAAAAACAAACCTAGTTTTTATTACATATATCTAAAAAATTTCAAAAAATAATTTCACTACAACTATATCACAGGTTACAGCTGACTGTACAGCCAAGTGTCCGCACTCAATTTAAGAGTATCAATGTTTTTATTGGTCCGCCTCTCCTGTGTTCAAAAACTCTGAAAAAATAGCACAACATAATTTTCCATAACCGTTTGTTCTGGGCTTAGACAATCACACAAGGAGACTTTGATTTTAATTACTGACCAATTTATATAGGAGAATTTTCATATTTCACTATACCAGAATAATATTGATTCTAAATCAGTTTTTCAACATTTAAACAAAAGTGTCCAGATGCGCTTAATAAAGGTGTTCAGAGCCTACTTTATCTTTTTGCACCAATTGTTCTTTTAAAATATTAAAAAAAATCGATGATGATGAACGCGGAATGTAGCCTATGTCGATGGTGATGGGGTCGATGACGATCTTGCTTCTTCCATGCGGTGATGTCGATACCTGGTCCTCTTGTACTCCCATCCCGGTACTCTTGAATGACGACAGAGTGTAGCAGAGCAGAGCGCCAAGTGCCAGCTGTAGAATACTGTCACTCGACCATTGACCTGGCTCCCTACAGTCCACACCTCTTCATACCAATCACAGTTCACACGGCAGTCTTGATGTAAAACTTGACTGCGCAGATGACCACAGCAGAGCAGGACTGGACGTACTAATGGTGTCTCGTGACAGTAGTGGTGTCAGAGGGTCGTAGAGGCGGGTTGCTTGTTTGCAGAACAGGTGAATCTCGTCTTCCATCATTGCTCACGTCATCTCAGGTGTTTCTTAATGTCACCAGGTTACTAGGCCGTAAACACCAACTGTGTATACCCTCGTACCGCCGACTTTAGGCCAAAGGAGGCAATTTCGCGACCTTCTATTGGCGAGTCCCGGAACTCTGTAGGGAGACCGTGCCTTCCACAGGTGACCGCCATAGTTTCACTTTCTTGTTACTTCAGACGACGTAATCATTAATCTTCCGGCGAGAGCTCTTGAGTACTGCTACTGGCTCGCCCATTCTCTTGACCTCTCCTCCAACACTGCTGGTATGACTGCAGTCTTGACGATGCAGCTGGTGGGTAGTAGTGACCTCGAGACAGCTACCCACGGTGTTAGACGTTGACATCCGGTGACTGCTTCAATGTTGGCCCTGACAACCTCGTTAGTGACGTGAGGCGTTGGCCGGGTGAATCTTGGACAGTCACTCATCCCCAAAGTAACTGATGTATGGGTTACTGGGACTGGTGGGGGGGAAGGGCTTTGTGTAACGTGCCTTCCCCCTCGGTCTTTACAGACAAGGGTTCATGTGTGGCTGGAACAGCTGGTACGGTGTACCAATCAGACCTGGGAACAGACAGACATATCACAGCGGAAGCATAGATACAACTCTGGGTTTGATGGAGGTGGAACCCCAGAGCACGGTAAAAGCTGCTACCCGAGTTAAGTATAAGTAATAATTCACCTTATTGCCTCTACAGGAAAGTCTAATGAATACCAATTTATACTAACCAAGGAAGTTACTTTACTGTTACTGTATAGCGCGAGATCTCGTTACCATGGGGTGACGAGACTGCACCTGGCTACTGATGAGAGATGACAGAGGGTCATCCTTATCCCCTGACTCGTTGGTTAAGCCATGAGTCAGCACTGCTGAGTCAGGAACTAGAGTCGCTGAAGGCAGTTCTAATTCCTCTCTAGCATGATATCGTTTTAATTTATTTACATGTTGCTTTAGAACAAAGGCGATGGCCATCTTGTATTCTAACGTGTTAATCCCAGGAGAGATACCCGTGTTCCCCGAGTCAGGTCAACTACCTTCTGACTCCATATTTTTTACAAGGGCATATGCCACTGCCTCCCATACAGTTACTTATTTAAAAACAGCTTCATTTGTTACAACTTGAGAACGAACCATGTAGGTTCGAATCATTGTGCAATTGTATAATAAGTGTAATACATTCTATAACCTCGGCTACCATCATCTTTTGTCTGGTCATGATGGTCGAGTGGTTAAGGGGTCCTGTACACCAGTTGCAGAGTGCTCCTGGCAGTATTGGTTCGAGTCACTTCTGGAGTGTGAGTTTTCAGTTGCATTTATGCCTGGGGACCATTCAGGTTTGTTCGATTTGTATTCCTCACGTGTGCCCCAAAGAATGAGATGATTTGATAAAATACTATGTCCAAGATTACCATCAGAGTGCCGGCGGGATGATGGGGAATTAGCCTTGGCTTCCTTCATCTTTTGTCCGGCCGTGTTGGTCGAGTGGTTAAGGGATCCTGTATGCCAGCAGAGTGCTCCTGGCAGTATGGGTTTAAGTCACTTCTGGGGTGTGAGTTTTCAGATGCATATATGCCTGGGGACCATTCAGGCTTGTTTGCATTTGTGTTCCTCACGTGTGCCCCAAAGAATGAGGTGATTTCATAAAATACTATGTCCAAGATTACCATCAGAGTGCCGGCGGGATGATGGGGAATTAGCCTTAGCTTCCTTCATCTTTTGTCCGGTCGTGATGGTCGAGTGGTTAAGGGGACAACAATGCAAGGCCCATTTGCTTAATAAGCCAAGTTTTCCTGAATTTGTATAATTTCCTAAATTTTTTCTATGAAATTATGAATCTGTCCATTTCATTATGTATAAGTTAATTTGTTTAAATTCGAGTTAAAACTAACGTAGATATATGACCGAACTTAACCAACCCCACCTAACCTAACCTAACCTAACCTATCTTAACCTAACCTAAACTATCCCAACTAATTCAATAAATTATGGTCTTAATATAATATTATAATAATAATTCAAATAAACTAAAGTGAAACAATTTATTGAAAATAAAGACAATCACTCGACCTATTAGGCAAATCGGGCCTTGCATAGTAGGCCGAGAAGTGCGTTCTGGCTGCTAGGTACAACATATATATATATATATATATATATTATATATATATATATGTCGTACCTAGTAGCCAGAACGCACTTCTCAGCCTACTATGCAAGGCCCGATTTGCCTAATAAGCCAAGTTTTCCTGAATTAATATATTTTCTCTAATTTTTTTCTTATGAAATAATAAAGCTACCCATTTCATTATGTATGAGGTCAATTTTTTTTTATTGGAGTTAAAATTAACGTAGATATTTGACCGAACCTAACCAACCCTACCTAACCTAACCTAACCTATTTTTATAGGCTAGGTTAGGTTAGGTAGCAGAAAAAGTTAGGTTAGGTTAGGTAGGTTAGGTAGTCGAAAAACAATTAATTCATGAATACTTGGCTTATTAGGCAAATTGGGCCTTGCATAGTAGGCCGAGAAGTGCGTTCTGGCTACTAGGTACGACATATATATATATAAATATATATATATATATATATATATATATATATATATATATATATATATATAGGGGGGTACCACCACTGGTGCAATTATAGGGACCCACAGCCTCAGAGAAGGGAACACAGAGCACTCAGGGAAAAACTTGACATTTAACTCTGAATACGAAAGAGTGTTCACTTCTCCTACCACCCTGTTACGGCCCTCTCGGGACGCAACGGGGTTCTCACTCTGATGTTGTTAGAGGAAGATATAAGTATCCGTTCCCAAGCCAGTAGTGGCTATCAAGGGATGAGATCCGTGACGCAAGTAACTTAAAAGGGAGTAGGGAAAGAAAGTTTAAGAACTTAATATAATATAATGTTCACCATCACCGTAAAATATATATAAAAGTAAAACGTACACAAGGGGGAGGGGTATTAACACTTTACAAAGGGGATCAACACTGTAGTCTTCTGCTGGAGACTATGGATCCTCGAAGCTAGGTGCTGAGTCCGCGGTGCTTTCTTCGTGGCCTCAAGACGTGTCCTCTGAGAACGCTGAGCCTACCCTGGCCACAGGTCAGCCACAACACAGGTCCACTGGGGGCACCGTCGTGGAGGCCGTCAACCACACGTCCAGCAGGTCTGCTGGCAGGTACTGAGCCACCAAGGCTGGTACGGCCACTCCACGAACGATAAAAGGGGTACGCTTTAGACAGGAGTCTCGTGTGATATCACCAATCACCCTCCTGTCCTCAATACCCCAGTGGATTATCGTCTCCAACAGTCGGTCCCGGGTAAATCCTTTCACTGCCACTTCACTGGCAGGCTAACACACCACAGTGTTCTTCCGGGGGGACGACATCACGACAGCTGCAGCAAACTTCACAGTATGGAGACTGGCTGCCTCGGGTAGACTGACTTCACCTTCAACACAGTGGTCCCAGGTCGGCTCTGTAAGCAGACACGTCATTAATAACCGGGACACTAATACACCACACTCACAGGCTCAGATACAAACGCCCGACATATCCACTCCATAGATGGCGCTGTCGTCGGAGCACCACCTCACCAGAGGTCAGGAGCGGCGGTGTTGAGCGCTGAACCAGACTGGAAACTGGTCCTCGAGGCCAGTACACGCTGTCCTCACTAGGTGTCGTCGTTCGTTTGGCGGGGGTTTCGGGAGCCGACCCACAGATGGCGTGTTTGTCACTGCTCCAGGCACGGACGCTGGATCCGGGTTCGTAACACACCCCCTTTTTTTTTTATTATGATGTACACTTTATTATGCAAGGTTATACAGTTACATATCTGATTTTATACAAAAAATGAACATTAAGAGGACACAAGAAAAAGTTCGCTTCCTAGAGGCTGTAGATTTCCTCGAACTCCTCCGACGCCGGGCAGGAACCGAGGATGCAGCGGGCATTTCCCCTCTGGATCGCGACACTGAGGCGCTGAAAGAGAAAACTTGCTGCTCTAGGGTCTCTTGTGGTGTCAATGAGCTTGGAACCAAGATCCTTAAGAAACCTTCTTGCACTCTCACCCCATGGGCCTAGGGTCTCAGACCCTATTGGAACGAAATTGTACCTTTGATCTAATTGCCTGTACTTGACTGACTTTTGTTTTTCTCTGTGTGTCGCTGCGGCTCCTGCCGTGCCGGCAGAGAGGGTGATGTATGTCGTTGCCAGGGTGGATACGCAAGTATAGTCCCATGCTAACTGCCTGCCACCCTTCCACGGACGCAGTGTGATTCCGTCTGGTCGGCCGGCAAAGCTAACAGAGTCACGGTTCAGTAGGTTGCGGGGCTCTCTCTCCGCTGGACACTGAGCAGAGGCAAGGCTTCTTTTAATGATGTCGTTGACTTCGTCGTGTCTAGTGTGCCAACCACCCGATTTTCCACAGTGCAGGCCATGCAATCCATATTCGTCAGCATCTGCCTCGCCGCAAATACACCTGTGAACAGTGTGGATAGGGGCAGCAAGGCGGAGAGCGACTGCAATACGGAGCTCCTGCGGATCAAGACGTGTGCCTGTCGCAGACATAGGGACTGCCAGAAGGAAGTCCCTGCATGGGGAGCCTGCACAGCTGTGAGGCGTGCACGATCACTGGGGGTTGTTGCTGCCTCCAGCAAAGCTGTGGCTTCTTTGTCTACAATGGGGCTGTCCCAACTGGATTGTTTCTTGGCTTTCGGCATGGCTGGTCTGAGTGCTGGGTCTGCCATGGCACCCCATTTCGTGTCGCATTCCGTGTAGTGGGGGTCCTGTATCCCCGCTACATCACTCAGGGCGTCAGGTAGAATTTCCTTAACCAGGTCATCTGATGCTGAGGAGGAAGACAGGAAGGCTGGGACAGCAATTTGGGTGGCGGTGCGGACACCCAAGCCACCGAGCCTGACAGGAAGAGTGGCTTGTTTCCACTGGCATTCGTTGAGGGAGAGGTTAACAACTTTTTCCAGCATGGTCTTCAGTAGGAGGTCATACTCGTCAAGCTTTGGGTTGTTGTAAGATGGGGCGCACCTCAGAAAGTAGGTTAGCCTCGGAAGGGATAGGCATTTGGTGAGGAGATAAAAAGCATTGTGGGCATCGATGTCACCTATTCTGTCTTCCATCCTCCTAAGGTCTGCGATTTTCTTGTCGAGGATCTCCTCAATGGCGTTAGACCCGAGGGGAGCTCCAAGGAGGGTGCTAGCTGATACTCGTGTGCAAGAGTTTGTAATTCGGTGCTCTTGGCACTACTTAAGTTCCCTATTTCACCTGCTGGATCGTTACGAAAAGCTTGGAGACGAAACATGGCGAAAAATAGCAAATAAATGTACAACGAATACTTGTGATATGGTAAGTGTCAGTAACAGGGTAACGTGGCAACTGGTAACTATACTGTGGAATTTTATATTCAACAATTAAAGTTAATTTTAGTATGGTAAATGATTAGTTAATCAAAAGCGCAGGAAATCTTGTACCCGGTACTCAATGTAAGAGAATACGGGCAAGAAAATCCTACTAAATAAATGAAACTGAGTTTCTAAAACAAATGAAACATTTAATTGTTCCAAAAGTGAATAAGGTAGTCCAAGAATGTAGGCATACCTTGCCGAGTCTCTATAGGACAGAAGCAGGGGTTTTCCCACTAAATGAAATATGATACTTACAGAATTAGCGAACTTTGTGCTCTGAAAAAAGAAAGCTAATTCCCTACCTAAGTAAATATCATCATCTCTGACCGACGTGTAGGGGTGCGAGTGTCAACTGGTGACGAGAACTGCTGTTGAGGTCCCAACTCAGCAACGTAGTCCGTGCTAGAGGAACTATGGCCCTTTTTATCCTCCTTCGGTCGGATTGCAGAAGATAGGGTGCTTTGACCCGAAGACAAACCAATGTACCAGGGTACCCAAAATGATGATCTGTCTGAGATTGAGAAATATCCTAGGGACAAAAGGTGGAAAACACGAGTAATAACACGGAGGGAGGGATGACCAATTAAGAGAATGAGAATTGACGTTTTCGCCTGAAGGGGGTGTGGGTGTCTCTACCCTCCCTGCTGTTCCTGGTGGTGGGGACGTGGCGTGTTTTGTGATGAGCGGCCTTATTCCCGCTTTTGTGCGGTTAAACTCCATCGGATTGGAGTTTACTGGCCGTGCTGGTTACCCGCTGGTGGACGTGGTATTGAGTGACATGCTTCGTGTCCCGGTTGGGGACGTATATGGCATTGAGCTGGTAACTGCTCACTGTGTTATTGTCAAGTTTGTGGGTGAGGCGGTGTACCGTGCTTTCTTACGGAGGTACGAGGGACGTACTTTGCAGCTACAGGACAGCGCCGGGTCTGTGACCATTTCAGACCGTAGTGGTGCTGTGACGTATGTCAGTGTTCATGGCGCCCCCATGGAGTTTCCTGAGACTCTCCTTCGGCGATTCTTCCAGAGGTACGGCTCCGTCGTCAGTGTGAGGATGAACTCCCTGTCGTCTGGCACGTATTCGGGTGTGAAGACCAACATTCGGACCCTCGGGATGCGACTGAGGTCGGACATACCGTGCTCTGTCCGGCTGTTGGGGTACTACGTGCGTGTGTTTTATGCCCGGCAACCCCGTACTTGCTTCTGGTGTGGCTTGTTGGGGCATCAGGCTGCCGGGTGTACTGCTGATCCGGTCGCTCCTGTGAACGTGTTCCGTGAGGAGGATTTCCCGCCGCTCCCTCTGGAGGAGGACTCCGGGGGTGAGGAGGTGAGCGTCCCGTTTGCTGCTGAGGCTCCCCCAGTGTCACCCGACATTCCCCCGGTTGTCGCAGACCTTCCTCTGGGTGTTGCGGTGCCGTCGGATGTTCCTCCTGACCATGTCTCTGGCCCTGCTGTTCCCATGGACCTTCCTGGTGATCCCTGTGGAGCGTCGCCGTCGGCTTCCTCGTCTTCGGCTGTGGAACCTGGCCCTGCGTCCTCCCCTCGGGTTCCTCCTGTGCTGGGTGCTGGGGTGGCTGCGGAGCCTCCTACTGTGTGTGGTCTGGTTCCCCCTGTGGTAGAGGCTGCTGCCGTTCTGCGACGGGCGTCGGTTCGCCCGGTTCGTGAGGCCAGTGGTTCTGGGTCCGCCTCCGGCTGAGAGGATGTGCGGCCAGTACCCAAGCGTTCCAGGCGTTCTTCTACTGCTTGGGCTGATGCGGAGGACTACGACGCAGGTGGTGCTTCGGGAGATGATGTGGCGCCTCCGGGTGCTTCGCGCTCTACGACGCTGGTGGTGGCTGACGTCCATGTGTCTGCTGTTGACGATGTTTGTACCTATGATTTACCTCCTGTTCTTTCTCCTGCAGAAGGTTCTCCACAGTGGGGGGTGGTCGCTCCTACTGACGTGGATGGTGAGAGTTCTGGTGCGCGCCGAGGCATCAAGCTGGTACTGAAGAAGGATGCCAAGCGTGGGGGGTCCCGGCAGGAACAATGTCCGGTGGTTGACGCGGAGCGCTGTGAGGCGGCCGAGGAGGCTCCCAGTGCGCTGCCCATTGCCCGGCCTCGTGGGAAGGAGCCCGTCCCTCTCGTCTTGGCCTCCGGAGTGGCGCATGATGCGCAGCATCCTTTGCAGTGTGACATTATTGACCGCGTGCATCCTGTTCCATGGTGCCCTTCTTCCATCTGGGTACAGCGGGCTCGGTGTTTTGTTGTGGGTGTGCCGGAGTTAATGCCTGATCCTCGTACTGTTAATACTGTACCTGTTTCGGATGACGTCATGTTACTGTGGGAGGCGTATTGTGTTCGATTCCCGGCGGCGGTGTGGCCGGATAAGTATGAACACTTTGAGTAGTCTGTGTGCTTGCTGTGACCTGTGGTTAGTTGCAATGTGGTGTACCTATTGTGCGCCCTTCAGGCCGGTGTTGTTTTTTTGTTGTATTTATCATATTTCCGTTACCCTTCTGTCCGGTGTTGTGTTTCATTGTGTTTATGCTCCTTGTTGTGTTTTTGTTGTCGGCCCTTCGGGCCGGTATTTAGTGTATTTGTGTTACTTTGTATTAACTTGCTTTGTGCTTCTGTATTTTTTTGTTGTCTGATTGTTTGTTATTAGTTTATTATTTTATTGTATTTATTCGCATGTTCGCATGTAAAAATATAAATAAAAAAAAAATAAAAATTAAGAGAATGACTGAGGCCTTCAGTCACCACGTAATCCAAAGTTATCCAAAACTCACCATATGCTACCCTCGAAATGCACAATACACACAGCACCATATAAATATTAAAAGGAATGAAAATATTGAAAAGCAACTGTATCAAAGCCAAGTACGCTTACCACAAATTAATGTTCTGGTACTAGTACTTGAGTGAGGCTCCTAGGACAGGCCCCCATTAAATGTGACGGGAAAGTGTTGGAGTGTAGATGTTCGGAAGTCCTCCAATGGCTGGTGTCAATGCCTAGTCACACTTACAAAAAAAAGATAGACTGCTTGGCTGTTTATCTGTGGTAATGTAAGGGAAGACACGCAAAACACATAGTATGAACAATGAAACTTTAATTAATATAGAAAACTAATTAAAAACAAAGACTCCCTTGGCAATGTACAGTGCAAACAAACAAGTCAAAAACATATAATATAAATGAAGAATAGGGATGACGTTACTCTACAATATAAAGACTAAGTGATTAAACAGGTGCTGAGAATATAGCGCTAGCTGAGAAACATCCACCTGATAGCATATATCAGTTAGTTGTTCACGGCTTGAGAGCACAAGGATATTCTGACTTCAATGGCTGGTTCAAGCCCAGACATCGACTTGTAAAGGGCGCTGAGGTGCAGAGGTGCAGGTGTGCAATCGGCGAATCACCAATCAGAAGCGGGCAAGCTGGGAATGGTAGTTTGCTGGTTGATGACGGAGCCGGCATGGAGGGAGTGTGGAGTAGGGGGGAGTCTTGGGTACGTTTGCCTCCTAGTCAAAACGTTTGTGCTACTGGTAGACGTATCTTGGAGGTAGCATCTTATTGTTGTATAATATACGTAACTTTATGTAGAGAAGAGCAGGCTCAATCTCTCTTGAAAGAGATTATCGTCACAATATATATATATATATATATATATATATATATATATATATATATATATATATATATATATATATATATATATATATATATATATATATACATATATATATATATATATTTTTATTTTTTTAAAGTTTGTGAGGGTACCACCTCTGGTGCCAATGTGGGGGACCCATAGCCTCGGAGAAGAAAATAAAAAGTATTCAGAGGAGACCTTGTGGTTTCTCACTGATCACTAATATTATCTTCTCCTACCACCCCCATTCTTTTGTATGTACACATATATATTTACTTTATTTTATTTGAACTTTGTTACAAAAAAGGAGTTATGTATGGGTTACAAAGATGGTTATCATAGGTTGTCGAGTTCCTCCAGCTCCTCAGATGGCGGGCAGGAACCCTGGATGCAGTGCGCATTTCCCCTCTGTATTGCCACACTGAGGCGCTGGAAAAGAAAGCTTGCAGCTCTTGGGTCCCTTGTTGTTTCAATGAGCCTAGAACCTAGTTCCTTAAAAAAACTGGTAGCACTTTTACCCCAGGCGCCGAGTGTCTCAGAAGCAATGGGGACTAAATTGTAGTGGTGATCCAGTTCTCTATACTTACGGGATTTGGCTGCTTCCCTGTGGGTGGCAGTGCCACCTGGTTGTACAACACTGAGGTTAATGTAGGTGTTAGCCAGGGTTGATACGCACGTGTAGTCCCATACCAACTGCTTGCCATTCTTCCAGGGGTTCACTGTGATACCATCTGGGCGACCAATAAGAGCATCAGAGTTACGGGGCGTTAGGTAACGGGGCTCTCTTTCAGCTGGGCATCCAGCTGTGGTGAGGCTCCTCTTGATGATGTCGTTAACTTCACTGTGCCTCGAATGCCATCCCCCTGTGCTTTGGCAGAGTAGGCCATGGTGGCCGTACCTGTCAGCCACCACCTCGCCGCAAATACACCTATATCTGGTGTGGATTGGGGCAGCAAGGCGGAGGGCCACAGCAATTCGGAGGGCGTGTGGTGTGAGATGTGTGCCAGTTGCCGACATTGGGGTTGCTAACAAGAAATCCCCTGCATGTGGTGCTGCTACTGCTGTGAGGCGAGCAATGTCGTGTTGTGTTGTTGCAGCACCCAGGCACTCTGCAGCAACTTGGTCTACAATAGGGCCATCCCAGCTGGATTGCTTGTGAGCTTTTGGTGATGGTGGTTGAGGTGATGGACATGCACGAGAGGCCCACTCTGTGGCACAGCGTGTAAAATTGGGATCATGTACACCTGCCAGCTGATGTAAGTGGGCAGGTAGAATTTCCTTCACAAGGTCGTCGGATGCTGATAAAGAGGACAGGAAGGCTGGAACAGCGATTTGCGTTGCTGTTCGAACTCCGAGGCCCCCAAGTCTTACGGAAAGAGAGACTTGTTTCCACTGTAGGTCATCGAGAGAGAGGTTAAGGGCTTTTTCTAGCATTGATTTCAGTAACCGGTCATACTCACTTAGTTTTTGGCTACTGTAAGATGGTGAACACCTCAGAAAGTAGGTTAACCTGGGGGAGGGACAGACATCTGATGATGAGGTAGAGTACATCATGAGCATCAATATCCTCAATCCTCCCATCCATGCTCTTAAGGTCGGCGATTTTCTTATCAAGGACCTCATCGATGGCTTTCAACCCCAGGGGAGCTCCTAGGAGTGTGCTGTCTTCAGGTTTAGTTTTATGGATATTTGGCAGAAGACCCTCTATTCTCTCTACGATGCCCTGGTTGGAACATATTATTTCACATTTAGAAGGGTTCAGGGTGAGGCCTAAAACTGCACCTTGCTCCTGGATTTTTCTGATGTCCTCCAGGAGGGAGTCTTGGGAACCAGCTAGGGTACCATCATCCAAGACCCAGATGTTAAGCTCGCTGGACAGGACCTCTGTGACTTGTTTGATGACTAAGCAGAAAAGGAGAGGAGTAAGGGGGTCACCCTGTTGGACGCCTTCTCGCGAGTCAATTTCATGTTCGCCAAAAAGTAGCTTAAGATCCATACTGTAGCATGAATGTACAAAAGGGTAGAGGGAAGGGAAATGACTATGAACCGCACGGAGTACAGCATCCCTCCGCACCAAATTGAAGGTATTTTTGAAATCTAGCTTGATAAGGGCCTTTTCGTCTGTGATGTTGGCGATGAAGGCTCGAGCTGCATGGGCTGCCGCCTCACACCCTTGAGGAATGCCAAACCCGAGCTGTTTTGGCTTCAGCATGTTGGCCGCTGCATCATTAACTGTTCTTGCAGCTGCCTTTGCGACGAGACGCCGGAGAGAATTGCCCACAGCTATTGGCCTGATCCCTCCATCCTTTTTCTTTAGAGCACAGAGAGATGCTCCAAAAAAGATAGGTCTTATGGACGCTGGTATGTTGCCAGCTAGACATGTGTTGGTGAATCTGGTTAGTTCTACCAAGAGGTTCTTTGCAATGTCACCCAGTGCAGGGTTGAGCATTTGCTTGAGGTGGTTGGGTTTTAGTCCTGTGAACCCACCTGCTGATTCTGTAGGGAAGGACATGGCTGCTTTATGGACCACAGATTCAGCCACCCAGAGAGGTTCTGCTCCGGTAGCCCCCACTTGTACAACGTCGTCCTCACGCGGAGCCCTGGGTGGGTGTTTCTCCCTTAGGGCTTGAGCTGTTGCGGCATCTCTGTCGGCAATTGAGTCCTCACTGGTGATGACTCGTATTGCGCCAATAGTGTTTCCTTCTTCTATTTTCTTGGTGACTGATGTTCTGAATTTTGATGTCTCGGATATGGCACTGTTGCTCTTCCTGCCGTGGGTGTTTCTCGCACGAGTGGAAAGGCGCACCTGGTTGTCCTCCCTGGGAAAATCATTTATAGCTTTGATGACTGAGGCAGCTAAGGTTTTGTCTCTCCTTGCAGGGGTGGCTAGACATATGTTGCCAAACATTAGGTGGTTGTGCCATGCTTGGGTCGTTCCAGGATAGTCGTTGACCTTTCTCAGGAGGGCAGATAATTTGGCTGCTGCATGGGGGCGGGCTGCTTTAGGGATGTGTTGCAAGGTTCTGGCCGATGTTGCTTTGATAGCTTCTAATAAATTTTCTGTGGGAATGAAGGTCTGGGAGGTGTTTTGCCTTACGGGCGGTGTGGGCTGTTGATTGGTGTTCTCCCTGGGAGGGCGCCCAGAACCCAAACACCTGGCTCCGTTGTGGGAATGAAAGCTCACATTATCGTCCCTCAACCGGATATAGCATACCCTGTCACACGTCTGACATCTACCTTGTCTACCCCTGCTTGATGGCTCATCTTGGCTTGGAGAAGCCTGGCTATCTGTTGAGAGCTGCGACATGGGCGGGCGCTGGGCGAGCGCTGGGCGGGCGCTGGGCGGGAGGGTGGACGGCGGGTGGAGACTGGAGGGTGGGCGGTGGTTGGAGGCTGGGGGGATAGTCAGCTGGCCGTGGCACTTACTACTCAGATGAGTGGTAATACATATACCACCTCTATACAAAGTGTGGGTATACACCCACTACACAATATGTGGGTATACATTGGGTGGGTGGGTGGCGTAGACACACATGGGAGCCTCCCGGGTTCTATGGGCGGGTGGTATATATATATATATATATATATATATATATATATATATATATATATATATATATATATATATATATATATATATATATATATATATATATATATATATATATATATATATATATATATATATATATATATATATATATATATATATATATATATATATATATATATATATATATATATATATATATATATATATATATATATATATATATATATATATATATATATATATATATATATATATATATATATATATATATATATATATATATATATATGTCGTACATAGTAGCCAGAACGCACTTCTCAGCCTACTATGCGAGGCCCGATTTGCCTAATAAGCCAAGTTTTCCTGAAATAATATATTTTTTCTAATTTTTTTCATATGAAATGATAAAGCTACCCATTTCATTATGCATGAGGTCAATTTTTTTTTATTGGAGTTAAAATTAACGTAGATATATGACCGAACCTAACCAACCCTACCTAACCTAACCTATCCTATCTTTATAGGTTAGGTTAGGTTAGGTAGCCGAAAAAGTTAGGTTAGGTTAGGTTAGGTAGGTTAGGTAGTCGAAAACACATTAATTCATGAAAACTTGGCTTATTAGGCAAATCGGGCCTTGCATAGTAGGCTGAGAAGTGCGTTCTGGCTATTAGGTACGACATATATATATATATATATATATATATATATATATATATATATATATATATATATATATATATATATATATATATATATATATATATATTATTAAATATGACCGAAAAAGTAAGATTAATAATTCTAACACGAATTTTCTCAATCTTTCGTACATTATGCTTCACTGTTGGAGGTAAATCAAAAATCACTTCTCCAAAATTCATTTTTATTTCTAGTCTGACGCGACACGGGCGCGTTTCGTAAAACTTATTACATTTTCAAAGACTTCACAAATACACAACTGATTAGAACTTGCATTTCCCTGATTTTATATCTACTTTTGAGTGAGGTGGGAAGGGTGATGTGGCATTACATTTGAGTGAGGTGGGAAGGATGATGTGGCATTAGAGGATATTAATAGGGTATTAAAAGTATCAACACAAGACAGAACACGAAACAATGGATATTGAATAGAAGTGTTTGTAGAAAGCCTATTGGTCCATATTTCTTGATGCTTCTATATTGGAGCGGAGTCTTGAGGTGGGTAGAATATAGTTGTGCAATAATTGGCTGTTGATTGCTGGTGTTGACTTCTTGATGTGTAGTGCCTCGCAAACGTCAAGCCGCCTGCTATCGCTGTATCTATCGATGATTTCTGTGTTGTTTACTAGGATTTCTCTGGCGATGGTTTGGTTATGGGAAGAGATTATATGTTCCTTAATGGAGCCCTGTTGTTTATGCATCGTTAAACGCCTAGAAAGAGATGTTGTTGTCTTGCCTATATACTGGGTTTTTTGGAGCTTACAGTCCCCAAGTGGGCATTTGAAGGCATAGACGACGTTAGTCTCTTTTAAAGCGTTCTGTTTCGTGTCTGGAGAGTTTCTCATGAGTAGGCTGGCCGTTTTTCTGGTTTTATAGTAAATCGTCAGTTGTATCCTCTGATTTTTGTCTGTAGGGATAACGTTTCTATTAACAATATCTT
The DNA here is from genome assembly GCF_040958095.1 of Procambarus clarkii. NCBI lineage: Eukaryota > Metazoa > Arthropoda > Malacostraca > Decapoda > Cambaridae > Procambarus > Procambarus clarkii. The sequence continues at coordinate 2,454,990 of NC_091230.1, read as the reverse complement.
TCAGGACCCTTTCCTCTGTTTTATGAGCTGTGGAAAAGAAGTTCCTGTAAAATAGTCTAATAGGGGGTATAGGTGTTGTATTAGTTGTCTCTTCAGAGGTTGCATGGCTTTTCACTTTCCTTCTTATGATGTCTTCGATGAAACCATTGGAGAAGCCGTTATTGACTAGAACCTGCCTTACCCTACAGAGTTCTTCGTCGACTTGCTTCCATTCTGAGCTGTGGCTGAGAGCACGGTCGACGTATGCGTTAACAACACTCCTCTTGTACCTGTCAGGGCAGTCGCTGTTGGCATTTAGGCACATTCCTATGTTTGTTTCCTTTGTGTAGACTGCAGTGTGGAAACCTCCGCCCTTTTCCATGACTGTTACATCTAGAAAAGGCAGCTTCCCATCCTTTTCCGTCTCGTAAGTGAAACGCAGCACGGAACTCTGCTCAAATGCCTCCTTCAGCTCCTGCAGATGTCTGACATCAGGTACCTGTGTAAAAATGTCGTCAACATACCTGCAGTATATGGCCGGTTTCAAGTTCATGTCGACTAAGACTTTTTGCTCGATGGTACCCATGTAGAAGTTTGCAAACAGGACACCTAGGGGAGAACCCATAGCGACCCCATCTACTTGCTTATACATATGCCCATCCGGGCTCAAGAAGGGTGCCTCTTTAGTACAAGCTTGGAGTAGTTTCCTCAGAATACTTTCTGGCATGTCAAGAGGAGTACAGGCTGGATCACGATACACTCTGTCGGCTATCATTCCGATTGTCTCGTCCACAGGTACGTTGGTAAACAGCGATTCTACGTCCAACGAGGCTCTTATCCCTGTGGCCCGTGCGCCCCGCAGTAAGTCCACAAATTCCTTTGGAGACTTCAGGCTGAAGGCGCAAGGAACATAAGGAGTCAGCAGGCCGTTGAGTCGCTTTGCCAATCTGTACGTGGGTGTGGGTATCTGGCTAATGATTGGCCGAAGTGGGTTTCCAGGCTTGTGCGTCTTGACATTTCCATACGCATATCCAGGTTTATATTCCCCAATGATCTTTGGCAGGTGGAGTCCGGATTTCTTGGCGTTCACAGTTTCGATCAGTTTGTTGACCTGCCAAAGTAGCCAGAACTCACTTCTCAGCCTACTATTCAAGGCCCGATTTGCCTAATAAGCCAAGTTTTCCTGAATTATTATATTTACTATAATTTTTTTCTTATGAAATGATAAAGCAACCCTTTTCTCTATGTATGAGGTCAATTTTTTTTATTGGAGTTAAAATTAACGTAGATATATGACCGAACCTAACCAACCCTACCTAACCTAACCTAACCTATATTTATAGGTAAGGTTAGGTTAGGTAGCCAAAAAAAGCTAGGTTAGGTTAGGTTAGGTAGGTTAGGTAGACGAAAAAACATTAATTCAGGAAAACTTGGCTTATTAGGCAAATCGGGCCTTGAATAGTAGGCTGAGAAGTGCGTTCTGGCTATTAGGTACGACATATACATATATATATATATATATATATATATATACATAAACTTGGCTTATTAGGCAAATCGGGAATTGCATAGTAGGCCGAGTACGACGTTCTGTTAGGTAGTCGAAAAACAATTAATTCATGAAAACTTGGCTCATTAGGCAAATCGGGCCTTGCATAGTAGGGGCTGAGAAGTGCGTTCTGGCTACTAGGAACAACATATATATATATATATATATATATATATATATATATATATATATATATATATATATATATATATATATATATATATATATATATATGTTGTACCTAGTAGCCAGAACGCACTTTTCAGGCTACTATTCAAGGCCCGATTTGCCTAATAAGCCAAGTTTTCATGAATTAATGTTTTTTCGACTACCTAACCTAGCTAACCTAACGTAACCTAACTTTTTCTGCTACCTGACCTAACCTAACCGATAAAGATAGGTTAGGTTAGGTTAGGTAGGGTTGGTTAGGTTCGGTCATATATCTACATTAATTTTAACTCCAATAAAAAAAAATTTGCCTCATACATAATGAAATGGGTAGCTTTATCAGGTCATAAGAAAAAAATTAGAGAAGATATATTAATTCAGTAAAACTCGGCTTATTAGGCAAATCGGGCCTTGCATAGTAGGCTGAGAAGTGCATTCTGGCTACTAGGTACGACATATATATATATATATATATATATATATATATATATATATATATATATATATATATATATATATATATATATATATATATATATGTCGTACCTAATAGCCAGAACGCACTTCTCAGCCTACTATTCAAGGCCCGATTTGCCTAATAAGCCAAGTTTTCATGAATTAATGTTTTTTCGTCTACCTAACCTACCTAACCTAACCTAACCTAGCTTTTTTTGGCTACCTAACCTAACCTTACCTATAAATATAGGTTAGGTTAGGTTAGGTAGGGTTGGTTAGGTTCGGTCATTTATCTACGTTAATTTTAACTCCAATAAAAAAAAATTGACCTCATACATAGAGAAAAGGGTTGCTTTATCATTTCATAAGAAAAAAATTATAGTAAATATATTAATTCAGGAAAACTTGGCTTATTAGGCAAATCGGGCCTTGAATAGTAGGCTGAGAAGTGAGTTCTGGCTACTAGGTACGACATATATATATATATATATATATATATATATATATATATATATATATATATATATATATATATATATATATATATATGTCGTACATAGTAGCCAGAACGCACTTCTCAGCCTACTATGCAAGGCCCGATTTGCCTAATAAGCCACGTTTTCATGAATTAATTGTTTTTCGACTACCTAACCTACCTAACCAAACCTAACCTAACTTTTTCGGCTATGTTACGGCCCTCTTGGGTCGCAACTGGGTTCTTTCTCTGATGTAAGTAGAGTTTGGGTATCCGGCCCCAAGCTAGTAGTGGCTTTCAAGGGATGTGATCCGTAACGCAAGTAAATTAAAGGGGAAGGGAAAAAAAGGCAAAAACTTAATAATATAATTATTACCATCACCATAAATACTATATAAAAGATTACACGGGAGGGGGGTATAAACACTAGAATGTACAAAGTAGTCTTCTTCTGAAGACGCGGGGTGTTCCACGGTGCTCAACGGTGCTAAGCTCCTGGTCCTCTTGTGGCCTCACGACGAATCCTTCGATTCTCTTGAGTCTACCCTGGCCACAGGCCAGCCAAATCACAGTTCCACTGGGGGCACCGTCGTGGAGGCCATCAACCACAAGTCCAGCCGGTAGCTGGCAGGTTCCAAATCCGCGACGCTGGTTAGGCCACTCCACGATCGAAACTAAGGTCGCGAACCCTAGTCAGGAGCCTCGTGTGATCCCACAGACCACTCTCCTGGCCACAACACCCCAGTGGTTAAGCGTCTCCACCAGTCAGTCCCGGGTATAACAATCCCTCAACTGCCACTTCACAGGCAGGCTAACATCACAGTGTTCATCCGGGGGGCGACTCACAGCTGCTGCAGCAAACACTTGGAGACGAGACGACTGCCTTGAGTAGACTGACTCAACTTCCATTACAGCAGTCCCAGGTCGACTCTGTAATCAGACACGTCATCAGTAACAGGGACACACTAGGACACCTTACTTACAGGCTTAGACACAAACGCCCGACGTATCCACTCCATAGATGGCGTTGCTGTCTAAGCTCCACCTCACCAGGGGTCAGCAGCGGCTGTGTTATGAGCTGATCAGGACGAGAAACTAGCCCTTGTGGCCAGTATCTCTCGTCCTCACTCGATGGCGCCGTCCATTTGGAGGGGGCTTCGGGAGCTGACCCACAGATGGCGTGGTCGTCACTGCTCCGTGCTCGGACGTTGGGCTCGGGTCCGTAACACCTCCCCCCCAAAAAGAATTTGGTTTGGGGTTCTAAAAAGAAAAACACAAACCAAATTAGTACGGGGACACAACTCCAAATGGACTCACGTACACTAAGAACTGGAATGGCGAGGCTGTCTTGTCCACAGAACTGTTCGAATGTGAAACCCTGGCACAAAGGGAACTTGAAGATGGAAGACAATGACATGCCTGACGTACTTTTCCACACCCTCACTGAGATGTTAAGCAGAAACATATTCTCAAGTGTCTCGAGTAAGGATTGGTATAGACTCGATCTGAGGCGACTCGACACTTCCCTGTGTCGTGGCACCGATGACGGCTGGTCACAGACAACATTTCTAGTACCGGTCCGGTAGTCCTTCAGGGAGACGGGAACCTGGAATACAGGGGTCTGATAATTCAGAGTGACAGCGACAGTGGGTAAGTCAATACTTACTGTATACTCGCCTACTAGGCCCACACCTAGTTCCAACAGAGCTGCTTGTACACCGAAGATGGCATTCGCTCTGCCACTGTCAGGTCGACCAACGTTCCGTATAACGCTGCATTTAGGCTCAGCTATCACGCGGGGGGTGTCAACCTGTCGGAAACAGTCACTCATAATAGCATATCTCGTACCTCCTGTATCTACCATCACCTTCCAGGTCCCTTCTTCGACTGCAACACTCACTGTGCACATCTCCAATCCCTGGGGTCTTTTCACGATGTTCAAGGGAGCCATCATCTGTCGGGTCGTCCACTGGTCCTTACTGAGAACACATACGAGAACAAAAAATACCGCTAGGAAACATTTGGTTAACTTAGGGATAAGCTTCCTGGGCCTGTAATGTTCATAACCGGCTATATCCATTAGCCTGGTTTGGACCGAAGAGGGCTCTAGAACCTTCACACATACCTCACATACCTCCGACGCCTGGGGAATCTCTGGCCGGTTCAATGAACGCTGTACCTTGCCATACCGCAAGTACACATCCGCCTTCGCTCCAGACTCTTTGGTATCCGTGGGTACTTGCACACGAGACCTCTCTTCATGCTCAGTTGCCTCTGCCATCGTAACCGTATGTTCCTCGTCGGGAGAAGAATCAGGAGACTCTGCTATAATGCGGTCGATCTGCGGGTGAGAGGGAAGATTAAACACATTTAATCCCGAACCTGTCCATACCTGGATATTACCACTGCCTGCTATTACCTCTGACCTTGCTGTTCCGGCTGACTCGTCCGCGACCTTGGGAAGATTGATGCTCCAATCTGTCACCAAGTCGTTGGCTAGTATCACATCAATCCCAGCTATAGGCAAGGCATCGACTACTGCCAATGCACATGTGCCGCTGAAGTAAGGCGAGTCGAGATGTACCGGCACTAAGGGGGCGACGTACCGCGTCCTAGGAAACCCAACCAGGACAACCTTTTGTCTCCCAACCACACTCACTCCCTCGGGTAACGAGTTTTTCACGATCAGGGACTGGGCTGCTCCAATATCTCTCAGCACTACAACTGATCTACCAGTATGATCACTCGATACATACCCGCCTGAAGTGTGAGAGGCGAACAAACTTGGTCCTTCCTGACTAGTCATAGACTGGCTTCCTGTTGGTAGTGTTACACAGCTCATCAACATCACCTCCCTACGTGCGCCGCTACCTCTTCTGCCTCGGCACATAGCAGCTACATGCCCTTTCTGCCCACAAGTCCAGCACACCATATTCCTCCTCGGACTCCGGTGTTTCGGACTGTTAGGACTAGTCCTTCGCGGGCTACTTGGGGGCGTCTTCTCAGCGCTTCGTGGGACGGGTCTCTCCTCTTCCTGATGAGGTTTGTCAAACCGGCGGGGGTAATTCCTCGGGACATACTTAGCAGAAGGCCTATGCGTCAGGATGTATTCCTCAGCCATGGTGGCTGCCGCACTCAAGGTCTCCACCTGCTGCTCTTCTAAGTATGTCTTCAAGTCTCCAGACAAACAGTCTTTGAAGTCCTCTAACAGTATGAGCTGCTCGAGGTCTTCTTTGGTCTCCACCTTCCGAGAGGCACACCATTCCTGGAAAAGTCGCTCCTTGATAGTGGCGAATTCGGTGAAAGTGTGCTCTGAGGTCTTTTTCAGGTTCCTAAACTTCTGCCTGTAAGCCTCAGGTACCAATTGGTACGCTATGAGCAGTACCTTCTTCACCTTGTCATAATCGCCGGAGTCGTCAAGGGACAACGTGGAGTAGGCGATTTGGGCCTTCCCAGTCAAGACTGACTGTATCATGATGGCCCAATTCTCCCTTGGCCACTCCAAAGAGGCAGCGACTTTCTCGAAGGCCGCGAAGAACTTCGACACTTCCTTCTCATTGAATTTTGGGACCATTTTGATGTTCCTCACCGGATCGAAAATACTTGTTTCCATTCTTTGCCTCCCACCACCTAACCGCAATACTTCTAGTTCATGTTGTCTCTGTCTTTCTTTTTCTTCTCTCTCTCGCTGTTTCTCTTCCCTTTCTCGCTCTTCTCTTTCTCCTTCTCGCTCTTCTCTCTCTCGTTTCTCTTCTCTTTCTCTTTCTCTTTCTAATTCTAAACGCCTCATCGCCAATTCTTTATCTTTCATTTCCATTTCTTTATCTTTTAATTCTCGTTCTATTTCTAACTTCTTCCATTCTATCTCACGATTAATTTCCAAGGCACGCATTTTTACTGTAAGTAAACTTATATTCAGCTCACCCACATCGCTGTCAATGTCACTGCCTTTATCTTCCTTTTCAGTGGAAGCTACTTCCTCACTTGCTTTTGTACCTTGTGCCTCACTTTCCTGTTTCTCATCGGCCTTCAAATGCCGGTGAACCTTGGACAAGATCTCCACACGGGAATCACTGGCACGTATCTTGATCTCCAGGTAGGCACTCACCAGTACGAGTTCCTGTTTGCCCAGATATTTTAATCTGGCAAGACAGTCCTCCCTGTTCAGAAAGGCCTGAACATCGTCCAGATCGTCGATGGTCGATTTTTCTGCCATTGTCACAGATGGAACACTAGCACTTAACGCACCACTTTCACGTTAGCACTTAACGCACCGAGCACTGTTCTACGTCAATATTGCACTTTATCACACCAAACACTGCACTTGCCAATATTGCACGTAATTACACCGGGCACCGCGCTACACAATATTGCACTTAATCACTGCGAGCACCTCGCTCTTCAATATTGCACTGAATCACACCGAGCACCGCACTACACAATATTGCACTTAATCACAGCGAGCACCGCACTGCACAATATTGCACTTAGTCACTCCGAGCACCACACAGGACGTATAACGTCCTAATAGTCACACACAGGGGGAATTATTTACAGGGATTACGCCACTTCACCACCCCTGTCAAACATACTTGACAAGGGGTCGGATCCCGCTGGGGATGCCAATTATGTTACGGCCCTCTAGGGTCGCAACCGGGTTCTTTCTCTGATGTAAGTTGAGTTTGGGTATCCGGCCCCAAGCTAGTAGTGGCTTTCAAGGGATGTGATCCGTAACGCAAGTAAATTAAAGGGGAAGGGAAAAAAAGGCAAAAACTTAACAATATAATTATTACCATCACCATAAATACTATATAAAAGATTACACGGGGGGGGGGGGTATAAACACTAGAATGTACAAAGTAGTCTTCTTCTGAAGACGCGGAGTGTTCCACGGTGCTCAACGGTGCTAAGCTCCTGGTCCTCTTGTGGCCTCACGACGAATCCTTCGATTCTCTTGAGTCTACCCTGGCCACAGGCCAGCCAAATCACAGTTCCACTGGGGGCACCGTCGTGGAGGCCATCAACCACAAGTCCAGCCGGTAGCTGGCAGGTTCCAAATCAGCGACGCTGGTTAGGACACTCCACGATCGAAACTAAGGTCGCGAACCCTAGTCAGGAGCCTCGTGTGATCCCACAGACCACTCTCCTGGCCACAACACCCCAGTGGTTAAGCGTCTCCACCAGTCAGTCCCGGGTATAACAATCCCTCAACTGCCACTTCACAGGCAGGCTAACACCACAGTGTTCATCCGGGGGGCGACTCACAGCTGCTGCAGCAAACACTTGGAGACGAGACGACTGCCTTGGGTAGACTGACTCAACTTCCATTACAGCAGTCCCAGGTCGACTCTGTAATCAGACACGTCATCAGTAACAGGGACACACTAGGACACCTTACTTACAGGCTTAGACACAAACGCCCGACGTATCCACTCCATAGATGGCGTTGCTGTCTAAGCTCCTCCTCACCAGGGGTCAGCAGCGGCTGTGTTATGAGCTGATCAGGACGGGAAACTAGCCCTTGTGGCCAGTATCTCTCGTCCTCACTCGATGGCGCCGTCCATTTGGAGGGGGCTTCGGGAGCTGACCCACAGATGGCGTGGTCGTCACTGCTACGTGCTCGGGCGTTGGGCTCGGGTCCGTAACAGGCTACCTAACCTAACCTAATCTATAAAGATAGGTTATATATATATATATATATATATATATATATAAACATATACATATATATGAAACCTGCCATATACTGCAGGTATATTGATGACATTTTTACACAGGTACCTGATGTCAGACGTCTGCAGGAACTGAAGGAGGCATTCGAGCAGAATTCTGTGTTGAGTTTTACTTACGAGATGGAGAAGGATGGGAAGCTGCCCTTTCTAGATTTAACAGTCATAGAAAGGAGCGGAGGTTCCCACACTGCAGTCTACCCTAAGGAAACAAACAGGAATGTGCGTCAGTGCCAACAGTGACTGCCCAGACAGGTACAAGAGAAGTGTTGTCAATGCTTACGTCGACCGTGCTCTCAGCCACAGCTCAGGATGGAAGCAAGTCGATGAAGAACTATGTAGGGTAATGCAGGTCCTAGTCAACAACGGCTTCTCCAATGGTTTCGTTTAAGACATCATAAAAAGGAAGGTGAAACGCCATGCAACCTCAGAAGAGTCAACTAACACAACACCCTGTACCCCCTATTAGACTATTTTACAGGAACTTCTTTTCCACAGCTCATAAAACGGAGGAAAGGGTCCTGAAAGATATTGTTAATAGGAACGTTTTCCCTACAGACAAAAATCAGAAGATACAATTGACGATTTACTATAAAACCAAAAAAACGGCAAATCTATTCATAAAAAACTCTCCAGACTCAAAGCAGAATGCCTTAAAAGAGACTAACGTCGTCTATGCCTTCAAATGCCCTCTTGGGGGACTGTAAGCTAAAAAAAAACAGTATATAGGCAAGACAACAACATCTCTTTCCAGGCGTTTAACGATGTATAAGCAACAGGGCTCCATTAAGGAACATATAATCTCTTCCCACAAACAAACCATCACCAGAGAAATCTTAGCAAACAACACAGAAATCATCGATAGATACAGCGATAGCAGGCGGCTTGACGTCTGCGAGGCACTACACATCAAGAAGTCAACACCAGCAATCAACAGCCAATTAATGCACAACTATATTCTACCCACTTCAAGACTCCGCTCCTCCAATATAGAAGCATCAAGAAATATGGACCAGACTTTCTACAATTACTTCCATTCAATACCCATTGTTTCGTGTTCTGTCTTGTGTTTGAATTTAATGCCCATTCAATACCCATTGTTGAAAGTTTGTTTTCACCTCATCCACCTCACCCAAATGTAGATATAAAATCGAAGATGTGTAAGCTCTATTCAGTTTCAGTTGTGTGTTTGTAAACTAAAGTCTTTGAAAATGTAATAAGTTTTACGAAACGCGCTCAAGTGTCGCGTCAGACTAGAAATAAAAATGAATTTTGGAGAATTGATTTTTGAATTACCATCAACAGTGAAAAGAAACGTAAGAAAGATCGAGAAAATTCGTGTTAGAATTATTAATCTTACTTTTTCGGTCATATTTAATAATATATGTCTACAGGAAAGACTGCTACCAAAATATACTAATATATATATATATTATATATATATATATATATATATATATATATATATATATATATGTCGTACCTAGTAGCCAGAATGCACTTCTCGGCCTACTATGCAAGGCCCGATTTGCCTAATAAGCCAAGTTTTCCTGAATTAATATATTTTCTCTAATTTTTTCTTATGAAATGATAAAGCTACCTATTTCAATACGTATGAGGTCAATTTTTTTATTTTAGGTAAAAATATCGTAGATATATGGCCGAACCTAACCAACCCTACCTAACCTAACCTAACCTATCTTCATAGGTGAGGTTAGGTTAGGTTAGGTAAGTTAGGTAGTCGAAAAACAATTAATTCATGAAAACTTGCCTTATTAGGCAAATCGGGCCTTTCATAGTAGGCTGAGAAGTGAGTTCTGGCTATTAGGTACGACATATATATATATATATATATATATATATATATATATATATATATATATATATATATATATATATATATATATATATATATATATATATATATATATATATATATATATATATATATATATATATATATATATATATATATATATATTATATATTTTATTGGAGGTAAAAATATCGTAGATATATGGCCGAACCTAACCAACCCTACCTAACCTAACCTAATCTATCTTCATAGGTTAGGTTAGGTAGCCGAAAAAGTTAGGTTAGGTAAGTTAGGTAGTCGAAAAACAATTAATTCATAAAAACTTGGCTTATTAGGCAAATCGGGCCTTTCATAGTAGGCTGAGAAGTGAGTTCTGGCTATTAGGTACGACATATATATATATATATATATATATATATATATATATATATATATATATATATATATATATATATATATATATATGTCGTACCTAGTAGCCAGAATGCACTTCTCGGCCTACTATGCAAGGCCCGATTTGCCTAATAAGCCAAGTTTTCCCGAATTAATATATTTTCTCTATTTTTTTTCTTATGAAATGATAAAGCTACCCATTTCATTATGTATGAGGTCAATTTTTTTTTTGGGAGTTAAAATTAACGTATATATATATGACCGAACCTAACCAACCCTACCTAACCTAACCTAACCTACCTTTATAGGTTAGGTTAGGTTAGGTTAGGTAGCTGAAAAAGTTAGGTTAGGTTAGGTTAGGTAGGTTAGGTAGTTGAAAAACAATTAATTCATGAAAACTTGGCTTATTAGGCAAATTGGGCCTTGCATAGTAGGCTGAGAAGTGCGTTCTGGCTACTAGGTACGACATATATATATATATATATATATATATATATATATATATATATATATATATATATATATATATATATATATATATGTCGTACCTAATAGCCAGAACGCACTTCTCAGCCTACTATTCAAGGCCCGATTTGCCTAATAAGCCAAGTTTTCATGAATTAATGTTTTTTCGTCTACCTAACCTACCTAACCTAACCTAACCTAGCTTTTTTTGGCTACCTAACCTAACCTTACCTATAAATATAGGTTAGGTTAGGTTAGGTAGGGTTGGTTAGGTTCGGTCATATATCTACGTTAATTTTAACTCCAATAAAAAAAATTGACCTCATACATAGAGAAAAGGGGTTGCTTTATCATTTCATAAGAAAAAAATTATAGTAAATATATTAATTCAGGAAAACTTGGCTTATTAGGCAAATTGGGCCTTGCATAGTAGGCTGAGAAGTGCGTTCTGGCTACTAGGTACGACATATATATATATATATATATATATATATATATATATATATATATATATATATATATGTCGTACCTAGTAGCCAGAACGTCGTACTCGGCCTACTATGCAAGGCCCGATTTGCATAATAAGGCAAGTTTTCATGAACTAATTGTTTTTTCGACTACTTAACCTACCTAACCTAACCTAACCTAACTTTTTTGGCTACCTAACCTAACCTAACCTATAAAGATAGGTTAGGTTAGGTTAGGTAGGGTTGGTTAGGTTCGGTCATATATCTACGTTAATTTTAACTCCAATAAAAAAAAATTGACCTCATACATAATGAAATGGGTAGCTTTATCATTTCATAAGAAAAAAATTAGAGAAAATATATTAATTCAGGAAAACTTGGCTTATTAGGCAAATTGGGCCTTACATAGTAGGCCGAGAAGTGCGTTCTGGCTACTAGGTACGACATATATATATATATATATATATATATATATATATATATATATATATATATATATATATATATATGTCGTACCTAGTAGCCAGAACGCACTTCTCAGCCTACTATTCAAGGCCCAATTTGCCTAATAAGCCAAGTTTTCCTGAATTAATATATTTTCTCTAATTTTTTTCTTATCAAATGATAAAGCTACCCATTTCATTGCGTATGAGGTCAATTTTTTTTTATTTGAGTTAAAATTAACGTAGATATATGACCGAACCTAACCAACCCTACCTAACCTAACCTAACCTATCTTTATAGGTTAGGTTAGGTTAGGTAGCCGAAAAAGTTAGGTTAGGTTAGGTTAGGTAGGTTAGGTAGTCGAAAAACAACTAATTCATGAAAACTTGGCTTATTAGGCAAATTGGGCCTTGCATAGTAGGCATAGAAGTGCGTTCTGGCTACTAGGTACGACATATATATATATATATATATATATATATATATATATATATATATATATATATATATATATATATATATATATATATATATATATATATATATATATATGTCGTACCTAGTAGCCAGAACTCACTTCTCAGCCTACTATTCAAGGCCCGATTTGCCTAATAAGCCAAGTTTTCCTGAATTAATATATTTACTATAATTTTTTTCTTATGAAATGATAAAGCTACCCTTTTCACTATGTATGAGGTCAATTTTTTTTTATTGGAGTTAAAATTAACGTAGATATATGACCGAACCTAACCAACCCTACCTAACCTAACCTAACCTATATATATAGGTAAGGTTAGGTTAGGTAGCCAAAAAAAGCTAGGTTAGGTTAGGTTAGGTAGGTTAGGTAGACGAAAAAACATTAATTCATGAAAACTTGGCTTATTAGGCAAATCGGGCCTTGCATAGTAGGCTGAGAAGTGAGTTCTGGCTACTAGGTACGACATATATATATATATATCGTACCTAATAGCCAGAACGCACTTCTCAGCCTACTATTCAAGGCCCGATTTGCCTAATAAGCCAAGTTTTCATGAATTAATGTTTTTTCGTCTACCTAACCTACCTAACCTAACCTAACCTAGCTTTTTTTGGCTACCTAACCTAACCTTACCTATAAATATAGGTTAGGTTAGGTTAGGTAGGGTTGGTTAGGTTTGGTCATATATCTACGTTAATTTTAACTCCAATAAAAAAAAATTGACCTCATACATAGAGAAAAGGGTTGCTTTATCATTTCATAAGAAAAAAATTATAGTAAATATATTATTTCAGGAAAACTTGGGTTATTAGGCAAATCGGGCCTTGAATAGTAGGCTGAGAAGTGAGTTCTGGCTACTAGGTACGACATATATATATATATATATATATATATATATATATATATATATATATATATATATATATATATATATATATATATATATATATATATATATATATATATACAATTTTCAATTATTGGGGGGAGGGATTTCTGGTCAGTATTTCATCTGGTAATTATGTACCGTTGGGCCGAGTTTTCATCTCGTAAATCAAGGCTCTTGGGCCACCAGCTGTGGCAGCGGGTTTTAATTACTCCTGGAGTAATTTTTCTAACATTGGATCCTCTAACATTTCGATGGTGTTCCACGCCCTGATGGCTTGGTGCTGTAGTTTGATGTTTAGTAGCTGTATGTTCAGGAGTTCATGGAGCTCCTGGATTGTCTGATAATATGGTGGACGGTGTTTTGCTGCTGTCCTTAGTGCCTTATTTTTCACTGCTTGTAGTTTTTGCATGTTAGTTTTCTTTAAGGTATGTAGTTGTACTGGATTTTCTAGATGCGGCCGGACTAGAACCTTATATAGGCGTAGCTGTATGTTTGTACTAAGGCTTCGGAATCTCCTCAGTTTCCCTAAGGCTGCTTTGGCTTTGTTTAGTCGGTTCCTTACATGAATATTCATCCCAGTTCTATTGATCATGAGACCCAGTATTCTGCCTACTTCCACATATTGGATCAGACGGTTGTCAAGGATAATGGGGTCTGGGTTTTTTTTGCAAAGTGTATTATCTGGAACTTTTGTTTATTTGTACTATTTTCCATTGCTTCTCAAAGTTGTTTATGGATTCAATTGGTGCCTTGGTCTTGTTGGCTAGTAGCGGCTTTGATGGTCCCGGCTGGCATATTATTTGGGTGATATCGTCAGCGTATGTGATGTATTCTCCATGTTGGGGTTGGGGTAGGTCAGCGGTGTATATGTTGAAAAGAGTGGGGGAGAGGCAGCTTCCCTGTGGTACTCCACTTTTCAGTTCTATTATGTCACCAAAGTAGCTGCCGATATTGAGCCTAGCAGTTCTATTGTCAATAAAGCTGCAGAGAGTAGCAGTAAATCTCTGTGTGAGTCCTAGCTCAGATATCTTATATTTTAGGCCTATGTGCCAAACTTTGGCAAAGGCTTTCGAAACATCTCTAAGCACTATATTACATTGATCTTTTGTGATTGATTGATTTAAGCTATAGCTGTATGGGCCCCTTTGCGGTTTCTAAACCCATGTTGCCTGGTATTATACTTCTCTTCCTCTTCATGTACTTCACAAGTCTCTGACTGATTATTTTTTCGAATATTTTACCTGGTACTTCGAGGAGGGAAATTGGTTTGTAATTTTCATTTTGGGTTGGGGGTTTATCTGGCTTGGAGGTTAATCTGATTGTGGCATTCTTGAAGTATGTGGGGAATAGTCCAGATGCAAGAGCTGCATTTACTATATATGTGTATTGATGGAGTGCAATCACTGGTAAGTTGGTTAATACCATCATATTTATCTTGCTGTTGCCCGGCGCTTTGTTCTTGAAGCCTATAATTGGTTTATGGATCTTTGCAATGGTTATGTGTTTCATTAGGTGGCATTCATTGCCACTGTTGTTAAGGTCTATTGTTTGCGTCGAGATTAGTGTTGCAGCTCTGTTATCGAATTGAGTTGTAATTTTCCGTTCATTAATGGGGCAAAAGTTTAAATTTTCTTCCAGATTTATCCTGAATATTTTTTCCCAGAACTTCCTGATTTCCTGTTCTTGTTCTCTCTCCTCATAGAGTTTATTTCCTGAGACGTCTATGATGTTGGGTGTTTCCTCGGCTGAGTTTCCCATCAGGGTTTTTACTTTTTTTTCCAGAACTTTCCTGGGTTTCTGTAGTCGACTTGAATTTTGCTTATTAGATCATCCCATTTTTTGGTATACTTTGTTTTGCATGGGTCTTGCAGCTTATCTTGTAGTTCCCTTTGTAGTCTTTTGCGTTCGTCTGTCCACCTGCTGTGCGGTATAAGATGGCTGTTATATCTGGTTTGAAGTGTTCCGAGTGCCTCAGTGGCTGGGGGTTCTCCATACCTCAAACCCTCACCTCCCCTACCCTCCCACGGTACCCTCACCTGCCATGCCCCCCCACCACACCAACACGTCCAATGCCCTCCCCACCCCACCCGTCACCTCCCATGCCCTCCCCACCCCACCCGTCACCTCACATGCCCTCCCCACCCCACCCGTCACCTCCCCTGCCCTCCTGTTACGGACCCGAGCCCAGCGTCCGAGCACGGAGCAGTGACGACCACGCCATCTGTGGGTCAGCTCCCGAAACCCCCTCCAAATGGACGGCGCCATCAAGTGAGGAAGAGAAATACCAGCCACAAGGGCTAGTTTCCCGTCCTGATCAGCTCATAACACAGCCGCTGCTGACCTCTGGTGAGGTGACGCTTAGACAGCAACGCCATCTATGGAGTAGATGGGTGGGCGTTTGTGTCTAAGCCTGTAAGTGAGGTGCCCTAGAGTGTCCCTATTACTGATGACATGTCTGATTACAGAGTCGACCTGGGACTGCTGTAATGGAAGTTGAGTGAGTCTACCCAAGGCAGCCGTCTTGTCTCCAAGTATTTGCTGCAGCAGCTGTGAGTCACCCCCCCGGATGAACACTGTGGTGTTAGCCTGTCAGTGACGAGGCAGCTGAGGGATTGTCGTACCCGGGACTGACTGGTGGAGACGCTTAACCACTGGGGTGTTGTAGTGAGGAGAGTGACCTGTGGGATCACACGAGGCTCCTGACTAGGGCTCGAGACCTTAGTATCGATCGTGGAGTGGCCTAACCAGCGTTGCTGATTGGAACCTGCCAGCTACCTGCTGGACTTGTGGTTGACGGCCTCCACGACGATGCCCCCAGTGGAACTGTGATTTGGCTGGCCTGTGGCCAGGGTAGACTCAAGAGAATCGAAGGATTCGTCGTGAGGCCACAAGAGGACCAAGAGAAGAGCATCGTCGAGCACCGTGGAACACTCTGCGTCTTCAGAAGAAGACTACGTTGTACATAATAGTGTTTAACCCCCCCCCCCTGTGTAACCTTTTATATATTATTTATGGTGACAGTAATAATTATATTATTAAGTTTTTGCCTTTATTTCCCTTCCCCTTTAATTTACTTGCATTACGGATCACATCCCTTGAAAGCCACTATTAGCTTGGGGCCGGATACCCTACCTCTAACAACATCAGAGAAAGAACCCGATTGCGACCCGAGAGGGCCGTAACATAATTGGCATCCCCAGCGGGATCCGACCCCCTTGTCAAGTATGTTTGACAGGGGTGGTGAAGTGGCGTAATCCCTGTAAATAATTCCCCCTGTGTGTGACTATTAGGACGTTATACGTCCTGTGCGGTGCTCGGAGTGACTAAGTGCAATATTGTGCAGTGCGGTGCTCGCTGTGATTAAGTGCAATATTGTGTAGTGCGGTGCTCAGTGATTCAGTGCAATATTGTAGAGCGAAGTGCTCGTTGTGATTAAGTGCAATATTGTGTAGTGCGGTGCTCAGTGATTCAGTGCAATATTGTAGAGCGAAGTGCTCGCAGTGATTAAGTGCATTATTGTGTAGTGCGGTGCCCGGGGTCATTACGTGCAATATTGGCAAATGAGGCGCTAGGTGCAATAAAGTGCAATATTGACGTAGAACAGTGCTCGGTGCGTTAAGTGCTAAAGTGAAGCGGTGTGTTAAGTGCTAGTGTACCAAGTGACAATGGCAGAAAAATCGACCATCGACGATCTGGACGATGTTCAGGCTTTTCTGAACAGGGAGGACTGTCTTGCCAGATTAAAATATCTGGGGAAACAAGAACTTGTGTTAGTAAGTGCCTACCTGGAGATCAACATACGTGCCAGTGATTCCCGTGTGGAGATCTTGTCCTAGGTTCACCGGCATTTGAAGGCCGAAGAAAAACAGGAAGATGAGGCACAAGGTACAAAAGAAGGTGAGGAAATAGCTTCCACTGAAAAGGAAGATAAAGGCAGTGACATTGACAGCGATGCAGGTGAGCTGAATATTAGCTTTCTTACTGTCAAAATGCGTGCCTTAGAGATAAATCGCGAGATAGAATGGAAGAAGTTAGAATTAGAACGAGAATTAAAAGATAAAGAAATGGAGATGAAAAATAAAGAAATGGAGATGAAAGATAAAGAAATGGCGATGAGGCGTTTAAAATTAGAAAGAGAAGAAAGAAGAGAAGAACGAGAAAGAGAAGAGAAACGAGAAAGAAAAGAGCGAGAAAGAGAAGAGAAACGAGAGAGAGAAGAGCGAGAAAGGGAAGAGAAACAGCGAGAGAGATAAGAAAAAGAAAGACAGAGACAACATGAACTAGAAGTATTGCGGTTAGGTGGTGGGAGGCAAAGAATGGAAACAAGTATTTTCGATCCGGTGAGGAACATCAAAATGGTCCCAAAATTCAATGAGAAGGAAGTATCGAAGTTCTTCGCGGAATTCGAGAAAGTCGCTGCCTCTTTGGAGTGGCCAAGGGAGAATTGGGCCATCATGATACAGTCAGTCTTGACTGGGAAGGCCCAAATCGCCTACTCCACGTTGTCCCTTGACGACTCCGGCGATTATGACAAGGTGAAGAAGGTCGTGCTCATGGCATACCAATTGGTACCTGAGGCTTACAGGCAGAAGTTCAGGAACCTGAAGAAGACCTCAGAGCACACTTTCACCGAATTCGCCACTATCAAGGAGCGACTTTTCCAGGAATGGTGTGCCTCTCGGAAGGTGGAGACCAAAGAAGACCTCGAGCAGCTCATACTGTTAGAGGACTTCAAAGACTGTCTGTCTGGAGATCTAAAGACGTACCTAGAGGAACAGCAGGTAGAGACCTTGAGTGCGGCAGCCACCATGGCTGAGGAATACATCCTAACGCATAGGCCTTCTGCTAAGTACGTCCCGAGGAATTACCCCCGCCGGTTTGACAAACCTCATCAGGAAGAGGAGAGACCCGTCCCACGAAGCGCTGAGAAGACGCCCCCAAGTAGCCCTCGAAGGACAAGTCTTAGCAGTCCGAAACACCGGAGTCCGAGGAGGAATATGGTGTGCTGGACTTGTGGGCAGAAAGGGCATGTAGCTGCTATGTGCCGAGGCAGAAGAGGTAGCGGCGCACGTAGGGAGGTGATGTTGATGAGCTGTGTAACACTACCAGCCGGAAGCCAGTCGACGACTACGCAGGAAGAACCCAGATTGTTTTCCCTTTACATTTCAAGCGGGTATGTAACGAGTGATCATACTGGTAGATCAGTTGTAGTGCTCAGAGATAGTGGAGCAGCCCAGTCCCTGATCGTGAGAGATTCGTTACCCGAGGGAGTGAGAGTAGATGGGAGACAAAAGGTTATCCTGGTTGGGTTTCCGAGGACGCAGTACATCGCCCCTTTAGTGCCGATACATCTCGACTCGCCTTACTTCAGTGGCACATGTGCGTTGGCTGTAGTCGATACCCTACCTATAGCTGGGATTGACGTGATACTAGCCAACGACTTGGTGACAGATTGGAGCACCAATCATCCCAAGATTGTGGACGAGTCGGCCGGAACAGCGAGGTCTGAGGTAACAGCGGGCAGTGGTAAAATCCAGGTACAGTCAGACCCGGAATCAGATAAAATGTTTAATCCTTCCTCTCGCCTACAGATTGACAGCATGCTAGCAGAGTCTCCTGATTCTTCTCCCAATAAGGAACATGAGGTTACAATGGCAGAGGCAACTGAGCATGAAGAGAGGTCTCGTGTACAAGCACCCACGGATACCGAAGAGTCAGGAGTGAAGGCACCTGAGTACTTGCGGTATGGCGAGATACAGCATTCATTGAACCGGCCAGAGGTTCCCCAGACGTCGGAGGTATGTGAGGTATGTACGAAAGTTCTAGTGCCCTCTTCGGTCCAAACCAGGCTAATGGATATAGCCGGTTATGGACATTACAAGCTCATGAAACTTGTCCCTAAGTTAACCAAATGTTTCTTAGCGGTATTTTGTTTTATTCTCGTGTGTGCTCTCAGTAAGGACCAGTGGGCGACCCGACGGATGATGGCTCCCTTGAACATCGTGAAGAGATCCCAGGGATTGGAGATTTGCACTGCGAGTGTTGCAGTCAAAGGAGGGACCTGGAAGGTGATGATAGATACAGGAGGTACGAGAGATGATATTATGAGTGACTATTTCCGACAGGTTGACACCCCCTGCATGATTGCTGAGCCTGGATTCAGCGTTATACGGAACGTTGGTCGACCTGACGGTGACAGAGCAGACACCATCTGCTGTATACAAGCAGCCCTGTTGGAACTAGGTGTGGGCCTAGTAGAGGCGTATGCTGTAAGTACTGTCTTACCCACTATCGCTGTCACTCTAAATTATCAGACCCCTGTATTCCAGGTCCCCGTCTCCCTGAAGGACTACCGGACCGGTACCAGAAATGCCGTCTGTGACCAGCCATCATCGGTGCCACGACACAGGGAAGTGTCGAGTCGCCCCAGATCGTGTCTACACCAATCCTTACTCGGGACACATGAGATTATGCCCCTGCTTGACATCTCAGTGGAAGTGTGGAAGATTACATCAGGCAGATCATCGTCTTCCATCTGCAAGTTTCCTTCATGCCAGAGTTGCCCAGTGGGACAGTTCTGTGGACAAGACAGCCTCGCCATTCCAGTTCTTAGTGTACGTGAGTCCATTTGGAGTTGTGTCCCCGTACTAATTTGGTTTGTGTTTCTCTTTATAGAACCCCAAACCAAATTCCTTTTGGTGGGGAGGTGTTACGGACCCGAGCCCAGCGTCCGAGCACGGAGCAGTGACGACCACGCCATCTGTGGGTCAGCTCCTGAAACCCCCTCCAAATGGACCGCGCCATCAAGTGAGGACGAGAAATACCAGCCACAAGGGCTAGTTTCCCGTCCTGATCAGCTCATAGCACAGCCGCTGCTGACCTCTGGTGAGGTGACGCTTAGACAGCAACGCCATCTATGGAGTAGATGGGTGGGCGTTTGTGTCTAAGCCTGTAAGTGAGGTGCCCTAGAGTGTCCCTGTTACTGATGACGTGTCTGATTACAGAGTCGACCTGGGACTGCTGTAATGGAAGTTGAGTGAGTCTACCCAAGGCAGCCATCTTGTCTCCAAGTGTTTGCTGCAGCAGCTGTGAGTCACCCCCCCGGATGAACACTGTGGTGTTAGCCTGTCAGTGACGAGGCAGCTGAGGGATTGTCGTACCCGGGACTGACTGGTGGAGACGCTTAACCACTGGGGTGTTGTAGTGAGGAGAGTGACCTGTGGGATCACACGAGGCTCCTGACTAGGGCTCGCGACCTTAGTATCGATCATTGAGTGGCCTAACCAGCGTTGCTGATTGGAACCTGCCAGCTACCTGCTGGACTTGTGGTTGACGGCCTCCACGACGGTGCCCCCAGTGGAACTGTGATTTGGCTGGCCTGTGGCCAGGGTAGACTCAAGAGAATCGAAGGATTCGTAGTGAGGCCACAAGAGGACCAAGAGAAGAGCATCGTCGAGCACCATGGAACACTCCGCGTCTTCAGTAGAAGACTACGTTGTATATAATAGTGTTTAACCCCCCCCCCCTGTGTAACCTTTTATATATTATTATTGGTGACGGTAATAATTATATTATTAAGTTTTTGCCTTTATTTCCCTTCCCCTTTAATTTACTTGCGTTACGGATCACATCCCTTGAAAGCCACTATTAGCTTGGGGCCGGATACCCTACCTCTAACAACATCAGAGAAAGAACCCGATTGCGACCCGAGAGGGCCGTAACACCTCCCCACCCCTCCCGTCACCTCCCCTGCCCTCCCACGACACCCTCACCACCCCTCCCCTGCACTCCCACGACACCCTCACCTCCCCTGCCCTCCCACCCCACCCTCACCTCCCCTGCCCTCCCACGACACCCTCACCTCCCCTGCTCTCCCACGACACCCTCACCTCCCTTGCCCTCCCACAACACCCTCACCACCCCTGCCCTCCCACGACACCCTCACCTCCCCTGCCCTCCCACGACACCCTCACCTCCCCTGCCCTCCTACGACACCCTCACCTCCCCTGCCCTCCCACGACACCCTCACCTCCCCTGCCCTCCCACCCCACCCTCACCTCCCCTGCCCTCCCACGACACCCTCACCTCCCCTGCCCTCCCACGACACCCTCACCTCCCCTGCCCACCAGCCCACCAGCCCACCCCGCCTGCCCTGCCCACCTTACCACCCGCACCAAGACTGGCTTATCAGAGGGGCCAGGGGCCGCCTCTTAACCCTGATAACTATAGTACGCGATAGCTTGTGTCAACAATGTTTTGTAATATGTGTGACGCAACACCTGGCGTGTGTGTTGAGGCCTCGGTCTGCCCCCTCTGGCGGGTGTGTTGAGGCCTCGGTCTCCCCCCTCTGGCGGGTGTGTTGAGGCCTCGGTCTCCCCCCTCTGGCGGGTGTGTTGAGGCCTCGGTCTTCCCCCTCTGGCGGGTGTGTTGAGGCCTCGGTCTCCCCCCTCTGGCGGGTGTGTTGAGGCCTCGGTCTCCCCCCTCTGGCGGGTGTGTTGAGGCCTCGGTCTCCTCCCTCTGGCGGGTGTGTTGAGGCCTCGGTCTCCCCCCTCTGGCGGGTGTGTTGATGCCTCGATCCCCTCTCTCTGGCGGGTGTGTTGATGCCTCGATCCCCTCTCTCTGGCGGGTGTGTTGATGCCTCGATCCCCTCTCTCTGGCGGGTGTGTTGATGCCTCGGTCTCCCCCCTCTGGCGGGTGTGTTGATGCCTCGGTCTCCCCCCTCTGGCGGGTGTGTTGATGCCTCGGTCTCCCCCCTCTGGCGGGTGTGTTGATGCCTCGGTCTCCCCCCTCTGGCGGGTGTGTTGATGCCTCGGTCTCCCCCCTCTGGCGGGTGTGTTGATGCCTCGGTCTCCCCTCTCTTTCGGGTGTGTTCATGCCTCGGTCTCCCCTTTCAAGATGATTTTTTGATGCCTCGGTTTACCCTCTCTCGCGGATATGTTGATGCCTCGGTCTCCCCCCTCTGGCGGGTGTGTTGATGCCTCGGTCTCCCCCCTCTGGCGGGTGTGTTGATGCCTCGGTCTCCCCCCTCTGGCGGGTGTGTTGATGCCTCGGTCTCCCCCCTCTGGCGGGTGTGTTGATGCCTCGGTCTCCCCCCTCTGGCGGGTGTGTTGATGCCTCGGTCT
Source organism: Procambarus clarkii (assembly GCF_040958095.1). NCBI lineage: Eukaryota > Metazoa > Arthropoda > Malacostraca > Decapoda > Cambaridae > Procambarus > Procambarus clarkii. Next base: position 2,432,560 of record NC_091230.1, on the reverse strand, counting down.
CCCCCCTCTGGCGGGTGTGTTGATGCCTCGGTCTCCCCCCTCTGGCGGGTGTGTTGATGCCTCGGTCTCCCCTCTCTGGCGGGTGTGTTGATGCCTCGGTCTCCCCTCTCTGGCGGGTGTGTTGATGCCTCGGTCTCCCCTCTCTGGCGGGTGTGTTGATGCCTCGGTCTCCCCTCTCTGGCGGGTGTGTTGATGCCTCGGTCTCCCCCCTCTGGCGGGTGTGTTGATGCCTCGGTCTCCCCCCTCTGGCGGGTGTGTTGATGCCTCGGTCTCCCCCCTCTGGCGGGTGTGTTGATGCCTCGGTCTCCCCCCTCTGGCGGGTGTGTTGATGCCTCGGTCTCCCCTCTCTGGTGGGTGTGTTGATGCCTCGGTCTCCCCTCTCTGGCGGGTGTGTAGATGCCTCGATCCCCTCTCTCTGGCGGGTGTGTTGATGCCTCGGTCTCCCCCCTCTGGCGGGTGTGTTGATGCCTCGGTCTCCCCCCTCTGGCGTGTGTGTTGATGCCTCGATCTCCCCTCTCTGGCGGGTGTGTTAATGCCTCGGTCTCCCCCCTCTGGCGGGTGTGTTGATGCCTCGGTCTCCCCCCTCTGGCGGGTGTGTTGATGCCTCGGTCTCCCCCCTCTGGCGTGTGTGTTGATACCTCGGTCTCCCCTCTCTGGCGGGTGTGTTGATGCCTCGGTCTCCCCCCTCTGGCGGGTGTGTTGATGCCTCGGTCTCCCCCCTCTGGCGGGTGTGTTGATGCCTCGGTCTCCCCCCTCTGGCGGGTGTGTTGATGCCTCGGTCTCCCCCCTCTGGCGGGTGTGTTGATGCCTCGGTCTCCCCTCTCTGGCGGGTGTGTTGATGCCTCGGTCTCCCCCCTCTGGCGGGTGTGTTGATGCCTCGGTCTCCCCCCTCTGGCGGGTGTGTTGATGCCTCGGTCTCCCCCCTCTGGCGTGTGTGTTGATGCCTCGGTCTCCCCCCTCTGGCGGGTGTGTTGATGCCTCGGTCTCCCCCCTCTGGCGGGTGTGTTGATGCCTCGGTCTCCCCCCTCTGGCGGGTGTGTTGATGCCTCGGTCTCCCCCCTCTGGCGGGTGTGTTGATGCCTCGGTCTCCCCCCTCTGGCGGGTGTGTTGATGCCTCGGTCTCCCCCCTCTGGCGGGTGTGTTGATGCCTCGGTCTCCCCCCTCTGGCGGGTGTGTTGATGCCTCGGTCTCCCCCCTCTGGCGGGTGTGTTGATGCCTCGGTCTCCCCCCTCTGGCGGGTGTGTTGATGCCTCGGTCTCCCCCCTCTGGCGGGTGTGTTGATGCCTCGGTCTCCCCCCTCTGGCGGGTGTGTTGATGCCTCGGTCTCCCCCCTCTGGCGGGTGTGTAGATGCCTCGGTCTCCCCCCTCTGGCGGGTGTGTTGATGCCTCGGTCTCCCCCCTCTGGCGGGTGTGTTGATGCCTCGGTCTCCCCTCTCTGGCGGGTGTGTAGATGCTGTTATGGGTTGTCAAGGAATTTTGTCATAGCTGCGTCTCAGAGGACTGTTAAGAATTTGGTGGTGGCAGACTTTTAATGTTGTCTTGGGGAATAGACGATTGTACTAGAGCCTAGGGGAAATCAAGTAGTAAGGGAAACACCCTAGTACAAAGACACAAATTATATGTATAAGAAACACGATATTACATGTATGAATTGGTAAACCTTACAACTCAAGGCCATTACGAAGTGATATAACCCCCCAAGCGGGCTCTGGATAACCTATGGCTCACCGTCCCAAACCTGGAACCATGCACACAGCCACCACACCTATCAACCGATGACACACATATATACCTCTAGGAAACCTGGACTCTCTCTTATAAAACATCTCCAAAGTCTGCATAACTACTCTACAATATCTTATATCCCTGTTTAGATACAAAGGAAAGCTTATCTGACTGTACGGCTGGAGAAAAACCGCCAGATAGCAGGATCTGGCGTCCACCTCTCTTACGTCATCGCCCCTTAATACTCTATTCTTTACATTTGCAATCAAACCCTTTATTGACTTTATTTACCATATTCCCTATGCATGCTATTTGATTGAGTCCATTTTTCCCTTACATAGTTAAGTATACTGGTTCACAATATTCCTAAGAATCCCCAGCTGAGAAGGTACTACTTTGATGGGCGGAGTATTACTGGTGACTCTCTGATGCCAGCTGTAGATATTTTTCTATCAAACATTCTCCACTGTCCACCAACATTAATCCTTGAAACTAACCTCCACAGGAGGTAAGGTTCGTAACACCCCTCCTAAGCTGTGGAGAAAAAAAATGAGAACTTCCTTAATGAAATTCTTAAATTCTATTCCTAAATTCACTTTTTTTCACATAAAATTAACACCTCAAACAGATTTTATAATAATTGTAAAGAAACAGTAAATGATATATAATAAACACTAGATACACAATAATATATACATCTCTGTGCAATGTACAACCCTAAGTCATCCCAGGTTTTGGGAATTTAAAAAGTGCATCTGCTACTACATTTAATTTTCCTGGAATATGTTTGATGACCAGATTGTACTCTTGCAGCAATAAAGACCACCTTAATATTCTCTGATTGGAATTCTTCATGCTAGCAATAAATGTTAAGGGGTTGTGGTCAGTAAACACTTCAACAGTATTGGCTGATAGATAAATGTCAATTTTTTTAACAGCTAGTAATAATGACAAAGCCTCTTTCTCTACTGTGGAGTAATTCAGTTGACATTTAGTCATTTTTTTAGAATAGTAATGTATTGGATGATTAATACCCTCATCATCTTCTTGCATTAGCACAGAACCAGCACCCCAGTCCGAAGCATCTATATATAGTTTGAATGGCTTAGAGTAGTCAGGAGTAGCTAGCACTGGACCAGATGACAACATTCCTTTTAATTTAGTAAATGCATCCTGACATTCCTGAGACCATCTAAACTTTACATTTTTACATAGCAAGTTTGTCAAAGGAGCTACAATTGCTGCAAAATTTTTACAGAACTTCCTATAATAAGCACACATTCCTAGATATCTTTGTACCTCCTTCTTGCTAGTCAACACTGGATACTCAAATATATCATTTACTTTATTTTTGAGTGGTAACACCTTCCCTTTTCCCACTTCATATCCTAAGTAACAATACTAGCTCTGGCAAAAGTACATTTGTGTAAGTTTACAGTTAAATTAGCCTCCTTTAAACATTTTAATAGTTTAACCAAACCTTTCATATGGTCCTCCCAATTATTGTGATAAATTACAATATCATCCAAGTAAGCTCTACATTGTGATATGTCTTTTAACACTAAGTTCATAAGACGCTGAAAAGTTGCTGGGGCATTTTTCAGCCCAAAAGGCATTACAGTGAATTCATACAACCCATCTGCAGTTATAAATGCACTCATCTCCCGAGCTCTTGGTGTTAAAGGAATTTGCCAGTACCCTTATAACAAATCTAGTTTGGTTACAAACTTGGCTTTACTAACACTGTCTATGCAATCATTTAATCTAGGTATTGGAAAGTTATCATCAACAGTCATTACATTTAGCTTAAGGTAGTCAATGACCAACTTGTGAATTCCATCCTTCTTTGGAACCAAAATACAAGGACTACTCCAACTGCTGCTGCTAGGTCTCACCAATCCATGTTGAAGCATGTAGTCGACTTCTTTCCGGATGAGATTCAACTTGGTAGGGTTGACAGGTTGATAGGGTTGAAATAGAGGTGCGACTTGACTGGCTGGTTGTCGGTCACCTCGAAGTCATGTGAATAACTGTCGTCTGGGTGGGAATATCGCCAAAGATGTCTGCATGAGAAGTTAGCAACTGCTCCAAGTCCTACTTCTGCTCTTATGACAAATGTTCCACCATTTTCTGGACATTAGCCAACCACTACCCATTGTTAAAATAAGGTACATGAGCATTAGGAACATTATTAAAATCACATTCCCCATTATTCTCATCTACATGGGCTACACTAAGCACCTGGTTGGTATTGGTAGTTCCCTTCTGTGTTAGTTCATCCTATTCACATGCACTACTATTTCCTTTCTCTTGAGATCAGGTGTTTGGATTACATAATTGGTGGGACTGAGTTTCTTTATCACTGTATAAGGACCTTGGAACCTATGCAACAATGTTGGTCCCTGTCGTGCCATTAGTACCACCACTTTATCACCTGCCTCAAAATGTCGTTGCTTTGTCTTTTTTATCATATTGTGCCTTAATTTTCATTGAGCTTCTTTAAGATGAATTAAGGCTTTAGCCCCTTTTTTTGTTTAACTTTTGTTGTAAGTTATCAATATAGTTTACCTGCATAACACTCTTCGGACTTCCAACCACCTTATCTCTTAAGATGGTTAGTGTGTTTCTCACCTCATGGCCAAAAACTAATGAGTTGGGTGAACACCCCAGGGACTCCTGATAAGTATCCCTCAGTGCCATGAGCATCAGTGGAAGACCATCATCCCAGTCTCTGCCAGTTTCCATGCAGGATGGTAAGTAGTGGATGTCTTATGGAGGATGCCGAACTCCCCACAAAACTGCTGAAAACCTTTGGAAGTGAAATTGACCCCATTATCTGTCTGTATTACTTTCGGTAAACCAAAAATAGTACAAAATTTCATTATGTGCCTTACTACCACTTTCGTTGTAGCATTTCTCACAGGGAATGCCTCTGGAAAGCGTGTAGTCTGGCACATTATGGTGATGATATACATATTACCACTCTTGGTTCCAGGCAATGGGCCTACTACATCAACTATAACATGGGTAAAGGGTTCCTCAGGGCCCACAATTGGCTGTAAAGGAGCTTTTGATATGACCTGGTTTGGTTTGCCAGTTTTTACACACACAGGACATTTATTACAATACTGGATGACATCTTTCTTTAATCCAGGCCAGGTACTTGCTAATTTTATTATATGTTTTAACAATACACTGATGACTGCCTATTGGTGAATCATGGGCTACACTTAGCACCTTTTCTCTATAACTCCTCGGTAGGACCACTTGATTAACTACCTCCCAAGTGTGTGACACAGGTGAGCTCCTAGGTCTCCACTTCCGCATCAACACCTCTTTAGTGTAGTAATAAGTCATAGCCTCCGATTCTGCTTCTAGTTCAGTTACTGCCTTATTATGCAAGTCAGTCAACGTAGGATCAGTTCTTTGCTGATAGATAAAATTTGATTTTGATCTCAAGTCTGAAGAGCCAGAAGTGGTAACTGGACTACACTCTCCCCTACCTGTTTTCCTAGGTGGTTTGGTGGAGGTGCTCCCCATCCTGTTCCCATCTGCTTCTTCCAACTTGGCCATAAAAGTGTCACAAAGATCCACTTCACAATTTGGCTTGTTAACCTCTAATTTTGTCTCCTGACTTACATTATTGGGAGTTTGTGATATTTGAGACTAATTTTTATTGGGTCACAGCACATGCTGGGTACATTACCTTGTCCTCAGAATCTGTCCGTGCCCTAATCACCTCCGGCTTGGTTAGCATTATTGGGTGGTCATCTGTTTTAACTCGATTACCAGCAAGATCATTCCCCACAATTAGATCAACGCCAGCAACTGGTAATTTAGGACTAACACCTACTAAACCTTTGCCATTAATAAAATCACACTTGAGGTTTACTTCTCTCAAAGGTACAGTCTGGAAATCTCCAGTGATTCCCTGTATAATCATTACCTCCCCCGTCTCTGTAGACTGTATATATTGTAAAACACTCTCTAATAGTAAAGATTGGGATGCTCCTGTATCACTCAAAATTTTAAGATCATGCCACAAACCATTTGGACACTGCAATTTTCCATTTGATATAAACTCTCCAAATGATTTATAGCAAGTGTTTTTTTTTTCATTATTTTTGCTACACATTTGGTTTTCCTCCCCTCACACACTGTGAGTGCCATAGGCCTCTTTTCTGGGTGGAGAAACAAACAACTCTTAACAACATGACCCTTCCTATGGCAGTAGGAACACTGTTTCAACTCTGGGTGAGGCTTATTACTGGTGTGATCCTCTTTGGGTTTCACATTACTCTCTTTACCACCTGGCACCTTTGAAAAAGTGTTTCCTTGACCTGCTGTTGGGTACATGTGGGACCCAAATCTGACTGAGAAGTTTAGTGCTCGACCAGATCCTTGTCTATTTGATTGAATTCTATTTTTAAAAGTTACTTTATTCATCAACTCATATTCATCTGCTAATTTAGCCAACTCATAAATATCTCTGGGTAATTTCTCTGCCAAATACAAAGCCACATTAGAAGGTATGCAAGATAAAAATTCTTCTACTAAGAGTAAATTTTAGAGAGAGAATCCAGATCCCCTTTTTTCTGCATTTATATTTCTCTTGTGCAAATTCTACCAAGGTTTGACATGGGTCTCGTCTCAGTTGTCTAAACTTTTGCCTATAAGCCTCAGAAACAAGTTGCTAAGCAGTAAGGATGGCTGCCTTTACCTTGTCATAGTCAAAACTGTCACTCAAAGGCATAGCTGCAAATATCTTCTGTGCCTTTCCCACAAACTGATCTTGCAGAAGAGATACCCATTGCATTTCAGGCCATTCCATACTCTGTGCCAACTTTTCAAAATGAGTGAAGAATTGGTCTGGGTCAGTAGTCTCACAGAATAGAGGAAACTTGACATTTTTGTTAACCTTTAACTGCCCAGGTGTTCCCAAGTCAACAACACCGGTATTTTCTGATCTAATTCCTAATTCTGCTAGCCTAACCTCTAACTCTATTTTTTTCTGAGCTTGCTCCACTACTAACCTCTTCATAGCTACTTCTACCTCTAGCCTCTTCTGAGCTTGCTCTGCCTCTAGCCTCTTCTGAGCTTGTTCTGCCTCAAACTGCAACTTCTTTAGTTCCAATTCTGCCTGCCAGTGTATCTATGTCTCCACCTTTCCTGTAGTTACAACATTTGTACCACTGGTGGACGGGGACTGCTCTAATATTTCCTGTGGGAGAATTTGCTCATCTACTCAGTGCATCATTATCTCTCTTAGCAGTTCCGTCTTCACCATTCCCATGTGCAATAATAGTCCATAGTGCTTGCCAACGGCCACTAGGATAGACTTTTTTGCCGCTTTCAAACCCTCAATACTAGGATTGTCGGCAATTTGTTGTGATACCAAATCCATTTTTAGTGTGCTAAGATACAGCAGACTCCAACACAAAATTTAAGCTTCAGCACCACCTTTCTCTTTTAAGCTGAGAATAATTTGGAAAACTGATAAGGACAGTGCTTAGTTCACTTGACTGCCCTGTCAACTGGTAAATTTTTGCACTCGAGAACACACATAAAAAAATTTTAAAACACTTTTCATAAAGATTAATAAAATGTAGATAAATAAGTAATAAAGTACATAATCATATTATATTAATATTAAAAATATTCAAAATTTCTACACAAGGCAAAATGAATAAATAGGGTACGCAATTTTTAAGTTCAGGTTACACCTACAGGCTACCTACTTTTATTAGGCTTTCGATCAGGCTGCTCAATATGCGAGGTGCTCTCGGACAGGCTACCCAATTGTCACATGTGGGTGTGTCAAAGAATTTTGTCATAGCTGTGTCTCAGAGACCTGTTAAGAATTTGGTGGTGGTGGACCTTTAAATGTTGTCTAGGGGAATAGATGATTGTACTAGAGCCTAGGGGAAATCAAGGAGTAAGGGAAACACCCTAGTACAAAGACACAAATTTATATGTATAAGACACGATATTACATTTATAAAATGGTAATCCTTACAACTCAAGGCCATTACGAAGTGATATTACCCCCCAAGCGGGCTCTTGATAACCTATGGCTCACTGTCCCAAACCTGGAACCATGCACACAGCCACCACACCTATCAACCGATGACACACATATATTCCTCTAGGAAACCTGGACTCTCTCTTATAAAAACATCTCCAAAATCTGCATAACTACTCTACAATATCTTGCATCCCTGTTTAGATACAAAGGAAAGCTTATCTGACTGTACGGCCGGAGAAAAAACCGTCAGATAACAGGATCTGGCATCCACCTCTCTTACTTCATCGCCCCTTAATACTCTATTCTTTACATTTGCAATCAAACCCTTTATTGACTTTATTTACCATATTCCCTATGCATGCTATTTGATTGAGTCCATTTTTTTCTTACATAGTTAAGTATACTGGTTCACAATATTCCTAAGAATCCCCAGCTGAGAAGGTACTACTTTGATGGGCGGAGTATTACTGGTGACTATATGATGCCAGCTGTAGATATTTTTCTATCAAAAATAGGTTTGGGACGGTGAGCCATAGGTTATCCAGAGCCCGCTTGGGGGGTTATATCACTTCGTAATGGCCTTGAATTGTAAGGATTACCATTTTATAAATGTAATATCGTGTCTTATACATATAAATTTGTGTCTTTGTATTAGGGTGTTTCCCTTACTCCTTGATTTCCCCTAGGCTCTAGTACAATCATCTATTCCCCTAGACAACATTTAAAGGTCCACCACCACCAAATTCTTAACAGGTCTCTGAGACACAGCTATGACAAAATTCTATCTCCACTGTCCACCAACATTTAATACTTGAAACTAACCTTCACAGGAGGTAAGGTTCGTAACAGATGCCTCGGTATCTTCTCTCTGGCAGGTGTGTTGATGACTCGATCTCCCCTCTCTGGCAGGTGTGTTGATGACTCGATCTCCCCTCTCTGGCAGGTGTGTTGATGCCTCGGTCTCCCCCTCTCTGGTGGATGTGTTGATGCCTCGGTCTCTTGCGCCTGACAGCTGGGTTGACAGTGCTTCGGATTCGTAGTCTTGAGGTCCTGGGTTAGATCCCCGGTGGAGGCGAAGACGAATGGGCAAAATATTGCTTTCACCCTGATGCCCCTGTTACCTAGCAGTATATAGGTACCTGGGAGTTAGACAGCTGCTACGGGCTGCTTCTTGGGGGTGTGTAACAAAAAGAAGGCCTGGTTGAGGACCGGACCGCGGGGATGCTAAGCCCCGAAATCATTTCAAGAAAACCTCAAGATAACCTCCCTTCTCGGGTGGGTGTGTTGATGCCTCGGTCTTTCCTCTCTGGCGGGTGTGTTGATACCTCGATCTCCCCTCGCCGGCGGTTGTGTTGGTGCCTTGGTCTCTCTTCTCTAGCAATTGCGTTAATGCCTTGGTTCCCCTCTCTGGCGGGTATGTTGGAGCCTCGGTCTCCCCTCTCAGGCAGATGTGCTCATGCCTCGGTCTTCCCTCTCCGGGAGGTATGTTGATGCCTCTATCTACCCCCTTTCTGTCAGGTGTGTTGATGCCTTGGTCTCCCCTCTCTGGCGGGTGTGTTGATGCCTTGGTCTCCCCCTCTCGGCGGGTGTGTTGATGCCACCGTCTCCCCTCTCTGGCGGGTGTATTGATGCTTCGGTCTCCGCTCTCTGGCGAGTGTGTTGATGCCTCGGTCTCCCCTCTCTCACGGGTGTGTTGATACCTCGGTCTCCCCTCTCTAGGGTGTGTTGATGCCTCGGGCTCCCTTCTCTTGCGGGTATGTTTATGCCAAGGTCTTCCCCTCTCAGGCGGGTGTGTTGGTGTGTCAGTCTTCCCTCTCTGGTGGGTGTGTTGATGCCTCGGTCTCCTCTCTCTGGCGGGTGTGTTGATGCCTAGTTCTCCCTGTTTACTGAAGGTGTGTTGATGACTCGGTCTCCCATCTCTGGCGGGTGTCTTGATGCCTCGGTCTCCTCTCTCTGGCGGGTGTGTTGATGCCTAGTTCTCCCCATTTACTGAAGGTGTGTTGATGACTCGGTCTCCCATCTCTGGCGGATGTGTTGATGCTATGGTCTCCCTTCTTAGGTGGGTGTGTTGATGCCTCGGTCTCCCATCTCACTCGGGTGTGTTGATGCCTCAGTCTCCCCTCTTTGGTGAACGTATGTTAAAGTCTCGGTCTTCCCTCTCTGGAGGGTGTGTTGATTCCTCGGTCTCTTCTCTCTCACGGATGTGTTGATGCCACCGTCTCCCCTCTCTGGCGGGTGTTTTGATGCCTCGGTCTCCCCTCTGTGACGGATGTGTTGATGCCTCGGTCTCCCTTCTCTGACGGATGTCTTGATGCCTCAATCTCCCCTCTCTGGCGGGTGTTTTGATGCCTCGGTCTCCCCTCTGTGACGGATGTGTTGATGCCTAGGTGTCCTCTCTCTAGCAGGTATGTTCATTCCTCGGTCTCCCCCCTTTGGCAGGTGTGTTGATGACTCAATCTCCCCTCTCTGGAGAGTGTGTTGATGCCTCGGTCTTTCCTCTCCGGCGGATACGTTGATGCCTCGGCCTCCCCTGTTTGGCGGGTGTGTTGATGCCTCGGCCTCCCCTGTTTGGCGGGTGTGTTGATGCCTCGGTCTCCCGTTTCTGGCGGATGTGTTGATGTCTCGGTCTCCCCTCTCTTTCGGGTGTGTCCATGCCTCGGTCTCCCCTCTCGGGCGGATTTGTTGATACCTCGGTCTCCCCTCTCTGGCGGGTGTGTTGATGCCCCGGTCTTCCGTCTCTGGCATGTATGTTGATGTCTCGGTCTCCTCTCTCTGGTGGGTGTGTTAATGCCTTTGTCTCCCCTGTCTGGCGGATGGGTTGATGTCTCAGTCCCCCCTCTCTGGCAGGTATGTTGACGTCTCGGTCTCTCTTCTCTGACGGGTATGTTAATGCCTTGGTCGCCCCTGTCTGGCAGGTGTGTTGATACCTGAGTCTCTCCTCACTGTTGGATGTGTTGATACCTCCGCTTCCCCTCTCTGTCGGGTGTGTTGTTGTCTCAGTTTTTTCTCTCTGGCGGGTGTCTTGATGCCTCGGTCTCCCTCTTCACCAGGTGTGTTGATGCCTCAGACTCCACTCTCTGGCAGGTGTTAATGCCTCGATCTCCCCTCTCTGGATAATGTGTTCATGACTCGGTCTTCCTTCTCTGGCTGTTATGTTGATGCCTCAGTTTCCCCTCTTTGGCAAATGTGTTGATGTCTCGGTCTCCCGTTTCTGGCGGATGTATTGATGTCTCGGTCTCCCCTGTCTGGCAGGTGTGTTGATGCCTCGGTCTCCCTTCTCAGGTCAGTGTGTTGATTCCTTTGTCTCCCTTCTCTGGCGGGTGTGTTGATACCACGGTCTTCCTTCTCTGGCGGGTGTGTTGATACCACGGTCTTCCTTCTCTGGCATGTATGTTGATGTCTCCCCTGTCTGGCAGGAGTGTTCATGCCTCGGTCTCCCCTCTCTGGCGAATATGTTGACGTCTCGGCCTCCACTCTCCGTCGGGTGCGTTGATACCTAGATCTCCCATCTCATTCGGGTGTGTTGGTGCCTCGGCCTCCTCTCTCTGGCAGGTGTGTTGATACCTAGATTTCCCATCTCATTCGGGTGTGTTGATGCCTTGGTCTTCCCTCTCTGGCAGGTGTGTTGTGGCCTCAGTCTCCCCTCTCTGGCAGGTTTGTTGACGCCTCGGTCTCCCTTCTCTAAGGTGTGTTGATGCCAAGATCTTCCCCTCTGGTGGGTGTTGATACCTCGGTCTCCCCTGTCTGGCAGGTGTGTTGATGCCTCGGTCTCCCTTCTCTGACGGGTGTGTTGATGCCTCGGTCTCCCCTCTCTGGCAGGTGTGTTGATGCCTTGGTCTCTCCTTTCTGGCGGGTGTGTTGATGCCTCGATCTCCCCTCTCTGGCGGGTGTGTTGATGCCTTGGTCTCTCCTTTCTGGCGGGTGTGTTGATGCCTCGGTCTCCCCTCTCTGGCGGGTGTGTTGATGCCTCGGTCTGTACTTTCTGGCGGGTGTGTTGATGCCTCGGTCTCCTCTCTCTGGCGGGTGTGTTGATGCCTTGTCGTGAAGCTGAACCCCGGTTCATTCCGAACACAGCGATTACACAACACATAACACCTTGCCTCAGCAACCGTTTCTACCACCGTGTACTTCTACACATACCAGACTCTTGAAGCGTACCCTCTAGGTTTGTACAGGAACACAATGAGGGAACATATGGAAGGTATTTAAAGGCCATCGGGTTTTCTCATTTAATTACAAAGAATAGACTCTGACAAATAATAACATATTAACATACAGTACCCTATTTAGTTAAATAAACCCCCCTAATACTAATTAACCACTTGTCCACCGCAGTCACCACCTACACTCGTAACTTCCGCCTAAGTCCCTAATACTGAATTATTACTACAACGTTCCACACCCGGTTAGTCTTACATTCAATACTCACATACTGCAGACTTAACTTGGTCATTAAGATCACATCAGGCTCCCGCATAGCTGTCTGCTACACTTCATTGATGCCACAGACGGAGACCCGGAGGACTTGCCAGTTCCACTCCCACAACCAGACTGTCTTCAGCCAGCCATGGCCTCAAACATTTCACCCCGCCTCTCAAGGAAGGTATAATCCGATTAACCTTATCCCTAGAAGCGGTAACCTTGTTCCTAGAAGCCTGAGTCCTCTTCCCAGGAATTATTAGTTTGCCTAAGCAGCTGCGATCTTAATCCCTTGACCTTTCCTGGATGTGTGACCCACAGTCTATATATTTAACATGTACTTCCAATCCTCATTCGTTAAGTGTTGTAGTAATGATCCTCTAGCTAATAATCCCTACTAACTTGTGGATTACAACACTACTCCCCTCCTTGAACACGCATATGTCCCCATTTGCATCATTGCAATGGTTCCTTTGGTGCAAGGACCTGGAGGATGCACCCACCATATATGTGCTTTTAAAATTTCATCTTATAAATTCACAATGCACATGATGAAATAATATGAAAATTTCCCCGACATGAATCGTAACACCTCTACCTCATGTACATTAAATCCGCATTATAGCATGGGTAAAATTATCTGTAACATTATTTAACCCATACCCCACAATGCACATATGCCTAAACTGCTGACATATAAATACATACATAACAATATAATTACATGGCCCAGAATGCTGGCACTAAACAGTATGACACTAGTCATTAATATGTACACAACGCATATCTATCTAAGGTTCTTCATTCTTAGTAACAAGTTAATAACAATTTAACATCTTGCCCTGCACTGTTCACAAAAGGGCTTACAATGATCATACAATGTTTCACTGGCCTCATCCACAAATGGCAGCATCGCTTCTCTAATCTTCGTCTCCCATGGTTGCCAGGTCATAGATCCTCCATGACCCAGACAAAACCCAGGCTGTCCAGCCTGATGAATGTTGTCAATGTCCCATCGTTGCTCTGAGCTAACGTGATCCTGGCATCCAGAGCAACGGAGATTCCTACCCCAGGGTCATGTACCCTCGGGTCCATGCTGCTGTCTCGTTCCAGGACACCAACCCTAGAACGCTGTAGATACCTCACAGCTCTCTGGTCATTTGAAAGATTTGGCAGATGGAAAAATTAACCTTCCAACATCGAGACATGATTTCAGCCTTTGAGTCGGGGCGGAGTGTCTATGGGCTTTTACGGTGATGAAGGTGACCTCTACCCCACACCCCTACATCCAACCCTCCCCCAGGTGTGAGACAGATGTATTTAAAGCCCCTCCCCTTCCCCCGAGCATCGGTCCTGGTCACTATAGAACCGTTACCGACTCGCCCCTCACCACCGCTCTCTCCAGCCACCCTGCCACTCTTCACCATGGCTCTACATAACCTGACATCACAGACGACACCACGGACCACCGTGCATTTGGAATTGGGAACGTGATCATCTACGACTTGCCAGCCACTGTTGTGCGACCCTATGGGCTAGCCTCTGTGATATGGAAAACGTTTCCATATTCACGTGTGGAACGCGTTGGCCTGCCCAACGTCAACAGCGCCATTATACGTTCTCGGGGTATCCCTGGCGATATCGATGTGAAGATTGCCCCACCCCCTTCCGACGGTCAGAACCTATTGGAAGAGCCCATACTGTACTTCCAACCCACTACGGTGGCATTGATGACATCATTCGGCCCTGGGGCTCCATTTGAGTCCAACCCAATAGCACAAGCGCAAGTGCAAACTAGCGCCGATATACACTACGTGACAAATATCTCCTTGGATACGAGAAACAACAGATTGTATTGGGTTAAACTTGCCCTAACGAAGGTGGGTAATCTAATGGAGAAGACCTCCTCCATGTTTCGACTGGTGCTACCCTATGGGTTGGGGACCACCCACGACACCATGGACAGTTGGCACAAGGACATTGGATCCATGCTGCTCTCACTACATCACGAACTGTCAAAATACAATAAGGAGGTCGTCCTCCTTAAAAGACTTGCAGCTGTTACGCCAACGATGGTGCCCCTTCCCAATGACGACTCCAGGGGTGAAGCTGATGATAAAACTATCACCCTTGATGCCGTGGTGGGGGAGAGTAGTACCACCCCAGGAACCTCTACACGCTCTACACCACCACCTACCCCCAGGAAGAAGAGACACCTGCAGGAATACTCACCCGTCAACTCAACCAGCACCACAACCCTGTCACCACTACCACCTACAGCATCAACCACAGTCAAACGCCGGATTGAAGCTGTCCTCGACAACGAATCTCAGGGGAATCGACAGCTTGACGCCATCCTCGACAGTGAGGCACAGGATATCTTCCTCTTGTCAACCCCACCCCCAAGAAACAACGTAAACATGAAACCCCCGCCAGGAAAGAAGAGACAGCAGGGGACAGCAGCAGTAGCGCAGCAGCACTGCAGCAGCAGCACCAGCTGCAGCAGCGGTAGTGGCTAGTTGCCAATTCTTAATGTGACTTGTTGTGGGATCTTTCCCCGTTGTAGTTCTTTAAAAAAACCATACAATTACCTTTATGTACTTCCCTTTAATAAATAGTTAAATAAATAAAATTCAAGCAATGTTGTTCATTTTCCCCCTGTATATAAAAACTTCTGTTAATTCAATTCCGTGTCAGTGGCTGTCAGGACGATGGCAGACGAACATAACATATACCTTACTAGCCTCGATCAAGGAGATATATTCAATAACAACTCAACCATGAGGTTACCTTGAGGTGCTTCCGGGGCTTAGCGTCCCCGCGGCCCGGTCGTCGACCAGGCCTCTTGGTTGCCGGACTGATCAACCAGGCAGCCTGGTTGGTGGACTATCATCCTGGACTATCGCTTACATGTTCCTGCAGCTTTCTCACATATAGTGGTACCTCGGTTTACGAATGCCCCTCTTTACGAACTTTTTGGGTATTGAGCTCAATTTCTTCGGAAAATTTGAATCGGGTTACGAACTTTACCTCGGGATACGAGTTTTTTTATACACGTATGGCGACCTAGCGCTTAGTGGTATGGTGATCATGCCTCAGTTTCCTAGTGCCTCCTGCCTAGTGACTATCCCGCCTGAATTCTTTACAAGGATTTATTTTTTTCGGAATTTTGGCTATTTGAATATAAAAGTTGTTATTATATATTTTGCCATGGGTCCCAAGAAAACCAGTGGTAAGGTTCAAGGCAAGAAAACACATGTGAGAACGACCATAGAGGAAAAACAAGAGATCCTTCATAAACATAAAAATGGTAAATATGTTGTTGAACTAGCTAGGAAATATAGCAAATTTTCAGGGGAGGAGAAGTGTCTGTGTCTGAATGAACTCCCGGATTCAGACACTGTGCAAGCAGTATCTGAAACCAAGGCCGGGCCAGCTACCATTGGCCAGGAGAACCATTCTCCTCAGAAAGGACTCAAGCTGTGCCAGAACCCGAAGCAACAGCCAGACTGAGGGATGAAGGTACAGGAACCCCCCACCTCGACCGGTTCTGCCAGAAAGCATCCATCCTGAATGCCTCACAATCAGGGAACGGCGCCACATATATTGGGAGCCGACGTCGACGTGGTCCACCTCTGGGCACCCAAACATCTGTCGCCAAAGGAAGGTGGCGGCATTGACAGTACACTCCGTGGAAAGAGGAATGAAGCGAGACAGGCCAGCCGCCATGATGTTGGACATCCCCCTGAATGTACTCACCTAGTTTTGGTTGCAAGGGTTGCGCTTTGGCTCTTTGATCCCGCCTGAATGTGAACAGCGTGGAGGCTAAACCCGAGAACTCAGCAGAAAATCTACCCGAAGTGACCAGCCCCGAAGAGCCACGGACCGTAGAGACAAGGGGTGAGACAATGAACCACAGAAGAGCAGTGTGAATGGAGCCAAATCACCGAGCCCCGAGGCACCTGAATCCACTGCAGCATCTGCCACACAGCCGCAAACTCCCGCACCATGCTGTGAGCTCAACGTCAGGACTGAGTCAAACGCCCCTGCCCAGCTTGGTAAGCGCTGGTCATAAAACCCCAGCCGAGAAACGAGGCGTCCATGAACATCGAGCAAGAAAAGTGGAAGGCGCCAAGGTACCAAACCCAGAAAACCGATGATTAAGCCAGAGACGCAGCAACCGATGAGGAAGCCAGAGACGCAGCAACCGACACAATGACCCTGGAAGTCAAAGTCAGCGATCAGGTGGGGGCGAAAGGGGCTGTCCCAAAGATACCAGAACAGCCTCCAAAGCCAGACACTGCCCAGCGGGAAAAGACTAACCGGTCCCCAGAGAGAATCCTCGGCCACCGTTGAATGCAAGCTGCGCCAACTGCAGTGCACCCCACCCAGCACAAACCTGCTCCCTACCTGGGGCAAGACAGGAAGCCCAAGACCCCCGGCGAACCCCAAGGGCGAGAACAACACCAAGCAATGAAGTCCTCAAACGGGAATGAGTGAGACCCGAACGACCCAGGAAAGGTAACCCCTGACTTGCAAAGGAAGTACTTACCGGACACATGCAGCCCAGTCTACTTGTAGGAACATCTGGCCACCACCACCACGAAAAGTTCCAAAGTGTGTTTGTACAAAATGAAATCTTCAGGGAACCAGATACAATAAGAATTCCAGAGAACAACATAGAGCACATAGAGGTGTCTAGAGACGAAGTGGAAAAAATGCTCAAGGAGCTAAATAAGAACGAAGCAGTTGGTCCAGATGGAGTTTCACCATGGGTTCTGAGAGAATGTGCACCTGAGCTCAGCATTCCTCTTCAACTGATTTTTCAGGCATCCCTGTATACAGGAGTTGTAGCTGATGTGTGGAAAAAGGCTAACATAGTTCCAATCTACAAAAGTGGACGCAGGGAAGATCCCCTTAATTATAGACCAGTATGCTTGACAAGTGTAATAGTCAAAATATTGGAAAAAATAATTAAATCTAAATATGTAGAACACCTGGAGAGAAATGATATAATATCAGACAGACAGTATGGTTTTCGATCTGGAAGATCCTGTGTATCGAATTTACTCAGTTTCTATGATCGAGCAACAGAGATATTACAGGAAAGAGATGGTTGGGTTGACTGCATCTATCTGGACCTAAAAAAGGGCTTTTTTTGAGAGATATATACAAGAGTTGTTACATTCTTGTACAGCCACTAGTACGCGTAGCGTTTCGGGCAGGTCCCTGGAATACGATCCCCTGCCGCGAAGAATCGTTTTTTCATCCAAGTACACATTTTACTGTTGCGTTAAACAGAGGCTACAGTTAAGGATTTGCGCCCAGTAAATCCTCCCCGGCCAGGATACGAACCCATGACATAGCGCTCGCGGAACGCCAGGCGAGTGTCTTACCACTACACCACGGAGACTGCTTTCGACAGAGTTCCACATAAGAGGTTGTTCTGGAAACTGGAAAATATTGGAGGAGTGACAGGTACGCTTCTAACATGGATGAAAAATTTTCTGACTGATAGAAAAATGAGGGCTGTGATCAGAGGCAATGTATCGGACTGGAGAAATGTCACAAGTGGAGGTTCAGCATTTACAAATATCATCCCCACATTACATTTAAACCCATCCATAAAACATGAAATGGCTTTAATAAACATACTCCTACCCAAACGTATTAATGCCATTATCAAGGATGATGGGGACTCTGTAATAGATATCTACGCCACCTTTAAACGTGAAACTCATTCTGAGAGTTCAGAACATTTAATATATTCTTTCCTTCCTAAAATCAACATCTTATTGCGGAACTTCAAATACATTACAAGCGAACTTAACCAGCAAATAACCGCCGATATGAAGCTAAGTTTTAAAGCTCATTTTAATACTTACTTCTCAGATAAAGAACCAATCCTCTCCTATGACCAATCTTTAGAGAGGGTATTACTAGCTTCAACTCTTAACAGTAGAGGTACTGGATCGTTATATTCTCTCAGCCTTCAATTTAAAACACAGAATAGCTAATGTACTTGGTTTTGACAGCAACTGCAAATGCACCATTTATCGAGCAAAAACAGATGACATTACAACGGCCTCCAAGGTTGTGGGCCTATTCCCCCCAGACAATGACAGAGGTTGTGACTATTTACTCATTTATAGTAACGTCATCGAGCCTGAGCGATACGGTGGGCAGATTGTAAATATATTAGATGCGATCAATTATCACGACTCATATTCTAGAGGAGCTCACCCCTTAGTGTACAAGACATTAAATACTAACACGTTGGAGAAAGTCACTATTAAAATAACAGATCAGTTTGGGCGAATGGTTAGTTTTGAAGATGGAAGGTCAGTTATGACAGTCTTACATATCCATCCTAAAGTATAGAAATATATAAAGAAGTGTTTATCCATGACTTTGGTTATTAGAAGAAGGGAGGTCAAGATGCGTATACCATTTCACCCTCCTTCTCAAAAGGAATGCATAGAGATATTTGCGCCACCATTTAGGAGACATGGCTTGAAAGGGGGAGGAATAAATGACATACGCACATTCCAAGCACCTTATCTCAGATCTGGCGGTGGTTTCTTCGGAACCTTGGCTGGCATGGCCCGACGAGCAATACCATTTATAATGAGAGGTGTAACACCGAGTGCTATCGATTTTGGAAAAAAATGTTCTTGGTGATTTATCCAGCGGTAAATGAGATGTGAAAAGTGCTCTGAGAACTCATGGTATTGATGCTCTTAAGAGTGTGGGGAAGAAATTGGTAACAGGAGGGAAAATTAATAGACTCTCTAGGGGAAAGGTTCACTCTAACCTGGTTGATACCTGGTTGATGGGGATCTGGGAGTTCTTCTACTCCCCAAGCCCGGCCCGAGGCCAGACTTGACTTGTGAGAGTTTGGTCCACCAGGCTGTTGCTTGGAGCGGCCCGAAGGCCCACATACCCACCACAGCCCGGTTGGTCCGGCACTCCTTGAAGGAAACAATCTAGTTTCCTCTTAAAGATGTCCACGGTTGTTCCTGTAATATTTCTGATGCTCGCTGGTAGGACGTTGAACAACCGCAGACCTCTGATGTTTATACAGTGTTCTCTGATTGTGCCTATGGCACCCCTGCTCTTCACTGGTTCTATTCTGCATTTTCTTCCATGTCGTTCACTCCAGTACGTTGTTATTTTACTGTGCAGATTTGGGACCTGTCCCTCCAGTATTTTCCATGTGTATATTATTTGGTATCTCTCTCGTCTCCTTTCTAGTGAGTCCATTTTGAGAGCTTTGAGACGATCCAAATAATTTAGGTGCTTTATCTCATCAATGCGTGCCGTATATGTTCTCTGTATTCCCTCTATTGCAGCAATCTCTCCTGCTCTAAAGGGGGAAGTGAGTACTGTGCAGTACTCAAGACGGGACAACACAAGTGATTTGAAGAGTACAACCATTGTGATGGGATCTCTGGACTTGAAGGTTCTCGTAATCCATCCTATCATTTTTCTGGCTGACGCAATACTTACTTGGTTACCTTACCTTAAGGTTACCTTGAGGTGCTTCCGGGGCTTAGCGTCCCCGCGGCCCGGTCGTCGACCAGGCCTCCTGGTTGCTGGACTGATCAACCAGGCTGTTGGACGCGGCTGCTCGCAGCCTGACGTATGAGTCACAGCCTGGTTGATCAGGTATCCTTTGGAGGTGCTTATCCAGTTCTCTCTTGAACACTGTGAGGGGTCGGCCAGTTATGCCCCTTATGTGTAGCGGAAGCGTGTTGAACAGTCTCGGGCCTCTGATGTTGATAGAGTTCTCTCTCAGAGTACCTGTTGCACCTCCACTTTTCAATGGGGGTATTCTGCACATCCTGCCATGTCTTCTAGTCTCATGTGATGTTATTTCTGTGTGCATGTTACGGCCCTCTCGGGACGCAACGGGGTTCTTACTCTGATGTTATTAGAGGAAGTAGTATCCGGCCCCAAGCCAGTAGTGGCTTTCAAGGAATGAGATCCGTGACGCAAGAAAACTTAAAGGGGGAAGGGAAAGAAAGTTACGAACTTAAGGCTATAATTATCACCATCACCAAATAAATAATATATATATAAAAGAGTGCACAGGGGGAGGGGTATTAACACTTATTTACAGGGGAAATACGCTGTAGTCTTCTGCTGAAGACGCTGGATCCTCGCTCTCGGTGCTTTTTCGTGGCCTCACAACGAATTCTCTGAGAAGTTGAGCCTACCCTGGCCACAGGTCAGCCAAAACACAGGTCCACTGGGGGCACCGCCGTGGAGGCCGTCAACCACACGTCCAGCAGGTTTGCTGGCAGGTTCCGGATCAGCAAGGCTGGTCAGGCCACTCCACGAACGATATAAGGGTAACGCCCTAGACAGGAGCCTCATGTGATCGTGTGATACCACAAATCACTCTCCTGTCCTCAATACCCCAGTGGATAAACGTCTCCAGCAGTCGGTCCCGGGTAATCCTTCTACTGCCGCTCCACTGGCAGGGTAACACCACAGTGTTCTTCCGGGGGACGACTTCACAGCTGCTGCAGCAAAGCACAAGGTATGGAGACGGCTGCCTTGGCTAGACTGACTCAACTTCCATCACAGCAGTCCCAGGTCGACTCTGTAAGCAGACACGTCATCAATAACTGGGACACACTAAGGCACCTCACTTACAGGCTCAGACACAAACGCCCACCTATCCACTCCATAGATGGCGCTGGTGTCTGAGCACCACCTCACCAGAGGTCAGCAGCGGCTGTGTTGAGCGCTGAACCAGACTGGAAACTGGTCCTCGAGGCCAGTACACGTCGTCCTCACCAGGTGTCGTCGTCCGTTTGGAGGAGGTTTCGGGAGCTGACCCACAGATGGCGCGGTCGATAAAGAATCACTGCTCCGGGTTCGGACGCTGGATCCGGGTTCGTAACACCTCCCCACCAAAAAGAATTTGGTTTGGGGTTCTAGAAAAAGAAACACAAACCAAATTAGTACGGCGACACAACTCCAAATGGACACACATGCTTCATAAACTGGGACGGCGAGGCTGTCTCGTCCACAGAACTGTCCTACTAGACAATTCTGGCACAACGGGAACTTGCAGATAGAAGGCAATGACCTGCCTGATGTAATCGTCCACATCTTCACTGCGATGTCAAGCAGGGGCGTCATCTCACATGTCTCAAGTAAGGATCGGAGTGGACTCGATCTGGGGGCGACTCGACACTTCCCTATGTCGTGGCACCGATGATGGCTGGTCACAGACGGCATTTCTGGTGCCGGTCCGGTAGTCCTTCAGGAAGACAGGAACCTGGAATACAGGGGTCTGATAATTCAGAGTGATAGCGACAGTGGGTAAGTCAATACTTACTGCATACGCCTCTACTAGGCTTACACCTAGTTTCAACAGGGCTGGGCGTACATCGAAGATGGCATTCACTCTGCCCACGTCAGGTCGACCAACGTTCCGTATAACGCTGTATTGAGGCTCAGCAATCACGCGGGGGATGTCAACCTGTCGGAAACAGTCACTCATATTATCATTTTTCGTACCTCCTGTATCAACCATTACCTTCCAGGCTCCTTCGTCGACTGCAACACTCGCAGTGCATGTCTCCAATTCATGGGACCTCTTCCCGATGTTCAAGGGAGCCATCTTTCTTCGGGTCGTCCACTGATCCTTACTGAGAACACACACGAGAATTAAACAAAATATCGCTAAGAAACATGGGGCCAATTGAGGGATAAGCTTCCCGAGCCTGTCATGTCCATAACCGGCTATATCCACTAGCCTGGTTTGGACCAAAGAGGGCACTAGACCTTTCGAACACACCTCCCATACCTCTGACGTCTGGGGAATCTCTGGCTGGTCCAATGAACGCTGTACAATGCCATACCGCGAGTACACATCCGCCTTCGCTCCAGACTCGTTGGTATCCGTGGGTGCCTGCACACAAGGCCTCTCTTCTAGCTCAGGTACTTCTGCCATCGTAACCTCACGTTTCTTGTCGAGAGAAGAATCAGGAGACTCTGCTAGAATACTATCGATCTGTAGGGGAGAGGACAAATTAAACATACTGACATCCGGGTCTGCCTTTACCTGGATATTACCATTGCCTGTTACCTCAGACCGTGCTGTTCCGGTAGACTCGTCCGCAACCTTGAGAAGATTGATGCACCAAGTCGTTGGCTAGTACCACGTCAATCCCAGCCACAGGGAGGGTATCGACTACTGCCAACGCACATGTGCCGCTGAAGTAAGGCGAGTCGAGATGTACCGGCACTAAGGGGGCGATATACTGCGTCCTAGGAAACCCAACCAGGACAACCTCTGGTCTCCCATCCACACTTACTCGCTCGGGTAACGAGTTCTTCACGATCAGGGACTGGGCTGCTCCACTATCTCTGAGCACTACAACTGATCTACCAGTATGATCACTCGATACATACCCGCCTGAAGTGTGAGGGGAAAACAATCTGGGTTCTTCCTGCGTCGTCGTCGACTGGCTTCCTTCTGGTGATGTCACACAGCTCATCATCATCACCTCCCTACGTGCGCCACCACCTCTTCTGCCTCGGCACATAGCAGCTACATGCCCTTTCTGCCCACAAGTCCAGCACACCATGTTCCTCCTCGGGCTTCGGTGTTTCGGACTGCTAGGACTTGTTCTTCGGGGGCTACTTGGGGGCGTCTTCTTAGCACTTTGTGGGACGGGTCTTTCCTCTTCGTCATGAGGTCTGTCAAACCGGCGCTGGTAATTCCTTGGGACGTACTTAGCAGATGGCCTATGAGTCAGGATGTATTCCTCAGCCATTGTGGCTGCTGCACTCAAGGTCTCCACCTGCTGCTCTTCTAGGTACGTCTTCAGGTCTCCAGACAAACAATCCTTGAAGTCCTCTAGCAGTATAAGCTGCTCGAGGTCTTCCTTGGTCTCCACCTTCCGAGAGGCACACCATTCCTGACAAAGTCGCTCCTTGATGGTGGCGAATTCGGTGAAAGTGTGCTCTGAGGTCTTCTTCAGGTTTCGGAACTTCTGCCTGTATGCCTCAGGTACCAATTGGTACGCCATGAGCACGACCTTCTTCACCTTGTCATAATCGCCGGAGTCGTCAAGGGATAACGTGGAGTAGGCGATTTGGGCCTTCCCAGTCAAGACTGACTGTATCATGATGGCCCAATTCTCCCTTGGCCACTCCAAAGAGGCAGCGACTTTCTCAAAGGCTGCAAAGAACTTCGAAACTTCCCTCTCATTGAATTTGGGGACCATTTTGATGTTCCTTACCGGATCAAAACCGCTTGCTCCAGTTTGTCTCTGCCCAGCGCCTAATCGTAATACTTCTAGTTCATGTTGTCTCTGTCTTTCGTTTTCTTCTCTCTCTCGCTGTTCTCTTTCTCTCTCTCGCTGTTCTCTTTCTCTTTCTCTCTCTCGCTCTTCTTTCCTTTCTTCCAATTCTAAACGCTTCATCTCCAGTTCTTTATCTTTTAATTCTCGTTCTAATTCTAACTTCTTCCATTCTATCTCGCGATTTATTTCTAGGGCACGCATTTTGACTGTAAGAAAGTTAATATTAAGCTCACCTGCATCACTGTCAATGTCACTGCCCTTATCTTCCTTTTCCGTGGAAGCTATTTCCTAACCTTCCTTTGTACTAGGAGTCTCGCCTTCCTGTTTCTCTTCTGCCTTCAAGTGCCGGTGAACCTTGGACAAGATCTCCACACGGGAATCACTGGCACGGATCTTGATCTCCAGGTAGGCGCTCACTAGTACAAGCTCTGGTTGGCTCAGATATTTTAATCTGGCAAGACAGTCCACTCTGTTCAGAAAAGCCTGAACATCGTCCAGATCATCGATGGTAGCTTTTTCTGCCATTGTCACAGATGGAACACTCAACTAACACTTAACACACCGCTCAACTTTAACACTTAATGCACCGAGCACTGTCCTACGACAATATTGCACTTTATCGTCTAATCACAGCGAGCACCGCACTGCACAATATCGCACTTAGTCACTCTTGAGCACCGCATAGGACGTATAACGTCACAATCGTCACACACAGGGGGAATTATTTACAGGGATTACGCCACTTCACCACCCCTGTCAAACATACTTAACAAGGGGACGAATCCCGCTGGGGATGCCAATTATGTTACGGCCCTCTCGGGACGCAACGGGGTTCTTACTCTGATGTTATTAGAGGAAGTAGTATCCGGCCCCAAGCCAGTAGTGGCTTTCAAGGAATGAGATCCGTGACGCAAGAAAACTTAAAGGGGGAAGGGAAAGAAAGTTACGAACTTAAGACTATAATTATCACCATCACCAAATAAATAATATATATATAAAAGAGTGCACAGGGGGAGGGGTATTAACACTTATTTACAGGGGAAATACGCTGTAGTCTTCTGCTGAAGACGCTGGATCCTCGCTCTCGGTGCTAAGTCCTCGGTGTTTTTTCGTGGCCTCACAACGAATTCTCTGAGAAGTTGAGCCTACCCTGGCCACAGGTCAGCCAAAACACAGGTCCACTGGGGGCACCGCCGTGGAGGCCGTCAACCACACGTCCAGCAGGTCTGCTGGCAGGTTCTGGATCAGCAAGGCTGGTCAGGCCACTCCACGAACGATATAAGGGTAACGCCCTAGACAGGAGCCTCGTGTGATACCACAAATCACTCTCCTGTCCTCAATACCCCAGTGGATAAACGTCTCCAGCAGTCGGTCCCGGGTAATCCTTCTACTGCCGCTCCACTGGCAGGGTAACACCACAGTGTTCTTCCGGGGGACGACTTCACAGCTGCTGCAGCAAAGCACAAGGTATGGAGACGGCTGCCTTGGGTAGACTGACTCAACTTCCATCACAGCAGTCCCAGGTCGACTCTGTAAGCAGACACGTCATCAATAACTGGGACACACTAAGGCACCTCACTTACAGGCTCAGACACAAACGCGCACCTATCCACTCCATAGATTATGTTACGGCCCTCTCGGGACGCAACGGGGTTCTTACTCTGATGTTGTTAGAGGAAGATGTATCCGACCCCAAACCAGTAGTGGCTTTCAAGGGATGTGATCCGTGACGCAAGAAACTTAAAGGGGGAAGGGAAAGAAAGTTAAGAACTTAAGACTATAATTGTCACCATCACCAAATAAATAATATATAAAAGAGTGCACAGGGGGAGGGGTATAAACACTATACAGGGGAATTATTCAAACAATTGTCTTCTGCTGAAGACTCTGGTGCAAAACTCTCGGTGCTAAATCCTCGGTGCTTCTTCGTGGCCTCACAACGAAGACTCTGAGAAGTTGAGCCTACCCTGGCCACAGGTCAGCCAAAACACAGGTCCACTGGGGGCACTGCCGTGGAGGCCGTCAACCACACGTCCAGCAGGTCTGCTGGCAGGTTCCGGATCAGCAAGGCTGGTCAGGCCACTCCACGAACGATATAAGGGTAACGCCCTAGACAGGAGCCTCGTGTGATACCACCAATCACTCTCCTGTCCTCAGTACCTCAGTGGATAATCGTCTCCAGCAGTCGCTCCCGGGTAATCCTTCTACTGCCACTCCACTGGCAGGGTAACACCACAGTGTTCTTCCGGGGGACGACTTCACAGCTGCTGCAGCAAAGCACAAGGTATGGAGACGGCTGCCTTGGGTAGACTGACTCAACTTCCATCACAGCAGTCCCAGGTCGACTCTGTAAGCAGACACGTCATCAATAACTGGGACACACTAAGGCACCTCACTTACAGGCTCAGACACAAACGCCCACCTATCCACTCCATAGATGGCGCTGGTGTCTGAGCACCACCTCACCAGAGGTCAGCAGCGGCTGTGTTGAGAGCTGAACCAGACTGGAAACTGGTCCTCGAGGCCAGTACACGTCGTCCTCACCAGGTGTCGTCGTCCGTTTGGAGGGGGTTTCGGGAGCTGACCCACAGATGGCGCGGTCGTCACTGCTCCGGGTTCGGACGCTGGATCCGGGTTCGTAACAGTGCAGGTTTGGGACCAGCCCCTCTAACATTTTCCACGTGTAAATTATTCTATATCTCTCCCGCCTGCGCTCAAGGGAGTACAGATTTAGGCTCTTTAGTCGGTCCCAATAGTTTAGGTATTTTACTGAGCACAGTACCCTGGGGGACTGAACTCTTCACGGTTGATGGGCTGGATTTTACTTTGTTGACTATTACACATTGGGTTCTGTTGGTCAGGAAATTGTAGATCCATCTGCCTATTTTTCCGGTAATTCCTTTTGAACGCATTTTATGTGCAATAACGCCATAATCACATTTATCAAAAGCTTTTGCGAAATCTGTGTAAATTACATCAGCGTTTTGTTTGTCTTCCATAGCATCTAATGCCATATCATAGTGGTCCAGCAACTGCGACAGGCAAGAGCGCCCTGTTCTGAAACTGTGTTGTCCGGGGTTATGGAGATGCTGTGATTTCATGTATTTTGTGATCTTACTTCTTGGCACTCTCTCAAAAATTTTTATAATGTGCGATGTTAGTGCTATCGGTCTGTAATTTTTTGCCTCTGCCTTATTTCCTCCTTTATGGAGTGGTGCTATCTCTGCCGTTTTTAGTATATCAGGAATAACGCCAGTATCTAGGCTTTGTCTCCACAGAATGTGGAGGGCCTGCGATAGTGGTTTTTTACAGTTCTTGATGAATATGAAGTTCCAAGAATCCAGGCCTGGTGCAGAGTGCATAGGCATACTGTTTATGGCTTCTTCAAAATCTAGTGGGGATAGGGTGACGTCTGATATATGATTTGATGTTGGTATCATATCCATGAAAAATTCATTTGGGTTATCAATCTTTAGTGCGTTTAATGGCTCACTGAAAACAGAGTCGTACTGCTTCCTCAGTTACTCGCTCATTTCTTTGTTGTCATCGGTGAAAGTTCCATCTCCCTTTCGCAGGGGCCCGATACTAGATGTGGTTTTTGATCTTGATTTTGCATAGGAGAAAAAATATTTCGGATTTCTCTCTATTTCACTGATGGCCTTTTGCTCTCTTTGCCTCTCCTGGGTTTTGTATGATTCTTGTAGCTTGAGTTCAATTGTTTCTATTTCTCTACCTAACCTTCTTCGCCGTTCTTGAGATAAGGTGCGACTCTCAAGTTGTTCCGCGATTCGTTTTCTTCGCCTATATAGGGAACGACGTTCCCGTTCCAATCTGCATCTCTTTCTCTTTTTTCTTAGGGGTATGCGGTTTGAACATATTTCTAGTGCCACTGAGCTTATTTTTTCCAGGCACTGATTCAGGTTTGCTAAGGGAATAAAAAAAAATAAAAAAATGTAAACGAGGTCTTGGCTATAAAGATGACGTATTTTCACTATCGTAAGCAGTCATACTTCGGCTTTCGGGGGGATCATGACGTCAGCTAGTGGAGCTGGGGTGAAAATACCACTAGAATATTATAGCTCCAGTATTATTGACTAATTTCTTAGAAGTAACAGAATACGCAATGTGGAGAGTTCAATTGCCTCTACACAACAAATAGACATTCTACCTGTCAACCTCCCCATTAATCAACGTTTGCGGGATAATTACTTAAAATTCCGCATTCCTGGCACACAGGGAGCCTTCTTAGATCTAGCTAATATTGTAATAGATTTTAAGGTATCTTTAACGAAAGATGACGATACCACAAAATTGGAAGAGGATGACCATATGGAATTTGTGAATGGGTTGTCAAATACCATGTTTAAAGGTGTTCAGGTTTTTTTAGGAGAGCAGGTAGTTGAAACAAATACTAATTTTAATTATTGGTCATTTATTAAATTAATTACCTCCATGCCTCCATCAAAAATGTCTTCCTGGGGGAGAATTGGAGCCTTTCGTAAGGACTGGAATGATGAAGATGGTATAATCACTAATGAATTCACTAATACTTATTTTACCGGAGCAAGCATCAAGGATAAAAAAATTATTTCCGATTTAAAAAGTAAAGGTTTGTCAATGTGTTTCCCCCTATTATTGGATATAACAACTCTAGATCAATATGTATTGGACAATATATGTACGTCTAAGGTTGGAACTCTCTCCTCACGCTTGGGTGCTAAATACAAGCGTGACCGACGGCTCTAAGTATTGAATGCCTATGGATTATGCTAAATTATGGGTCACACGGGTGTACCCCCTACCTAAGTGCTTACCTGGCCTTAAACAGCTCACTGTTAGCATCCCCTGACCCCATAAGCTATACTTTCAATAGAACCATTTCCAAAACCTATGTCATAGCAGGGAATCAAACTAGGCTCTTAATTGACCAGCCTTGGGCCCAAGTAATTCCTCACAAGATATATATATGGTAATTGTTCCAATGAATTATTATGCAGGTCTTCACCAAGGTAATGGTTTATATTTTAAAAATGCAAAGCTGAAAAGTATCGCCGTGTATTTGAACAATAATGCAATTTACCGAATTGGTGGTGACTTCGACAATCACTATTCACATCTTTATTACGAAACTTTGAAGACATTATGGATAGAGAGCATGACTCACTACTAGCCTATGACACTTTAAATAAGAGAATATCAATATATGCCTTTGACTTAAGCACCATTCAAACAAAGGATTCCCTTCCTGTGGAGAAATCTGGCAACTTGCGTATGGATCTTGAATTTGGTGGTGGTGTTACATATAACAGACTGGTTTTACTGTTTGGGGAAACAACCGGGGTACTATCCATCGACGGGCAGAGAACTGTTCGATGTGATGTGCTGGCTTAAAAAAAAAACATAATGAATTGTTATGATATAAATATTAAATTCAAAAATAATCTAGGCGGTCGCATGCTCTACCTAGGTTGTTATAATGCAGATGAGATAGAACATTTAAATATCACAACAATGAAACCAATAGCCCTTATAACTAATATTTTACCATCACACAGTAGAATAACTATGGGACATTGGGTAGGTATTTATGTTGATAAAGTTAAACGTCGATTTTTTTTTATAGTTATGCAATGTCGCCGGTTAGTTATGGGAATTATTTTGAGGGATTTATTAAAACTAACAAAATAACAGAGGTGTTTGGAATGTGCTACAGACTCCAGAGTGATTTTAGCCTTGTCTGCGGTCTATATTGCATCATGTTTGTCCACAGAATAAGCCACCTGGGCTTGCCTTCGACAGTACATTACTTACATAATGTATTTTCCAGCGTTACTCTAAAATTAAACGATAAACGAGCCCTCACTTATGCGAGGCGATATTTTCCTATGAAACCACATTGTGTTAGAACATTTTGTAGAGGTATGGGGGTTGGTTCTTATAGGTGGTGTAGGGAATATTTTTGTTAGCTAGACAACCTAAATAACTTTCTAGGGGGGGGGGAGGGGGTGGGTAATTACTCCTATAAAAACCCCTCTCACACACCCAACCTCTTCAGAAGACCATCAACCCCTCCAACAAAATGGAAGGTGTCTCTCCAAAAACACCTGCTGGGAAGATTGAAGTCCTTGAAGGGCCTGGTTAGTATTGCCCACACTTTCTTGTAATAGATTTATTTTATTTTATTTTATTTCTACAGCAAAAGTTTTTTATATCCACTATTTTGTTTCGTTATTTTTCTTCAATACAGTTCTTCTGACCCGTACATATTTGTAGAGTAGTAATTCTACGTGGATGGTCTGCCCCAGACAATATGATGTTACGCAGCCTAATTGACGACGTCTGCTGTAGAGGACACAAGGCTGCACCAGAAGTGGGAGAGGTATGTGGAAGTTGTTCTTAGAGAAAATAAAATATTTTTCTAATAAAAGATATAATCCTATAAAAACCTTTACACACACACTATAAATTATACAGTTTTTCCTC
Source organism: Procambarus clarkii (assembly GCF_040958095.1). Lineage (NCBI taxonomy): Eukaryota > Metazoa > Arthropoda > Malacostraca > Decapoda > Cambaridae > Procambarus > Procambarus clarkii. The sequence continues at coordinate 2,402,581 of NC_091230.1, read as the reverse complement.
CACCTCTTTCAGAACACCCCTGATGTTGGGAAGGACCCTCATTCCAAAGGCAACCGCCCAACACACTCCCCACCTCCAAGTGAAGAGGGTGGTGGTCAAGATCTTCCCCCACTCATTATTGATGAAGAGACGTCAGAATTCTACTCAGATGAGGATGGGGAGGAGGAGGGGGACCCATAACTACCATTATTAACTGCCATTATTAACTATCATAATACTGATTATCATAATAATTAACTTCTTATGCATTATTTGTGGTCTTTACCTAATAACAGCATTAATACATTATTTGATGTTTTTTTATCCTCATTAGGGAGATTTATAATTTAATACTCCTTAAATACTCTTATTTAAGAGCCTAGACTGTATAAAGCTCTTATTAATGATATATATATAGTACTTGAGTTTAAGCACCTTTAAGGCCATTTGGGAGAGAGGTGTGGACCTCTCTTACGACACAGTCAAGCCTGTCAGGTGATGGATGGGATAGAGGGGACCACCCTACTGTGCAAAACCCGTTTTTTACTCCCGTCCATAGAGACGCCCCTACTGAACCACTTTTTGTTGGTGGTGGTTACAACTGGCACCCCCTGTGTATTATTATACATTCATATACATATCACCATAATTTTGCTGTATAAAGAACATGGTCATAACATAATGGATACCTATCTACACTGTTTTGGTGGCTGCCACACCCACCTCTGATGTCTAATATGGGTGGTTTATATTAGTATATTTTGAATATTTCGTAATTAGTATATTTCGAAGTAAAACTATGTGTTTTCAACTTCTACAGCCAGCACCAACATTGTAGTAAACAAATATGTTACATTTATTGTTTACCTACGTAATTCTAAAATATACTGTGTAGTTGCCCTTGTTGCCCGGAAGATGCGCTGACAATTATTGTATATATTTACTGAATTTACCCAAGAGCCACTAACTATCTAGTGACCTCGACAAGGACAGAAAGCCGGCGGCTTGTTAAAGGGCCCGCCAATTGTCTTAATGATATTTTTTTGCTGGAATTTGGCATTTACGGCTTCAGCAGGTAGGCGATTCCATGGGTTTATAACCCTCTTGGTGGAAAAAACATCTGTTTTCAGTCCTACTTGAGAGAACATATTCTCCAACGCTATATCTGTGATTGCCCTGTTATCAGTGACTTCATACCAAATGGTATGAGGTACTTTGAGCTCTGTAATTACTTCATACACTCAGGAATATTGGAAGATATTCTTGTGCTGCACCCAGATTTTGCCAATGGGGTGCTAATAGATCAGCCTTAAGTATTTTGTTCTCTCCTGATTCCATATATGAATGGCCATCCTGTGAGGTGAGGATGTTGTATGAGCTTGTAGCTGGTTTTTGATCTACACTGTGTGGTCCTTCATACAGAATAGGGAAGCAGCACATTGCTGTGTATACCTAAGCATGTTAAAAAATACATTGTTTGAGAGGAGCCTTGTAGAAACTGGTAATATTAATTATAATATAATGTTTCCATGATTCAGTGCTTACCTCTTGTGAAAATCGTGAAGTTGTTGTTTAGTCAGAGTTGATTTGTTTTTTGTATTGAGGCTGGTATTTTCTCCCTTGATTCCATGTATGCCTAACCATCCAGTGAGTATTAGATAAACTTATAGCTAGTGTTTTATCTACACTGTGTAATATTCCATATAGAATAGGGTAGTAGCATATTGCTGTGTATACCTAAGCTTCTTAAAAAAAAAATCAGTAATAAAGATTTTAAATTATAGTTTGTATTATTACCAGTATTATATTTATTAAACCATGTTAGCCATGGATCATTATTATCGCATGATGGTATGTAATAGTCATATTTCTTTTGAATCATTCATTAAATTGTGCATTATGTCTCAATTTTTCACTTCCATGGATATACTGTACAGTACAAAAAGATAAGATAAAAATAAACCAGCAAAATTTCTTTCAATGTATTTTTTATTTAAATAACTGCATCAATATTTTTACAGCTGACAGGATTTGTTTTACCATACAGGTGCATTATTTGTTATAAAAAAATTTGGTTTATTGTTACACACAATGGTGCTACATAGCCTACCCGGCTTGGTGCCTTCTTTTAATAACTATTTACTGATTAATAAATAAATAATAATAAATAAATTTTATTGAGGAAAAGTACATACAGTTGATTTACAAACAATGTTGGATTTATAGACAGAGCTAGTACATACAATACCTAAAGCCACTAATACTCATAGCATTTCGGGCAAGGTGTGGGGGAAAAAACACTTAGACTAAAACTTAATAGTAATTGGGATTAGGTATAAATTGTGGTGAAAGAAATAATAACAAATAAAAAATGGGGGGGGGGACATAGCAGAAACCAGCAATTGTACACGCTGGTGAACAAGCAGCATTGTTTAAAAAATAGCAAGACATGGGTTGACATTTAGGAGGTAAGGTAGGTTACATGGAGTTAATAAGGTAGTACTTGGTTTTACTCTTAAACTGGTTGAGAGAGGTACAGCCTTTGACATGATTCGGGAGGTCATTCCACATTCTGAGTCCCTTGATTTGTAGAGCACTTCTGGTTTGGTTACACACAGCCAAATTGTGTAACAGGAAGAGGGCTTGGACGTAAATTTGTTCCATGCTAAATGTAGAGGAATCGGCTGAGTATTCCTCAAATAAAATAAGCTGCCTCAGCTTATAATGTAAATAAAAAAAGCATTCCTTTAATAAGTAGCTGCCTCACCTCAGGCAGCTACTTATTTCAGGTATAGTTATACAGCTACTATATTTGAGCTACTTATACAGCTACTTGACATATCTTGAAGAAAACGGAACTTGTTGCTCATCATTTGAACCACCAATGACAGTGCTTAAATATGAGTCTGCAATTTACAAGAATGAGGTTGTGGATGCAGACGAAGATCTTCTTGATAATCTTCAACTGTGAAGACATGGAAGGACTCCACACTCATTGTGCTTCATACAGTTAAGTTATGTATAACTTCATACAGTCATATTGTTAAGTTATATATATTAAAAAATATGATAATAGGATACGCTGAGATAATATTAATAAAACAATTAAAATTGTGTAGTGTACTCTATATATCAAAATATATAGCTACTGTGAAACCCGTATCAGTCACTAAACAAAAAATTTGGCTATTCTTATTGCAAATTCGCTACCTTTAGACGCCTGTTCGCTACTTTTAGCAATTTGGATCTAGCAACCCTACTGTGGCGGTGAACATCGGAGGGTCAAGACCCTCACCTAGAAGCAGGCATTCCAACTGGCCTGGCTTGGTTTAAGGTAAAAGTCTGTGAGTTCCAGTACTAGTAGGTTGATAATCACTGCAAACCACCTCAAGTCCATCATCACCCAGCAAATATCTGCCATCAGAATAATAACAAACTCTGCTTTCAGACAACACTCAGGCCCCCTTGTTTAAATCCTTAAACATGCTAAACATAAACTCAGTCTACACATTCTTTTGTGTCAATTACATTTACAAAATCCTGATCTTAAATGCAAATCCTGCTCTAGTCTTTGATATCCCCAGAGTCAAACTTAATCTGTGTAAACACGCTATGCAAATAGAATTCAAATTCAAATTCAAATTCAAATGTTTATTCAGGTAAAGTACATACATACAAAGTGTGATACAAATATTGATGGATTTGTATCACAAATTTGTATCACAGATTTGTATTTGTACTGATGGAGCTAGTACATACAATGCCTAAAACCACTATTACGCTTTCTCCGGGCAGGAAAAACACTAAAGAATAAAACTTAATACTAATTGAGTTTAGAGTATAAAATCCGTTGAGAAAATAAAAAAAATAAAAAGGGGGGAACATGGCAGAAAAACAGCAAAAATTACAATTTGGTCGACAAACAGCATTGTTTAAAAATAGCAGACATGGGTAGACATTATAGGGGGTAAGGTAGGTTACAGGGAGTTAATTTAAACTGGTTGAGAGAGGTACAGTCTTTAACATGATTAGGAAGGTCATTCCACATTCTGGGTCTCTTGATTTGTAGGGCATTTCTAGTTTGATTAAGTCGTACTCTTGGAATATCAAAAAGGTATTTGTTTCTGGTGTGGTGCTCATGGGTTTTGTTACAACCTTCAATGAAGTTTTTAAGGTCAAGATTGACATTACAGTTCAGCGTTTTATATATGTATAATACATATGAGAGGATGTGCAGTGACTTAATATCTAACATATTCAGAGATTTGAGTAGGGGTACCGAGTGATGTCTGGGGCCAGAGTTGGATATTGTCCTAACAGCAGCTTTGTGTTGAGTAATTAGAGGATGTAAATGATTTTGGGTAGTAGAACCCCAAAGCACAAATACCATAGTTGAGATATGGATAGATGAGGGAGTAATAAAGAGTCACCAGGGCAGGGCGAGGTACATAATATCTGATCTTAGAAAGAATGCCAACAGTTTTTGAAACTTTCTTTTATATATTTAGAATGTGTCCCTGGAAATTCAGCTTGTGATCAATGAGAACCCCAAGGAATTTGCCATGTACTTTGTTACAAATTTGGGTATTGTTTGTACTATGATTTATTTGATTTGAGGATTTATTGCCACACAAAATATAGAAAGTTTTATCAATGCTGAGGGTGAGTTTGTTGGCAGTTAGCCAAAGATGGACTTTATTTAGCTCAGTATTCACTGTGGCATTTAGAGCATCTTTCATTCAATACTCACATACTGCAGACTTAACTTCGTCACTAAGATCACATCAGGTTCTCGCATAGCTGTCTGCTACACTTCGCTGCTGCCGCAAACGGGGATGCAAAGGACTTGCTAGTTCAACTCCCACAATCAGACTGACTCTAGCCAACCATGGCCTCAAACATTTCACCACTCCTCTCAAGGAAGGTATAATCCGATTAACCTTATCCCTAGAGCGGTAACCTTGATCCTAGAAGCCTGACGACGAATAATTCCTCTTTTCAGGAATTATTAATTTGGCTAAACAGCTTCGGTCTTAATCCATTGACCTTTCTTAGATATGTGATCCATAGTCTGTCTACTTACATGTACTTCCAATCATCATTGGTTAAGTGTTGTAGTAATGATCCTCTAGCTAATAATTCCTACTAACTTGTGGATTACAACACCAGGGGGTCAGGACTGGAGTAAATGAAGGTTGTGTTGTCAGCAAATAGAATTGGTTTGAGGTGTTGGGAGGTATTTGGAAGGTCATTAATGTAGATGAGAAAGAGGAGAGGGCCAAGTATGCTGCCCTGAGGAACACCAATGTTGATGGGTAGGGTGGGAGAAATTGAATTATTCACAGAAACTTACTGGAGCCTGTCAGTAAAGTAAGATTTGAGGTATTGCAGGGAGTGTCTTCTGACTCCATAATGATGTAATTTAAGAAGAAGGTTTTGGTGGTTAACAGTGTCAGAAGCCTTACGCAGGTCCACAAATAACCCAACAGGGAACTCATTTTTATCAAGAGCTGCATGTATCAAGTTAATCATACTAATAAGTGCATCGTTAGTGATTTTTTTGAGTCTGAAGCCATATTGACAAGACCTAAGTATATTTTGTTTGGCTAGATAAGAGTAAAGCTGATTGTAGATTAGTTTTCAAATATTTTTGACAAGTTTGGCAGGATTGATATAGGTCTGTAGTTGTTAACATCTGTGAGATCACCACATTTGTGGACAGGGGTTACTCTCGCTTTTTTTTTAGAATATCTGGAAAGGTTTGGAGTTCAAGTGACTTGTTGAAGAGCAATGCAATAGCAGGTTATCTTGAGATGATTTCGGGGCTTTAGTGTCCCCGCGGCCCGGTCCTCGACCAGGCCTCCACCCCCAGGAAGCAGCCCCTGACAGCTGACTAATACCCAGGTACCTATTTTACTGCTAGGTAACAGGGGCATAGGGTGAAAGAAACTCTGCCCATTGTTTCTCGCCGGCGCCCGGGATCGAACCCGGGACCACAGGATCACAAGTCCAGCGTGCTGTCCGCTCGGCCGACCGACTCCCTAAGATCAGGAGCTAAAGATCTGGAGGCTTTTTTGTAAATAAAAGTTGGTATCTCCTCAAGGGCACTAGACTTGGTTTTAAGGAAAAGGATTATCTCATTAACATCAGTGGAATTTGCAGGCGTTAGGTACAGAGACTGTGGATAGTTACCTGTAAGATAGTCCTGAACATCAGTACTGGAAGATGGAATATCTTTTGCAAGGGATGACCCAATGGAAGAGAAGAACCTATTGAACTCAATAGCAGTATCAGAGGCTGTAAGCTGACCATCGTTATTAGACAGGAGTGTTGGTTTGTTATTTAAAATCTTCTTTGATCCCAATATTTGTGAAATTGTGCTCCTTGTTTTCTTAATGTTGCCCTTTGTTTGGCTAAATTTATCTTTGTAGTATTTAGTTTTGGCTCTTCTAATTATTTTAAATAGGAATGATTCTTTGAAAATTCTTTGGAGATGATTCCTAACCTATACTTCTTCTCAAGGTCATGTTTTTTATTAATGGATTTAATTATTCCCTTTGTAAGCCAAGGATTGTTAAGCCTTATAGTTGTGACTTGCTTCATTAGCATAGGACAGTGGGTGTTATAAAGGGACCCAGTCTATGGAACTCACTCCCCAACGAATTGAAAAGCTGTCCAACTTTTGCCTCATTCAAAAACTAAAACAAAAAGTACGTAATTTCATCTTCATAGTTTCCTACCTTGTTCTATAAAATTGCTCTGTATCTAGTGCTACCTAATCCCCTAATCTTTATGTATCTAAGCCAAACAATTTTACCATTGTGATCATTGCTGTTTTTCTTATATGTGCTATCAAAATGCTGTATTGTGTTTTTTAATCTTTGTTAAATTACCAATCAAGCTGTCAATGCTATCAATCAGAGCTACCGATGTGTTTTAATATACCTACTAATCTCTCTCATTTTTTTCTTGCAATGTACCTGTTATCATTTTATAAATTTTGCTAGAATTTACTTATTAAAATTATCTGTTAGATTAAGGACCTGCCCGAAACGCTGCGCTTACTAGTGGCTTTACAAGAATATAAATACCATGCTATGTACCCACACAAACCCAATGTACCTTCTTGTATATAAATAAATAAAATGTCTAATTCATTGGCCTCAGATAGGAATTGTTCAGTTAGGGAGTGTTCATTCTTTGTAAAAGCTATATGTCTTTTATTTTCATTAAACATGTGATTCAATTCATTTGTGTTTAGTGAGACCCTCCATTTTATACTATTTTGTTGTGTTCAAGACCCCATGCTTTGTGCTAGGCGCCCATGCAGTCCTGCAAGCAACCTCAATTATCTAATACCTCATATAATCCCTTTGTGTTTTGATATAAACCAGTTAGCCAAAATTCATCCCTCCTATTCACAATTGGGGATCTAAATTTGGGGATTTATGTTTAATTGACGGTTTTCCTTTATTCACCGTCAACGGACATAGACAAGAACACAACCTATAGCACTGTATCATCCTTTGCAGATGACACTAGGATCTTCATGAGAGTAGGCAACATAGAGGACACAGCGAACCTCCAGTCAGATGTAGATCAGGTCTTTCTATGGGCTACAGAAAATAATATGGTGTTTAACGAAGATAAGTTCCAGCTCATGCGCTATGGAAAAAATGAAAATATAAAAACGGAAACCACGTACAAAACTCAGGCAAATCATAACATAGAACGAAAAGGCAATGTAAAGGATCTGGGTGTACTCATGTTGGAAGACCTTACCTTTAAAGAACACAATAAAGTAGCCGTCACAACTGCAAGAAAAATGACAGGTTGGATAACAAGAACTTTTCACACTAGAGATGCTATACCGATGATGATACTTTTCAAAACGCTTGTGCTCTCTAGAGTGGAGTACTGCTGCACAATGACAGCACCTTTCAAAGCTGGAGAAATTGCTGACCTGGAGAGCGTGCAGAGATCCTTTACTGCTAGAATCCACTCAGTAAAACATCTAAACTATTGGGACCGACTAAAGAGCCTAAAACTGTACTCCCTTGAGCGCAGGCGGGAGAGATACATAATAATTTACACGTGGAAAATATTAGAGGGGCTGGTCCCAAACCTGCACACAGAAATAACATCACATGAGACCAGAAGACATGGCAGGATGTGCAGAATACCCCCGTTGAAAAACAGAGGTGCAACAGGTACTCTGAGAGAGAACTCTATCAACATCAGAGGCCCGAGACTGTTCAACACGCTTCCACTACATATAAGGGGCATAACTGGCCGACCCCTCACAGTGTTCAAGAGAGAACTGGATAAGCACCTCCAAAGGATACCTGATCAACCAGGCTGTGACTCATACGTCAGGCTGCGAGCAGCCGCGTCCAACAGCCTGGTTGATCAGTCCGGCAACCAGGAGGCCTGGTCGACGACCGGGCCGCGAGGACGCTAAGCCCCGGAAGCACCTCAAGGTAACCTCAAGGTAGGTCAATTGGGGAAATTATTCAGTGGGTTTCACGAAGTCAGGTGGTGGCAGCCGTCTCTCAGAGTTTGCGCAGAGAAGATACAGTGTCCTCGTGTCGTGATATCTAGGCGATCAAACGTTTTAGATTCGAGGAGTTGGACTGAAGGTTACAATAAGAACTTTTGGATAAATAGAATAACTAATTAACGACCAACATTTAACCAGGTTAAGTGAGGGTTAAAGGCTGCCCCCCCCCCCCCCCCCGTTACAACAAGAAGGATACAGAAGTCAAGTAAAAAATAAATATTCAATAAAGATTGACAAGAATAATATTCAGTAAGATTATGTAATTAATTAAAACAAGAAATTACAACAAAGTTAATCTTAATTAATTAATACTGACTAAAATAATCTTAAAATAATATAATCTTTAAATAATATAATCCTAGTGGTAATTAACTATAATTAGCTTAATTATGATCCTATAATTAATGTGAACTTAATAAAAATATGATCTCAATTAATTAATTTTAATAAATGACTCTCAATCATTTATTTATCATTCAAAAAATAAATCTCAATCAAATTACCATTAAATTTAAAGATAACAGAGCAAAATAATACGTATTAATAAGATTTTGCAAAGATACTGAGGTAGATGCTTACATAAGTACATGGAGACTTTACTGAGAAGTTAGGAACTTTTATGGATGAGAGAGCGTTATTTAACCAATAGAGTGAAAGACAGCATCTTGAACTAGGTAAGGCTCGGTCACTCATGAGATATTTCCAGTAATGGCATTGGATGGTTTCTGGTTTTCAGATATGCTACAGGCATTAAAGCAGGTCATTAGTGGTTCGTCACACTTTATTTCATATCTTTTTCCTGTTCTTTCCTTCCTTCTTCAAAATGATTGTTCTATTCCTAGTGTATCACTGCTTGATAAGTTTTTTTTAGTTTAGTTCATTTATTATGCACCCCATACTCATCTTGTGGGCGGTAGTTGAAAGGGTTACAGAGGCACATAATGGGCTCAGGGACTGAACCCCACAATTAATTTAGCTAAGCAAGTTACAAACTTGATGAGCTAGTTACAGAATTCAGTATAAGTCGTCACATCGTCAATGGATTCGAGATCAACCACAAGTACAGATTCTAAATTAAGCAACTGACATATGTGGAGAGCTAGTGTCACCATTGATATGTTTGTCCTGCACACCGCCCCCCATCCGGTGGGCAGTGGTGGATAGGTTCCAATCACTTAGTTACTACCTACAGTTAGCAAACTGGGGATATTTGGATTGATAACGCCTGGGGTTTGTTTGCGAATTTGACGCAGTCTTTAGAGGAGGGATCCAAGCTGCTTGGTAAGGCACTTGTTAACATAATATATCTTAATATAATATAATTTATATATTGAATCCCTCAATCTCTCCTCTCTGACACGTGTGTTGATGCCTTGACCCCCTAAAAATACTAAATATTGTTGTGTATCACTCCACAGGAGGAATTATATTTTCTTTGCATAATTACATTTTTTGAAAGGAAAAATAGGAAAATAGATAAACAACGAGAGAAGGAGGAAGAGAGTGAGAGAGACAGAAAGAGGGAGAAAGAGAGTGTGAAAGATAGAGACAGACAGAGAGACCCCATGACCCTAAACACACATTGTCTTAAGGAGTGAGAGAGAAGTGTCAGCACTGCACGCGCACCTGAGCTAGCCACCTGCACTGAATGAACTGATTAAGCAGATGTTGATAGTGGTGGAGGAGACAAGACGCTAGCAGTTTTTGATAGCTTAGAGTGGAACGAGGTTGCTATCGTTCTTATTTTCTTAAAGATATATTTAATTGTATATTTAGAAAAATATTCTCAATGCATACTAAGCATAAAAAAGACCCACTACATTTTATTTAGAAGCAAATCGTCAAGACAAATTCAACTTCAGATAGACAATGTTAACATTAACATAAAAAATGAGGGAAAGTTCCTTGGCCTATACATAGAAAGGAGATTAAACTTCAACACCACATTCAATATATAGCCAGAAAAAGTCTAAAAATCGGTCGGTATACTTTCTAAAATCAGATATTATGTTCCCCACTCTGCTCTCTTATTATACTACGCACTAATCTAGCCCTATCTTACATGCGGTATCTATGCATGTATCTATGGGGTTCAACTACTGCAAACTACCTTAAGCCCATCATCACTCGGCAAAAATCTGCTGTCAAAACTATAACAGCAAATTATAATATATAAATTAGAAACAAAGATGGTAAATTCCTTGGTGTTCTCATCGATAACTAGCTAAATTTCCCGGGCCACATTCAAAACATAGCTAAAAAAAATCTAAAACAGTTTGCATTCTTTCGAAGATCAGATATTATGTACCTCGCCCTGCCCTGTGTGAGGAGATGGTTTACCAGCTCACTTACAATTGTGCGCTTATGCCTGTGGAGGCCAGTACACTTGTTAAGTGCACTTGTTAAGCGTGCGGACTTAAGTTTGGTAACCAGCAACCGAAACATCTAGTGTTTGGGCTCATGTGAGAGCCCCAGTCATCAGCAGTCCAGAAATGTTACCCTGGCCGGGGTAGCATGTCTGTGGACAGAGATATGCCAATAGCATCATTCTATTGTATGGCTTGAAGCGAGGCTCAAGTTTGCACGGGAACAGCTAGGCCGCATGCGTGAGGTGAGCTGTGGGCCTCCTGAGCGCCAGCCACTTGAGTCGTCGTCATGGCAACAGCCGCCATCTTAGTAAACATCTTGAGCCGCCATGTTGGTCGGCCATCTTGGAATTGACCTAGTGGCCACGGTACACCGTTGCTGATTGGTTGAGAGGTGTAGGCCGCTGTATGCCTTCCTCTCATTGGTTATTTCGAGGAGGACGCGGGAATCGTCAGTGTTTCTCCCTCCAGCATCATTCTGCCCCAGTCACCACCATAGCCGAACATCTCTCTCTCTTGCCAATTCGGCCAAATTGGGCAAGACGACGTCGTGGTGACTATCTCCTCAGCTTCCCCACTACCGCCTCCACCAAGACCACCAGCTGCACAGTTAGATTCCAGCTGGAGTCCTCGTCGAGGGGTAGAAAGATAGGGAATGAGATCTAGTGATCTGGGATAGTGGGGTAATTTGTATACGAGCAGTAACAGACTCGTGAGTCCCCATACCAGTGATTATAGACGTTCAAAGTCATGCTAGTACTCTGTAGCAGTCGATGGGAACGGGGAAATTCATGTCAGTGATTTAAGGCAGATTTCTCATGTTTGTGTAAGACGCTATACATTATGCGCATCACCTGGGTACGAACGCTCCGCTTCACCGGTGGGTCGAGGGTGCGAACCGAGCCGTGTTGTGAGGGGGGGGTTCGAGAGCGCACCAAGTGTACGTAAGATACCACGTGAGGACCACTCTAGCCATCTCCACCACTGTGAGTCAGTCACCCATAGCAGGTGCCTGGTGTATGGGAATGGTGTGTGTGTGTAAGGCCAGCAGTATGAATGAGTAAGTACCTATGTGTGTATTTCTGGTGATTAGTTAGTCTCTAAAGCTTGAATTTGAAGTCAGGTGTTCCGTGGCATTGTCACTAAGTGGAAGGTGAAGTGTAGAGGTGAAGTGAAGTGTGGACGAAGAGATAATCACCCTTTGTTGTCATCTTGTCAGTCCAGAGGGACTTACGTCTTGTGTACACAGACGTACGGTATGTGTGTGTGTGTGTGGGTACACACGGGAACAGAATATACATAGATTAGCCAAGGACTGAGGGGAAGTCCATGTAGTATTTATATTCCATTGAGGTAATTCAATCATGTTTGATCGTCCGTGGAACGGAGTGATATTATTCCATGTGTAATCTTACAGGTGTGAAATTCCAGTACTGAGCACTCAGGTTAGTTCCGTGTGTAACGTTAAAGATTTCTGGCCAATGATTATTGTGGAGTGATACCAGAGTGTGGTGTTAATTTCTTGTTTTGTTCCCAGGGCCGTGACAAGTGTGATTATATATAATTGTGGTTGCAGTATTAACGTAATTTTGGTAGAATTTGGTGAGTGACGAGGCTGTTGGTGAGTGACAGCCATCGCTCTGTCGAGTAACGTAATTCTCGGGAGTGTTTATCGGCCTGCGGGATTGATAAATCACTCACCCATGTGATTTAAAGAGTGCGAGATCTCCTTAGTGTTCCCAGTAACGTTTGATAGCTGTAGGCTACATGTGTCACCAGTAATTATATATATATATATATACAACTTTAGAACACTTTCCCACCAGGAGACTCGAACCCTAGCCAGCACAGAAGCCTTCCAGCAACTGGCATAACAGGTACGCCTTAACCCTCTGCACCACCGCTCAGACCCTTAAAAGAGATGGTAATTTCGGAGTATTTAAATCCCCCAAAGATCAACACCTCCCAAGAGCACCAGAGCAAGTGAGGGGTCATTTAGACGTTAATTTCATCAAGTCCCTGTTAATATGGGAAGACACAGTGTCTCTGCTTAAGGCACAAAAATATATATATATTAAGGCATATATATAAGGCATATATATATATATATAAGGCATATATATATATATATATATATATATATATATATATATATATATATATATATATATATATATATATATATATATATATATATATATATATATATATATATATATATATATTATATATATTATATATATATATATAAGACACTCGCCTGGCGTTCCGCGAGCGCTATGTCATGGGTTCGTATCCTGGCCGGGGAGGATTTACTGGGCGCAATTCCTTAACTGTAGCCTCTGTTTAACGCAACAGTAAAATGTGTACTTGGATGAAAAAACGATTCTTCGCGGCGGGGGATCGTATTCCAGGGACCTGCCCGAAACGCTACGCGTACTAGTGGCTCTACAAGAATGTAACAACTTGTATACATCTCAAAAAAAAAAATATATATATATGATCGTTGTGTCACGGTGCCCAGTGTTATTGTGTTATTTACTGTGGTGATTGCAGTGTGTGGACCTATGTTCTAAGTGGCAATTAGAGCACTGGGGTCATTTGCAACAGTAAGTGTTGTGCAGTATTCTAATACTTGGAAATTAGAGTACTTGCCGTGTGTGTTATTGAATGGCTGGTTGTCTTTGATAGTGATTGTTAGTAGTAGGGAGTACGACTCACAGGCCCCTTTTTTTTTTGGGGCCAGAGGACCCCTGTGAGTCGTACGACTCACAGGCCCCTTTTTTTTTTTGGGCCAGAGGACCCCTGTGAGTCGTACGACTCACAGGCCCCTTTTTTTTCAAGTCAAATATCGTGTATAGCATGTCGGGGTTTTCAGGTAAATTTGGGGAGCCACAGATTTGGAATTAAGGATTTCTTAAGAGTGAGTAATTTCCGAAATTTTAGAAGTATGGAATGCTTATGATGAAAATAATTTCCGAGACTTAGAAGTTTGTTAAGGGCTTATGGGAGAAATTCAAGTAACGTATGTAGCGCTTTAGGGTTTCCAGGATAACTCTACGGACATATTTTACATGTTTTCAACTTACAAATATCGTCTATGTAAACCATAGTTTTCATATAAATTTAGAAAATCACCTGTGTAAGTCAGGGTTTTCAGGTATCATACCTCACACCCCCTCCCTCCCCCCCTTACCTCGCAATCTCTCGCGTCACCTTTATTTACCTTACGCCCGGCCAGCCAGACGCTTCGTGTAGGTCTCCTCTTATCATATCTTATCTTTTCTTCTCCATAATATCTGGACCGTTCCTCTCTCTCTCTCTCTCCTCCTATTTCCTTATAGCTATTTTCAGAGTTTCAAATAATCATAGAAGTTTATTTATATGTTTATGACCGAATTTGTAAAAGGACCATTTTCAGAGAATATTGTCTTAGATGTTTTGTTAAGGAAAACAGACAACTTATCCATAACATTTAGTTTTATATCCATTTACGGCTATTTCACCTGTAAAGACCAAAATTAGTCAGAGACAGTTTTAAGCTCATATTTCATCAGAGTCCAATTATCAACAGAAATTCGCCAGAGTCTACTTTGAGAGCAAAATTAGTCAGAGACAGTTTTAAGCTCATATTTCATCAGAGTCCAATTATCAACAGAAATTCGCCAGAGTCTACTTTGAGAGCAAAATTAGTCAGAGACAGTTTTAATCTCATATTTCATCAGAGTCCAATTATCAACAGAAATTCGCCAGAGTCTACTTTGAGAGCAAAATTAGTCAGAGACAGTTTTAAGCTCATATTTCATCAGAGTCCAATTATCAACAGAAATTCGCCAGAGTCTACTTTGAGAGCAAATTTCATCAGTGTCCTGTAATCTGTGAAAATTTGACAGAGTCCATTTTATACCCAATTTTCGTCAGAGTCCAGTTTATGCTCAAATTCGCCAGAGTCTACTTTAATAGCAAAATTCATCAGAGCCCAGTTTATACCGAAAATTCGCCAGAGTCTACTTTGTGCCAAATATTCAGAGTCCAGTTTTCTAGCAAAATTCATCAGAGTCCAGTTTATACCGAAAATTCGCCAGAGTCTACTTTGTGCCAAATATTCAGAGTCCAGTTCATTATCGAAATTCATCAGAGTTCCAATTGAAGACCCAAATTTGGCAGAGACCACATTTTCGCTACTAGCAGTCCAATTTCCCTGAAATTTTTACCCTCTGTATTTCAGACATAGTAAATATGAAGTAAACAATTATAAAACTCTAGCTCTTGTCCTCTGTCCAAGTTCACTCATGTAAATTCATTACTCTCAGTCCAAATCCCCCTGAGATTTAAACACCCAACTACATTTTCAGACATAGTAAATAAAAACCAGTTCAGTTATCAAGTTTCAACTCTTGTCCCCCCAGCTTAGTTCATTTTGTACAAGTTCTTTATTTTCCAACTAAATCACCCTAAGATTTAAGATCACCTTATTTTCTAACGTAGTAAAATTAATCTGGACATTAACCAAGCTCCATTTTCTCAGCCTTAGATCATCAGACATAAATATATTCCATCAAGTCCGTCTCCAGCCTAACTCTTATCCGAGTACACACATAACCCCAACCTGTGTAATTATCTTTCACCCCCTCCCACCTTCCTCCATCTCATCTCATCTCACCTTACCCTTTCCCTCCCTTACCTTCTCATCCCCAACTTATCCAAACCTTCAATAATCGTACTGTATTTGCATATTTTCTCTATATTCACTGTGTTCTTCGTATTCTCATCCGTGTTCACTCCATGTTCTACAAATGTTCACAGTCCCATTCAGTTCATATTTTCACAAGTATCTCCATTTTTTTCTGTAATCTTTCTCTTAGTCTCATTACTTTCTCTACAAATTCTAGTCATATTTTCTATGTTTTCATGTTCATCACATGTTCTCTTTACAACTTTTATACTCAATATTCATGCTAACTTCCATATTTTGTGTTCTTTGTCAATATTCATGTTCCTCTACAAGTTCATATTCCCTGCATGTTCACTCTATTCATCAACTTTTTCTTACATGTTTTCTGTGTTCACCGTATGTTCACTGTGTTCATTCCCTTACTTAACCTCAATTTTTTTTTATGTTCTTTGTTTCTTCCATTCACTAACTAGTTCTTTGTCAAACATCGGCAATACAGTTTCCTCAACAATTTTAGTCACCAAGTTTTTATTTGCAAAAACTATGTCAAAGTAATTCTCGTAGTCAACTTAATAGTTCTACCAGCCATGTTCTTAAACAAATCTACACTTTATTCAGTTCCAAATTTACAAAGACAAACCTTTCTTGTAACTTCTTAACTAAAAATCTTTCGCCAATCAACTGAAACATAGTCACTTTCCTCATTTCTCAACTAACTTATTATCCAATCAACCAAAAATTGTCAAAGGAATCTTCCCAACACTGTTCAGATTCAGATTCAGATTCAGATGTTTATTCAGGTAAGGTATATACATACAAGTGATGTTACATTAATGGATTGATATATAGATAGAGCTAGTACATACAATGCCTAAAGCCACTATTACGCAATGCGTTTCGGGCAAGAAAAACATTAATATCTAGAACTTAATACTAATTGAGCATAAAGAATAAAAAGTGTTGAGAACAAATACAAATAAAGATAAAAAAAAGGGGGAACATGACTGAAAAAGCAGCACAAATACAATAGGTTGACAAACAGTGTTGATTAAAAAAAAAAAGAAAATAACAGACATGGGTTGACAATAGAGGAGTGAGGTAGATTACAGGGAATTTATTAGGTAGTGTTTAGTTTTTATCTTAAACTGGTTGAGAGAGGTACAGTCTTTAACATGGTTGGGAAGGTCATTCCACATTCTGGGCCCCTTGATTTGCAGAGCATTTCTAGTTTGATTAAGACGTACTCTAGGAATATCAAAACTGTATTTATTTCTGGTGTGGTGATCATGGGTTCTGTTACAACCTTCTATGAAGCTTTTAAGATCAGGATTGGCATTATAGTTTAGCGTTTTATATATGTATAATACACATGAGAGAATGTGCACCGACTTAATATCTAACATATTCAGAGATTTGAGTAAGGGTACCGAGTGATGTCTGGGGCCAGAGTTGGATATTGTTCTAATAGCAGCTTTGTGTTGGGTAATTAGAGGACGTAAGTGATTTTGGGTAGTAGAACCCCAAGCACAAATACCATAGTTGAGATAAGGATAGATAAGGGAGTAATAGAGAGTCACCAGGGCAGGGCGTGGTACATAATATCTGATCTTAGAAAGAATGCCCACAGTTTTTGAAACTTTTTTTTATATATTTTGAATGTGTCCCTGGAAATTCAGCTTGTGGTCAATGAGAATGCCAAGGAATTTGCCATCTAATTTGTTACAAATTTGGGTATTGTTTATTTTGAGATTTATAAGACTAGAGGATTTATTGCCAAACAGAATATAGAAAGTTTTGTCAATGTTAAGGGTGAGTTTGTTGGCAGTTAGCCAAAGATGGACTTTATTTAGCTCAGTATTTACTGTGGCATTTAGAGCAAGAGGGTCAGGACTGGAGTAAATGAAGGTTGTGTCGTCAGCAAATAGAATTGGTTTGAGGTGTTGGGAGGCATTTGGAAGGTCATTAATGTAGATGAGAAAGAGGAGAGGGCCAAGTATGCTGCCCTGAGGAACACCAATGTTGATGGGTAGGGTGGGAGAAATTGTATTATTCACAGAAACATATTGGAGCCTGTCAGTAAGGTAGGACTCGAGGTATTGTAGGGAGTGTCCTCTGACTCCATAATGATGTAATTTAAGAAGAAGGTTATGGTGGTTGACAGTATCAAAAGCTTTACGCAGGTCCACAAATAACCCAACAGGGAACTCCTTTTTATCAAGAGCTGTATGAATCGAGTTAAGCATACTAATAAGTGCATCGTTAGTGCTTTTTTTGGGTCTGAAGCCATATTGGCAAGGGCTAAGTATATTGAGTTTGGCTAGATATGAGTAAAGCTGCTTATATATAAGTTTTTCAAAAATTTTTGACAAGTTTGGCAGGATTGATATAGGTCTGTAGTTGTTAACATCTGTGGGGTCACCACATTTGTGGACAGGCGTTACTCTCGCTTTTTTTAGAATATCTAGAAAGGTTTGGAGTTCAAGTGACTTGTTGAAGAGCAAAGCAATAGCAGGGGCTAAAGATCTGGAGGCTTTTTTGTAAATTAAAGTTGGTATCTCCTCAAGGGCACCAGACTTGGTTTTAAGGGAAAGGATTATCTCATTGACGTCAGTGGAGTTAATAGGCTTTAGGTACAGAGACTGTGGATAGTTACCTGTAAGATAGTCCTTAATGTCAGTACTGGAAGATGGAATATCATTTGCAAGGGATGAACCAATGGAAGAGAAGAACCTATTGAACTCAATAGCAGAATCAGAGGCTGAAAGCTGACCATCGTTATTAGACAGGAGAGTCGGTTTGTTATTTACAGATTTCTTTGATCCCAATATTTGTGAAATTGTGCTCCAAGTTTGTTTAATGTTGCTCTTTATTTGAGTAAATTTATCTTCGTAGTATTTAGTTTTGGCTCGTCTAATTATCTTAGATAGCAATAATGAGTAATTCTTTGAGAATTCTTTGGAGACAATTCCTAACCTATACTTCTTCTCAAGGTCGTGTTTTTTGTTAATGGATTTCAGTATTCCCTTTGTAAGCCAAGGATTGTTAAGCCTTTTGCTTGTGACTTGTTTTGTAAGCCTAGGACAGTGGGTGTTATAAAGGCTAAGAGTTGTTTGTAGAAAGGATTGCACTGCTAGGTTGATGTCCCCTATGTTACCTAACTCGGACTCCCAGTTGACATTATCAGCAGCAGTTATAAAATTGTTTATAGCAGTTTCATTGTGCAGCCTAAAGCTTAACTCCCTTGTTTCTAGAGGTGGTTTGCTAATGTTAGTTAAGAGAAATGTGGGGTAGTGGTCTGTAGTGCTATCGGTGATTATACCTGAAGTAAGCGGAGAGGTTATGTTGGTCCAGATGTGATCTAGAGTCGTGGCAGTGCTATCAGTGATTCTAGTAGGTCTAGTGATTAAGGGTATGAGGAAGCAGGAATTCATACAGTTGAGGAAGCTAACAGCAGTAGGGTGTTCTGGCTCGCAGAGGTCAATATTAAAGTCCCCTGCGATAATTAGGTGGTTTTTGTTCAGTCTGTTATCAAGTATTAGATTTCTAAGGTTTGAGTTGAATACAGACACATCAGTGTTGGGAATTCTATAGACTGCACCCACAGACAGGACAGACTCGGCACCCTTGACTCTGAAGCTGGCGAAGATATACTCCCCATAGCAGTCTCTAGTTCTAATTTCTTTTAAGCATGTTAGTTCTTGGTGGTAGTAAAGAGCAGTGCCACCACCTCTCTGAAGTTGACGACAGTTGTGAATTGCTGAGTAGTTAGGCATGTTAAAGAGTTGAGTAGTATCCTCTTTCAACCATGTTTCAGTAAGTATAATAAAAGAGAATTTGTTGCCAATAGTTTCAATCAAGGCACTAACATCATCGAAGTGTTTACCTAGGGATCTAACGTTCAAATTGATTACAGAGATATTGTAATTATGAGTTAATACATTGTTTACATCATGTGCTGCAAAATATCTGCAATTTAGATCATTAAAGTGATTATTGTCATAGATAGTGGATAAGAGGTTAAGTTCTGGGTCTATACTTGACTGCATAAAAAAAGCTGATTGTAGAATCAGAAATAAGTAGAAATAAGCTATAAAATAGGGAAAAATATATACACAATACTGTACAAAACAAACACAAAAGGGGCTTACAGGGGTACAATGGAGTAAGGGAGTATGGCTAGGCTAGGCAACCTAGGCAATTAATGAGATTAAAGAAAAAACATGTAAACATGGACTATACAAAACACAAGATATAGAAATACAAAACAAAAAATATAAGCAAGACTAAGCAATACAAAAAAAACAAATTGAGCAAAAATGAAAAAAAAAAAAAAAAAATGAGGTAGATTGCTTACGAGTACTCTCAGGTACACTGTAAGTAACAATTTGCAATTTGAGATGCAGGCAAAGCCAGGGGTACAATGGAGTAAGGGAGCATGGCGAGGCTAGGCAACCTAGGTAATAAATGAAATCAAAGAAAAGTTGAATAATAAACATAGGCAAATTTAAGCTAATGATTAATAACTATAGATAGTTCAGTAATGACTGTATAATTAAAAAGACCTGAAGAACTACTTAATAACTCAATTAAATAATATCGGTAAATGACTAGGTAAGAGTAAGTTAAAAATTAAGTCAGAAAATGAACCAAGGAGACTTAGGATACCTAGCCCCACTAGTTGACTGGGGGTTAATTAAGTTATAATTAAAGCTGTTCATAACTAAACTTATTCCCTAGTCATCAGAAAATAACCGTGTTCTTCATGTTTCATTGTCATTTCATAACTAAAAAATCTTTCGCCAATCAACTAAAAAACATAGTCACTTTCGTCATTTCTCAACTAAACTTATTATCCAGTCAACTAAAAATAGTCAGAAATAGCCTCGTTCAACACTGTTCTTAACTAAAACAACCTTTCTCTTAGCTAAAAATTGTCAAAGGAAACTTCTTTCAGCACTTTCTTAACAGCCGCTATGTTTCATCAAGTAAGAAAAAAATTGTCAAAGGAAACTTTCCAAAACTGTTCATAACTAGCTTTTATCCATCGTCAATCAACTAAAAATAATAACTTTCATCATTTCTTAACTAAACTTATTCCCCAGTCATCAGAAAATAACCGTGTTCTTCATGTTTCATTGTCATTTCATAACTAAAATTATCCATCAATCAACAGAAAAAGCCATGTTCATCATGTTTTGTCTTTTTGCTTAACTAAAATTATGTTTCGTCAAGTAAGAAAAAATAACCAAAGATATCTTTCATCGCTGTTCTTAACTGACATTATACTTTGGGGAGCACAAAAATAGTCTCCCTCGTCATGTTTTGTCTTTTTCCTTAACTAAAGTATTCATCAGTCAACTAAAAAATAGTTACTTCATCATGTTTCCTTGTCATTTCTTAACTGAAATATCACTTCTCTCATTTAAAATAGTCAGGTGTAGCCTCTTTCCAACACTGTTCTTAACTAAAGTAACCTTTCACTTCGCTAGAATAGTCATATTCATCGTTGTTCCTAACTAAAATTATATGTCGTTAAGTAAGAAATATAGTCAAAGACACTCTTCGAGACATCAAGGACTTACTCAAAGACATCAAAGTTGCTCTCAAAGACATCCTTTGAGACATAAAAGACATCCTTTAAGACTTCAATGGGACTCTTCGAGATATCAAAAGACACTCTCAAACACTCAAAAATTTACTTGCATCCTCAAAGTTATTCTCAGAGGCATAAAAGTCATTCTCAGAGCTATCAAATTATTCTCGATGTCATCAAAAAGTATTTTCTCGTTCATCAAAGTTAATCTCAGAGTTAACAAAGGTAATCTCTAACTCACTCTCGTACATCAAAGTTGTTTCAAAGATATCAAAGTTAATCTCAGAGTTATCCAAAGATATTCTCATGTCCACAAAAGTTATTCTGAGCTATCAAAGTTAATCTCAAACATCTCCGTTCATAAAAGTTATTCTCTAAGAGCTATCAAAAGTTATTCTCAGTCATCAAACTTATTCCAAGAGACGTCAAAGTTAATCCAAGACATCATCTTTCATCAAAGATATTCTCTCTAAGCCATCAATGTTCTTCTCTAAGACATAAAAGTTATTCTCTATGTCATCAAAAAGTTATTCTCTGAGCTAACAAAATACTACTCATGTTCTCAAAGACATTCTCCAATTCATCAATGTTGTTTCAAAGACATCAAAGTTAATCTCAGAGTTATCCAAAGACATTCTCAAAGTCATCTAAAGTTATTCTCTAAGACATCAAAGTTATTCTAAGAGTTATCCAAAGACATTCTCAAAGTCATCTAAAGTTATTCTCTAAGACATCAAAGTTATTCTAAGAGTTATCAAAAGTTATTCTCAGTCATGTTATGTTATTCTCTAACTCACTTCCATTCATCAAAGACATTCTCTAAGCCCTCAAAGTTATTCTCTAAGACAACAAAGTCATTCCCAGAGTCATCAAAAAGTTATTCTTCGAAACATAAAATTTGCTCTGTAAGATATCTTTGTTCATCAAACTTATTCTCAGAGATATCTAAAGTTATTCTCAGAACAATCAAAAGTTATTCTAAGACAACAAAAGTTATTCTCAGAGCTACCCAAAGCTATTCTCAGAGTCACCTTCGTTCGTCAGAGAAACTTTCAAAACATCTTTGTTCATCAAACTTGTTTTCAAAGACATCAAAGTTATTTTCAGAGACATCTAAAGTTATTCTCAGAGTCATCAAAGTGATCTCTAATTCACCTTTGTTCTCCCAAAGTTGTTCTCTAAGACACCTTCGTTCATCAAAGAAACTCTCCTTCTTCCATCATGTTATTCTTTAAGACATCTTCAGTCATAAAATTTCTCTCCAAAATGTAACTAGTTCAGCTTTTCATACCAAACCTGCATTTCTGTTAAAACATATTTTCTTAGTTGCTTTACCCTAAAACTGTTCTCTGAACTACACTGTTCAAACCTACGTAACCTATCCTCTCCACCCAATGTTACTTAGTTAACTTAACCTGCATAACCTAACTTTACCTATCCTAACCTAACTTACCTTACCTTACCTTACCTATCTTACCTAACTTTACCTATCTTACCTAACTTACCATACCTTACCTATCTTAACCTGCTTAACCTATCTTACCTAACTTAACCTGCATAACCTAACTTTACCTATCCTAACATAACTTTCCTTACCTTACCTAACTTAACCTGCTTAACCTAACTTACATAACTTAACCTAACTTACATAACTTAACCTGCTTAACCTAACTTACATAACTTAACCTAACTTACCTAACTTACCTAACTTAACCTAACTTACCTTACCTTACCTAACTTACATAACTTACCTTACCTATCATACCTAACTTAACCTAACTTTACCTATCCTAACTTAACTTACCTAACTTATTCTGCTTAACCTAACTTACCTACATTACCTAACTTAACCTGCTTAACCTAACTTACCTATCTTACCTAACTTTACCTATCTTACCTAACCTAACCTAACTTTACCTATGTTACCTTACCTTACCTACCTTTCCTAACTTAACCTGCTTAACCTATCTTACCTATCTTACCTAACTTTACCTATCTTACCTAACTTAACTTTCATAACCTAACTTTACCTATCCTAACATAACTTACCTTACCTTACCTAACTTATATAACTTGTCTTACCTATCCTATCCTAACCTAACTTGTCTTACCTAACTTAATCTTACATTCCCAAACTGATGTATCCTAACTTATCTAGTCCAACAGACATGCTCTAACTTACATAAGTATTCCTTCTTGTCTTTTGTATTTCGTCAATCAGTGTCTCATATTCATTTACTCATTTCATTAGTTAATTTCTCAAATGGTCACTTATGCATTTCAAGTGCTATTTGTTAGAGATTTGATATTTAAGCATTTCAAAGAATTTTTGTTATATATGGGCATTTACTCATTTCAAGGGTTAATTTCTCAAATGGACATTTTTGCATTTCAAGGGTCATTTGTTTAAGATTGGGTGTTTAACCATTTCAAAGGATTTTTGTTATATATGGGAACTTAATCGTTTCAAGGGCTAATTTCTCAAATGGTCATTTATGCAGATCAAGGGTTATTTGTTAAAGTTCATCAAGTTGCTCATAAGTTGTATTTATTATGTTTGTTATCATATGTTCTTATTCCCCAACCCCTTAACCTAACCTCTTGTAATCTTAGTGTATTTAGTAGGTTCTATCTTATGTTCTTATTCCCCAACCCCTTAACCTAACCTCTTGTAATCTTAGTGTATTTAGTAGGTTCTATCTTATGTTCTTATTCCCCAACCCTTTAACCTAACCTTTCAAATGTAGTTTATTGTGTTTTTGACATATTTGTTGAATATATTATCCTTTTCCTAACCTTTCAGATGTAGTTTTGTTTCTCCTTTTTGTATATTTTTACCCAAACCCACCATCCCACTTAACCTTCTTTCCTTCTTTGATTCTCCTACTCCTTCTAACCCTCCTTTTCTATCTCTCTCCCTTATTCTCTCTCTTCCTCCCCCTCTCTCTCACTCATTTGCTCAAATGCTCTCTTCTTTCTCAAATTCAAGTCTTAATGCTCCCATTCTCTCACCCTCATTCACTTAGTTTTTCTTTTTCTCAAATTCAAGTCTTAGTGCTCCCATGCTCTTCCTCCCCCCTCTCTCTTACTCTTTTCTCCTCTTTTCATGCTCTCACTCACTTGCTCTCTTGTTTTTCTCAATTTCAAGTCTTAGTAGATCTGATTCTTTACTATTGTAATTTTTATTATTACTAAGATAAAGAATGAACTTATATGTGAAATCAAAGTAAAAGAAGGAAAGAAGGTTAAGTGGGATGGTGGGTTTGGGTAAAAATATACAAAAAGGAGAAACAAAACTACATCTGAAAGGTTAGGAAAAGGATAATATATTCAACAAATATGTCAAAAACACAATAAACTACATTTGAAAGGTTAGGTTAAAGGGTTGGGGAATAAGAACATAAGATAGAACCTACTAAATACACTAAGATTACAAGAGGTTAGGTTAAGGGGTTGGGGAATAAGAACATAAGATAGAACCTACTAAATACACTAAGATTACAAGAGGTTAGGTTAAGGGGTTGGGGAATAAGAACATATGATAACAAACATAATAAATACAACTTATGAGCAACTTGATGAACTTTAACAAATAACCCTTGATCTGCAAAAATGACCATTTGAGAAATTAGCCCTTGAAACGATTAAGTTCCCATATATAACAAAAATCCTTTGAAATGGTTAAACACCCAATCTTAAACAAATGACCCTTGAAATGCAAAAATGTCCATTTGAGAAATTAACCCTTGAAATGAGTAAATGCCCATATATAACAAAAATTCTTTGAAATGCTTAAATATCAAATCTCTAACAAATAGCACTTGAAATGCATAAGTGACCATTTGAGAAATTAACTAATGAAATGAGTAAATGAATATGAGACACTGATTGACGAAATACAAAAGACAAGAAGGAATACTTATGTAAGTTAGAGCATGTCTGTTGGACTAGATAAGTTAGGATACATCAGTTTGGGAATGTAAGATTAAGTTAGGTAAGACAAGTTAGGTTAGGATAGGATAGGTAAGACAAGTTATATAAGTTAGGTAAGGTAAGGTAAGTTATGTTAGGATAGGTAAAGTTAGGTTATGAAAGTTAAGTTAGGTAAGATAGGTAAAGTTAGGTAAGATAGGTAAGATAGGTTAAGCAGGTTAAGTTAGGAAAGGTAGGTAAGGTAAGGTAACATAGGTAAAGTTAGGTTAGGTTAGGTAAGATAGGTAAAGTTAGGTAAGATAGGTAAGTTAGGTTAAGCAGGTTAAGTTAGGTAATGTAGGTAAGTTAGGTTAAGCAGAATAAGTTAGGTAAGTTAAGTTAGGATAGGTAAAGTTAGGTTAAGTTAGGTATGATAGGTAAGGTAAGTTATGTAAGTTAGGTAAGGTAAGGTAAGTTAGGTTAAGTTAGGTAAGTTAGGTAAGTTAGGTTAAGTTATGTAAGTTAGGTTAAGCAGGTTAAGTTATGTAAGTTAGGTTAAGTTATGTAAGTTAGGTTAAGTTATGTAAGTTAGGTTAAGCAGGTTAAGTTAGGTAAGGTAAGGAAAGTTATGTTAGGATAGGTAAAGTTAGGTTATGCAGGTTAAGTTAGGTAAGATAGGTTAAGCAGGTTAAGATAGGTAAGGTAAGGTAAGTTAGGTAAGATAGGTAAAGTTAGGTAAGATAGGTAAGGTAAGGTAAGGTAAGTTAGGTTAGGATAGGTAAAGTTAGGTTATGCAGGTTAAGTTAACTAAGTAACATTGGGTGGAGAGGATAGATTACGTAGGTTTGAACAGTGTAGTTCAGAGAACAGTTTTAGGGTAAAGCAACTAAGAAAATATGTTTTAACAGAAATGCAGGTTTGGTATGAAAAGCTGAACTAGTTACATTTTGGAGAGAAATTTTATGACTGAAGATGTCTTAAAGAATAACATGATGGAAGAAGGAGAGTTTCTTTGATGAACGAAGGTGTCTTAGAGAACAACTTTGGGAGAACAAAGGTGAATTAGAGATCACTTTGATGACTCTGAGAATAACTTTAGATGTCTCTGAAAATAACTTTGATGTCTTTGAAAACAAGTTTGATGAACAAAGATGTTTTGAAAGTTTCTCTGACGAACGAAGGTGACTCTGAGAATAGCTTTGGGTAGCTCTGAGAATAACTTTTGTTGTCTTAGAATAACTTTTGATTGTTCTGAGAATAACTTTAGATATCTCTGAGAATAAGTTTGATGAACAAAGATATCTTACAGAGCAAATTTTATGTTTCGAAGAATAACTTTTTGATGACTCTGGGAATGACTTTGTTGTCTTAGAGAATAACTTTGAGGGCTTAGAGAATGTCTTTGATGAATGGAAGTGAGTTAGAGAATAACATAACATGACTGAGAAAAACTTTTGATAACTCTTAGAATAACTTTGATGTCTTAGAGAATAACTTTAGATGACTTTGAGAATGTCTTTGGATAACTCTTAGAATAACTTTGATGTCTTAGAGAATAACTTTAGATGACTTTGAGAATGTCTTTGGATAACTCTGAGATTAA
This sequence comes from Procambarus clarkii, assembly GCF_040958095.1. NCBI lineage: Eukaryota > Metazoa > Arthropoda > Malacostraca > Decapoda > Cambaridae > Procambarus > Procambarus clarkii. The sequence goes on along the minus strand of NC_091230.1, from coordinate 2,375,893 downwards.
CTTTGATGTCTTTGAAACAACATTGATGAATTGGAGAATGTCTTTGAGAACATGAGTAGTATTTTGTTAGCTCAGAGAATAACTTTTTGATGACATAGAGAATAACTTTTATGTCTTAGAGAAGAACATTGATGGCTTAGAGAGAATATCTTTGATGAAAGATGATGTCTTGGATTAACTTTGACGTCTCTTGGAATAACTTTGATGACTGAGAATAACTTTTGATAGCTCTTAGAGAATAACTTTTATGAACGGAGATGTTTGAGATTAACTTTGATAGCTCAGAATAACTTTTGTGGACATGAGAATATCTTTGGATAACTCTGAGATTAACTTTGATATCTTTGAAACAACTTTGATGTACGAGAGTGAGTTAGAGATTACCTTTGTTAACTCTGAGATTAACTTTGATGAACGAGAAAATACTTTTTGATGACATCGAGAATAATTTGATAGCTCTGAGAATGACTTTTATGCCTCTGAGAATAACTTTGAGGATGCAAGTAAATTTTTGAGTGTTTGAGAGTGTCTTTTGATATCTCGAAGAGTCCCATTGAAGTCTTAAAGGATGTCTTTTATGTCTCAAAGGATGTCTTTGAGAGCAACTTTGATGTCTTTGAGTAAGTCCTTGATGTCTCGAAGAGTGTCTTTGACTATATTTCTTACTTAACGACATATAATTTTAGTTAGGAACAACGATGAATATGACTATTCTAGCGAAGTGAAAGGTTACTTTAGTTAAGAACAGTGTTGGAAAGAGGCTACACCTGACTATTTTAAATGAGAGAAGTGATATTTCAGTTAAGAAATGACAAGGAAACATGATGAAGTAACTATTTTTTAGTTGACTGATGAATACTTTAGTTAAGGAAAAAGACAAAACATGACGAGGGAGACTATTTTTGTGCTCCCCAAAGTATAATGTCAGTTAAGAACAGCGATGAAAGATATCTTTGGTTATTTTTTCTTACTTGACGAAACATAATTTTAGTTAAGCAAAAAGACAAAACATGATGAACATGGCTTTTTCTGTTGATTGATGGATAATTTTAGTTATGAAATGACAATGAAACATGAAGAACACGGTTATTTTCTGATGACTGGGGAATAAGTTTAGTTAAGAAATGATGAAAGTTATTATTTTTAGTTGATTGACGATGGATAAAAGCTAGTTATGAACAGTTTTGGAAAGTTTCCTTTGACAATTTTTTTCTTACTTGATGAAACATAGCGGCTGTTAAGAAAGTGCTGAAAGAAGTTTCCTTTGACAATTTTTAGCTAAGAGAAAGGTTGTTTTAGTTAAGAACAGTGTTGAACGAGGCTATTTCTGACTATTTTTAGTTGACTGGATAATAAGTTTAGTTGAGAAATGACGAAAGTGACTATGTTTTTTAGTTGATTGGCGAAAGATTTTTTAGTTATGAAATGACAATGAAACATGAAGAACACGGTTATTTTCTGATGACTAGGGAATAAGTTTAGTTATGAACAGTGTTGGAAAGATTCCTTTGACAATTTTTGGTTGATTGGATAATAAGTTAGTTGAGAAATGAGGAAAGTGACTAGGTTTCAGTTGATTGGCGAAAGATTTTTAGTTAAGAAGTTACAAGAAAGGTTTGTCTTTGTAAATTTGGAACTGAATAAAGTGTAGATTTGTTTAAGAACATGGCTGGTAGAACTATTAAGTTGACTACGAGAATTACTTTGACATAGTTTTTGCAAATAAAAACTTGGTGACTAAAATTGTTGAGGAAACTGTATTGCCGATGCTAATATTTGACAAAGAACTAGTTAGTGAATGGAAGAAACAAAGAACATAAAAAAAAATTGAGGTTAAGTAAGGGAATGAACACAGTGAACATACGGTGAACACAGAAAACATGTAAGAAAAAGTTGATGAATAGAGTGAACATGCAGGGAATATGAACTTGTAGAGGAACATGAATATTGACAAAGAACACAAAATATGGAAGTTAGCATGAATATTGAGTATAAAAGTTGTAAAGAGAACATGTGATGAACATGAAAACATAGAAAATATGACTAGAATTTGTAGAGAAAGTAATGAGACTAAGAGAAAGATTACAGAAAAAAATGGAGATACTTGTGAAAATATGAACTGAATGGGACTGTGAACATTTGTAGAACATGGAGTGAACACGGATGAGAATACGAAGAACACAGTGAATATAGAGAAAATATGCAAATACAGTACGATTATTGAAAGTTTGGATAAGTTGGGGATGAGAAGGTAAGGGAGGGAAAGGGTAAGGTGAGATGAGATGAGATGGAGGAAGGTGGGAGGGGGTGAAAGATAATTACACAGGTTGGGGTTATGTGTGTACTCGGATAAGAGTTAGGCTGGAGACGGACTTGATGGAATATATTTATGTCTGATGATCTAAGGCTGAGAAAATGGAGCTTGGTTAATGTCCAGATTAATTTTACTACGTTAGAAAATAAGGTGATCTTAAATCTTAGGGTGATTTAGTTGGAAAATAAAGAACTTGTACAAAATGAACTAAGCTGGGGGGACAAGAGTTGAAACTTGATAACTGAACTGGTTTTTATTTACTATGTCTGAAAATGTAGTTGGGTGTTTAAATCTCAGGGGGATTTGGACTGAGAGTAATGAATTTACATGAGTGAACTTGGACAGAGGACAAGAGCTAGAGTTTTATAATTGTTTACTTCATATTTACTATGTCTGAAATACAGAGGGTAAAAATTTCAGGGAAATTGGACTGCTAGTAGCGAAAATGTGGTCTCTGCCAAATTTGGGTCTTCAATTGGAACTCTGATGAATTTCGATAATGAACTGGACTCTGAATATTTGGCACAAAGTAGACTCTGGCGAATTTTCGGTATAAACTGGACTCTGATGAATTTTGCTAGAAAACTGGACTCTGAATATTTGGCACAAAGTAGACTCTGGCAAATTTTCGGTATAAACTGGGCTCTGATGAATTTTGCTATTAAAGTAGACTCTGGCGAATTTGAGCATAAACTGGACTCTGACGAAAATTGGGTATAAAATGGACTCTGTCAAATTTTCACAGATTACAGGACACTGATGAAATTTGCTCTCAAAGTAGACTCTGGCGAATTTCTGTTGATAATTGGACTCTGATGAAATATGAGCTTAAAACTGTCTCTGACTAATTTTGCTCTCAAAGTAGACTCTGGCGAATTTCTGTTGATAATTGGACTCTGATGAAATATGAGATTAAAACTGTCTCTGACTAATTTTGCTCTCAAAGTAGACTCTGGCGAATTTCTGTTGATAATTGGACTCTGATGAAATATGAGCTTAAAACTGTCTCTGACTAATTTTGCTCTCAAAGTAGACTCTGGCGAATTTCTGTTGATAATTGGACTCTGATGAAATATGAGCTTAAAACTGTCTCTGACTAATTTTGGTCTTTACAGGTGAAATAGCCGTAAATGGATATAAAACTAAATGTTATGGATAAGTTGTCTGTTTTCCTTAACAAAACATCTAAGACAATATTCTCTGAAAATGGTCCTTTTACAAATTCGGTCATAAACATATAAATAAACTTCTATGATTATTTGAAACTCTGAAAATAGCTATAAGGAAATAGGAGGAGAGAGAGAGAGAGGAACGGTCCAGATATTATGGAGAAGATAAGATAAGATATGATAAGAGGCGACCTACAAGAAGCGTCTGGCTGGCAGGGCCTAAGGTAAATAAAGGTGATGCGAGAGATTGCGAGGTAAGGGGGGGAGGGAGGGGGTGTGAGGTATGATACCTGAAAACCCTGACTTACACAGGTGATTTTCTAAATTTATATGAAAACTATGGTTTACATAGACGATATTTGTAAGTTGAAAACATGTAAAATATGTCCGTAGAGTTCTCATGGAAGCCCTAAAGCGCTACACACAATATTTGAATTTCTCCCATAAGCCCTTAACAAACTTCTAAGTCTCAGAAATTATTTTCATTATAAGAACTTTAACAACTTCTAAAATCTGTGACTGACAAAATTTACCTGAAAACCCTGGCTTACACGCGGGATATTTCCCAGAAAAAAAAAAATGTTCTGTGAGTCGTATGACTCACAAGGGTTCTCTGGCCTGAAAAAAAAAATGTTCTGTGAGTCGTACGACTCACAGGGGTTCTCTGGCCTGAAAAAAAATGTTCTGTGAGTCGTACGACTCACAGGGGTTATCTGGCCTGAAAAAAAAAATGTTTTGTGAGTCGTACACCCTACTACTATTGTTGCTAGTGTTGAGCATCACCGTATGTGATTGCAGTTCAGTAAAGTCATTGTGGGGCAGTGTTCTAGAGGGTTCATGTCCTGTATGTTATTTTACTAGGTTCTGCGGTATTATCGTTGCAACCGGATTGTAATGTAAATCACTGATTTGTTAGTGTGATTTGTCATTGTCGTGGGGGAACTCGGCTGTAGACGAGTACTTGGGTACACATATATTCTCCTGTTTATCTGGTAGGACATCAAAGTCCAGTATTCAGTGAGGTGATTGCGAGGCAATTAATATAACGTAACCAAGGGAACGCCCATTGCTTTAAGAGAATTTGTTCTTTGACAATTTAAGTAACGTAGAATACGTTTGGGTTAATTTACTTTCCTGCAAAGCAGCTACGGTAGTCTCAGGGAGCCTAGCCATCAGCCAGATAAGAATTAGAGTATTGTCTGTCGTAATTAACGGTAAGTGGGCCGGGTAATTGACGTGTTTCAGGAAGTCAAAGTAATTAACCTAGATCCTTGTTTGATCGACTCACATGAAGGCTCCATTGTTCCATAACGTAACGTTGTTATTTATCTCTTCGGAAGTACCGGCACTTTATTGACTCGTGGGAAGAGTAACGTCATTTTAGAATAACGTAAACGTGGTGCCTAATTACTGTTATTAGCCATCTGAATTGGTCTGAGTATGGAAGGCTTAGACGGAATTCATACCTTAATGTAAATTGCAGAGCCAGTGTGAAAGGTTGTGAATTTAATTGATTAATTATTGATCTTGAGGATAGTAATTAATTACTCTAAAGGTAATCACGAGTGATTACCGTTCTCTTAGCACGTTGGAGATTGTAAATCAGAGTTTACCATCGCTGAGTGATTAGTAACCGATTAACGTAAATTGACGTAACTAGTAAAGAGATTAATCAGCTGTCTGGTAGTACAGGGATTAATGGGATTTTCTCACTGAATGCTCGACGGGTAGAGTGTTGTGTAATTTCCGCGTTACTAGTGACAGTTGTAAGAGTTATTAAATTAACGTAAATGTTATTTTGTTATTAACGTAAATCAATTGTTATTGATTGTTGATCGTCTGTGGGATGGAGTGTTAACGTAAGGATTAATTTGAGGAAGGGTGCAGGAGTTGCCAGTGAACCCATTAGTTATTGTTGTCATTGAAAGACTACTGATTTGATTGCATTGCAACCGCTGTTGCAGGTGTAGACTGCACTGAGGCGTAGAACAGTAGGAGGTTACTGGAGACGTGTTTCAGAACCTACTGTGTCATTTGTTGTAATTGTGATTATAGATCTGTTAGTTCCTGTTTCTTGTTGATTCCTCTGTGGACACGCTTATGTTCGAGTTAGTTCATTATGCAGTCCGAGGGGCTGGTGATTAGCTGTCATTGATAGTGTCACATGAAGGATTTCGAGTAACGTCATTGATATTTCTTTTTGTTTTGTTGATGTAGTTAGTACTTTATTGAATAAACTAAGTTATGTTTAACACTGTCTTTTCGTTACACCCCCACACATTATAATTGTTATGCAAGTGTTTCTTCTCTCTCGACTAATAAAATTGAGACTGATTCATGAGTTTTGGACCAAATATACGGCACCACACAACAAAAAATTAGTGGAGCTAGTGGAGGGGATTTCTATTTTTATTGAGGTCTAGGGGTTTGCTCGTGCCTAGTCAATTGTTCATACATGGTCCCAGAGGGAGGAATGAGCTGTTTACTACACTGGTGTGTTAGCTAAGCAAGTCCTTCCTCAGGCGACCTAATTGAATATCACGACAGGAAGAAAGGTTAAAGAATAAAGAAAATTCTTAAAAAATTTCCGAGCTCAATTCCTCAACCATTTAACTTATTCCACTAAATTCATAAACTCTCACACCCTGGTAACACTCTATTGCTCTCTCATCTATCCTTATCTCAACTATTGTATCTGTGCTTGGAATTCTACTACCCAAAATCCTCTCCATCCTCTAATTACTCATCACAAGTCAGCTATTACAATACAATACAACAATACAATTTTATTTAGGTAAGGTACATACATACAATAAATTTTTACAAGGATTGTTTGACTTATAGGTAGAGCTAGTACATACAATGCCTAAAGCCACTATTACGCAAAGCGTTTCGGGCATGATAAACTTAAATGACAAGCTTAATACTAATTGAGCATAATGAGTAGAATGAAAACAAGAAATGAAAACATAGATGAAAAAACAGCACAATTACAATTATGTCGACAAACAGCGCTCTTTAAAGAAAAAAACAGACATTGGTTGACAATAGAAGGGTAAGGTAGGTTACAGGGAATTTATTAGGTATAGCTTCGTTTTTAACTTAAACTGGTTGAGAGAGATACAGTCTTTAACATGGTTGGGAAGGTCATTCCACATTCTGGGCCCCTTGATTTGTAGAGCATTTCTAGTTTGATTAAGTCGTACTCTAGGAATATCAAAACTGTATATATTTCTGGTGTGATGCTCATGGGTTCTGATACAACCTTCTATGAAGCTTTTGAGATCAGGATTGGCATTATAGTTTAGCGTTTTATATATGTATAATACACATGAGAGAATGTGCAGTGACTTAATGTCTAACATATTCAGAGATTTAAGTAGGGGTACCGAGTGATGTCTGGGGCCAGAATTGGATATTGTCCTAATAGCAGCTTTGTGTTGAGTAATTTCAATTAGAACAAGTATTAGAACAATACTAAATTCTGACATCAAACAGCACTCAGCACCCTTATTTAAATCTTTGAACTCCTTTGAACTCCTCTCTATACTCCTGTGACGATAATCTCTTTCAAGAGAGATTGAGCCGGCCTGCTCTTCCCTACATAAAGTTACTTATATATATATATATATATATATATATATATATATATATATATATATATATATATATATATATATATATATATATATATATATATATATATATATATATATATATATATGTATTTTATATTTATATATGTATGTATGGAGACCTTCGACAAGCCGCCGGCTTCCTGTCCTCGTCGGACAGGAAGCCCTTAAATTCCTCTACATTACTGAATTTCCAAGAAGGAGTCTTTGAGGTAGAAAGAAGGTGGAGGTGGGGGTGAGATGACTCCTGGTGACCTGACCTAGCCAATATTGCCAAATCCACCCTGAGTCATCTGCCTTCGAACGAAAGAAGGGGATTTGATTCTTTACTCATAAATGACGTTAAATTAATCTACAAGTTTGACAACAAGGGTTATTAATTACAGTTACGTTAATGTATGATTTACTCAAAAGTGATACTTTAAATCCAAGGGGAGCTGGCAATCCTGCATGCACACTACTGTCCTAATCCCTGGCTAGTGACCTTCCACAGCTCCAAAGTCAGGTCCACTCTAACGTTTGCCAGACCACGTGACCCCCCATGTAATATTTATGCCAGATCTATAATAAATAATTTCTACAACAAACTAGTTTGTTAGAACCCCCCCCCCCCCTGCAAAAGTAAATTAATGAACCTTGTTTTTAATACCATGAAAAAATGAGGTTTAGTATCCAAACTCTTAGTTATTCAATCAATAAATCCATGCCTCTATCAAAAATATTACCCTATGTAATAAAATGATAATCATAAGATTGTACAGCAAAAATCATAAAAGAAACCGTACTAATTTCAGCAATTATCCCGATTGTCAGCTGAGAGCCCAGCAATCCTCAAATACAACTGGAAACATACATCCTACACCTGACTAATATAACTTAAAACAATATCCCTAATCTGTCAGCAAAAGCTAGCTAGTAAAATTCCTTGGTTCTTCATGAGCCAACCACGTGTGCCCCCTAGAGCCAGACACATATAACTCAAAACAATGAAAAAAATATATATCTACAGACTGATCTCTCAGTCAACCAGGAGAGGAACACTGAACTTCACTACGTTCTAACCCATGTTCTATCCACTCCCAAAACAATGTCATCCATGACATTCTGCCAATAAAAACAAAAACCTAGTTTTTATTACATATATCTATAAAATTCCAATACTACTAAATCACAGGATACAACTGACTGTACAGCTTAAAGAGTCCTAATTTACACTTTACTTAAGAGTGTCAATGTTTTCATTGGTCCGCCCCTCCTGTGTTCAAATACTCTGAAAAAACATCACCACATTTTCCCACAACCTTTTGTTATGGGCTTAGTGCAATCGTCTGTCACACAGGAGGCTTTTAATTAATGACCGAGAGTAGATATTTTGGTGACAGATAGACCCACCTATGTAAGGCAATCAGATAAGAAAATCAGAAGCGGAGTGCCACATAGTGCCGCTCCATATTAGGTCATCCAAGGTGTGAGTGGTAGCAGTCGAAAAACAGTAAAGATAGGTATCTATTATGTACTGCTATGACCATGTTCATTTATACAGTAAAGTAGTCACCTATGTAGGACAATCAGATAAGAAAATCAGAAGCGGAGTGCCACATAGAGCCACTCCACATTAGGTCATCCGAGGTGTGGGTGGTAGCAGTCGAAAAACAGTGAAGATAGGTATCTATTATGTGCTGCTATGATCATGTTCATTTATACAGTAAAGTATGACAGTATATTTAAGTAAAAAAATAATTTATTTGTATAATAAACACACTCAGGTGAGCGGCAGTTACGCCCCCACATTTCTCTATGGGACAGGTGTAAAAAACAGGATCCTCTCAGTAGGGGTGGTCCTCCCCCTCACCACCCTTCCTCGTACTTGATGACCTTGACTGTACCGTAAGAGGGACCCACCTCCCTTAGTTGTTTTTAAGTTGGTTATATTTTAAGCTTATATACTTAAAAGAAGGTGAAAAGAAATAACCCATATGTTTTATAATAATAATAATAATAATAATAATAATTTTTATTTAGGCAAAGGTACATACATAAAGAGATTTTACAAAGTTTGTTGGCTTTATAGATAGAGCTAGTACATACAATGCCTAAAGCCACTATTACGCAAAGCGTTTCGGGCAGGAAAAAACACTACTGACTAAAGCTTAAAACTAATGGGTAAAAAGAAAAAAATGCGTTGAGTACAAATAAAAATAGAGGTAAAAGAGGGGGGAACATTGTTGAAAAAACAGCACAAATACAATTACAATTAAAACAGCGTTGATTTGAAAAAAAAAAAAAAAAAAAAAACATACATGGGTTGACAATAGAGGGGTAAGGTAGGTTACAGGGAATTTATTAGGTATAGCTTCGTTTTTAACTTAAACTGGTTGAGAGAGGTACTGTCTTTAACATGGTTGGGAAGGTCATTCCACATTCTGGGCCCCTTGATTTGTAGAGCATTTCTGGTTTGAGTAAGTCGTACTCTAGGAATATCAAAACTGTATTTATTTCTGGTGTGGTGCTCATGGGTTCTGTTACAACCTTCTATGAAGCTTTTGAGATCAGGATTGGCATTACAGTTTAGCGTTTTATATATGTATAATACACATGAGAGAATGTGCAGTGACTTAATGTCTAACATATTCAGGGATTTGAGTAGGGGTACCGAGTGATGTCTGGGGCCAGAATTGGATATTGTCCTAATAGCAGCTTTGTGTTGAGTAATTAGAGGACGTAAGTGATTTTGGGTAGTAGAGCCCCAAGCACAAATACCATAGTTGAGATATGGATAGATAAGGGAGTAATAGAGAGTCACCAGGGCAGGGCGTGGTACATAATATCTGATCTTAGAAAGAATGCCCACAGTTTTTGAAACTTTTTTTGATATGTTTAGAATGTGTCCCTGGAAATTCAGCTTGCGGTCAATGAGAATTCCAAGGAATTTGCCATCTAATTTGTTACAAATTTGGGTATTGTTTATTTTGAGATTTATTTGATTAGAGGATTTATTGCCAAACAGAATATAGAAAGTTTTGTCAATGTTAAGGGTGAGTTTGTTGGCAGTTAGCCACAGATGGACTTTATTTAGCTCAGTATTTACTGTGGCATTTAGAGCAAGGGGATCAGGACTGGAGTAAATGAAGGTTGTGTCGTCAGCAAATAGGATTGGTTTGAGGTGTTGGGAGGCATTTGGAAGGTCATTAATGTAGATGAGAAAGAGGAGAGGGCCAAGTATGCTGCCCTGGGGAACACCAATGTTGATGGGTAGGGTGGGAGAAACTGTATTATTCACAGAAACACATTGGAGCCTGTCAGTAAGGTAGGATTTGAGGTATTGTAGGGAGTGTCCTCTGACACCATAATGATAATAATAATAATAATAATTTTTATTTAGGCAAAGGTACATACATAAAGAGATTTTACAAAGTTTGTTGGCTTTATAGATAGAGCTAACAAACTTTGTAAAATCTCTTTATGTATGTACCTTTGCCTAAATAAAAATTATTATTATTATTATTATCATTATGGTGTCAGTATGTAATTTAAGAAGAAGGTTTTGGTGGTTGACAGTATCGAAAGCTTTACGCAGGTCCACAAATAACCCAACAGGGAACTCATTTTTATCAAGAGCTGTATGAATCGAGTTAAGCATACTAATTAGTGCATCGTTAGTGCTTTTTTTGGGCCTGAAGCCATATTGGCAAGGGCTAAGTATATTGAGTTTGGCTAGATATGAGTAAAGCTGCTTATAGATTAGTTTTTCAAAAAATTTTGACAAGTTTGGCAGGATTGATATAGGTCTGTAGTTGTTAACATCTGTGAGATCACCACATTTGTGGACAGGCGTTACTCTCGCTTTTTTTAGAATATCTGGAAAGGTTTGGAGTTCAAGTGACTTGTTGAAGAGCAAAGCAATAGCAGGGGCTAAAGATCTGGAGGCTTTTTTGTAGATTAAAGTTGGTATCTCCTCAAGGGCACCAGACTTGGTTTTAAGGGAAAGGATTATCTCATTGACGTCAATGGAATTAATAGGCTTTAGGTACAGAGACTGGGGATAGTTCCCTGTAAGATAGTCCTTAATGTCAGTACTGGAAGATGGAATATCATTAGCAAGGGATGAACCAATGGAAGAGAAGAACCTATTGAACTCAATAGCAGAATCAGAGGCTGAAAGCTGACCATCGTTATTAGACAGGAGAGTCGGTTTTATAGATTATATTAACAAAGTACATAGGGGTTAAACATACTCATAATGTAAGTCATCCCCCCCTTCATAATACTTCCTAACAAGGGCCCTCCTCCGTGCCCACAGGTCCGTTGTGGGGTCTTCCTCCCCCTCCTCCCCCTGGGACGAAGATGGTGACTCATCATCACCCAGAGAGTGAATGGGGTGTAGTGGGTCTTCTTCCTCAGGTATGGGACTACTGACGTCATAGGGTTCACTCTCGCTGGTGGGGTGTTGTCCTTCCTCTCCTTGTGGCTCAATGACGTCACCACCTTCACTCTCGGTGGACATTCCTTGGGCTGAGGCGTTGGGGTGGGGATCCGATGGTATGTCTGGGTGTCCATATGCTAGGCTCCATATTTATTTAGGTAAAAGCGCTTATCATAAAATGCGCTTAAACCCCTCTTAGTATTGAATGTGGTTGCCATCTACCCCCCTACGTTCCTGATTTGTGAATAATGGAAAGTATTTACTACACCATTACTGTGTAGGGTCTCTTTAAAGTGGTTGTGTGTTAAAGATCTTTGCACAGCGCGGGGAATACCCTTAGCGGTGATGGAATTTTTATTGTCAAGCAAAAACACACTATACATTTTGGGCTTGAGTGCCACAACTTCAAGGACGTGTCTGTCTCATACCTCTGACTTTAAAAGTCCTAAAACACCCTTTTTAGAAGGATCATACAAGGGGTGAGTTTCAGGAAAATTACTGGTATCCATCCACAAACTAAGGGGTTCTTTCCCCATCTCGTTAAAGACATCTTCAGCTAGTAAGCTAAAAATGAAACTGTCTGTATCACTATACACCAGTTGTACCCTATCTGAATAGTGGTTCTTAAGTACCCTATAACAAAAATGGTACAAACTGTATTTTGCTAGCTCAAGAATCTGGAACCCAATGTAATTAGGATGAGTAATTTTAATGAATGGTCTGGAACTGACAGACAATAATTTATTGTCACCTAAATGCACCATACGTTTAAAGCGTGGATTCTTCCCCTCTCGTAAAAAGACCCTAGCTGAAGTCACTAGTTTGGTGTCAATGGCATAACGGGCTGGGTTCAGTAGTGTTTTACCAAAAACACTGTTCGTCAGTAATTTGAAGAGTGTTTTCCTATCGTTACTGGTGGAGCCATTTCTATTGTTAACGTTGGTGTTAACAAATTCTGTCATAAAATCTGACTGGCGGAACTCGTAAATTGCATGTATAGTCTCTACTTCAAGTCCTATCTCAATAAATAACTGTAAAAGGTGAAGAGATATGAATTAATGTTTTTTGGGGAGGTGATCTCCAACCAGTTTAATATTTTTTTTAGGGAGATTTGTAATGTTATTTGTTTCCAGAAGTCCCCTACTAAATGGTGAGATATCTGACATACTTATTCCCCTATGGTGTACACAAAGGGGTAGATCGTCTGTTAGTCTAGCTATTTCAGGTCTTATGTGTTTGGTGTCAATTAAGAGCCAGTACCCTTTGTTAGAAGAGAATGGCTGTTCTGTCATTATCTTCCCTCCACTAATGAAGAAGTTCATCTCATCAGATGATAGTCTCCTTAACCCCCCATAGGGCAATTTCTTAGTCATACAACTCCCATAAAGCGAGTTGAAGTCTAAATACAGTAAGAATGAAGATCTATCCTCCTGGGGGTTAAAAGATGGGTTGACATAGCGGTTGTTAGCTCTGGCGTAACTCCTAACTGCAGTTGTAAAACCCTCTCGTATGTTTTATGATATGAGATTGTGCAACGTCACATCTGCACTTAACTCCAACGATATTTTGCTGCTTTTCAAGAAGCAGTCGTAGGAGTAGCCCGGAAGGTTGCAGTAATGGGTCATTTCTAATGAATAGATATCATTTAGAATTACCCTGTGGTGGGTAAAAATGTCAGCCAGTAAACCAACGTCACACTTCAAATAAATAAGGAGGTAGTCTTTTAATGTCCTACACCCTGTTGCCTCCCATACTAATTTAGAATGACTATATTCTTCCAAAGTTATACCTGATTTGTTTAGGGAGCTGTAAAACATTTCAATAGGAGGGAGTGTTGTGTCATTAAAGCAGCTGATTTTTGTGGTATATTCATAAGGGAAAAACTGCTTACCCTTTAAGAGTAGGTGGTGACTCTCTTTGGGCAAACTTTCTATCATTGAGTGAGTGAATGTTAAGGGGCTGGCTGAATCAATGTGGGTCTGTGCTAGGGATGAAAGACTACCTGTAATAAAAGCCAGTGAATCAAGAAATTTAAGCTTCCCTATTTCTACCTTAAGATATTTCGTCCCTTGTCTCATGAGGATATTGCTCTTAATATTTGAACCCATGGCAAACTCCCTCAAAATTAAGCCCATGTCATAAGACATATTATGAGCAATTAGGACTAAACTTTCTAGAGCATTCTTGTGGCGGAGGTTGCAGTAATAACATAGAGCTCCAATATAATTGAGCTTTTCCCTAAGATGATCATGATGTTGAACCTTGAAATTGGTGAGGGTAAATACCTCCCCACAAAACTGACAGCTAGTCTGTCTCCTAAAATGAACCATATCCTCAAGAGACATATCTATTTCATAATGGGGGAGAGTGGATCTGATAATTTCCCATTTGGTAGCAACTCGCTGCATGAAATGTGTGACACTGTCCCCACCAAAATAAGTAAATTTATCAATGACAGTGTGGTTCCTATCAACAATTATATAGCTGTATGCTATAGGTCTATGTATGACTGCAACAGAACCTAGACAATCCTCAGTGCTTAGGACACACTCAAAATCAAAATGCCCCATATGGGAAGGGGGTAACCTTTCCCCGTATTTTTAAAATGGAGTGTGTCCCCCTCCTGAGGATAAATAATTTTCTGTGTGATGTCGCAGGAAGATATGTGATTTGATAGCTCTGACGAATTTTTATATTCAGAAAGACAGTTTCTACAGAAGACTGTCTTTCATCTGTGGCTGCGAGTAAAGTTCCGTAGGAACTTGTCAAACTCCTTAATAAGGGCCAAATGAGATTCTCCCAATAACAATAAAGGAACTATGACCGAGTACTGTCTGCTACCACGATGGCAGAGAGAGACGTGATAGACACCGTCTGTATGTTTGTGTATTGAATACAAAAAATGGATAGTTTATTTCTATTCTCCAATTTAGAGATATCCTCCCACGAGAGAGGGAAGGATAAATGGTCGTATTTGACCATTTTCCTAACCCTAGAGTGAGACTCTACAAGTCTCCCTATACGTCTCCACTTCCACCCTTGTTGTGATGCCAGAAAAGCAGCAATGCATTGAATAATGCATGTTCTATTGTTACCAGCCGGGTTTGGGTTGAAGACCTCATACCGTCCCCTTAGAAAGGGGGGATAAGGGACATAATCCACCAAAACTGACCTTACACTTGCATTACAGATGACGATTTTGAGGAAATCGACATTATATAGTATGAAACCACTCCCCCTCTGTTTCTGAAAGGAGATCCTCCAGTCGTGTAATCATATAAGCCACCCAGCTATCAATAAGATTACCCACCTCCTCAAGAGTTACCAGTCTAGCAGGTGTCGTTATGAAGTGTTCCTTAAAGTCATCATCTTCTGTGAGTCGTTGTTTTAAAAGTGTTACCTTCACTTCGAGAAGGATTTTTAATGATGAAGTAAAATTGCCATGTCCCCCAAGAGAATTCATGTAATTCTCTATTTCAGATATGTAATAGTCCCTAAAGTTGCTTAGGAGTCCTATATGGTCTGTGGCGTAGGCTGAGGGGATGGAATATTCCATCCAAGTAAAGAGATCCCCCAGGGCCCCCACCCTATTAATTAAGTGGGGAGTGTCTATAACATCCTCCTCATCTGGAGAATTTTCATCACTAATTAGGTCATTATCTCGATTGTTGTCATGAGGTCTAAGACCACTAGGGCCCGGCTGAGAGATGTCACCACTATCATCACCACCACCACCATCGTCATCATCATCATCATCATCATCATTCATCATTTCCTCCCCCCCCCTCTCCCCTCCATTTGCATTGGACTGTCTAACCCCACCACCACCTAAGGGGTTATTGTCACGCTGTGCTTTGTCATGTTCCTCTCCTACCTGCCTCTGAATCACCCTTGGAAAATAATAATAAAAATAATAATAATAATAATAATAATAATAATAATAATAATAATAATAATAAAAGGCAACACCCTCGCCCACACGCTAAACCCCATGACATAAGTTCTCAAAAAGCTTCTTAAGAGAAATAAAGGTGGAGGGTTTATTCACTCACCTCGGGAGCATGTTTGTAGATGTTCAGAGGTCAAGTCCTCACACACAGAGGTCCCACAACTATCACAAGCGAATGTGTGGTGAGGTCTCAAGGTGCTATTGCCACACATGAGACACATGAACCCATCCTCTCTGATAGGAAGGGTAGGCGAGCAATGTTTACCTCCTATCAAAGGAAATAGTGTATAAAATATATACACTCACCCTCCCACACTCATGGAGATGGGGGTGTAACGCCAGGAGAGTGCACCCATGACTCACCATGGGAATGTCCAGTGTGTACATCTGGTCTGGCTCTGTACGACCATAATTTTCTGAGTAGAAGTCTTACTTCCAAAAGCCCTTTCCAGGTTCAATATCTTCTCGAGCACCGTCCATGAAGTCATCAATTGTAGATCCAAATTTTCTGCCACCAGGTTAGGGAAATAATTCTCCTTTTCCACTGCCATGAACAAATGGTCCCTAACCCTGCTGTACAACTGTGCTCCGAAGTTGCAGTGGTTAGCCAAAACCTTCAATTCCGCAAATAAATCCTGTACGGATTCCTGCTGCTTTTTCGTCCTCTTCTGGAAATCTATCAAACTCCTGTGATATGATGGTTTCACCACATACTGACGTTTAAGCAAAGCAATCAAGTCTACATAGGTCTTCGTGTGCGGTAGCTTAGGTGCACACAAATTTCCGAGAACACTATATGCTTCAGAACCCAGTGAAACTAAGAGTACCGCTTTCTTGGTGGCGTCCTCCTTAATCTCCCGGTACTGAAAGTTTGCTTCCAGCAGGCTGAGCCACAGGTCCAACGAGATCTTGGCCGTGTTTAACGGCTCGATTGACATGGTAGCCAAGGCCACGGTGTAGCACACTCCACTGTTATATGCAAAGCGTCCACTCGTCCACACGACGTACTGTCTTGATCCTCACACCACGTCTCGTACCCAGGCTCTCTGCCAGCGATGTTTAATTCTCGTCGCCACTGTTATGGTTTTGGTCAGACAAACAATCTTCATCCACATGGTTTTTATTCTCCGCCAGTAACAACAACAAAACATTATCAGGTACATGAAATATTATTAACAATTAATACCTATGTGCTTTAATATACTGTACCTACAATTTTCTCTCATCTTCTTTTTTTTTTTTTTTTTTTTTTCATTTCATGTAATCTGTTATCATTTTTTTGTCTATAAATTTTGCATGTATTTACCTCCTTAAAATTTTCTTAGATTAAGGACCTGCCCGAAACGCTGCGCGTGCTAGTGGCTTTACAAGACTGTAATTACCATATTTGTATCCTCACATTCCTTATGTACATTCTTGTATATGCATAAATAAATAATAAATAAACAAGATCATAAACAAAAGAGCATCTGCTCCAAACATGCTACCTCCAACATCTGTAGTACTCAATCCCAACACAAGGGAATATATTAGATATTGACCTGGACTAGGCTTGCTGCCCACTGAATCTCGGCTTAGCCCAACAAAGTAGGCTCGTGCAGACCACG
Organism: Procambarus clarkii; assembly: GCF_040958095.1. Lineage (NCBI taxonomy): Eukaryota > Metazoa > Arthropoda > Malacostraca > Decapoda > Cambaridae > Procambarus > Procambarus clarkii. The sequence continues at coordinate 2,358,796 of NC_091230.1, read as the reverse complement.
GCAAAGACAATCATATATAAATGTAATAATGGAAAAACTCAGAGATACTAAATATTCTTAAACAACGTTTAAGACAAAACTATAAAAAGTAACTAAAAAAAATCACTCCCTAAAAACTTAACACTCCCTAAATTACCTATTTTCCTACTAAGGCAACTGAGGACCTATTTTACTATACCAACTCTTAGCACTCTACCGTAAAATCTGAGAAACCAGCTGATGTTGTTCTGGCTTCTGGGGAGGCAGGTGTATGTCTCCCGGTTGCTCACTCAACACTGACTGTAGCCTCCACTACTCAAGACTGAGGCTAGTTAGTATCACTACGGCAAGTTATTAAATATACTAAGCGGGGTTGAAATTGAACAAACTGATCTCTATGTACTAAACAACTTAGATGGTTGAACTCTTATTAAACTGATGGTAATTGTACAGGCATCTTAGGGAAAGGCTATTTCTAATTACAATATTTGCTAGTGATCTGAATTTGAACTTTGTGAGTTAAATAATATTGAAAACTATAGTACGTCGGGCACCTAACCTTGACCCAGGTCGGGTCGAGTTCGCCGCTCGACAAACTAGTACCCTCCCTACTGACATTAGTCTTACCCCTGCTTGACAACAGGGGTTATTAATTACAGTTACGTTAATGTATGATTTACTCAAAAGTGATACAGTAAATCCAAGGGGAGCTGGCGATCCTGCATGCATACTACTGTCCTAATCCCTGGCTAGTGACCTTCCACAGCTCCAAAGTCAAGTCCACTCTAACGTTTGCCAGACCACGTGACCCCCATGTAATATTCATGCCAGGTCTATAATAAATAATTTCTACAACAAACTAGTTTGTTACATCCATGTAACCTACCTTACCTCCTAAATGTCAACCCATGTCTTGCTGTTCTCAAATTTTATGTCATGAGTAATGACTGACTTGTATGACTGCTGATATTTGTCATGTATAAACTTTAAGAAAATTGTAGTCAATCTGTTTATTTTGTTAAAATTACTTGTGCTGTTTGTTGCCATTTCTTCTGTTCCATTCAACTTGTAATTATTGTCATTTTTTGTTTTCCTATTTAAGTTTTATTCGTGATCTTTTGATCTCAATCATTTTTAAGTCTTAGTTTTAAATTTTGTCCTACTTCTTGCCCGAAACGCTGTGAGTATTAGTGGCTTTAGGCATTATCTCTAGCTCTATCTAGAAATCTTCAAGGGGATCCAAGGAGTTGTCATAGCCAAGGGGTGGTAATGGAGGACGAGCTCCCATGACCTATAAAAAGCTCCAGTACGACGTGCGTCTCCAATAGCCTCTGACTACCAAGTCCAACTCCTGGCCTGCACGGGTGGCTTAGTCTTTAAGTCCTGCGGAACTGCTTTTACTGACAGGAGAAGGGGCGAGGGCGAGCCTCTGGTGCCTTAAAACCAGCTGTTCCGGGTAGATGGGACTCATTAGCCTGGGAAGGCAACTCATCTAGGGTGAAGGAAAACCCTGATTTTAAACCTCCGCTGCCTTGCGGCCATACCCCTTGTTACGACCCTGGGTTCCTCAGTGGAAACCAGAGGTCAAAACTGAGCTAATAAACCGCCTTTTAGTATTGAAAACGCATCACGAGGTGTACTTGTTTGTATCTTCCCTGCCAGACGTAAGACTATTCTTGTTTTTCAAAGAGCATTTAAGACTGAGCTTGGGGTTGATTATTAAATAATAACATAGGCACCAACTATGTTTACTAATACTTTCTAATCATTTGTAAAGTAAACCTGAGTAAACTTGGTATAGGGCTGCGGTACGATTAGTTGAGCAGTCTGCCGGCAGCGAGCCAGCTGGGGGAAAGGAGACTGAGAGTCGTTCTTTTTCTGACCTGGCGTTGGGTGGATAGGATCCTCCTACCCTTCCTCCTCGTTTCCTTATTTCTGTGTCTTGTTCAAGCTAAGTATATACTGTGTACATTATTCAATTTCTGGCATACACGTGTTCTATGTGTAGAGTAGTATACCTTGTGTGTAGTAGGTGTTTTTAGAGTTTATATTACTAGTTATTCTAAAGGGGGGTCCCAGTGGAACCACGTGGTCTCCCTACCCTAAGCTGACTCTAGCTTTAAGTGTTTCCACAGTAGAACTTTACCCTAGCTTGTGTTCAGTGTAAAACCTTGTATCCTGCTTAAGTAGACCAAGGCTTTTAATGTAAGATAGTGTGGTAAAGTAATTATTGTTTTTGTTATTGGTGTGAATGTATATGGGGGGTTGTTAAGGGGTTAATAAATAAGTAAGGAAGTAAGGGAGTTTCAGTTCTTTCCTGTGTAGGAGATCTTAAATCAACCTCTAGACTGACCTTGTGTGTAGCCAAGTATTCAGCACAGCTTATAGTTTTATTTGGGGGCCGGGCCTTTTAGATCTCCCACATTGATAACTCTTAATGCTTACTATTGCCCCTACATCCAGATAATACTAGGCCCCATAGTACAGACACTCCCATATATAACAAGTGGTTGGCCAGACCGGGAGGAACTTTATAATTGTGAAAAATTAGATTCTTGAGTGCCAAAACTAAAATTTTTTGTTTTCCGCAGAACGGTTGTGTGTTAGCCTAGGGTCCAGCTCAGCTAGCAAAAGAATATTCTTTCACTGACTGGACACCCAGCTGGATCCCTTCACGATTGAGGTAAGTGTGGCCTTGTGTTAGGGGCCATGCAAATTTTTGTTTTTTCCAATTTTTAATTTTTAATTTTTTCTTTGGCTAGGAGCTAAATTAATTAGTGATGGAGGCTAAAATGCAGGAACTGGCAGGGAATCCTTCAGTGGTAGAGATAAAGAAACTTACCAAGTCTAATTTAGTATTGTTAGGCAAGGAATTTGGCCTAGAATTAAATGACGCGGATAAAAAGTGGACTTTGGTGAATGAAATATTACAACATTGTATTGATCAAGAACTATTGGCAAGTGATACACCTTTATGCCAGCCTAGCCAAGCAGAAAGTGCAGCTCATAGGGACAGAGAGTTAGCTCAAGAGTTAACAAGAATAAAATTAGAGGAGCAAAGACTCAAAACCGAGGAGGCTAGAATTAGAGCAAATACCACTGGATCTCCACCTGCCGGGGATTCAAACCCCAGGCATTATGAGAAAAAGCATAACTTGCCTGAATTTTCAGAGTCAGACCCTGAAAGGTTTTTCAACCATTTTCAGAGATTGGCCATGTCCATGACCTGGCCAAGGGAAAAGTGGGTGAAAATCCTACAGGGAAGACTTAGGGGTAAGGCCCAAGATATTTTTATAAATATGCCTGATGAAGAGTGTTTTGAATATTATAAAGTCAGGGAACGAATTTTACGGGCATATGAAATTACTCCTGAAGCTCACCGTCAAGCTTATCGCAACCTTAGGCCTACTCACAACCAACCGCTCACTAAATTTGCTAATGATCAAATTAGATTGTTTGATAAATGGATTCGCTCGGCTAAAGCTGAAACATACGAGGCACTTAAGAATATTATGTTAATAGAACAATTTATAGATAGTATGCCAGATATTGTAGCACAGTATATTAGAGGAAGGGTAGAGGTAAATTCTAAAATAGGGGATTTGGCCAAGATGGCAGAAAACTACCAATTGGCGGGCAAAAGGCTCAATAAAAATAATTATACCCCACAGAGTAGCAAAACTTATACCCACAGCCAGTCCAGACCAGCTCATTCTAACCCCTTACCTAATGCACCTTCTGTTTCAGACATAACTAACCCTGTTAAAGTGTCTAGCCCCACGGCACCTAAGGGTGAACTGAAGGGTAATTCTGTTAGTAATGTCTCTTCTCCCCGACATATCTGTGGTCACTGTAAATGTCCAAACCACATTATTAGCCGTTGTTGGCAATTGTACGCGGAAAAAAGACCCAATGCTCTAGTTGTGACACAGGGCTTGAGGCCTTCGGAAGGGTTAGGAAGTAAGACCTCCAACCCACAGTGGTTGGACTTGCTTACCCCATTCTTATCGAAAGGGAGACTACTTTTGCTTGAGGGTTCTTCCTGGAAGGACGTGGTGATCTTCCGAAACACTGGTGCCATCCAGACTTTAACTTTAGAGAGTGCTTTGCAAGGTGCCAACACTCTCGACACTGGAGAGGTGGTACTGGTCGAGGGTGTCACTAGTGGTACTCGAGCAGTACCCCTCCATAAGGTTACCCTGGAATCTGATTTCCACAAGGGTGTTTGTACAGTCGGAGTCACTTCATACCTACCTTTCCCTAATGTTGATGTAATAGTTGGTAATGATTTAGCAGGGGATAAGGTAGGGGACTCCAGACTGCCTATTATGTTGCCTACCCCTAAGGTTTGCCTGGATCCACCCGCCGCAGAGGATAATGTTGTGTACCCTGCGTGCGCAGTGACCAGGTCTATGGGATTTAACTGTAAGGGCAGCCCTGTGCTTGCCAAGGTGGTAAATCCCGAGGACACGAGGAACTTTCTGAGTGGTGAAAACCAAGTGGACCTCGCGGACACATTCATGGCCCGACTCGATGACGTGATCGAGGACATTGTGGAGAGCCTGCCACCACCACCTACCGAGAGTAGTGGGGAGGTGGAAGAGAACACTGTTGAGCCTCGGACAATGGCATCTGACCAAGGCCTAGATGCCTCCTTGAGTGAGTTACAGAAAGCTGACCCCACTCTTGCAGATTGTCATGAGACAGCCGTCTCTATGGAGGAAATTGTAGACGCAGCAACTGGGTACTGCTACAATGATCGGATTTTGATGAGAAAATGGAGACCACAGAGTGCTCCCTTGTCAAATGAGTGGGAGGTAGTCCACCAGGTTATGTTGCCGACCTGCTATAGAGAAAGAGTTTTGGCAGCTGCTCATGATGATCCTATGGGGGGACATCAAGGTATTAATATTACGTATCACAAAATTTTAAGGTATTTTTTCTGGCTCAAGCTGAAAAGCGATGTGGCAAAATTTTGTAATGCATGTATTGTTTGTCAACTTGTTTGGAAACCAAACCAGACTCCACCTAAAGCTCCTCTAAGGACAATTGTCGTGCTAGAGGAACCTTTTTCTCATGTGGTAATGGACTGTGTTGGTCCATTACCTAGAACTAAGTCTGGTAATACTTACCTAATCACGATGATGTGTATCACTACTCGTTACCCAGAGGCTTTTGCTGTAAGGAACATCCGAGCAAAGACTGTTGTTGCTCGTATGTTGCAATTTTTTTCCACTTTTGGACTGCCTGGGGTCGTGCAAACTGACAATGGTACTAACTTTAAGTCTGATATTTTTTAACAATTTTGTAAGGACCATGGAATAACTCATAAGGTTTCCACCCCATTCCATCCACAGAGTCAGGGGGTAATTGAACGTTTCCATCTAACTCTGAAGCAGATGTTGAAGACATCGTGTGAGAGTTCCCACACCTTCTGGGATGAGAATTTACCATATGTTTTGTTTGCGGCTAGAGAGGCATTACAGAGTTCACTGGGTTGTTCTCCTTTTGAGTTAGTCTTTGGCCATAAAGTTCGTGGACCCTTGCAAATGTTACAGGAGAATCTGTTAGGGAACGTAACGTTAACCGAAGGTTCGGCTTTCTTTGCGCAACACCACCAGAGACTCAAGGACTGCAAGGCGGCGGCACTAAAGTATCTTGGGAAGGCCCAAGAAAAGATGAAAGAACGAAACGATGCTAAATCTAAGTTGCGGGTATTTCAGCCTGGCGACCCTGTCCTGGTATTAAAGCCTCGACTAGGGAATACTATGTCCCACAAGTACCAAGGCCCCTACATTGTGACAGAAAAGACTGGGGATCTCACGTACAAAGTGAGGCACTCTGACAAGCGTAACCAGGTAATGCTCGTACATGTAAATCGGCTGAAGAAGTTCCAGGCCCATTGCACTAACCAATGTCTCCATTTCCAGTGAGGGAGGGGATGATTGTTCTGGGGACCCAACTAATCTCATTCTCAATAATTCTAGTTATGTGAATGCTGTGGAGGAGGGACTGTCCCATTTGCAGATGGCCCAACATGAAGAGGTGCAGTCGTTGGTTGATGAATTCTCCAGTCTGTTCGGGGAGGTCCCGACCCAGACTGATGCCATTTGCCATGATGTCAAGTTGACGGACTACACCCCCATTCACCTTCAAACCTATCGGATGAGTCCAGAAAAGAAGGCCATCGTACGGAAGGAGATCGACTTCTTGCTCCAGCACGGCCTCATCCGGCCGAGCCAGGGCTCTTGGTGCTCGCCCTGCCTTTTGGTCCCCAAACCAGACGGCTCCTGGCGATTATGCACCGACTACCGGCAGCTCAACAAGGTGACCATTGTGGATGCCTATCCGTTGCCCCGTCTCGAGGACTGCATCGACGAAATCGGGAACGCCACGTATGTCTCGAAATTCGATCTCTCAAGGGGGTACTATCAAATCCCACTCACTGAACGTGCTAAACAACTAACTGCGTTTGTGACACCCAAGAGTGTTTTTGAGTATCAAGCGTTACCGTTCGGCTTGCGTAATGCCCCTGCCACGTTCCAGAGACTCATGAACTCTTTGCTCGCTAATGTGCCAAATTGTCGGGCGTATTTAGATGATATCGTGCTCTTTGACAGTAATTGGGCTGACCACATAGCTTGGTTACGCCAGTTGTTCACAATTTTAAAGAACGCAAATCTAACCTTAAATGCAAAAAAGTGTCATTTTGGCCAAGGCACAGTGACATACCTCGGTTATGAAGTGGGCCAAGGAAAAGTGTTACCTCGGCAAGATAAAATCAGTGCCATTCTGGAGTATCCAGTGCTAAAGTTTAAAATGGACGTTCAAAGATTTATCGGTATGTGTGCGTACTATCGACGCTTTTGTCAGAACTTTTCCAGTGTTGCCACTCCTCTCACAAACTTGTTGCGGAAGGCCGTTAAATTTAAGTGGTCATCAGACTGTGCAGAGCCATTTAAAGATTTGAAATTGATCTTAGCGTCCGCCCCAGTGCTTGCTAGTCCAAGGTTCAACCGACCATTTAAAATTCATGTTGACGCGTATGACTTGGGTGCTGGTGCAGTGTTGTTGTAAACTGGGGATGATCAGTTGGAACACCCAGTATATTATTACTCTGTGAAATTTGACAAGGCACAACGCAATTATTCAGTGGTAGAAAAAGAGGCGTTGGCGCTAGTGTTAACATGTAAAAAGTTCGAAGTTTACCACACAGGTAATATAGTGGAAATGTACACGGACCATAACCCACTAGTCTTTATGAATCAGATGAAGGGGAAGAATAAACGCATCCTCAGGTGGGCATTGTACCTACAGGACTTCAATCTTTCCATTATCCACCTACTGGGCCGGCTCAACGTGATGGCCGACGCTCTGTAACAGTTGCCTGAATAACATTCATCTGGACAACAGGAAACCATTTACCAACTGTCATGCTTTAGTTATTTTTTTTTTAGGTTCTCCTGTGACATTAAATATTCCGTGTCCAATTTATTTACTTCCCTGTTTTTTTTGTGTATATGTTTTTTTTTTCAGAGAATTCCTTTGTATTTTTCTTGCAGAGAAATTGTTGTTTTTGATTGATTTTTTTTTGTCATAAATTTTCCTTTTTATTCTCTGTATACTCTTACAAAAGAATATGACTACTATTCTAGTAGTCACATTTTTTTTTCTCTGAAGGGGGGAGGAGTGTTATGACCCTGGGTTCCTCAGTGGAAACCAGAGGTCAAAACTGAGCTAATAAACCGCCTTTTAGTATTGAAAACGCATCACGAGGTGCACTTGTTTGTATCTTCCCTGCCAGACGTAAGACTATTCTTGTTTTTCAAAGAGCATTTAAGACTGAGCTTGGGGTTGATTATTAAATAATAACATAGGCACCAACTATGTTTACTAATACTTTCTAATCATTTGTAAAGTAAACCTGAGTAAACTTGGTATAGGGCTGCGGTACGATTAGTTGAGCAGTCTGCCGGCAGCGAGCCAGCTGGGGGAACGGAGACTGAGAGTCGTTCTTTTTCTGAGCTGGCATTGGGTGGATAGGATCCTTCTACCCTTCCTCCTCGTTTCCTTATTTCTGTGTTTTGTTCAAGCTAAGTATATACTGTGTACATTATTCAGTTTCTGGCATACACGTGTTCTATGTGTAGAGTAGTATACCTTGTGTGTAGTAGGTGTTTTTAGAATTTATATTACTAGTTATTCTAAAGGGGGTCCCAGTGGAACCACGTGGTCTCCCTACCCTAAGCTGACTCTAGCTTCAAGTGCCATAGTAGAACTTTACCCTAGCTTGTGTTCAGTACAATACAATACAATACAATAGAATTTTATACAATACAATACAATTTTATTTAGGTAAGGTACATACATACAATAAATTTTTACAAGGATTGGTTGACTTATAGGTAGAGCTAGTACATACAATGCCTAAAGCCACTATTACGCAAAGCGTTTCGGGCATGATAAACTTAAATGACAAGCTTAATACTAATTGAGCATAATGAGTAGAATGAAAACAGGAAATGAAAACATAAATGAAAAAGCAGCACAAATACAATTATGTCAACAAACAGCGCTCTTTAAAGAAAAACAGACATTGGTTGACAATAGAAGGGTAAGGTAGGTTACAGGGAATTTATTAGGTATAGCTTCGTTTTTAACTTAAACTGGTTGAGAGAGGTACAGTCTTTAACATGGTTGGGAAGGTCATTCCACATTCTGGGCCCCTTGATTTGTAGAGCATTTCTAGTTTGATTAAGTCGTACTCTAGGAATATCAAAACTGTATTTATTTCTGGTGTGGTGCTCATGGGTTCTGTTACAACCTTCTATGAAGCTTTTGAGATCAGGATTGGCATTATAGTTTAGCGTTTTATATATGTATAATACACATGAGAGAATGTGCAGTGACTTAATGTCTAACATATTCAGAGATTTGAGTAGGGGTACCGAGTGATGTCTGGGGCCAGAATTGGATATTGTCCTAATAGCAGCTTTGTGTTGAGTAATTAGAGGACGTAAGTGATTTTGGGTAGAAGAGCCCCAAGCACAAATACCATAGTTGAGATATGGATAGATAAGGGAGTAATAGAGAGTCACCAGGGCAGGGCGTGGTACATAATATCTGATCTTAGAAAGAATGCCCACAGTTTTTGAAACTTTTTTTGATATGTTTAGAATGTGTCCCTGGAAATTCAGCTTGTGGTCAATGAGAATGCCAAGGAATTTGCCATCTAATTTGTTACAAATTTGGGTATTTGTAAGTGTATTTGCAGTGTAAAACCTTGTATCCTGCTTAAGTAGACCAAGGCTTTTAACGTAAGATAGTGTGGTAAAGTTATTATTGTTTTTGTTATTGGTGTGAATGTATATGGGGGGTTGTTAAGGGGTTAATAAATAAGCAAGGAAGTAAGGGAGTTTCAGTTCTTTCGTGTGTAGGAGATCTTGATCTATTGAAATCAATTATTGATCTCATTTTTGTTCTTTTAATTAAGTACATACTAATTATAAGTTAAAACTAAGCTTATTAAAATTTATTATCTTTAAGATTATTTTACTTTACAATTATCACTTGTCAAATTTTATATATATTCATCTTGACAGTCTCTACTGATTTTTTGTTCTCTCCACCAAACTTGTGTATCCTCCATGGCTATCTAGTGACCTTAATTCTACCTCTAATTGTTTCAATTCTTTTGTTTACTTGCATTTATTGTTGTGTCTTGCCATAATTATTCTCTAATTTAGCAGACTCAATACTTTGTAAGCTCTTATTGTATTGTTATATTATTATATTGTTGTGTTTTGCTATAACTACTTTCTATTTTACAGCAGATTTGTTTTTCATCTGTTCCTGTAACTGCTTATCTTATTGTATCGTGACATTCTTATCTATATTGATATATATTATCTGTGTATTGTTACTTACAGTGTACCTGAGAGTACCTGTAAGCAATCTACCTCATTTTTCATTTTTGCTCAATTTGTTTTTGTATTGCTTAGTCTTGTTTATATTCTTGTTTTGTATATCTATATCTTGTGTTTTGTATAGTCCATGTTTATATGTTTTTTCTTTAATCTCATTTATTACCTAGGTTTCCTAGCCTAGCCATACTCCCTTACTCCATTGTACCCCTGTAAGCCCCTTTTGTGTTTGTGTTGTACAGTATTGTGTACATTTTTTTTCTTGTTTTTCCTGCAATCAGCTTTTTTTATGCAGTCAAGTATAGACCCAGAACTTAACCTCTTATCCACTATCTATGACAATAATCACTTTAATGATCTAAATTGCAGATATTTTGCAGCACATGATGTAAACAATGTATTAACTCATAATCACAATATCTCTGTAATCAATTTGAACGTTAGATCCCTAGGTAAACACTTCGATGATATTAGTGCCTTGATTGAAGCTATTGACAACAAATTCTCTTTTATTATACTTACTGGAACATGGTTTAATACTTGATAACAGACTGAACAAAAACCACCTAATTATCGCAGGGAACTTTAATATTGACCTCTGCGAGCCAGAACACCCTACTGCTGTTAGCTTCCTCAACTGTATGAATTCCTGCTTCCTCATACCCTTAATCACTAGACCTACTAGAATCACTGATAGCACTGCCACGACTCTAGATCACATCTGGACAAACATAACCTCTCCGCTTACTTCAGGTATAATCACCGATAGCACTACAGACCATTACCCCACATTTCTCTTAACTAACATTAGCAAACGACCTCTTGAGTCAAGAGAGATACGTTTTAGACTACACAATGAAACTGCTATAGACAATTTTATAACTTCTACTGATAATGTCAACTGGGAGTCCGAGTTAGGTAACATAGAGGACATCAACCTAGCAGTTCAATCTTTTCCTCAAAAAACTCTTAGCCTTTATAATACCCACTGTCCTATGCTTACAAAACAAGTCACAAGCAAAAGGCTTAACAATCCCTGGCTTTCAAAGGGAATACTTAAATCTATTAATAATTAACATGACCTTGAGAAGAAGTATAGGTTAGGAATTGTCTCCAAAGAATTCTCAAAGAATTACTCATTATTGCTATCTAAGATAATTAGACGAGCCAAATCTAAATACTACGAAGATAAATTTACCCAAATAAAGAGCAACATTAAACAAACTTGGAGAACAATTTCACAAATATTGGGATCAAAGAAGTCTTTAAATAACAAACCGACTCTCCTGTCTAATAACGATGGTCAGTTTTCAGCCTCTGATTCTGCTATTGAGTTCAATAGGTTCTTCTCTTCCATTGGTTCATCCCTTGCTAATGATATTCCATCTTCCAGTACTGACATTAAGGACTATCTTACAGGGAACTATCCACAGTCTCTGTACCTAAAGCCTATTAATTCCACTGACGTCAATGAGATAATCCTTTCCCTTAAAACCAAGTTTGGTGCCCTTGAGGAGATACCAACTTTAATCTACAAAAAAGCCTCCAGGTCTTTAGCCCCTGCTATTGCTTTGCTCTTCAACAAGTCACTTGAACTCCAAACCTTTCCAGATATTCTAAAAAAAGCGAGAGTAACGCCTGTCCACAAATGTGGTGATCTCACAGATGTTAACAACTACAGACCTATATCAATCCTTCCAAACTTGTCAAAAATTTTTGAAAAACTAATCTATAAGCAGCTTTACTCATATCTAGCCAAACTCAATATACTTAGCCCTTGCCAATATGGCTTCAGGCCCAAAAAAAGCACTAACGATGCACTTATTAGTATGCTTAACTCGATTCATACAGCTCTTGATAAAAATGAGTTCCCTGTTGGGTTATTTGTGGACCTGCGTAAAGCTTTCGATACTGTCAACCACCAAAACCTTCTTCTTAAATTACATCATTATGGTGTCAGAGGACACTCCCTACAATACCTCAAATCCTACCTTACTGACAGGCTCCAATGTGTTTCTGTGAATAATACAATTTCTCCCACCCTACCCATCAACATTGGTGTTCCCCAGGGCAGCATACTTGGCCCTCTCCTCTTTCTCATCTACATTAATGACCTTCCAAATGCCTCCCAACACCTCAAACCAATTCTATTTGCTGACGACACAACCTTCATTTACTCCAGTCCTGATCCCCTTGCTCTAAATGCCACAGTAAATACTGAGCTAAATAAAGTCCATCTGTGGCTAACTGCCAACAAACTCACCCTTAACATTGACAAAACTTTCTATATTCTGTTTGGCAATAAATCCTCTAATCACATAAATCTCAAAATAAACAATACCCAAATTTGAAACAAATTAGATGGCAAATTCCTTGGCATTCTCATTGACCACAAGCTGAATTTCCAGGGACACATTCTAAACATATCAAAAAAAGTTTCAAAAACTGTGGGCATTCTTTCTAAGATCAGATATTATGTACCACGCCCTGCCCTGGTGACTCTCTATTACTCCCTTATCTATCCATATCTCAACTATGGTATTTGTGCTTGCTGGGGCTCTACTACCCAAAATCACTTACGTCCTCTAATTACTCAACACAAAGCTGCTATTAGGACAATATCCAATTCTGGCCCCAGACATCACTCGGTACCCCTACTCAAATCTCTGAATATGTTAGACATTAAGTCACTGCACATTCTCTCATGTGTATTATACATATATAAAACGCTAAACTATAATGCCAATCCTGATCTCAAAAGCTTCATAGAAGGTTGTAACAGAACCCATGAGCACCACACCAGAAATAAATACAGTTTTGATATTCCTACAGTACGACTTAATCAAACCAGAAATGCTCTACAAATCAAGGGGCCCAGAATGTGGAATGACCTTCCCAACCATGTTAAAGACTGTACCTCTCTCAACCAGTTTAAGTTAAAAACGAAGCTATACCTAATAAATTCCCTGTAACCTACCTTACCCCTCTGTTGTCAACCCATGTATGTTTTTTGTTTTTGTTTTTTTTTGTTTTTCAAATCAACGCTGTTTGATTGTAATTTTCTGTAATAATTTGTAATTGTATTTGTGCTGCTTTTTCAACAATGTTCCCCCCTCTTTTACCTCTATTTTTATTTGTACTCAACACATTTTATTCTTTTTACCCATTAGTTTTAAGCTTTAGTCATTAGTGTTTTTTCCTGCCCGAAACGCTTTGCGTAATAGTGGCTTTAGGCATTGTATGTACTAGCTCTATCTATAAAGCCAACAAACATTGTAAAATCTCTTTATGTATGTACCTTTACCTAAATAAAAATTATTATTATTATTTATTATTATTATCTTAAATCAACCTCTAGACTGACCTTGTGTGTAGCCAAGTATTCAGCACTGCTTATAGTTTTATTTGGGGGCCGGGCCTTTTAGATCTCCCACATTGATAACTCTTAATGCTTACTATTGCTCCTACATCCAGATAATACTAGGCCCCATAGTACAGACACTCCCATATATAACAAGTGGTTGGCCAGGCCGGGAGGAACTTTATAATTGTAAAAAATTAGATTCTTGAGTGCCAAAACTAAAATTTTTTGTTTTCCGCAGAACGGTTGTGTGTTAGCCTAGGGTCCAGGACCTAGATTCAGGAAGCTCTGTGTATTTCTTCGTAAGTGGGTTTGCTACGAAGGTTCCTAAGTGCGCCCTAAGAAGATGCTTAGGTGCGATTCAATAAGGTATAATTAGGAAGAAAATTGTTGGTTCACCTGTGTGCCGATAGAGGTCACTACTGTGTTTCGTTTGGCCAATCAGAGAGCAGCAACATTCTTCATATTGAAGATTTAGCGCTGGCTTATCGGAGCTCTACTGCCTCCTATTTACGTCGAATTTTCTAATAAAATTAGTATATTTCAAAGTAAAACAATATTTTTTCAACTTCTACAGCCAGCAACGACATTGTAGTAAACAAATATGTTACATTTGTTGTTTACCTACGTAATTCTAAGAAATACTGTGTAGCTGTCCTTGTTGCTCGGAAGATGCGCTGACAATTATTGTATATATTTACTGAATTTACCCAAGGGCCACTAACTATCTAGGGACCTCGAAGAGGACAGAAAGCCGGCGGCTTGTTAAAGGGCCCGCCAATTGTCTTAATGATATTTTTTAGCTGGAATTTGGCATTTACGGCTTCAGCGGGTAGGCGGTTCCATGGGTTTATAGCCCTCTTGGTGGAAAAAAAAATCTGTTTTCAGTCCTACTTGAGAGAACATACTCTCCAACACTATATCTGTGGTTGTCCTGTTATCAGTGACTTCATACCAAATGGTATGAGGTATTTTGAGCTCTGTAATTACTTCATACACTCAGGAATATTGGAAGATATTCTTGTGCTGCACCCAGATTTTGCCAGTGGAGGCTAATAGATCAGCATTAAGTATTTTGTTCTCTCCTAATTCCATGTATGACTGGCCATCCTGTGAGGTGAAGATGTTGGGTGAGCTTAATTGTAGCTGGTTTTTGATCTACACTGTGTGGTCCTTTATACAGAATAGGGAAGCAGCACATTGCTGTGTATACCTAAACATGTTTAAAAATACATTGTTTGAGAGGAGTTTTGTAGAAACTGGTAAAAGTAATTATAATATAATGTTTCCATGATTCAGTGCTTACCTCTTGTGAAAATTGCTTAGAGTTGTTTAGTCAGAGTTGATTTGTTTTTTGTATTGAGGCTGGTATTTTCTAAATTGATTCCATGTACAGTATGTCTAACCATCCTGTGAGATGGGAGTATTAGATAAACTTATAGCTAGTTTTTTATCTACACTGTGTAATATTCCATATAGAATAGGGTAGCAGCACATTGCTGTGTATACCTAATCTTCTTAATAAAAAAAATTAGTAATAAAGATTTTAAATTATAGTTTGTATTATTACAAATACAGTACAGTACTGTATTATCCTTATTAAATCATGTTGACCATGGATCATTAAGATCTCATGTTGATATGTAATACAAGTCATATTTCTTTTGAACTGCTAATCCATGCTAATCATTCATTAAATTGTGCATTATGTCTCAATTTTTCACTTCCTTGGATATACTGTACAGTACAAAAAGATAGGATAAAAATAAACCAGTAATATTTCTTTCATTATATTTTTCATTTAAATAACTGCATCAATATTTTTACAGCTGACAGGATTTGTTTTCCCATACAGGTGCATTATTTGTTAAAAAAAAAATTGGTTTATTGCTACACACAATGGTGCTACATAGCCTTTCCAGCTTGGTGCCTTCTTTTAAT
Organism: Procambarus clarkii; assembly: GCF_040958095.1. Classification (NCBI taxonomy): domain Eukaryota; kingdom Metazoa; phylum Arthropoda; class Malacostraca; order Decapoda; family Cambaridae; genus Procambarus; species Procambarus clarkii. The sequence goes on along the minus strand of NC_091230.1, from coordinate 2,343,592 downwards.
ACTTACTGATTAAAAAATAAATAATAAATACATTTTATTCAGGAAAAGTACATACAGTTGATTTACAAACATAATGTTGGATTTATAGGCAGAGCTAGTACATACAATACCTAAAGCCACTAATACTCATAGCATTTCGGGCAAGGTGTGGGGGGGAAAAAAACACAGACTAAAACTTAATAGTAATCGGGATTAGGTATAAATTGTGTTGAAAGAAGGAATAAAAAATACAAAAATTGGGTTAACATAGCATAAATCAGCAATTGCACATGTTGGTGAACAGCGTTGTTTAAAAAAATAGCAAGACATGGGTTGACATTTAGGAGGTAAGTTAGGTTACATGGAGTTAATTAGGCAGTACTTGGTTTAACTCTTAAACTGGTTGAGAGAGGTACAGCCTTTGACATGATTCGGGAGGTCATTCCACATTCTGGGTTCCTTGATTTGTAGAGCACTTCTAGTTTGGTTACACACAGCCAAATTGTGCAACAGGAAGAGGTCTTGGACACAAATTTGTTCCATGCTAAATGTACAGGAATCAGCTGAGTATTCCTCAAATAAAATAAGTTGCCTCAGCTTATAAGGTAAATAAAATAAGCATTTCTCAAATAAGTAGCTGCCTCACCTCACTGCCTTACTGCTACATAGCCTTCCCGGCATGGTGCCTTCTTTTGATAATTACTTGTTCCACACCCAAATTGTATAACAGGAAGAGGTCTTGGACCCCTACTTCCCTCTCTCTTTTTTAATAATCTATATAGTCAATATTATAGCTTTAAGTATTCAATGAATAAAGTTTTTGACATTTTTACCCTTTTCCTTACCTAACATCATTTGTGCAGCATATTTTTATTTTATGTCTCACCCAGATTTAATTTCAAAATAAAACTAAACTAAATAAATTAGAAATGGGTATGTATAGCTAAGGTACACCCTTACTACTAGGTGAACAGAGGCATTTGGTGATAGTAAATAATCCCATCAGGCAGGGCTCATCACCTTCTCTCATATTTCATGTTCACCAGTGTTTATTTACTTAATAACTACTGGTATAATATCTTGCTATTATAAAACTAATTCTACTCTCATCAAACACATATTTACTTCAAGTTTCAAGCAGAGAATGCATATATAACTAACACGAAGGATTCCTCTTCACTAGATTCAAGAGCTATAATATTTTGGTCATGTTCCAATATCATAAATCGATCCCAGTGTTATGTAGTAGAGAAAAAATGACTTATATCCAGTTTACGTAAAGCTACGAGTGGTCGAAACCACACTTAAATCCCGGAATGAACTTACGAAGGTTTTTCCACTTAGGGTAGCTCTTTGAATACGGACGTAGCCGCCACGAAGGCGCTAAGACGGAAAACGCTCTTAGCTAAGAGGAAAAACCTTCGTAAGTACCTTCCTGAATCCGGCCCCAGCTCAGCTAGCAAAAGAATATTCTTACACTGACTGGACACCCAGCTGGATCCCTTCACGATTGAGGTAAGTGTGGCCTTGTGTTAGGGGCCGTGCAAATTTTTGTTTTTTCCAATTTTTAATTTTTAATTTTTTCTTTGGCTAGGAGCTAAATTAATTAGTGATGGAGGCTAAAATGCAGGAACTGGCAGGGAATCCTTCAGTGGTAGAGATAAAGAAACTTACCAAGTCTAATTTAGTATTGTTAGGCAAGGAATTTGGCCTAGAATTAAATGACGCGGATAAAAAGTGGACTTTGGTGAATGAAATATTACAACAATGTATTGATCAAGAACTATTGGCAAGTGATGCACCTTTATGCCAGCCTAGCCAAGCAGAAAGTGCAGCTCATAGGGACAGAGAGTTAGCTCTAGAGTTAGCAAGAATAAAATTAGAGGAGCAAAGACTCAAAACCGAGGAGGCTAGAATTAAAGCAAATACCACTGGATCTCCACCTGCCGGGGATTCAAACCCCAGGCATTATGAGAAAAAGCATAACTTGCCTGAATTTTCCGAGTCAGACCCTGAAAGGTTTTTCAACCATTTTCAGAGATTGGCCATGTCCATGACCTGGCCAAGGGAAAAGTGGGTGAAAATCCTACAGGGAAGACTTAGGGGTAAGGCCCAAGATATTTTTATAAATATGCCTGATGAAGAGTGTTTTGAATATTATAAAGTCAGGGAACGAATTTTGCGGGCATATGAAATTACTCCTGAAGCTCACCGCCAAGCTTATCGCAACCTTAGGCCTACTCACAACCAACCGCTCACTAAATTTGCTAATGATCAAATTAGATTGTTTGATAAATGGATTCGCTCGGCTAAAGCTGAAACATACAAGGCACTTAAGAATATTATGTTAATAGAACAATTTATAGATAGTATGCCAGATATTGTAGCACAGTATATTAGAGGAAGGGTAGAGGTAAATTCTAAAATAGGGGATTTGGCCAAGATGGCAGAAAACTACCAATTGGCGGGCAAAAGGCCCAATAAAAATAATTATACCCCACAAAGTAGCAAAACTTATACCCACAGCCAGTCCAGACCAGCTCATTCTAACCCCTTACCTAATGCACCTTCTCTTTCAGACATAACTAACCCTGTTAAAGTGTATAGCCCCACGGCACCTAAGGGTGAACTGAAGGGTAATTCTGTTAGTAATGTCTCTTCTCCCCGACATATCTGTGGTCACTGTAAACGTCCAAACCACATTATTAGCCGTTGTTGGCAATTGTACCCGGAAAAAAGACCCAATGCTCTAGTTGTGACACAGGGCTTTTAGGCCTTCGGAAGGCTTAGGAAGTAAGACCTCCAACTCACAGTGGTTGGACTTGCTTACCCCATTCTTATCGAAAGGGAGACTACTTTTGTCTGAGGGTTCTTCCTGGAAGGACGTGGTGGTCTTCCGAGACACCGGTGCCATCCAGACTTTAATTTTAGAGAGTGCTTTGCAAGGTGCCAACACTCTCGACACTGGAGAGGTGGTACTGGTCGAGGGTGTCACTAGTGGTACTCGAGCAGTACCCCTCCATAAGGTTACCCTGGAATCTGATTTCCACAAGGGTGTTTGTACAGTCGGAGTCACTTCATACCTACCTTTCCCTAATGTTGATGTAATAGTTGGTAATGATTTAGCAGGGGATAAGGTAGGGGACTCCGAACTGCCTATTATGTTGCCTACCCCGAAGGTTTGCCTGGATCCACCCACCGCAGAGGATAATGTTGTGTACCCTGCGTGCGCAGTGACCAGGTCTATGGGATTTAACTGTAAGGGCAGCCCTGTGCTTGCCAAGGTGGTAAATCCCGAGGACACGAGGAACTTTCCGAGTGGTGAAAACCAAGTGGACCTCGCGGACACATTCATGGCCCGACTCGATGACGTGATCGAGGACATTGTGGAGAGCCTGCCACCACCACCTACCGAGAGTAGTGGGGAGGTGGAGGAGAACACTGTTGAGCCTCGGCCAATGGCATCTGACCAAGGCCTAGATGCCTCCTTGAGTGAGTTACAGAAAGCTGACCCCACTCTTGCAGATTGTCATGAGACAGCCGTCTCTATGGAGGAAATTGTAGACGCAGCAACTGGGTACTACTACAATGATCGGATTTTGATGAGAAAATGGAGACCACAGAGTCAAATGAGTGGGAGGTAGTCCACCAGGTTATGTTGCCGACCTGCTATAGAGAAAGAGTTTTGGCAGCTGCTCATGATGATCCTATGGGGGACATCAAGGTATTAATATTACGTATCACAAAATTTTAAGGTATTTTTTCTGGCTCAAGCTGAAAAGCGATGTGGCAAAATTTTGTAATGCATGTATTGTTTGTCAACTTGTTGGGAAACCAAACCAGACTCCACCTAAAGCTTTTCTAAGGCCTATTGTTGTGCCAGAGGAACCTTTTTCTCATGTGGTAATGGACTGTGTTGGTCCATTACCTAGAACTAAGTCTGGTAATACCTAATCACGATGATGTGTATCACTACTCGTTACCCAGAGGCTTTTGCTGTAAGGAACATCCGAGCAAAGACTGTTGTTGCTCATATGTTGCAATTTTTTTTCCACTTTTGGACTACCTCGGGTCGTGCAAACTGACAATGGTACTAACTTTAAGTCTGATATTTTTGAACAATTTTGTAAGGTCCATGGAATAACTCATCAGGTTTCCAGCCCATACCATCCACAGAGTCAGGGGGTAATTGAACGTTTCCATCTAACTCTGAAGCAGATGTTGAAGACATCGTGTGAGACTTCCCACACCCTCTGGGATGAGAATTTACCATATGTTTTGTTTGCGGCTAGAGAGGGATTACAAAGTTCACTGGGTTGTTCTCCTTTTGAGTTAGTCTTTGGCCATAAAGTTCGTGGACCCTTGCAAATGTTACAGGAGAATCTGTTAGGGAACGTAACGTTAACCGAAGGTTCGGCTTTCTTTGCGCAACACCACCAGAGACTCAAGGACTGCAAGGCGGCGACACTAAAGTATTTATTTTATTTTATTTTATTTATGCATATACATGAATGTACATAAGGAATGTGAGGATACAAATATGGTAATTACAGTCTTGTAAAGCCACTAGCACGCGCAGCGTTTCGGGCAGGTCCTTAATCTAAGAAAATTTTAAGGAGGTAAATACTTGCAAAATTTATAGACAAAAAAATGATAACAGATTACATGGAATGAAAAAAAAAGAAGATGAGAGAAAATTATAGGTACAGTATATTAAAGCACATAGGTAGCTATGATTGATTGCAATGACAGCTTAAAATGGTAGTTGACAACAAATTGGTAGGCACAGTACAGCAGAAACAATATAAGATTGATTGCAATGACAGCTTGAATGGTAGTTGACAAAAATTGGTAGTCACAATACAGCATATGGCTAGCACATAAAAGAAGACAGCAATGAACACAATGATAAGGTTGTTTGATATTACATAAAAATTAGGAGATTGGGTAACACTAGGTACAGAGCAAATTTAAAGCTCAGTGTAGGAAACTAAATAGATGAAGTTAGGTACTTTTTGGTTTTGCTTTTAAATAAGGCAAAAGTTTTACAGTTTTTCAATTCACTAGGGAGTGAGTTCCATAGACTAGGTCCCTTAATTTGCATAGAGTGTTTACACAGATTAAGTTTGACCCTGGGGATATCAAAGAGATATTTATTTCTGGTGTGGTGATAATGGGTCCTATTACATCTGTCCAGGGAGAGTTTCAGAGCATGGTTTGCATTTAAGAACAGGGTTTTGTAAATGTAGTTGACACAAGAGAATGTGTGGAGGGAGTTAATATTTAGCAAGTTTAGGGATTTAAACAAGGGAGCTGAGTGTTGTCTGAAAGCAGAGTTAGTTATTATTCTGATAGCAGATTTTTGCTATGTGATGATGGGCTTAAGGTGGTTTGCAGTGGTAGACCCCCATGCACAGATACCATAATTAAGATAGGGGTAGATTAGTGCATAATATAGTGAGAGGAGAGCAGAGTTAGGAACATAATATCTGATTTTGGAGAGTATACCAACTGTCTTAGAGACTTTCTTAGTTATGTGTTGAATGTGGGTGCTGAAGTTGAGTCTCTTGTCTAGGAATAGGCCAAGAAACTTGCCATCATTTTTATTACTGATGTTAATGTTGTCTATCTGTAGCTGAATTGCATTTGATGATTTGCTTCCAAATAAGATGTAGTAAGTCTTTTCGATGTTTAATGTTAGTTTGCTCGTTGACATCCATAAGTGGACTTTTTTTAATTCATTATTCACAACATTATTTAGTGTATGTGGGTTGAGGTTTGAGTAGATAAGGGTAGTATCGTCAGCAAACAATATAGGTTTGAGAATATTAGAGACATTAGGCAGATCGTTTATATATATAAGAAATAGAAGAGGTCCTAAGATGCTGCCCTGTGGCACTCCAACGGTAATTGGTAGAGTGGAAGAAGTTGTATCATTGATGGTTACATATTGGTGTCTGTCACTAAGATAGGATCGGATGTAGTCAAGGGCAAGGCCTCGGATTCCATAATGCTGGAGTTTAAGTAAGAGATAGTTGTGATTAACAGTATCAAAGGCTTTTCTTAGGTCAATGAAGAGTCCAATCGGAAACTCATTTTTGTCAAGGGCTGAGTAGAGTATCTTGGGAAGGCCCAAGAAAAGATGAAAGAACGAAACGATGCTAAATCTAAGTTGCGGGTATTTCAGCCTGGCGACCCTGTCCTGGTATTAAAGCCTCGACTAGGGAACACTATGTCCCACAAGTACGAAGGCCCCTACATTGTGACAGAAAAGACTGGGGATCTCACGTACAAAGTGAGGCACTCTGACAAGCGTAACCAGGTAATGCTCGTACATGTAAATCGGCTGAAGAAGTTCCAGGGCCCCAGGCCCATTGCACTAACAAGTCACTTGAACTCCAAACCTTTCCTGACATTCTAAAAAAAGCAAGAGTAACCCCTGTCTACAAATGTGGTGATCTCACTGATGTTAACAACTACAGACCTATATCAATCCTGCCTAACTTGTCAAAAATATTCGAAAAGCTAATCTACAAGCAGCTTTACTCTTTTCTAGCCAAACACAATATACTTAACTCTTGTCAATATGGCTTCAGACCCAAAAAAAGCACTAACGATGCACTTATTAGTATGATTAACTTAATTCACGCAGCTCTTGATAAAAAGGAGTTTCCTGTTGGGTTATTTGTGGACCTGCGTAAGGCTTTTGACACTGTCAACCATCAAAACCTTCTTCTTAAATTACATCATTATGGAGTCAGAGGACACTCCCTGCAATACCTCAAATCTTATCTTACTGACAGGCTCCAGTATGTTTCTGTGAATAATACAATTTCTCCCACCCTACCCATCAACATTGGTGTTCCTCAGGGCAGCATACTTGGCCCTCTCCTCTTTCTCATCTACATTAATGACCTTCCAAATGCCTCCCAACACCTCAAACCAATTCTATTTGCTGACGACACAACCTTCATTTACTCCAGTCCTGACCCCCTTGCTCTAAATGCCACAGTAAATACTGAGCTAGAGAAAGTCCATCTTTGGCTAACTGCCAACAAACTCACCCTTAACATTGACAAAACGTTTTATATTCTCTTTGGCAATAAATCCTCTAATCAGATAAATCTCAAAATAAACAATACCCAAATTTGTAACAAATTAGATGGCAAATTCCTTGGCGTTCTCATCGACCACAAGCTGAATTTCCAGGGTCACATTCTAAATATATCAAAAAAAGTTTCAAAAACTGTTGGCATTCTTTCTAAGATCAGATATTATGTACCCCGCCCTGCCCTGGTTACTCTCTATTACTCCCTCATCTATCCATTCCTCAACTATGGTATTTGTGCTTGGGGTTCTACTACCCAAAATCATTTACGTCCTCTCATTACCCAACACAAAGCTGCTATTAGGACAATAACCAACTCTGGCCCCAGACATCACTCGGTACCCTTACTCAAATCTCTGAATATGTTAGATATTAAGTCACTGCACATTCTCTCTTGTGTATTATACATATATAAAACGCTGAACTGTAATGCCAATCCTGACCTCAAAAGCTTCATTGAAGGTTGTAACAGAACCCATGAGCACCACACCAGGAATAAATACAGTTTTGATATTCCTAGAATACGACTTAATCAAACTAGAAATGCTCTACAAATCAAGGGACCCAGAATGTGGAATGACCTTCCCAACCATGTTAAAGACTGTACCTCTCTCAACCAGTTTAATATAAAAACTAAACACTACCTAATAAATTCCCTGTAACCTACCTTACCCCTCTATTGTCAACCCATGTCTGTTATTTTATTTTATTATTATTATTTTTTTTTTAATCAACACTGTTTGTCAACCTATTGTATTTGTGCTGCTTTTTCAGTCATGTTCCCCCTTTTTTTATCTTTATTTGCATTTGTTTTCAACACTTTTTATTCTTTATGCTCAATTAGTATTAAGTTCTAGATATTAATGTTTTTCTTGCCCGAAACGCATTGCGTAATAGTGGCTTTAGGCATTGTATGTACTAGCTCTATCTATATATCAATCCATTAATGTAACATCACTTGTATGTATGTACCTTACCTGAATAAACATATTTATTTATTTATTTATTTATTTATTTAACCAATGTTTCCATTTCCAGTGAGGGAGGGGATGATTGTTCTGGGGACCCAACTAATCTCATTCTCAATAATTCTAGTTATGTGAATGCTGTGGAGGAGGGACTGTCCCATTTGCAGATGGCCCAACATGAAGAGGTGCAGTCGTTGGTTGATGAATTCTCCAGTCTATTCGGGGAGGTCCCGACCCAGATTGATGCCATTTGCCATGATGTCAAGTTGACGGACTACACCCCCATTCGCCTTCAACCCTATCGGATGAGTCCAGAAAAGAAGGCCATTGCACGGAAGGAGATCGACTTCTTGCTCCAGCACGGCCTCATCCGGCCAAGCCAGGGCTCTTGGTGCTCGCCCTGCCTTTTGGTCCTCAAACCAGACGGCTCCTGGCGATTATGCACCGACTACCGGCAGCTCAACAAGGTGACCATTGTGGATGCCTATCCGTTGCCCCGTCTCGAGGACTGCATCGACGAAATCGGGAACGCCACGTATGTCTCGAAATTCGATCTCTCAAGGGGGTACTATCAAATCCCACTCACTGAACGTGCTAAACAACTAACTGCGTTTGTGACACCCGAGAGTGTTTTTGAGTATCAAGCGTTACCGTTCGGCTTGCGTAATGCCCCTGCCACGTTCCAGAGACTCATGAACTCTTTGCTCGCTAATGTGCCAAATTGTCGGGCGTATTTAGATGATATCGTGCTCTTTGACAGTAATTGGGCTGACCACATAGCTAGGTTACGCCAGTTGTTCACAATTTTAAAGAACGCAAATCTAACCTTAAATGCAAAAAAGTGTCATTTTGGCCAAGGCACAGTGACATACCTCGGTTATGAAGTGGGCCAAGGAAAAGTGTTACCTCGGCAAGATAAAATCAGTGCCATTCTGGAGTATCCAGTGCTAAAGTTTAAAATGGACGTTCAAAGATTTATCGGTATGTGTGCGTACTATCGACGCTTTTGTCAGAACTTTTCCAGTGTTGCCACTCCTCTCACAAACTTGTTGCGGAAGGCCGTTAAATTTAAGTGGTCATCAGACTGTGCAGAGCCATTTAAAGATTTGAAATTGATCTTAGCGTCCGCCCCAGTGCTTGCTAGTCCAAGGTTCAACCGACCATTTAAAATTCATGTTGACGCGTATGACTTGGGTGCTGGTGCAGTGTTGTTGTAAACTGGGGATGATCAGTTGGAACACCCAGTATATTATTACTCTGTGAAATTTGACAAGGCACAACGCAATTATTCAGTGGTAGAAAAAGAGGCGTTGGCGCTAGTGTTAACATGTAAAAAGTTCGAAGTTTACCACACAGGTAATATAGTGGAAATGTACACGGACCATAACCCACTAGTCTTTATGAATCAGATGAAGGGGAAGAATAAACGCATCCTCAGGTGGGCATTGTACCTACAGGACTTCAATCTTTCCATTATCCACCTACTGGGCCGGCTCAACGTGATGGCCGACGCTCTGTAACAGTTGCCTGAATAACATTCATCTGGACAACAGGAAACCATTTACCAACTGTCATGCTTTAGTTATTTTTTTTTTAGGTTCTCCTGTGACATTAAATATTCCGTGTCCAATTTATTTACTTCCCTGTTTTTTTTGTGTATATGTTTTTTTTTTCAGAGAATTCCTTTGTATTTTTCTTGCAGAGAAATTGTTGTTTTTGATTGATTTTTTTTTTGTCATAAATTTTCCTTTTTATTCTCTGTATACTCTTACAAAAAAATATGACTACTATTCTAGTAGTCACATTATTTTTTCTCTGAAGGAGGGGAGGAGTGTTATGACCCTGGGTTCCTCAGTGGAAACCAGAGGTCAAAACTGAGCTAATAAACCGCCTTTTAGTATTGAAAACGCATCACGAGGTGCACTTGTTTGTATCTTCCCTGCCAGACGTAAGACTATTCTTGTTTTTCAAAGAGCATTTAAGACTGAGCTTGGGGTTGATTATTAAATAATAACATAGGCACCAACTATGTTTACTAATACTTTCTAATCATTTGTAAAGTAAACCTGAGTAAACTTGGTATAGGGCTGCGGTACGATTAGTTGAGCAGTCTGCCGGCAGCGAGCCAGCTGGGGGAAAGGAGACTGAGAGTCGTTCTTTTTCTGACCTGGCGTTAGGTGGATAGGATCCTTCTACCCTTCCTCCTCGTTTCCTTATTTCTGTGTCTTGTTCAAGCTAAGTATATACTGTGTACATTATTCAATTTCTGGCATACACGTGTTCTATGTGTAGAGTAGTATACCTTGTGTGCAGTAGGTGTTTTTAGAATTTATATTACTAGTTATTCTAAAGGGGGTCCCAGTGGAACCACGTGGTCTCCCTACCCTAAGCTGACTCTAGCTTCAAGTGCCATAGTAGAACTTTACCCTAGCTTGTGTTCAGTGTAAAACCTTGTATCCTGCTTAAGTAGACCAAGGCTTTTAACGTAAGATAGTGTGGTAAAGTTATTATTGTTTTTGTTATTGGTGTGAATGTATATGGGGGGTTGTTAAGGGGTTAATAAATAAGCAAGGAAGTAAGGGAGTTTCAGTTCTTTCCTGTGTAGGAGATCTTAAATCAACCTCTAGACTGACCTTGTGTGTAGCCAAGTATTCAGCACTGCTTATAGTTTTATTTGGGGGCCGGGCCTTTTAGATCTCCCACATTGATAACTCTTAATGCTTACTATTGCCCCTACATCCAGATAATACTAGGCCCCATAGTACAGACACTCCCATTATTTAAGACCCCTATTTTGGGAAAGGCTTCAGGAGTCAACCTCGAGGAAAAATCCGGAGTTGGAGCCCCTAAGGCAGTTCGTTGTCGATTTCGACCTCGTTCTGGCAGCTCCTGCGACGGTGCTGGAAACCATGTGCATTGGCATTTACCTTTCAATTAGATAATTTCAGCAACGTGGAGAGGGGGGACCTGCTGCATGGGTAACAGCTTCTCCTCTATATCGATCTAACCAGGCTTTGCGCCCTAGAGAGCAACCAGAGCACAACTCCATAGTCTCCCAAGACTGAAGGATGCCTACTATCTAGAAATCCAACATTCTGTTTGTAACTCATTTTGCATGTATGTCCTTTTACCTGAATAAAACTTCTTATATATTACCTGCATAAATTATTATAAATTATCTAATAAATAATTATTATATAACAAACTCTGTTTTCAGACAACACACAACTCCTTTATTTAAGTCCCTTAACATGCTAAACAAACACTTACTCTACACATTCTCATGTGCTATCTACATGTACAAAACCTTGTTCTTAAGGTTGAAAATGAGTTTCCGATTGGACTCTTCATTGACTTAAGAAAAGTCTTTGATACTGTTAAATCACAACTACCTCTTACTTAAACTCCAGCATTATGGTATCCAAGGTCTTGCCCTTGACTAAATCTGATCCTATCTTAGTGACAGACACCAATATGTAACCATCAATGATACAACTTCTTCCACTCTACCAATTACCGTTGGAGTGCCCCAGGGCAGTACCTTAGGACCTCTTCTATTTCTTATATACATAAACGATCTGCCAAATGTCTCTAATATTCTTAAACCTATATTGTTTGCTGACGATACTACCCTTATCCATTCAGACCTCAACCCACATACACTAAATAATGTTGTGAATAATGAATTAAAAAAAGTCCACTTATGGATGTCAACTAACAAACTAACATTAAACACAGAAAAGACTTACTACATCTTATTTGGAAGCAAATCATCAAATGCAATTCAGCTACAGATCTTATCTTGAGGTTATCTTGAGATGATTTCGGACTTTCTTTTTTTAGTGTCCCCGCGGCCCGGTCCTCGACCAGACCTCCACCCCCAGGAAGCAGCCCGTGACAGCTGACTAACACCCAGGTACCTATTTTATTGCTAGGTAACAGGGGCATAGGGTGAAAGAAACTCTGCCCATTGTTTCTCTCTGGTGCCTTTGATCGAACCCAGGACCACGGGATCACAAGTCTAGCGTGCTGTCCGCTCGGCCGACCGGCTCCCTAGAGCCGGATATACAACAGATAGACAGCATTAACATCAGTAATAAAAATGATGGCAAGTTTCTTGGCCTATTCCTAGACAAGAGACTCAACTTCAGCACCCACATTCAACACATAACTAAGAAAGTCTCTAAGACAGTTGGTATACTCTCCAAAATCAGATATGATGTTCCTAACTCTGCTCTCCTCTCACTATATTATGCACTAATCTACCCCTATCTTAATTATGGTATCTGTGCATGGGGGTCTACCACTGCAAACCACCTTAAGCCTATCATCACCCAGCAAAAATCTGCTATCAGAATAATAACTAACTCTGCTTTCAGACAAAACTCAGCTCCCTTGTTTAAATCCCTAAACTTGCTAAATATTAACTCCCTCCACACATTCTCTTGTGTCAACTACATCTACAAAACCCTGTTCTTAAATGCAAACCATGCTCTGAAACTCTCCCTGGACAGATGTAATAGGACCCATTATCACCACACCAGAAATAAATATCTCTTTGATATCCCCAGGGTCAAACTTGATCTGTGTAAACACTATGCAAATTAAGGGACCTAGTCTATGGAACTCACTCCCTAGTGAATTGAAAAGCTGTCAAACTTTTGCCTTATTTAAAAGCAAAACCAAAAAGTACCTAATTTCATCTTCTTAGTTTCCTACACTGAGCTTTAAATTTGCTCTGTACCTAGTGTTACCCAATCTCCTAATTTTTTATGTATTTAACCCAAACAACCTTATCATTGTGTTCATTGCTGTCTTCTTTTATGTGCTAGCCATATGCTGTATTGTGCCTACCAATTTTTGTCAACTACCATTCACGCTGTCATTGCAATCAATCTGAGCTACCTATGTGCTTTAATATACCTACAATTTTCTTTCATCTTTTTTTTTCTTGCCTTGTAACTGTTATCATTTTTTATAAATTTTGCAAGTATTTACCTACTTAAAATTTTCTTAGATTAAGGACCTGCCCGAAACGCTGCGCATACTAGTGGCTTTACAAGATTGTAATTACCATATTATGTATCCTCACAATCCCAATGTACCTTCTTGTATATGCATAAATAAATAAATAAATAAATAAATAAATAAATAAATAAATAAATAAATAAATAAATAAATAAATAAATAAATACTAATCTTGTTCTGAAACAAGATTAGGTGTTGAATCTCCTTGATAGGTGTAATAGAACCTATGAGCACCACATCAGAAATAAATATCTTTTTGATATCCCCAGAGTCAAACTTAATCTGTACAAACATTCCATGCAAATAAACCGACAGTCTATAGAACTCACTCCCTGATGAATTAAAAAATTGCCCAGCCTATTCCCTATTCAAAAGTAAAACCAAAACGTACTTGATTTCATCCTTATAGTTTCGTAACTTGTGCTTCAAACTCACACTGTATCTTGTAGTACCCTCTACCCCAATATTAGTACTTAAGACATATATCTTTATCGGTGTAATCACCTCTGTCAATTTAATAATACAAATAATAATAATATTTTATTTGCAAGAGGGTACAATGTGTTAGGGAGATTACATTAGAGTGATATTTTTACATTTCTGTGCACGTAGTGTTCGTAGCAGCTGGATACCAAATACTTCGCCATCTGCCAAGCACCAAGAACACCACGAGGCCAGACGACAGGTGTCTGTTCAACCTGTGGCTGCCCGTCACGTGCCAGGAACCTGCCACCCAAAGGTGTTGACACAACACTTGCCATCCCCTTCACACCACCATGAAGAGCAGTTGCCAAATTTATTTATTTATTTATTTATTTATTTATTTATATATATACAAGAAGGTACATTGGGTTTGTGAGAATACATTGGATAGTACAGTATTTACATTCTTGCAAAGCCACTAGTACGCACAGCGTTTCGGGCAGGTCCTTAATTTAGCAGATAATTTTAAGTAGGTAATTTCAATCAGAATTGATAAATGATAAAGATACATTACAAGAGAAAAATGAGATGAGAGAGATAAGTAGGTATATTAAAGCATATTGTTATATTAAAGCTCTGATTGATTACATTGACAGAATTGCTGCCATCCCCTTCACACCACCATGAAGAGCAGTTGCCAAATGCTGCCATCAGTCCCACTCGCTGTTCAGAGCCATCTGGAGGTGATGTTCGCTCCAGCTGGCTGCCAAACTCACCGCCTGTTAACTACGAAGTGTACAAGGGGACCGGTACGAGACCGAAGACTCGTGCCATCATCCCAGCTCCCCCACAAGAACCAGGTGCTGTATCTTCTGCCAGTGGTGGGCCTGCCCGTGATGTGGAGTGGCCACTCCCTGGTTCTGCCAGTGGTGGACCTGCCCCTGATGTAGAGTGGCCACTTCCTGGTTCTGGGATAATGTCACCTACTATGGGGGGGGGAGGGACCACCCACAGCTAGACACCACAGTCAACTGGAAGTGGGGGGATAAGGAACTGGATCAAAATGGGACAGATCGCAACTTCAGCCTCCCTATCACCTCGCCCTTGGGTTGCTCCACTGTTCAAGCAGCGCCTGGCCTTCATGACCGGTTGCAGGAATACCGGGCAGCAGTCACAGCAGGAGACGGAGCGGCTGCAAGAGCAGCCCCAACATGAGAAAAAATCCACCAGCTATATTGCAGAGTTGCTCACGTGTATGTGGGAAGTCGTAAGCAATGACTGCCAAACTCCCCCTTCCACCCCTGAACCCTCCAAACATGTGTTCGCCTGCCAATCAGGAAAAACTTCTAGTGACCTTCAAACCTTGTGTAGTGGAGCTCTTCCACGAAGGTTAACTGTCAAAGCTGTGCTAACGTATGTTCAAAACGACTCTATAAATGAAAATGACAGACAAATTGTATTAGACAATTGGAGGCAAATGTGTTCCATTGGTAATAAGCTAAGAAATGTTCTTGGACTTATATAGTATTGAAATAGTTAATATATATAAAGTGGATTAATAATATCAATCTATATAATGTTTACTTTAAATGCACAAATAACTAAGTTATCCATTCTTAGCTTGAACATTGCATCCCTCAAAAAAAAGGTTCTCAGATTTACATCACAAAGTAACAACTGAACCCACCGATATTGCTTGTCTTCAGGAGTGCAGAGTTCCCGCAAGATCCTCACCTCCGAAATTCATCACCCTAAATTGACTACTCTATGTATCGGAAATACCATCCTGTCCAGTGGGACTTTTAAACACAAACGGTTCAATGTTCCTCCTGCTCGACGTGAAGACTTTGTTGCTCATATGTCAGCGTGGTACGCTAACTCGCGAATCCTTTAGGTCGGCCCCCCTGCACCATCCAATAGTCGGAACCATATGAAAAGTAATAAACACCATGCCCATTACAATGACACCAAACTGGGAACTTTGAAACGCACTGCCAGAAGAGTTGGACTGGCATATAGGGAAACACGTACGTCAGCAATGCTCAAGCTCTTTCAGAAAGCCCAAGCCAAGGCGAGGGAGCGCATGACAGCTCAGGCAAGAAAACTGGGAAACTTTTGTTAACAGTCTCAACTCTCACACCCCGCCTCAATCAGGCATGGAAGGATATTAAAAGAATTAAAGGCGATAAGATCGGCCAAGATCACACCCTCACCCTCTACACAGTGCAAACGAGTTAGTCGATGCTTGGGCAACCACCTCTAGCTTCAATAATCTTCCCCCAGACACACAATTCAGATTAAATGCTGGTTACGGAGATCGAGAAAAGCTTGTTGACTTCAGGCTCCACAAGGAAGATGAATGCAACGTGCCATTTACTGAGTTTGAGTTACTTTCTGCCCTAAACAAAGATAAAGCCACATCCCCCGGTGAAGATGGTATCACTTATGACATATTGCGTCTGCTCCCTTTAGTACCAGGGAATTCCCTTCTTGAGTTCTATAATATGAGCTATGTTACTGGGGAACTTCCTATCTCTTGGACCAAAAGTATAATCATTCAAATTCCCAAGCAAAATCAAGAAAATGCTTTCCGCCCAATTTCCCTTACTAGCTGCATTTGCCAAACATTCGAGAGAATGGTCCTAAACCGTCTTCTCCATAGAATAAGAACCAACCTATCCCCCCAGATATAAGGCTTCATGCATGGAAGGAGTGTGCATCATTGCATCACCACCTTTCTTACCCTGCACATTGAAAAGTCATATACCACCTTCCTAGATCTCAAGTCTGCCTTTGATATTGCAAATCGACATGTTATCTTGAGTGAGCTTGCAAGAATGAATATTGGTGGTCGGTTTCTTTGTTGGATCAGGGGGATACTTATCCAACAGGAAGAAATCTGTATTTTCCAGGGGTATAGGAGTGTAACAAGAGACTTCGAACTAGGTACCCCGCAGGGAGGTGTCCTCAATCCTACCTTATTTAATATCTTAATACACATGCTGTTAAACTCTGTACCGAGCAAACCCAACGTCCACATCATTAGTTATGCTGATGATATAATGATACACACCTCTGGTTATGCTATCACGCAGAACACTCTTAACTCTGTATTAGACTCATGTCAAGATCTTGGTTTAGTCATCTCACCAGAGAAAGCAAAGATATTAAATCGGCGCCCACCCAGGCAGGGAGGAGCTGTTCTCAAGATGCAACTGTCTGATAGCTCCCAGCTTGACTATAAAAACAAATTCAAATACCTTGGCCATGAGGTGCCACTGTATGGTCCTGTTGTATTCAGACTCTGTCGTCAGTATAAATTGAGGCTCCGAGCTCTCAAGGCTGTTGCAGGTTATCACTCAGGCTATGGTGCAATGTCAGAATTGTCAAAATGATGTACCATGCATACATCAGATTTTTAGTGGATTATGCTGCCCCTCTGCTTGCTTTGATGCCTGAAACAAAGCTTGGAGGGCTTGAACAATTGCAGAACGAAGCCTTGAAGATAATCCTTGGGTGCCCTCGTACCACAAAGATACTTAATATGAGAAAGGAACTTAATATTCCGAGTGTTGTCGATCGTGTTACTGAAATTAAATGTCAAATTGGTATAAAAATGCTTAGGCTAACTCATCCTAATCCTTGCACAGAAGCCCTCCAGAATTTCTTTATTGAAGATTAGCATTGTTCCAAATGGATAACTAAAACTGGAACTGAACTCAAAATGTATCAGGTTTATAATTTGTACCAAGAGAAACAACAACGGCACTTTCCTGCACCGTGGGAGGTTACACCCTTTCCAATTTTAATCCCTCCCTTTCCACCCAAGAAGCAAATTAGATATCAGCCCAAGCTACGTCTTGTGACAAAGCTCAACGCCTTAAGCCATATTGATGCTCTGTCCACAGAGCATTCTCTCTCTCAAATCATATACACTGATGGTTCCCTACACCGCACCACGGATGCAGCTGGAAGTGCGGTTGTTCTGACAATGGGCGATGGCTTGTACTCTGAGTGGGGAGTCCGTATAAACAACTGGGCCTCTACCCTTCAGACTGAACTATTTGCCTTGCTTCTTGCACTGAAATGTGTACAAGTCTCCAAACTTGATACATTAATTGTAAGTGACTCCTTATCATCCTTAATTGCTCTCAACTCATGAAGACATAACTGTAACATGCTCGTGTCTGAAGCTAGACACAAATACAACAAAATTATTAGAGATGGTAACAGATTCCGTTTCATGTACTCACCTAATTGTGCTTGCGGGGGTTGAGCTCTGGCTCTTTGGTCCCGCCTCTCAACCGTCAATCAACAGGTGTACAGGTTCCTGAGCCTATTGGGCTCTATCGTATCTACACTTGAAACTGTGTATGGAGTCAGCCTCCACCACATCACTTCCTAATGCATTCAAATACCTTGGCCATGAGGTGCCATTGTATGGTCCTGCTGTATTCAGTCTCTGTCCTCAGTATAAATTGAGGCTCCAAGCTCTCAAGGCTCGGAGCCATGTACTCACCTAGTTGTGCTTGCGGAGGGTTGAGGTTTAGCTCTTTGGTCCCGCCTCTCAACCGTCAACCAACAGGTGTACAGGTTCCTGAGCCTATTGGGCTCTATCATATCTACACTTGAAACTGTGTATGGAGTCAGCCTCCACCACATCACTCCCTAATGCATTCCATTTGTCAACCACTCTGACACTAAAAAAGTTCTTTCTAATATCTCTGTGGTTCATTTGGGCACTCAGTTTCCACCTATATCCCCTAGTGCGTGTGCCCCTTGTGTTAAATAGACTGTCTTTATCTACCCTATCAATTCCCTTGAGAATCCTGAATGTGGTGATCATGTCCCCCCTAACTCTTCTGTCTTCCAGCGAAGTGAGGTTTAATTCCCGTAGTCTCTCCTCGTAGCTCATACCTCTCAGCTCGGGTACTAGTCTGTGGTCTCCAGCTCATGTTGGCCTCTGAATACATGATAGAGCTGATGAGTTTGCCAAAGAATCTGCCTTTAAAGGACACGCTGAGTGTAACCTTGGATTGTCAATGAGCAAGCAGAGAGCAGTAGCAAACCAAGAACTTCAACAAAATCTTGTAGATCTGAGGCAAAGTGAAATCGACACCAGTAATTCCATCTATCATGCAAGAGGAGCCACACATCTATGGTTCATCCAATAAAATCAGCAGCCTTCTAGATGTTACTACTGCTCGGCTTAGACTCGGTTACAAGTATCTCTGGGAATTCTCATTATCTGCTGATGTAGACCTGACCAAATGTAAACTGTGTCAACAAAATTATTCGCACACCCTCCGTCACTATGTGATGGAGTGCGAAAAGATACGTGAATTTAGAGACAATTCTATAACCAATGTCCCAGCGATGTGTCAATATTTCATTCAAAATGATCTGCTACCAGAAATTTTAGCCAAATATCCCAAGTTTGCTAACTGTAGGTAGTAACTAAGTGATTGTAACCTATCCACCGCTGCCCACTGGATGGGGGGGCGGTGTGCAGGACAAACATATCAATTGTGACACTAGCTCTCCACATATTCAGTTGCTTAATTCAGAAATTTTACTTGTGGACCCAGACATCACTCGGTACCCCTACTCAAATCTCTGAATATGTTAGACATTAAGTCACTGCACATTCTCTCATGTGTATTATACATATATAAAACGCTAAACTGCAATGCCAGTCTTGACCTCAAAAGCTTCATAGAAGGTTGTAACAGAACCCATGAGCACCACACCAGAAATAAATACAGTTTTGATATTCCTAGAGTACGACTTAATCAAACTAGAAATGCTCTACAAATCAAGGGACCCAGAATGTGGAATGACCTTCCCAACCATGTTAAAGACTGTACCTCTCTCAACCAGTTTAAGATAAAAACGAAGCTATGCCTAATAAATTCCCTGTAACCTACCTTACCCTTCTATTGTCAACCAATGTCTGTTTTTTTAAAGAGCGCTGTTTGTCGACAGAATTGTATTTGTGCTGCTTTTTCAGCTATGTTTTTATTCTATGTTTTCATTTTATTCTTTATGCTCAATTAGTATTAAGCTTTAGTCATTTAAGTTTTTCATGCCCGAAACGCTTTGCGTAATAGTGGCTTTAGGCAGTGTATGTACTAGCCCTATCTATAAATCCATCACTCTTTGTAAAATCTCTTGTATGTATGTACCTTACCTAAATAAACATTTGATTTGATTTGATTTGATTTGATTTGATCTCGAACCCATTGTTGATGTGACGACTTATACTGAATTTTGTAACTAGCTCATCTAAAATGTAATTTGCTTAACTACGTTTTATGTGGGGTTCGGTCCCTGAGCCCATTATGTGCCTCTGTAACCCATTCCACAACCGCCCACAAATTGGATATGGGGTGCTTAATAAATGCACTTGGAATGGGACAATTTATTTATTAATTTACTTATTATTATAATTAGTATCAATAATATTTACAATTATTAATTACAATTAATTATAGCTTAGTTACTTCTATGAACCTAGCAATTGTACAATTTTCCTGTAACTCGTTTGTGCAGTATGAATTTATTGCTGTTACATATGAATGTGTGTTCTATGGGGAGTCTAGTATAACATAGATGCAGGGGCAGTAGTTAGCATTAAGGGTTATCAAATATGGGAGATCTCAAAGGCCCGGCCCCCACTATATAGAAATATATAGAAATAAACTTGTAGTGGCTTATTACAACAATAGTCAGCCTAGAGGTTGATCATAGATCTCCTACACAGGAAAAATGGATACTCCTTTACTAACTTATTTATTAACCCCTTAACAACCCCCCATATACATTCACACCAAAAACAATAATAATAATTACTTTACCACACTATCTTACGTTAAAAGCCTTGGTCCACATAAGCAGGATACAAGGTTTACACTGAGAACAAGCTAGGGTAAAGTTCTTCTAGGCAAGGGACACTAGCAATGACTCTAGGGAGCTTACTGGTAACACTGGAGCCCACGTGGTTCCCCTGGAACCCCCTACAGTAACTTGTAAAAAATAAACACTAGTGAACACCTAATTGCTACACATCAATACTCTACACATAGAACACGTTTATGCCAGATAATGAAGATACTACACAGTCTACTTAACTGGATAACAACGACACAGAAATAAAGAAACAGAGGAAGGGGGAGGAGCTTTCCTTTCACCACAACGCCAGCCAGAGAAGGGCGACCGTCTCCAGTCTTCTTCCCCAGTTCACTCGCTGCCAGCAGACTACTCAACTAATCGTACAGCATTCCTATCCCAAGTTTACTCAGGTTTACTTTACAAATGATTAGAAAATATTAGTAAACATAGTTGGTGCCTCTTTTATTATTTAATAATCAACCCCAAGCTCAGTCTTTAAATGCTCCTTGAGAAACAAGAATAGTCTTACGTCTGGCAGGGAAGATACAAACAAATGCACCTCGTGATGCGTTTCCCTACTATAAGGCAGTTTATTTAGCTCATTTTTGACCTCTGGTTTCCACTGAGGAACCCAGGGTCGTAACAATTGCTTAAGTAAACATTAACGTAGTCTTAATTAATTATGGATTAAATGAGTTACAGAAATTAACTAAGCTATGTACACTAATGTTACTACCATAAGTGGAAGCCTAACACTTTGGGAGTTCCGGCGGAGCACCCTCCACCCGCCAGGCCAACTGACGTGGAACCCTCCATCCTGAAAGGGAAGCTGTAAAACTTAGTATTAAGTTTTAGTCTTTAGTGTTTTTCCTGCCCGAAACGCTTTGCATCATTGTGGCTTTAGGCATTGTATGTACTAGGTCTATCTATAAATCCATCAATGTTTGTATCACACCTTGTATGTATGTACTTTACCTGAATAAACATTTGAATTTGAATTTTGAATTTTTTCTGTAGCTGGCAGCTTTAGCGGACTTCACGGCGGGAAACGAAAAGCCTGATGTAGGAGTTGAATGGAGGTCAAGAAGGGTGACAGGAAAGCTAGGGATATAGAGGAATAACATTGGCAATTGACCGGTGCCATGGTTGTTCTGCCCCCCACCCCGAAGGGCTAGAGAAAATGGCACACCACCCTGTCCACGATGGGAAGGTGTAGACATCGTGCCTTATGTTATTGCTTGCTTGCTTGCCTGGATGTTGCTGCTTGCTTGATTCGTGGCTGCATCCATGTCCGTAATGTCCGAATCTGCCATTAAAAAATAAAATAGGTTTTCCTGAAATGTTGGTAATTCGCTCATATGAGGCAGACGATGGAAGATAAACAGCATCTGAGATGGGACCAATGTACCACTATCTGGTGTGTAGATAAGCAGGGTAGACAACTACTTGATGTTCTCGCGAGGTGGTCGACCTGCGGCAGTGTTGCGCGCACGTCTAATTAGGTATTAGGTATGCTTAGGGGTCCGTCTCGCCATGCCCTGTGGCTGGGGGGATCGGGCTCCGAAGCTACATAAAAACCCTATACCCCCCCGAAGTGGCAAGGGGAGTTAGGGGACAAAAATTTAGACAGTGCTGGACACCACCTACGAGAATGTATGCCCAGGCGATCGGGGAGGGCCGGGGTCTATATGAAGTTTCTTCATATAATCAGGGGCGCATCCTGATTCACGTAGAGTAGGCCCGGGCAGCTGCTCAGCCTTCGGATGTAGTACTTGTATATACGGGCGGGTGGAAGGGTTGTTAGTACCGCCCGCGTCCACGTATGGGCTGCCGCCTCGTGGCGTCCTAGTGTGTGAGGCTGTTGTTATACGACGGTTAAGCGGTCCTGCTGTCAGCCGTGGAGACTGTGGAGTGCGAAAAGAAAAGCATTGTCCTTATAACGTGCAGCCTTCTTCCCGGTTCTCGAGGGTATTCTGTAGTTGGTTCGTCCCAGTGCAGTTGCCCAGCTTGGGCGACTGCAGCATTGTACCGGGGCCAGCCTTTAGCCTCACTTACTGATTAAATGTTATGAAGAAAATATATAGAAACCACAGTTCTGCTGTCTAACCTTCAGTACAACTCCTAGAGATCTAAACGCTTGACCATTTAGATATCACGAACTCAAGGACACTGTACCTCTATGTTACACTGCAAAACTCTGAAATGCCGTCACCTACTATCAGAGAGTAAATCCCTCAATTGACGGGAAGCAGGGTACCGTCAATTAAGCATACCGTGAAACTGTATCCCCAATTATTCAGAAAGTAGGGATAAGATTTATGTTAATGTGGCAATTAATCAAAGTGAAAAGGGATTATCTGTGAATTAAATAAATGCTTGTTGACTTGCAGAGGAAGCTAGGTCCAAACATGAGGCTTGCGCCCAACAGTAATGTAAAGTAAATGTTGTTGTGGAATTCCACTAAACACCATAATCACCATGCACTCTTTCACACAACAAATCGAAATCAGATCGCGATCTCACCTGTGCATCCTAGTGCCACGGACTTCCCTGACGCCCAATCTCAGTTACTGACCATCCTCAACAAGCATCGCAACGTTGTTGCCCTGACAGGTGAACAACTTGGACTGACACACCTCATTACTCACAAAATTCCACTGGAACCAGGTACTCGCCCAATTTTTGTACCCGCATACAGATTGCCTCATTCTCAACGAGCTGTTGCAGACCGACTCATTGACGAGATGTTACACGACGGCATTATTGAAGAAAGTACTTCACCATGGAATGCTCCGTTAATCTTAGCACCCAAGAAGGATGGCTCTTGGCGTCCCGTCGTTGATTTCAGGAAACTTAATTAAGTTACGATTCCTGATTGATTTCCACTTCCCGTGCTTACTGACTTATTGCAGAACATAGGTCAGAATAAGGTTTTTTCCACACTTGATTTATTGCAAGGATTTTGGCAGATACCGCTCGATCCAGAAAGTCGAGAACTGACGGCGTTTTCCGTCCCTAATGGTCATTACCAGTACACCCGCATGCCTTTTGGCTTACGCAGCAGCCCTATTACCTTCTCAAGGCTTATGACAGACCTGTTCCGACGAATGATAGGAAATACCCTCATGGTCTACCTCGATGACCTCATTATCATGCCCAAGGACGTACCCTCACATCTTCAAAGTTTGGACCGAGTCCTTCAGAAACTAGCTGAAGCCAATCTGAAAATCAAACTTAGCAAATGCGCCTTCATGAGAAAAAAAATAGTTTCTCGGCCATAACGTCACCTCACAAGGCATCACCACTTTAGATTCAAAGATAGAAGCTGTCAAGAACTTTCCAGTCCCTCATAATGCTGAAGCTGTACAAAAGTTCGTAGGCCTAGCTGGATTTTACCGCCATTTCATTGCCGGTTATTCAGTGATTGCATCTCCTCTCACTCACCTCCTTAAGAAGGACGTTCCGTTCGTTTGGACAACTGATCAAGAGAAAGCATTTCAAACGCTCAAAGAAGCCCTGATATCTTCTCCCGTTCTCAAGTTCCCAGACTTCACCAAACCGTTCATTTTAGTTACTGACGCCAGTAACATTGGGTTAGGTGC
This sequence comes from Procambarus clarkii, assembly GCF_040958095.1. NCBI lineage: Eukaryota > Metazoa > Arthropoda > Malacostraca > Decapoda > Cambaridae > Procambarus > Procambarus clarkii. The sequence goes on along the minus strand of NC_091230.1, from coordinate 2,319,593 downwards.
CGTACTCGCTCAAACTAGCGACAGAAAAGAACATGCCATTGCATATGCGAGCCGAGTCCTCTCTAAAGCTGAAAAGAATTATTCGACAACCGAGCGTGAAGCGCTGGCTGTCGTATGGGCACTCAAACATTTCAGAGATATCATCTATAACTACCCCGTCCATGTACTGACGGACCACCAAGCTATCATTCCCTTGTTCAGAGACAAGAACCCCATAGGCAAGTTTGCCCCTTGGTCGCTCACCATACAAGAGTTCCTACCCACGTTTGGATACTTACCTGGCAAACACAATGTAGTTGCCGATGCTCTCTCCCGTTACGTCGCTTCTGTTCACGTTGAATACCCTTCATTAGACTTGCGAGATGTAGAACTCGCACAACGACAAGACCCAATGTGGGCACCGATCATAAGATTTCTCATGGACCCGCACACGACTCTTACGGTCAAGCCACCCGTACCACTCAAGGAACTAGTGCTCTTAGATCATGTGCTCCATCGCAAGGTTATGCTTGGATCTCCTGCCAGACTGGTACATCAACTTGTTATTCCTGCGTCGATAGTTCCTACCGTGTTAAAACTTGTTCACGACGCCCCACACAGTGCGCATCCTGGCAAGGACCGCACCATCACGCAGGCTCGTCTTACATACTACTGGCCCAAAATGGCCAACCAGATTGAACGTCACGTGGATCAATGTCTAACCTGCCTAGCTCACAGAGGCCATGTTGCTGGCCCGAACCCGATTCAGACTTACCCTACGACAAATGCACCTTGGGATCGTGTTTCTATGGATTTGTTAACAAATTTTGCTGAAACTTCCAGAGGAAATAAACATCTCCTAGTTATGGTAGATAACTTCTCTAGATACTGTGAACTGGTTCCAATTCCAAGCAAAACTGCAGAAACTACAGCTAGTGCCTTTCATGATCATATAATTTGCAGGTATGGTCCACCTAGGGTTATACTCTCTGACAACGGCCCGGAATTCAACAATTCTGTTCTGGAACAACTGGCTGCATTGTACAACATCAAAAAGTGTAATATAATGCCTTATCAACCGTCTAGCAATGGCCTTGCTGAAAGAACTAACAAGAAGGTCCTTGACGCACTCAGAGTGACAGTCAATCGGGACAGTCACAAATGGGATGAACTTATGCCAATCGTCCAATGTTCGATAAACTCCTCTGTCAACTCCTCCATAGGAGACACACCTCACTTTGTGCTATTTGGGACAGACATGAGATTTCCTAATGCCATCATCTCCGCGCCGCCGGCGCCACTCTACAACTATGACGACTATGTTAAGGTCAAACGGATTGACACTCAACTGGTGTTCCAGAGGGTCAAGGAACATCTCTCTAAAGCTACTGACGATTTCACGTGGTTACAAAACGCTCATGCTAAACCTACGAGGATCGGACCTGGATCTTTAGTAATGATCCTCAACCAGCGACGAGATGGTCCCATGTACAAACTGACTGAGAAGTTCCTTGGTCCTTACAGAGTTCTTGAGTATATCACAGGTACTAAGTACAAGCTGGAAAACCTAGCCACTGGAGAACAAGTACATGAGCATCTCAACCACATGAAATTAGCCCGTCTGACTGTCGACGATGACACCCCAACTCCTGTCCCTGACAACGTACTGTGTGACCCTACCACTTTGACACCCACTTCGGTCTCAGACACGCCTAGCGATACTACCCCACCACGTACTCACACATACAATCTTCGGTCCAGACCTGTTATTTCGACAGTACACCACCAACAGTCTGATGATTCATCTTCGTGTGACTGTGGTGTTCCAGTCTGTAAGGGACAATGGATGCGTTCTATCTGCTCCCCTCTCCCTGCTTGTTCATACATGGCAGAGGGAGACTACGTTCGTGATGGATTAGCACCTAAGAATTCATAGTTTATGACTAGATTTAAGAGTGATTACAACAATCGTTTCACAACCCTCGGCTCAATGTATATAGACCCTTCCGCCTCAGGTATTTTTGTTCATAGTTCATTGATCATGTCGTATCTCTATACACTATGTAGGTCCTCGTGTTCCTGCCACGTTCATGCTCTCCATATTTTAGTGGAAATGTCGCATATTCTATGTATTGCCATGTAATATATTGTGCCTATGTTAGTGTCTGCCGTTTATAATCTACTTACCAGGTAACACTGTGGCTGAGCATCATGAATTCCTACGCACAACTTCTGGTCCGCTGACTCTACCGCTACCGCCTCTACCTGCAGCCGGACCTCCTGCCTCCGGTTTGCGCAGACATTTAGCTAGTTGGTCATGATGCTCCATGGATAGCTTAGTTTTAGGGTTATATTTAAGCAATGTACTCATTATTCATGCATGTCCGAGACGGTGTTGGACGTCTCAAAAAATAAGCTTGTTTGTTTACGGCCACTATAGGTAAATCATTGTTTTCCTGTATATAATGTTAGTTAGGTACACGCCCAAGGGTTGTCAAATTTGTCAAGCAGATCGCCGAGGACGCCGATGATAGCGTGCCGAGCGGTGTTGGACATAGACGCCAGTGGACGTGCCATGGACACACACATAGGTTGACCCAATACCCTCTTATGATGGCCGGCGCTAAGCTAAACAACTTAGTAGGTATCAACAACGTTGTCAGCAGATCTGAATGTAGCCCTGCGCCCTGCAGCCCTCAGACCTTCAGAGACAGCCTGGGCAACGGAGCGTCTACACACGCTCCCTCACACACTCTAGTTACTAGAGCCAGGCTCGTGTACAAGATATATATTTTTATAATAAACTAAGGAAAAGCAGTGGACATTTGGTACTCCAATTCCTGCCTACTACCGAGTAACCTTCGACCATCCCCGGTCAACAACAACCTAATCATTCTATAACAACATCAACCGGTGTTACAGAGCCGTGGGCACTTAGGTCCTAACGAAAGGGCGGAGGTCCATCATGGTGCATGGTTTTGGGTGGAGAGGCAGGAAGATTGCAGATATTATGAATGCACAAATAAGATGGAACTTACACGATGCAGTTAATAAACAACTAGCTATAAGCATCTGGTGCAACAGCATTCAGCATTTAATGCATTCAGCATGCATTAAAATGCATGCTGAATGCCTGTCTGGATGAAAATCAGCTTAAAGAGGGAGGCATACTGAATGGAAGAGGCAAGGCCTTCTTCAAGTCCGAGTAAGGGAAAACTTGAGGAGGTAAGGTTGAGGTTAAATAAGGGTGTTATAGTTACAAGATACGAGCTATATGGAAATGGGATTGCATAGCCGGAGTGCGAAAGGAACCTGGGAATATGAATAGTAAAGATTTAAAGCCCAAACAATGCATACACATTCGAAATAAGTCACTGAGATTTTGTGGCTCGAAGTGTCAGTAATAAAATACCTGGTGCTATTCCTCAGATAAACCTGCTCTTGTTATGTTCCATTTAGGTTATGCAGGTCAGTTGTGGTCGCCAAACTATGTAATTTATAAAGATTCTCTAGAATGCGTTCAGCATAGGATGACAAAGTTAATTCCGCAATTTGGCACCTTTCATATAAAGAGAGATTGACAAAGCTTAATTACATTCACTAGGAAGGCAAAGAATTAGGGGTGACATGATTGAGGGATACAAGTTGATGAATGGGCATAACAAAGAGAGTATTAATAAGGTATTAAAATGTCAACATTTGCAGGGTAATATGCATGAGGGTATGGTCTTTCATATATGCATGAGGGTCTTTCATATATGCTTTCATATATGCATGAGGGTCTTTCATATATGCTTTCATATATGCATGAGGGTATGGTCGTATAATATGCGTGAGAGTATGGTCTTTCAAGATTCTCCCATAGCTGACTTGGGTGCACAGTGCACCCAAGCAGTGCACAATGGCCCCATCTCTTTTACCCCTGGATGGAAGACTGTCATATCAGGGTGTCCTGAGGAAGCCCACATGCCCAGGAATACATAGATCCTACGGAGGTTGCCGTATGCAAAAGGGAAAATTATATAAAAGGGAATAAAGCATTTATGTCAACGAGTCAGGCATAAATGCCTGACATAGATGGTACACAGATGGTACATAGATGGTCAGGCATAGATGGTACACAGTGAAGATGACAAGCATAGGAAGAGAGGGGATGCCAGTGAGGCTGGAGATTTGCATGACATCTGGGGTCAGCCTCAACCGTCGCGATGATGAACAATGATGTAGTCGTGACGTGGTCATGACGTCACTCTTCTATCCACCAAGTAAGGATCAATATCATTGGTTCCAGCACCTGCTTTTCAGTGCCATTGGTCAGTTTGTAGATCTGGGGATTGTGCCCCAAGGAAGTCCTTGCAAACCCTTGCACCAGCATCCTCGTAAGGAAATTCGTACGAAGCGGACGTGTCGTTCTAATCTATCGGCCAATAGAGAAGAACACACCAGCCGTTCCTTACCGCCAAGTCAACTCTGCAAATTTCTCGATATAACAGTGCTTGCCTTGAATCGCGACAGTGACTATATTGTTTAGAAGCCTTTACTAAGTATTTAGAAGCCTAAACTAGTATTTATCTATTTATTTATATATATACAAGATGGTACATTGGGTTTATGAGAGTACATAGCATTGATGTTTTTACATTCTTGTAAAGCCACTATCACACAGTGTGTTTTCGGCAGGTCCTTAACCACTACACTGCTCTGAATTAATCTAACATAATTTTAAGTAGGCAATTTTGACAAAAATTTAAAAAATGTTAACAGGTGTGGGACATTTGGGGCTTGACTCTATATATTAAATTATTAATGTAATAAAAATCAATTACGAAGGACCACCCGCTTTTATAGTAAAAGAGGGAAACTAAGAAAATATGATCATAAGCAAATTCCTAGATGAACCAGTAACTATGGATAAAATACTAGAGAATATGATCACTGAAATAATTAATGGGCTGTATAATTAACTGAATCAAAGCCTCAAACACCTACATTGGGGGGTTATTACTGGAACTCAGTACGTCCAGGAACTAGTGTGGTTCGTTCACCAGTCCAATGTATAATAATCTAATCCAATGAACATTTATGAAATTATTACTGTTATCATTAATGAGAACATAGATTATGAACATGAATAATAATAATCATAATAAACACATGTTAATCCAATGAACAGAGTTCTGCATGTAAAAGAATACAGATAATAGAAATCGAGGAATACAAAAGGAATCTTAGCTTAAAGAAGATTTCCAAGAAGTTAGTCACAACGCATCCTCTGATTCTCCTGGACTCGTCATGGAACACTGGGAGATGATTAACATGGGAAATGATAGCTCGGAGAATTCTGCACACACGCTGTAAATCAAAGTGTTTTCAGTAGCAACAGATTAAACTACTAGATTTCTATGTTCAATAAATTGATATTAATAATAAGGGAAAAATAATGACCTGTAGTTTGTTGTTGTCGCACAGCGTCACGACCCAGCTATAAACCTACCCCCTATAAGATGCATCAAATAAGGATAAGGATACTTAGCTAATATGGGCACTGTGTAAGTTAAGGCTTGCCGAAATTCGCGTCCTAGGCTCCGGTCTAGCCTATCCTAGATACTGACACGCTTCACTGGCCGGTCACGTGGTATTACATAGAACCAAATTTAACAGGTACTGGCCGAATATCAAATTAAATCTCTTGACATTCGACTTGTTATGTAAATGACACTGACACCAGTGAAGTTAAGGTTCTGCAAGGTTCTTCACACCTCACAGTGGCGACTTTCTTCTAGAGGTCTTGATGGCGTCTACCCTGGTGGCTGGGCAATGGCGTCTCCTCGTGAGCGCGTTGTTTCGTGTACGCGTCTGCTCGTGAACGCGTCACCTCGTGCATTGGCGTCTCCTCCGTCCCGCGTTTGTTACTCAAATTATTTATTGTGAATATTATCATTTCTCACAGTTGTGATTGAAATGCACGGGTTAGGACGAGTTTATTATTTAGAGGAGTTAAATATTATTATTCGCCAGTTTTATGATAGTAAACGAACAATGGAGATGAATTAAAGTCTCTCCAGGGCATTCACGCGTGACGTTAAATTTACTACTAGATAACAGTTATAACTATAAACGCTCTATTTGGCTTTAGTTAGGGATCAGTTTATCTGTAATTAATTATCACACAGAACACCGTTGTTTATAGAGAATCAAATTCAATTCTCAGACACATTGAATATAAATGTGTTTATTACAATGGAATCTGACGCAATACTGGCGTCGGGTGACGTAAGAATTCTAGCCTTATTGTACAGATGTAATTATTAGTACATGCGAACTCTACGTTGGGTTAATTTTACTCACTACAATGATTAGTAGAATTAGTAATAATTAATGAGAATACAACAGTGTTGTATTTAGTGTTGGAAATTTCCAACAACAGGTACATTGTAAGATAATTTGACAAAGATTAGTAGGTACATTAAAGTAAAATTTGAGGGTTATCAACAGGTACAGTGTAGCATAATTTGAGAATTAATTCAAGGTATAATGTAGTAAAATATACGTTCAATATAACAATCATGATATAAGATGATAGCAATGATTACAATGGTAAAGTTGCATGGCTTAGGTACATATAATAGGGGATTGGGTAGCACTAGACACAGCGCAAGTTTAACCCTTAGACCACGAAAATACATACATAAATGATTTGACATAAAGTAAGTTAACATATGTGTTTAAAACTTGCACAAACACCTTCCATTTTTTTTTTTTTTTGCATAATCAACTAGGCAAATGCTCCAACTTTGTCTAAATGATCACAGCATAACTTGAAAAACAAGAGAATCAAAATCAATTTTAAAACTGAATATTGAAAACTTCAGATTTTCAATTCAGAATAAAAAATATGAACTATTATCAATTGTTCATGTAATGTTATTATTCTCTAAGAAGAGCATATAATCTTCATTTTCATCAAATTAGAATATGGGTTTTCAGTACAGTTTACTGTAAATATAAATCTCGTCAATAGGGCATTTGAAATATGTGGCAAATTTAGACCAAAAAAATATAACTCCAAATGTATAAAATTTATGAAAAATCCATTCTGAAGGAATTATAGAACAGACAGCTGAGCACCTAATATGTCAAAATAGTGAGTATCGGTAAAAAAAACAGCGTTGAATGTAATGAAACGCCATTTTCTGGGTGAGACCCGGAGGCTCCCTGGAGCTTTACCAGGCTGATATGCTAATGTCAGACCTTGGCATCAGTCATGTGTATGGAGTTCTAGGGCCTACCGGGGGACCACGGCCAGAACCTGGCCCCCTCAGAGAGGCAAAGGGAGCAATGGCCTATAGAAACCCCCTGTGTGGCTGGAAGCATTCTATGTCTGCCATCGACCGGGTCAAGCATCCAGAAAGGTAAGCATTCCAAAACAAACCCCTATTCTGGTGAAAATTGCTACCTAAGCCGAACTAGTGGATAGAACTCCTCAACAGAAAACAAGCAAACTAGTATGACGTCACACATCACCGTGCCGCTGTCTGCGCAGCTCCCCCCTCCCAGGGAGGGAAAAGGGGGAGCCCCAGACCTCCCACGCTGGCTATCCACCCATCAGTTCTGAGGCTGGATGTCAAAACACGAGAAAAACCGCCGACCGGAGGACGGGAGGGTTGTCGGGGAGCCTCCGGGTATCACCCAGAAAATGGCGTTTCATTACATTCAACGCTGGTTTTCTGGGTGGAGCCCCGTCGGCTCCCCGGAGCTAACTACCCACAGAGGAAGGTCAAAGGGACGGAACCGGGAGGCGGACACCACGTACCCCCTACGGAAGCGAGACAACCGGCTGCAAACGCCAACCCAAGGCGCCACAGCCCCGAAAAGTCCCTGGAACAACACAAAAGCAACGAGCAGCAAGTCCCCCGTACGAACACCAAAGATCCATGCCCGAAAGACCGCAAGGACACGTCGCCCAGACGGCAGCGACAGCAGCGAAGCCACAAACGCCACGGGCATGAGGGAAGAACACAGGCAGCTTAGCCGCAAGAACACGGCTGACAACCTGGGACACCAACACCCGCAAACTGGGAAGAACAGGAGCGGATCAACGCAAAACGCGCTCCGGACACAGACGCCGCGGCACGCAAACAACAGCGGAGGGCCGCCACTGAACCCAAAACATGACACACCCCCGGCCAGACTAACGAAGCACAAACAAACCATGGACCCCTCAAACCATGGAAAACTCAGCGACCCGACCCCCAGAGGCAAATGCCAAAAGGAAAAAGAGCCGACGAAAAAACAAACCGGAATCGAAGGGGCATTACCAACCGAGGAGAAGACAGAGCACGCTGACCAGAGACCAGGACGGTGCAAGCGGCGCACGAACAGGCCGGAGGTGATACGACACACGAGACAGCTTATTAACAGTGCAGAAGCATCACCAAGACCGAAAGCAAGCCAAAGCGGCTCCGCCAGCGCCGCACAAAAAGAGGCAACAGTATGTGGCAAGACGACGGCATCAGCCGTCGTCTTGCCCCAACGTCACCCCAACCCCCACCAGAAAACGAAGCCGACGCTAACAAGAGTAACCACCGAAGAAAGGACAAGAAAAGGAAGGACCGCCAAAATACCCCATACTGCCGCCAAGAGAAGTATGCAGGTGGGACACCTACCACGAAACCACCCGACCACCAACCGGAGGCGAGACCGTGAGGCAGAACGTAAGCAGCCCCGACAAGGCCCCTCAGAGCCCAGGAAAAGGCGGAGCCGCGGGAAGATCTCGGGCGCGACCACCAAAACCCAGGTGGCACAAGGAGATGTAACGTCTGCCGAACAGAAAAACTCCCCAAAGCAAGCCCGCCAGGAGTTCAGAAACGACGGATCCGACGCGAGACATCGCAAGACCCTGAAAACCAACCGGCAGGGCAAGCTAGGAAACCAAAGAAGGTAGAAGGGTTGCCACCAGTAACAGTACCCGAACCAAAAGGTACGAGCAACTGCAACAGACCGAGACAAAGAAGCACACCACAGGACACAGGCTGAAAAACGCCCAAGAAGCCAAGGAACACATGCAGAACGCCTTGGCGGCAGAGGAAAAACAAGGAAACGCACAAGAAAATGAAGCGGTGGATACCGACCACGCCCCCCAACATAGCAGCAAGTGCAGGCCAAACCGACCAAAGGAGATGCCAGGAAAATGACTAGGGAGAGGCAGGATGAAAGAGCAGAAGCACAAAAACCCCAGGAAAACAACCAGGGGTGGATAATCAGGCAGGGACAGAAAAACCCCTTGCACATGAGAAGGCCAAACCAGGGACCCGAAGACACGAAAAACAACAAGCAAACCCCCATACGCAAACCCTAGGCACAAAACAGCAGCAAAGTGCCACACCACAACCGGACACAGGAACAAGGACACGCCACCGCGAAACACGGTACTAATGCACACGTGCAGTAGCAGCAACAGGCACCACCGCAACATGCAACATGTAAATAGCAACTCGCTTCTGCAAAGGCAGAGAACGGAACAGGCAGACCCCAGACAGGGCCAACGGAGACACGACAAAACCCAGCCAGCAGGTCCAGAAACCTGCACACCAGGTGACCAACGGCAGAGAAAACCCTGCTCGATACCTGCTGGATGGGGTACTGGGAGCTCATTTACACCCCAAGCCCGGCCCGAGGCCAGGCTAGACCGGCCAGAGGGTGGCCCACCAGGCAGCTGCTTGGAGCGGCCCGCAGGCCCACACACCCCCCACAACCAGAATGGGCCGGAACTTCTATTCGAAAACAGGCTAGTGTGCCCTGGAAGTCCACGGACGTACCAACAATAAGGCGTATTCTCGCAAGTAAGTCGTGTAACAACCGCAGACCTCTGATGGTTATACAGTGTTCCCCGATTGTGCCTATAGCACCACTGCACTTCACTGGTACTATCCCGCAAGTTCTACCAGATAGGCGGGACGCAAGAGCCAGAGCTCAAACCCTGCAAGCACAGCCAGAAGCCTTACCAGGTGAGTACAGAACCAACACCACAACCCCCACACCTCATAACACGAAAAAAGGTGGGTCCTCTGAATGACTCTAGCATGGGTTGGACATGCACATGAGTGGGACAGGAAGGGTTGAAAAAGGGACAGTCACTGGTGTGCGAACGGTCTCAGTCGTACAAAAATATACCTAAATAAAGGCAGGTGTATAAACACCGCATCCAGCGCCCGGCCAAAAGACGCCAGACCGCAGAAACTCACCTGGCGAACGGCGGACGTGACATGACTCAACTGTGCCCAGAAGAACCTGGGAGCACCGCCAGGTGAAGACTCCAGAGCCGGACCCAGCCGGACCCCGCAGGAGAGCAGGGTAGAGGCGACGGAGGCGGCCCACACCCATGACACAGGGAAAACCTTGGCGTCCTCCCCACAACTGCAAACCAGGACACCCCCGAAGCGAAGGGGCACATACCGCAGCAAGGGAGAGGAGCAAGAGGCAAAGCACTGGAGCAAAAATGGCGCAAAACACCAGCACTGAAACACACCGCCCAGACCAAAACAAACTCCACGGCGCATGCCGTGGAGTTTGCATAAAATCTAGTCCAAGTGCAACTAGTCCTAGTTGCATAAAATCTAGTCCAAGAGCAGTGAAAAGCTCTGTACCTCAGGGTACAGTCCTTGCACCGCTGCTTTTCCTTATTCTCATATCAGATATAGACAAAAATACAAGTCACAGCTTCGTATCATCCTTTGCAGATGACACAAAAATCAGTATGAAAATTACCTCGGCTGAGGACATTGAAAAACTTCAAGCTGATATTAACAAAGTTTTCGACTGGGCATCAGAAAATAACATGATGTTTAACAGTGATAAATTCCAGGTACTCAGGTACGGTAAAAATGAGGACCTTAAACATAATACAGAGTACAAAACACAATCAAATGTACCCATAGTAGGAAAACAGCATGTAAAGGATTTGGGAATAATAATGTCTGACGACCTAACGTTTAAGGAGCATAACCAAGCAAATATTGCGACAGCCAGAAAAATGATAGGATGGATTACGAGAACTTTCAAATCCAGGGATCCCATCACAATGGTTGTACTCTTCAAGTCACTTGTGTTGTCCCGTCTTGAGTACTGCTCAGTACTCACTTCCCCCTTCAGAGCAGGAGAGATTGCTGAAATAGAGGGAATACAGAGAACATATACGGCACGCATAGATGCAATAAAGCACCTAAATTATTGGGATCGTCTCAAAGCCCTCCAAATGTACTCACTAGAAAGAAGACGAGAGAGATATCAAATAATATACACCTGGAAGATACTGGAGGGCCAAGTACCAAATCTACACAGTAAAATAACAACGTACTGGAGTGAACGACATGGAAGAAAATGTAGAATAGAACCAATGAAGAGCAGAGGTGCCATAGGCACAATCAGAGAACACTGTATAAACATCAGAGGTCCGCGGTTGTTCAACGTCCTCCCAGCAAGCATAAGAAATATTGCCGGAACAACCGTGGACATTTTCAAGAGGAAACTAGATTTATTCCTCCAAGGAGTGCCGGACCAACCGGGCTGTGGTGGGTATGTGGGCCTGCGGGCCGCTCCAAGCAACAGCCTGGTGGACCAAACTCTCACAAGTCGAGCCTGGCCTCGGGCCGGGCTTGGGGAGTAGAAGAACTCCCAGAACCCCATCAACCAGGTATCATGCGCATGACACGCTGGCCGAACCGCACAACCCTCTCTGCGGGAAGGTGCCAACCAGGACTACTGCGCTAGAAAAGCAGCCAAAAGAGGAAGCAGGAACAATAAAACCAGCCAACGAAGCGAAGACAGAGCCCAAAAAGGTACCCAACCGGGCCACAAGCAGCCCAACAAGGCTACAAGCAGCCCAACAAGGCTACAAGTAGCCCAACAAGGCTACAAGTAGCCCAACATGGCTACAAGTAGCCCAACATGGCTACAAGTAGCCCAACATGGCTACAAGTAGCCCAACATGGCTACAAGTAGCCCAACCGGGCCACAAGTAGCCCAAACTGGGCCACTGGCCACAAGCAGCCCAACCGGGCTACAAGTTGCCCAAAACGGCGACAAGGACGAGGAGCCGACAGACGTTCCAACAATGCAGGAAGTAGCGAAAACCTTCCCGAACCCTCGAGAACACAGAAGCCAACACTAGTCCCGAAGGCACACAAAAGCGCAGGCGCACCCGGGACCAGAAGTCACGTAGAACCCCAAGAACGGGGAAACATGAAGAAAACACCGTCCCAAAAAAAAGGGTGGGAGGAAACATCCACCCACAGGACGGAACCAACCAACTCAAAGGCCAAGGAACCGAGCCCGGGCAGAGGCCGACGCCCAACAGCACGTACGGCGAGTGGGGAGGAAAGACCCCACTCCGTGTAACCACAAGCCTCGCCTAGAGGGGGGATATAACCCCCCACGGGGTCCTACGGGGCCAAGGCTCCCCAAGTCAGCCCCTCCCCAGCCCCGGGAACCTACACGACAAGCCACGGGGCCGAGCCGTCCCTTCAAAGCCCCGGCCGTACCAGAAAACCGGGGCAGCCGCGAAAACACTAAGGAAGGGAGCCCACTCGCAGACTCTTACAACACGGCTGGAGGAACAGGCTCAAATGCCCCCGTCACTACCCCGGAAGGGGAATTCCCCGAGACTGCCCGAGTCTCAACACCATCAAACCCCGCCCCGAACCTACAGACGGTAAGGAACCGGATGAAGGCAGGAAGGGGGATCCAGGGCAAAGACAAGGGGGCGTGGAAGGAACCGAAGCAACCAACACCCCCAAGTCCCAACACGAACCAAAACGGGGCAGCCCCGGGGCTCCTGGGGAGTAAACCACAAGAGAGTTGCCACCACCAAGGCTTAAAGTGCAACGCCCCTGCTGCCCGCACCCGCTTAGTCAGCACAACTTGGTAACCGAGCCACAACAAGCAACCAAACTCGCAGGACTCCGGGTCGAAGGTGTCACCGACCCCACAGGCAGCAGACGGAGGCAAAACAGAGAGTCACCCAGAGACAAAGGGTGAGAGCAACCCTCAAACTCGCTGGAAGCGAGGGGGGACTCTGGGGTCACATCCATCGGACCCACGCGCCCCCAGGGGTTTCCCAGAGTCCCGAGCGTTTACTATAAGAGGACTCGCGCTCAGGTAATCCCAGGCAGGGTACTGCTAACCGGCACCCAAAGCTACCAAACAACTTTCTAAGAGCTGAACCCCGAGACGTGTACACTCACGGGGACCTAGCAGGGGGTACCACCAGAAAATACTCAGAACACAAGGGACACAAGGGGCAAGAACGAAGGCAGACCCCCCACCAGGTAGATAAACAAAAAGAAAAAGAAAACCCCGCAAGAGGATAGCGTACCCAAGCGGAACAGAGCCGGCCGCTATGATTGGTAAAGACAAGCTGCACAGTACCCTGCGCCCCACCAGTGCAAAACTGCCCTTTACTCTAAGGAGAACAAGGGAGACAGACCACCCGAGCACACAAAGAGCGGCCGAAAACCAAGCAGTAAACGGCCTAGCAGGGGCAGGACACAAGGAACTTGTGGATGGTGGCCTCAAGCCCCAAGGGCAGTACTTACAGGGCACTTAGGGAAGGGAACCCTAGGCGCATGCAGCCCGAGTACTGGAGAATCACTCCCGGCTCACGCACCACCTAGAAAACAGACACCACACTCTAGGTACAGTGCTGAAACAACCACTGGAGCCGGAGCACTAACCGGTGCTTATAGCATCAGCCGAAGAACTGATGGGTGGATATCGGCGTGGGAGGTCTGGGGCTACCCCTTCCCCCTCCCTGGGAGGGGGGAGCTGCGCAGACAGCGGCGCGGTGACGTGTGACGTCATACTAGTTTGCTTGTTTTCTGTTGAGGAGTTCTATCCACTAGTTCGGCTTAGGTAGCAATTTTCACCAGAATAGGGGTTTGTTTTGGAATGCTTACCTTTCTGGATGCTTGACCCGGTCGATGGCAGACATAGAATGCTTCCAACCACACGGGGGTTTCTATAGGCCATTGCTCCCCTTGCCTCTCTGAGGGGGCCAGGTTCTGGCCGTGGTCCCCGGTAGGCCCTAGAACTCCATACACATGACTGATGCCAAAGTCTGACATTAGCATATCAGCCTGGTAAAGCTCCAGGGAGCCGACAGGGCTCCCCCTAGAAACTGGAATTTTAGAAGCCATTCAAAGTTGAAACTCTAGTTTCAGAGATAACTGAAATTGAAGTTATTAACAATGAATAAAGGTAGTTTTAATTCGTTAATTTAATTGTATGTTTTAATAAAAATTGTCTGGCATTCGTATTCGAATATGTGAAAGTTGTAGGTCAATATGTGTTGAAATGAAGTCAGGAAAAAATAACACCAAAAAAACACAAAATATGGGGTAAATTATAATAATTATTATGATTTAGGGGATATATTTAGGGTATACTTTATATAAGTGAAAAAGCCCTAATATGGTCCCTAATCATCAAAACAACCTAAAGAGGCAAAGAAAATAGAGTTTGAAATCAGAGAAAAAAACATCAGCCCCAAAAAAATTAAAAGTCCCAAGTTTTGCGAGTTGTGACTGATTTATTTGTTGACCAATTTCATTCTATCTTCACATAGTTAGGGAAACATATGCATTCTCCAGGATGTAAAGGTTACAACAAAATCAGCTAATAAACAAAGTTGAAAAAAACTAAAATCGTAAAAAAAAAATTCCCCCTAAAAGAAAATATTTTTGGGACATTGATGAAAGTAACATATATTACCATTGGACAATGCATTTATATATATAACAAAATAGACCATATTAACATGGTTATTCATTATTATTTGTTATTATTTATTACTCAGCAATGATATAAAGGTACCAACTGCATATCCACTTTGTGGACACTTACTACTATTCTTCTTTGAGCATAGGATAGACGCTTGCATCTCTTTATTACTGCATAATTCTTCATTTCCAGTTATTAGGAGCTGTTCTCCTTATCAACAAAATGTTCTTATTTAAAAAAAAAATCGTCTAAAATCAATTTCTGAAAATATTTTGATGGAAGCTTCACAACACTGAAGCCAATAAGTTGGAAATTTGTTTAACATTTCTAAGTTATTTTTACATAATTTGAATATTTTTCGCTACCAGGGCCCCCCAATATGCGCAGTCTAAGGGTTAAAGAACTAGGTAGGAAACTATGAAGATGAAATTAGCTACTTTTTGGTTTTATTTTTATATTTTTATACTATCCAACTTTTTGGCAAAAGTTGGATAGACGTTAGGGAGTGAGTTCCGTAGACTAGTTACCTTTATTTGAATAGTGTTTACACAGATTAAGTTTGACTCAGGGAATATCAAAGATATATTTATTTCTGGTGTTGTGATTATGGGTTCTATTAAATCTGTCCAGGAAGAGTTTCAGATCAGGGTTTGCATTTAAGAACAGGGTTTTGTAAATGGAACAAGAGAATGTGTGGAGTGAGTTTATGTTTAGCATGTTTAGGGATTTAAACAGGGAGGCAGGGGTGGGAGGGGGGTGCTGAGTGTTGTCTGAAAACAAAGTTTGTTATTGTTCTGATAGCTGATTTTATATCAATGATGGGCTTGAGGTAGCTTGCAGTGGTTGAACCCAATGCACAGATACCGTATGTAAAATAGGGGATAGATTAGCACGTAAAATAGTGAGAGGAGAGCAGAGTTTGGAACAAAAATATATTCTTTTAGAGTATACCATTTTTGAGACTTTCTTGGTGATGTGTTGTACGTAGGGGCTGAAGTTGAGTCTCTTTGTCTGTATAGGCCAAGGAACTTTCCATTATTTTTATTGCTGATGTTAACATTGTCTATCTGAAGTTGAATTGCACTTGTTGATTTGCTTCCAAATAAGATGTAGTAGGTCTTTTCTATGTTTTGTGCGAGTTTGTTGCTTGACATCCATAAGTGGACTTTTCTTAATTCATTATTTACAATATTATTTAATGTGAGTAGATTAGGGTAGTATCATCAGCAAATAATATAGGTGTAAAAATGTTAGACATTAGGCAGACCATTGATGTATACCCCCATATAAGAAATAGGAGAGGTCCTAGGATGCTGCCTTGTGGCACTCCTATGGTTAATTGGTAGCGTGGGAGAGGTTATATCTTGGATGGCTACATATTGGTGTCTGTCACTGAGATAGGATCAAATATAGTTCAGGGCAAGGCCTTGGGTTCCATAACGGTGGCATTTAAATGAGAGGTAGTTATAGTTAACAGTATCAAAGGCCTTTCCCAGGTCAATGAACAGTCCAATCAGAAACTCATTTCTGCCAAGGACTGTGTAGATTATATCAAGCAGACTAATAATTGCATCATTGGTACTCTTTTTTTTTGGGAGGGGAAGCCAAACTGACAGGGACTTAGTTTATTGAATTTTACGAGGTAGGAGTAGAGCTGTTTGTAAATAATTTTTTCAGATATTTTTGATAATATAGGTAGATTTGATATTGGTCTGATGTTATTTGATTTGATTTGATGTTAGCAGCTATATTGGTGGTGTTTATCCAGTGGTGGTGGTGCCCTACAAGGAGCACGGGTAAGGGAGGACTGTGATAATTTTGTACCACACACACCACAATTTGACGGTCCTAATGTTGGTGTTGCACCCACTTTCCCATATACAGGCATACCTCAGAATAAGAGTTTAATCCGTTCCTGGAGACGCCTCGCCTTCCGAAAACTCGCATTCCGAAGTTAATTTTCCCATAAGAAATAAAGGGAAATGAATTAATCCGTTCCTGACTACCCCAAAAACCCCACATCAAACTAAATTTTTATACCTAATTTACCTAATTCATCTAAATAAACCTACAAAACTGTGTTCCAGTTATTACTTACCTTGCTGTCGAGTGCTGTAGGCGTATGGAAGATGGTGAGGAGGGGGGAGGAGGAGAGGAGTTACTGTTTGGAAGGGGAGTCCCCTTCCATAATCACATCACATAACCCCATGCCTTTTAACACTATGGATACCACTTCTCTTTCTAAATTTTTCAAACCAGCCCCTGCTTGCCTTAAACTCTTTCTTATCTGCATCACTCGTTGCAGGGGTATTCTTTAGAAGGTCTTCGTGCAACACCCTGGCTTTCTCACAAATAATGGCCTCCGAAACACTATCACCCCTCAACTCCTTGTCGTGTATCCAAATTAATAACAACTTTTCCACTTCTTCAAGTATTTGTGGTCTTTGTGCCGTTAATGTTCTTACTCCTTTTGCCACTTTAGCACCCATAATCTTATTTTTCTTCTTAAGTATAGTGCATATTGTTGATGTGGCTTTGTTGTACTGCCTACAAAGTTCAACAACACGTGTACCGTTCTCATGCTTCCGAATGATCTCTTGTTTCTCCTCTATTGTCATCCTCACATGAGCTTTCTGGCCTTTATCCTTACCACTGGCTTTCTTGGGACCCATGGTGAGATATATAATAACAAATTGTATAGACAAATCACCAAAAATCCAACAAAACACTGAAAATCCGCGAGAAGAATTGATGTGGGGGTAGTCACTGAGCGCGAGACAATAATAAACTGAGGGGCGGAGGGGCGACGAACGCGCTAGGTCGGCTGTACGCGTATCAACAAACTCGCGTCCAAACTCGCCTCCCGAAGTAACCCTCGCCTTCTGAGACAAATTTTTGGAGTAAATACACCTCGCCTTCCGAAAACCTCGCATACAGGGACAATCGCATTCCGAGGTACCACTGTACAGGTGAAGATATGAATGATACCAGAACAGATTTGAGATATCAGGAGAGAATTATACTACCTACACGTTGATCTTTTCAATCCTACCTTACATTTCACAAGCTTGGCTACATACCACATACACGAGTTAAACCCAAGGATGTACATGAGTGCATTGTTTGCAAGCACACAACAAGAAAACTAGGAAGCAAAAATTTGTGCATCGAGTGCAAAAAGGCGCTCTGACTCATGGATTGCTACTTTGAATATCACTCACTTCTGAAGTACTGAGTGTGTAACCGTGTGACTGTAAATAGTGTGTGAAAGTGTATTGTATATATACTGAATATTTAACAAGTAATATTGCAACAAACATTTTTTTGTGAACACATTACTGACACATGTATTACAGTTCCTTGGAACACTATAACGTTCTACCGTCTACACATTGTAAAGGACACATATGTGCATCAGATACGATAACAAAAACCAGTTAGAAAGCATTGAAAATGCAGTGAAAAAATTAATTAAACCACATTTGTGGTAACTCGCTAGTCTTGAATCACCGGTGCGACTGCCTCTGGGAGCTTAACACATGGGTGCGCACACCGTGATGCCGTCACATTGTATTTTCTCCACGACGCCACACCCAAAGTTGTTTTTTAAATTTAATTTTACATGTACAAGTTAAGGGAAAGGATTTTAATAATTTACAAAGAATTTTTTTTTTAGGGGAATACTTTATTTTCAACGCACCACCAGAATGTCACACACAAAAAAAAAAAACGCACGCAGCACGGTGGTTAAGGGGATTTGGTTTAATTAGCAACTGCCTCAAAAGCACATACATAACGGGATCCCGAATATCTTGAAATGCATGAATGTTTTGTAAGACAGCACTATATAGCCATCCTGGCTTTATGCTCTCCTTGTATAGTTGCTTTACTGTCTGTCAATGTCTCACAACTTCCTTTTCTCCCTCTCTCTCCAATTAATCTTTTCCCTCACAATGAGGAAGGTATTGTTAGTACTTCCACATACCCTTGTGGAATATACTTCCACATACCTCAAGATCAGGATACCTGATCAACCAGGCTGTGATTCATACGTCAGGCTGCGAGCAGCTGCATCCAACAGCCTGGTTGACCAGTCCAGCAATGAGGAGGCTTGGTCGAGGGAGGACCAAGCCACGGGAACATTGAGTCCCAAAAACATCACAAGGTAACTTTCCAAATTTCCAAAGGATAATTAAGCTCATTTTTACAAAGATATTATAATATAAGAACATAAAAGAAGACATTTCCACAAGATATCTTAGTACTAATACACAGTTAAATGAAAACAAAAAATATATATAAGCCTCAAGTGCATGAGCTTTAAAACCAGCTTTACTTTAATTGTACATTTATCATAACTAGTTATAATAATAATTACAAGATTAAACCCAAAGCTTTAACTGATTTCTTATAAATTTGGATGTACAATAATGTATGTCAGAGACAAAGTTATTATTTTCAGTTGTTCCTAATTCCCAATGCCTGTTCCAATTCTGCCCGTTTTTGCTGAATCTTGGAATAAAAGTAGCGGTTGACGGCTTCATGAGTCCATGGTTGATAATAGTACTGAGCTCTCCGCTCTTCCTCGGGGTTGCCAACAACGTCTGTCATGGTTTTTAGGTCACGGTTCTGAAAACAAAACAAAAATATGAAAGGCTTTCAAGAGAGAGCAGTGTTAGAACGTTTGGTCACAGAAATCATCACCTTCATTTCAGTAATATTTATGCACAGGATTAAATTTCAGTGGCAATGAACATCTTTGTTAATGCATTGCTCAATCCTCAAGAAACCAAATCTCCAGTCAGGTTTACCTAAAGATAACCTTGCCTCTTAAATACACCTCATGTCATCATCATAAATCTACATGTACTTTATATGATCCTGATTGTCTACAAGCAACTAAAAGTACTTCACTCCTGTAAATTCTCTTTACAAGTCTATCAGTCAATTTTGTAAGTTTAAATCTTTACATAATATTTCTAAACCCACTTGATTACCCAGCCAACACCTCATTTCCTCAAGTGATATCTGCTGTCCCACACATTTCTGTAATTCCAAGTAACATAATAACATGCATTTCTTGGGTTAGTTTGACAGATTGTATCATTCAATGTCCACATTCCAATCTCATTGATCAGGGTTATAAACAAGTGCTATGAGAAGAGGCTTGAGGTGTTAATCATTTCAATGCAAGAAGACATAAGAAACAGAGTACTATGATCACTACATAAAAAAATACAGCAGTAACAGGATGACAGCATGGTATACACTGTATTTTATGCACTTTTTTATTTAAAGGAAAGTTTATTATTTTTTTCCCTCACTGAGTAGGAAGGCAATTGTCCAAAGGAAAATCTGCATAATACTATATAATGAAATGTTCTTTAATGGGGGCACCCTCAATAGCTTCCTAGAGCTAAGCGTTGGTTGAGCCATGTCCTGGGTCCTTTCCTGGGGGCACCCTAAATAGCTTCCTAGAGCTAAGCATTGGTAGAGTTATGCCTCCAAAGCAGCCCAGGCTGTGCAAAAGTAGCAATGTACAGCCAAAACCAGATACAGCAAATGATGCACCCTCCAGCCAAACAAACCACAAATCAATAAACAACGTAGCCTTCTGGAAGCCAACCGACCAATTCTTTGCTCCAACTGGAAAATGGGAAGAGAAGGCCAGCAAAAACAGAGGCTTTAAAAAGGCATCACGGAACGAAGGAGTGACAGAGAATCATGGGAATGAGAGAAAGGCCAAGGCCAAATGATTCGAGGCAACAGTATTTGGAATAATAAGAAAGAACCAATACAAGAATATTAAAAGCAGTGGAACTGAAACAACCAACAATCAATGAAGATATGAAAAAGAGTGCCAGGTATCACTGTACTCTCACTACTACAAAAGAAGCAGGTAGGACACCAACCGTTCAGCCAGCTGCGCACCATACAAATGGTGACAGACATGCATCAAAAACTCAAGACGAGAAGACGAAGAGTACACTGAACTAGATACAAACACATCTGGATTGATCTACTGAAAGAGGCAAAGCTACAGAACATGCTCAGGTTTCGGCACTGTGTCAGAAGAGCTGGAAAACAAGGCTGAGCAAGCCACCAAAGAGCCAGAAGGTTCACCCTGCCCATGTCTGGACAAAACCTGTAGTAACAGCTGAACTGGTGGGAAGAGATGAGCTCCATCTCAAACAGCCCAGTCAAAAGACATCCACTACAAGAGCCTCACAACTAAGGAACAAAGCCACAAGATAAAATCCATAGGTTACAACCTGATGTAGAGATATCCAACACTGGGGCAACTGAATGCCTTGTAGAGCTACTGCAAGGACAAGCTGTTAATGGTCAACACCATGAAAATGGGATAAAATAAAAATGCATCTATATAAACATTGTCGAAACAAACAGTGTCGAAACACTATGCATGTGAACTGTGTGAAGAACAGAATTCCAAGAAGCTAGAAACCAAACTACTTTCAAAGGCCAGCTCCAAGGAGGAAAGGACTGAAGTGACTGTGATTCAGACAATGAACCACTTTAAGGCAGTAAAAGAATGGAGCCTGGCTGAAGATGAATCCTCCACCGGCCTGCAACTCTACCGCAAACTCACTCATTGTACTGTGTGCCCAAAGAAAGGGATCTACATAATGACCCTGGGAAACCTCGTGAACACACTTCACAAAACCCAACCCAGAGCCTTAGCGTCCGTAAACACATTGAGCAATGGAGGAGGCAAGGCGCCACGGAACTGATCCCTGAAAACCCAGAGAGAGAACCGGCGAATCAGCAGCTAATAAATGGCAAACGGAACGAACTCGATGTTCCAGTGGTGCTGAAAAGGGTGGTACTGCACGAAGCATAATCGCACCCTGAGCCAAACACTGCTCATTGAGAAACCCACGCAAGGCAAATTCAGACTCCCACACAACTGCTAGACTGACCACTGAGTAATCCTGGACCGTTCCAACATCAGACGGCAGTTGAGGCAGAACTGCAGGAGGCAGGGAAAAGGAAGCCAACAGGGAATCCCATACCAGGCTGAGCAAGGTCTGAATGTGGGACATAACCAACTGGTACTTATTCCAGCTCACTAGGAACCCAAACCTAGCAAGCTGGGAAACAGATTCTCCACTTGCAGACACGTGACTGGCTGTGAGCACAGACCAGCTACTCATCGTGATAAACCAAGATACAAACCCCACAACAAACTTACTCAAGCTCCATTTGGAGCCTGGGTACTACTCATGTTTATCTGGTAAATATCAGGAAACCAGATTCAATCTGAAAGAAAGAACCTTGAAGTGGTAAACCAGATGCCCCACAAGAAATCCTAACCAGTCCCTGAACCTCGTAAGAACATACTGACACATCCCTTGTCATATTGACAAGGGATGTGTCAGTATGTGTCCAAGGACACAATTATGAGTCTGGCTGCAAAATCAGGCGGCCCTGAGCTGAGCTGAACTGAGCGTTCATGTGAAAGGTAGGAAAGGAAATGAAGCTGTTTATTCCCAATATGATGAGAATGTACCATAGGTCTGCCAAATCCTGCTTGAGGACTGCGAATAACCAGGACATCCATTGAAGAGATGGATATAAATCAACCATGCCAGAGCTCTCCCAAGTTGCGACAACCAAATACAGCTACAGGGAGGGTACCTAACTCAAGACCTCCCCAAAGATAGAGGATGGGGAGTAGACCAATGTTACTGAAGACCTTGAGAGACAATGTGGAAGGCACATGCATCATGAGACTAGGAGTTTGCAAAACAGACCAGACTTGTCCCCACAGCTCCATGAAAGCGGCGCACTGCAAAAGGGCCATCACAAAGCCCCCCTAGCAGAAGCACCTTTCTGCAATAACTGAGAATGATGCTGATTGGAAGAGGCAATGACCAGAGAACACACTATGATTTGAGAACCAGGCTCCAGTGGAGACTTAAATGACCAATAACATGGGAGACTCTAACCCAGGTAAAATGCCTCCAAGCAGAAGGGACAGAATTTCTCTGTGAAAAAATCTGACTGAGAAGCTACAATGCAGCAGCCACAGCTGAAAGCACCAAAGAAAGGACCACCTCAGGAAAAAATCAGCATTGAATGTAAAGAAATGCCATATTCTGAGTGAGCCACAGAGGCGGCTCCCTGAAGCTATTATCCCCGATTCCTTGCCATACTACTAGGTACCATCAGTCACTGAGTTCTATTGGCCTCCCGGGCACCATGAGCCAGGGACCATGAGCCAGAACCTGGCCCCCCTCAGTGTGGCAAAGGGAAAGGTGGCACTATGAACACTTTGCATTTAAAGTAAATCATTCCATTCACCTGGACTGTATGAGTCTCGAACTGTGGACCCCACTCGTGTGAGGCCGTAGCACTATCGACTCGGCTATGAGTAGTCTTAAACAGGAAAGTTTCCAGAAGCAGCATCCTGCTGCCAAACTGGAATTTTCAACTTTCCCTGACTACTACTGAAGCCCAGAGAAATTCCTGGGCTTCAGTAGTTACTGAATTCCCAGAGGAATTTTTTAAGACTACTCACAGCAGTCAATAATGCTACAGCCTCACACGCATGGGGGGCCACGGTTCGAGACCCATACGGTTCAGGTGAATGAAATGTTTATTTCCACAGAAGTGTGAATGGCAATTTCAAGTAAGTCATGTCTGTCACCAACAGGGAAGCACACAGAAAGTTAGGAGAAACAAAACAGACTATTGCATTGTTAAAACGAGACCACAACCTCAAAAATGCCAATTCCTTCAACAATGAACACAACGAAAATTTTGGTGAAACTAGTGCAAGCTAGTTTTCCCTACCTCACCCCCCTCGTTTGGGGGAAGGAGGGAGGGAGAAAGGCAGGCAGTAAGAGTCAGTTGGCCTGTAACACCCTCAGTTCTATCATGATGGAACATACTGGCTGCCTGGGGAAGGAAGGGTGTCAGGGAGGCTCAGGGGTTCACCCAGCAATTGGCATTTTATTAAATTCAACACTGGTTTTCTGAGGAAATCCCCTTGGGACTTCCAGAAACTAACTACTCAGAGGACAAAAAAAAACAGCGTTGAATGTAATGAAACGCCATTTTCTGGACAAGCCCTGGAGGCTCCCTGAAGATATCAAACTGACATTTGCCCTATTAGTTTGGTGCCATCGGTCCTGGAGTTCAAGTGCCTACCAGGGGCCACAAGCCAGAACCTGGCCCCCTCAGAGGGGAGAAGGGAGCAATGGCCATATGAGCTCTCTTTAGAGTTTGTCATGTCTGCCATTGACTGGGGATATCACCAGAAAGGTAGGCGAACCATTACAAACTTCTAACTGGTTAAAATTACAACATACGTCTGAACAGAGCCAAAGAACTCCCCCCCCCCCTCCAATAGAAAACAATGAAACAAGCAACACATCATCCAATCAGTGCTCCCGCTCGTTAGCGCCTCACCCTCCCCAAACAGGGAAGAGGGGGACCTCAATCAGAAGAGCAGGCTGCACCACCCTCAGTTCAGAGAATGATGAAAACTGCCAACCCAGAGGGAGGGAGCCTCCTGGACTACTCCAGAAAAAGGTGTTCCATTACATTCAATGCTGGTTTTCTGAGGGAAGCCAAATTGGCTCCCTGAAGCTATCTACCCACAGATACTGTAAGTAAAAGCTGTGACTTACCCGGGAGGCAGCAGCACCGCAGGTTTCACGATGAAGATGAGACAAGTGGCTATAACAGACATCCCAAAGAAACACAACGCCTCAGAAGGCCTGCAACATTGACAAGATATCTGGCAGCCAGGACCCTGTTCAATTTCCAAAACCCCTGCTACTGAATATCAACAAAAGACGGCAGCATGAGCTGCATACAGTACTTCCTCACATCATGGGCATGAGGGTAGACCACAGACTGGCTAGACACGATAACCCTGCGAACAACCTGACACGAGCAATGGAACAGTGAACCTGGTAAACCGGGTTTACCCAGAGCACATCTACCAACACTGAAGCAGTAGCACGCAGGTAGCAACATAAAGCTGCCACCAGACACAAAACATGATGCACCCCCAGCCGAACCAACCAAGCAAAAACAACTCACGGACCCCTCTAGAAACCAGCCATCTCATTCTTCGCCAGAAAAGAAGAGGGCTGCAACCAAACAAAATGACCCCTAAGCCCAACCTAACAAAACGACCCCTAAGCCCAACCTAACAAAACGGCCCCCAGGCCCAAAAGAGCAGAAACCCCTGTGCCAGAAAAGAGCATAAAGCTCCCCCACCTGACCCCCAGAGATAAAAGGCAACAAAAACAAAACTTTGAGAAAACAATCATGGACCGAAGGGGTGGCACGGCGGTGGTTGTGACATCATGCTTGTTTGCTTGTTTTTAAATTGGGAAGTCCTGCTTAATTAACAGTTTGGCTTTCCGTAGTAATGTTTTCCAGTGGTGGTCTATTTTGGGAAATCGCACCTTTCTGGGTGCCTATACCAGTTGATGGCAGACACAGTATGTTTCCAACCACATGGGGGGTTTCTTTAGGCCACTGCTCCTCGTGCCTCTCTGAGGGGGCCAGGTTCTGGCTTGTGGTCCCCGGTAGGCCTAAAACTCCATTCAAATGACTATTGCCACAGTCTAATACATGCATACCAGCCTGGGGAAGCCAGAGCGGCTCTTCACAGAAAACCAGCATTAAATGTAATGAAATGCCATTTTCTGGGCGAGTTCCGGAGGCTCCTTGGAGCTTACCAGGATAATATGCATGTATTAGACAGTGGCAGTCAATCAATTGGAGTTCTTGCCTACCGGGGACCACGAGCTAGGACCTGACTCCCTCAGAGAGGCACGAGGAGCAATGTCTTATAGAAATCCCCCATGTGGTTGGGAGCATTCCCTGTCTGCCATCAACCGGATTAGGCACCCAGAAAGGTAGGCATCCCAAAACCAACCTGGTTAAAAATTTGCTACTGAAAGCCAAACTATCAAGCAGACCTCTTTAATAATAATAAAAAAAAAAAAAAGCATGAAGTCACAACTGCCACCACGCTGCTGTCTGCACAGCTTCCCCCTCCCCTGGGAGGGGGGAAGGGGGAGCCTCAAACCATTGTGCCTGCTAACCAACCCCCAGTTCAGAAGCTGAATATAAAAAAAATGTGAAAACCGCCAACCAGAGGGGAAGGGGGAAAGGATGCCGGGGAGATTCCGGGTCTCACCCAGAAAATGGCATTTCATTACATTCAATGCTGGGTTTCTGTGGAGAGCCCTTCTGGCTCCCTGGAGCTACCTACCCAAGGAAAAGTAAGAGAGGGACTTACCTGAGAGGTGGCCGCCACTCACACCTCAACTCGAAGTTGAGACAACTGGCTGCAACCTGAGACCCAAAGTAGGTTGCAGAGCGCAACACACACACCCTGACAAGGGCCAGGAACATTAATGAGGTAACGAGAGGCCAGGAGCCTGGTCGACCTCAAAAATCCCCGCGCCTGAATGTCAGCCCAAGGCATCTTACCATAAAACGGTAGCCAAAGCAGCAAACTTGCGAACGTCATGGGCGCGAGGATAGACTGCAGGCTGGGTGGACCGAATAACACTGCGGACAACCTGGGAGACCTAAGCCCTGGAACAGGGAAGAAGGGAAACCAGATCTACCCACAGTGCGGCACTGGCTACCAAGGCCGTGGCGTGCAAGTAACAGCGAAGAGCCACTGAACACATGATGCACCCCCGACTTAGCCAACCAAGCATCAAAGACCTAAGGACCCCTCTGGAAAGCTGCTGTTTCGTTCCTCGCCAGAAAAGGAGACTGTGACAAATGAACAAAAAACTACCACCAGGACTGAAAGAGCAAAAACCTTTGCGCCAGAGGAGAGCATGAAACTCCCCGACCTGACCCCCAGAGTCGAATTCCAACAGGAAAATGGGGAACTGAAGGGGCCACCACAAATTGAGGAGAAGAAAGAAAAGAGAGTACCCCAGTGCAATGACCAGGATAGCTCAGGTGGCACATGAGCAGGTCGGGGGTGAAACAACGCATGAGAAAGCTTGCGAAACAGGGTGGGAGCGACACCCACCCACGAACGCAAGCAAGAGTGGCTCCACCAGTGCCGCACAATAAGAGGCGACAGAACTTGGCAATAAATGATGGTCCTGATACAGAGCACCACTTGGTTTCCGAACCCCTTGGGGACAAGACCCGTCGGTTAACATGTAAGTTCGTATACGAGAAATAGAGGGGAAAAATAAACTAGAAATGTAAAAAGAAATTTTTCCGAAAAATTTATGAAAAAAAACTCTAGGGAAAAAAATCGTCAGGTTCATGGCGTAAATGCGACCGTGTTTTGTTTGTACTCATCAATAAGTGAAGTCCTGATCCGCTTTATAAAAGTCCTTAATTGTTCCTAACTGATTATTAAGACGTCTGGCAAACATCCTCTGGATGTTTCCTGCCAGCCTGCAGGCACATCCTGCCTAAAATATACGATGATGTACTGTACATTTAAGAAACAAATCTGGGTCACAGGTCTGTGGAGTGTGGTTAGGCTTACGGAGTCAGCCGGTCCCTCCCCCACCACCAACACACCTCCCCCTCTCCCCCCACCACCGACACACCTCCCCCTCTCCCCCCACCACCGACACACCTCCCCCACCCCCCACCCCAAACCCATACACACACACACACACTCTCAAAGGTCACGTGGTTCACAGTTCACTTCAACACCCATATATCGCTTCCTGCCTGCCTCCTTCCCACCCTGCCAGCCTGCTTCCTTCCCAGCCTGCCTCCTTCCCAGCCTGCCTGCCTGCCTGCCTCCTTCCCAGCCTGCCTCCTTCCCAGCCTGCCAGCCTGCCTCCTTCCCAGCCTGCCAGCCTGCCTCCTTCCCAGCCTGCCAGCCTGCCTCCTTCCCAGCCTGCCTCCTTCCCAACCTGCCAGCCTGCCTCCTTCCCAGCCTGCCTCCTTCCCAACCTGCCAGCCTGCCTCCTTCCCAGCCTGCCTCCTTCCCAGCCTGCCAGCCTGCCTCCTTCCCAGCCTGCCAGCCTGCTTCCTTCCCAGCCTGCCTGCCTGCCTCCTTCCCAGCCTGCCAGCCTGCTTCCTTCCCAGCCTGCCTCCTTCCCAGCCTGCCAGCCTGCTTCCTTCCCAGCCTGCCTCCTTCCCAGCCTGCCTTCTTCCCAGCCTGCCTCCTTCCCAGCCTGCCTCCTTCCCAGCCTGCCTCCTTCCCAGCCTGCCTCCTTCCCAGCCTGCCAGCCTGCCAGCCAGCCTGCCAGCCAGCCTGCCTGCCTGCCTCCTTCCCAGCCTGCCTCCTTCCCAGCCTGCCAGCCAGCCTGCCTGCCTGCCAGCCTGCCTGCCTGCCTGCCAGCCTGCTTCCTTTCCAGCCAGCCTGCCTCCCCCCCTGCCATCATGCTAACGGGTAGTGTGTGTTAGGCTTATCTTCGGGAATGAGCCGGTCTCACCCCCACCACCAACAAACCACCCGCCCCCCTACATCCCATCTCTCAAGGTCACGCGGTTCAACCGCGTGACTACCACTCACTCCCTGCCTGCAAGCTAGCCTGCCTGCCTGCCTGCCTGTGCCTGCCAGCCTGCCTTTCCCTCCCTAATTCTCACTACTTCCATCCCTTCCTGCCTACCTCCTAGCATCTCTCCCTACCTCCCCCTCCCTCTTAGCATCTCTCCCTACCTCCTAACATCTCTCCCTACCTCCCCCTCCCCCCGAGCATCTCTCCCCCCCCCCCTCTCTCACTGATTCTCCCCCCCCCCTCATTCATACTGCCTCCCACCTAAGTTCCATCGTCCATCCACCCACCAGTCAGCCATCACTGACGCAATGCGTGCATTTGGAGCCAACATGGTGCACAGATGTTTCTTGATTGTGCAGATATGTAAAACAAAAGCACAGAATGAACATTCCAGCCTTATGGCAATTCAAAATAATAGGAATAATAGGCCGTGAATCTGTGAAGTCACAGTGGGCAAACTGGACCATCGCCCACCCACCACCACAAGCCGGCGTGACGCTTGGTGGACCCCTTCCTACCCGAACTTTGTTCGGGTAGCATGACTCCCCAACCCCAATCGGGAAACTGGAAGTTTCGGATAACTAAAGTTCGGAAACCAAGTGGTGCTCTGTACAACCAAGAAGGAAAGGACAACATAACCCAATACGAGACAGAAAACAACCTACGAAGAGAAAAAAAATGGGGTAGCCCCTAGAAGATGCAGATGGGCCACCACAACCCAGGTAAGACGCGTGAATACGAGAGGTGCGAGATTCAGGCCAAAATGAAGGCAACAAAAGCGGTAAGCCTGCCGCCTCACCACAAAATCTAACCAGTCCCTGAACCCAGGATGAATTGGGGCATGCCAATATGCATCCCAGAGATCCAGTCACACCATCCAAGAACCTGGCTCCAAAAGAAACCGAACGAGGGAGAGTCATCATCCAAAAGGAGGGGCAAGGAATCCAGGGGTTCAGACAGGACAAGTCCAGAACGAACCACAGATCCTTACAGTCCTATTTCAGCACTAGAAAACAGGTGGGAAACCCACCTGAGGACAGGGTCGTGTAGATCACGCCCAAGTGAACCCACTCCAAGATGACCTGATGGAGCACAGGGAAAGAAGCCTGCCCCGACAGCCCCGAACCCCACGAAGGAGGAGGAGCCATCCAACGGCACCACAGGCCAGAGGATATGACCCGAAAAGCCCACAAATCGCGGAACCAGGTATGAGCAAACAGCACGACTTCCCCCCCCCAACAACCCCGTCAGAGGGGCGACCCATGAAAGGGCCGACACCCCATTCCCGAAGCAAAGCCAGCCAACGTGCAGAGTGAGCAAAATGCCAACCAGACTACGCCAGCTCCGAAGGAAGTACCGGCACAGAGACTGGCACCAAAGGCCCACCTCGACCTGTAGAGACCCGAACCTTGGCACAACCCAGTCTGGAGCGTGAGAATGCCAACCCTGGATCACCAACGATCAGAAGAGGACAGGAACAGCTGACGCCACCAGCAACGGATGAACAATCGAGTAACCTGAGAGCTGGGGCCCAGGCCAAGCAAGACAGCAGTCTGCAAGCCAGGAAGATCCAGTAACCACCCCTCAAAAAGAGGCTGGGCCCAGAGAAGAGGTCAATACAGGGCCGCACTGGAGGAAACCACCTAGGGCTACTCGAACCTTTCACATGGTAAATTTGAGAGGAAAGCTCCAAGAGACCAAAGAACCCAAAGGAACCTGGGGGGAGCCTGAAGCACCACAAATGCTAGCGGAAAATGTACCCAGGAAATAGGCAACAGGCGGCCATAAAGCATACTAGTACACATTTACAATGACTCAAAAACACACTACCATATACACAACATAAAAAGTGTTGTACTTAGGAAAAATAGGTGAGATAACACAAATGTGCAAAGAGAAGTGAAAAATTGTTTGCTTCGTGAATTACTCTTGGCCCGCACACCACAACACAGCATAATAACACTGTCAGGGCACAGTACTGCACAGAGACTGGAGCCAGAGTTGAACGACCGCTACAGAACACATCAGCCTCTGAACTGGGGTTGGATAGCCAGCGCGGGGGTCTGGGGTTCCCTTTTACTCCTCCTGGGAAGGGGGGAAGCTGTTTAAGCAGTGTGGTGGCGGTTGTGACGTCCTGCTTGTTTGCTTGTTTTTCGATTAAAGAGTTCTGTTTGATAGTTCGGTTTTCGGTAGCAAATTTTTAACCAGGTGAGGTTTGTTTTGGGATGCCTATCTTTCTGGATGCCTAACCAGGTCAATCGCAGACATGGAATGCGCCCAACCACATGGGGGGTTTTTATAGGCCATTGTTCTTCGTGCCTCTCTGAGGGGGGCCAGGTTCTGGCTTGTGGTCCCCGGTAGGCAAGAACTCCAATTAATTGACTGATGCCACGGTCAAATACATGCATAGCAGCCCAGTAAGCTCTAGGGAGCTGGAGGGGCTCTCCACAGAAAGTATAGCAAATTAAATTTTGACAAAATTATATTCATAAACAATGAGGGAATGAAAATTACAGGAATGACATATGTGAAAATGCAAACGTAAATTCAAATTTAAAGAAACAAACTGGAAGATGGTAAGAACCATTATTCTAAAAATATAATATACTGGTAATCAATGAAATTGAAACAGTTGCCTGGAGTTAAATGAAAATTTACATTACAAATGCTTGTCTAATTTCCATGGGCTTTCCAGGAAAACTTTCAATTACCAATGGAACCACTGTTAAATTTATTACCACTAACAAAGACAGTAAGTATCCTGAAGTCATAGCTAACATCCTGTAGTTTCTATAGCACAGCCCAAGAGGTAAACAATCAGGAATTTGCAAAACTACTCACCTGAGAGATCAGCCATTTCTGTATGAACTGTTGTGGATCTTTGGCAAATGAAAGGTAAAACTCTCTGTTAGTCTTGAGGGAGTTGATAGTTTCTACAGTCTCATGTATCTTGGTGTCTAGTGTCTGAATATCTTGCTGAGAGTTGGTGCTCAGTAGGAAATTATTCATTTGAGTCTGTTTGGCAAAAAAGAAAAAAGGAATAAATTATAATAAAGAAACTTAAAATAAAAATTTCAAGGTCAGTATATAATATATAACATAAATATTTGGTTACCAGACATTATAAAATTCTCCGATTAAATTAGAGAAGAAAGCCCACATTCAAACAATGTGTAACAAATACTGTAAGTATAATTTTCAAGCTGCTCATCTGCTTATTAACCCTTAAACTGCGCATGGCGTATATATACGTCCTGAGTAACATGTCCCATGGTGCGCATGGCGTATATATACGCCATAGGGTGCCAGGCCTGATTCAAATGGCCCGCGGCTACACGGGGTTCACAGTAGCTTCCTCGGGGCTCTTGTAAACAGATGCCATTTAAAATAAAAATCATGGGCAATATTCTCAGGTGTGAGAGGCACAGTACTGTTGGAGCAACCAAGGCCGGCGCACGCAGCATGAGCGAACAGCATTGCTGTTCAGCTTGTGACCACAGCATCGCCGAAAAATGTCAAAATAAATATATAATTGTTATTATTTAGCGATGACAATATTACAGATGACCAATGACTGTGATATAAATAACCAGGGTTGTGATAATAGCAGGATTGTTGTAATAATTAGCGCTGTGGGAGGAGTGATGCTGAGAGACGGAGGGAGACAGCATCGTTTACTGACT
Source organism: Procambarus clarkii (assembly GCF_040958095.1). NCBI lineage: Eukaryota > Metazoa > Arthropoda > Malacostraca > Decapoda > Cambaridae > Procambarus > Procambarus clarkii. The sequence continues at coordinate 2,287,669 of NC_091230.1, read as the reverse complement.
GTGTGGCTTGCTGTTATTGTTTGCATTCACCATACCAGCTCAGTGGTTCTCTATGGTGAACACAAATGTAGATACTTATATATAATGTATGTATTAGTGTAATAACAGCAAAAGGATTATGCTGGGAGGAGCCATATGGGTGACGGAGGTAACGTCGTCTGCACGATTAGTCTAGCTGTTTAGAGGGTGGCCACTATGCTCTTTGGGCGCACTACAAGCTTAGGTGTACAGTTACGGTGCATAAAACATGTAGATTTATATATAATATGTGTATATAGGGTAATAACACTGCAATCAGTATTGTTGGGGTAGAAAGTTTAGTGCATGTGACCTTGAAAGAGTGAGGGAGCCGCCAGCCGCCATCTGTGTATAGCGACGACTCTTAGTGCCTGAACTAACTATATCAGCTTAGCTGTACAGTTGTGGTAAACAAAATATATACATACTTATATATAACGTCTGTATATAGTGTAATAACACCACAAATGGTATTGTTGGGGAAGAAAGTTTAGTGCGTGTGTTGAGGGAGTGGCAGTGAGTGGCTGGCTGGTGTGTGGCGGTAACTCTTCATTGCTTTTCGACTCTCAATACCAACTTAGTGGTTCGTTATGGTGACTAAAACATGCAGATACTAATATATAACCTGTGTATAGAGTGTAATAGCAGCAAAACTATATGTTTATTGTTTTATAAACATAATAATTGAATCACTAATATGCACATCATACTTTTGAGTATAGCGATTATACACCACTTTTATTATATAAATATATTACAATACACACTATTGAATAATATTACAGCAAAAAAACTAAGAAAAAATCAATCGGAGACATTGAAACAATTAGGTAATAATATCTTTGTGGCAACTCCCATCTGTCAGCGCGGGTGACGCTGACCGGGTCTGACGACCGCTCTGTCAACGCCCACTTTTTGCCAGACTTTCTCGGTCAATTGCGTCCAAAATACGTCACCTACGATTTTTTATTTTATTTTTTCCGTGCTCAGGAGACACAAATTAACATGTTTAGAAGACGAAAAAAAAATTTTGAATTTTTTTTTTTCTTGCGCACAGGGGTGTAAATGTCCCCAGGGCCCCTGAGCAGTGTAAGGGTTAACCACTGCACTGTGCCACTCGACTAAACATGAGGTATGGCTGTGCGCCATCTGACAAGGGAGTAATGTTAGGATATCGTACGATTCAAAATGTGAGCGTGGTAGGTTGGTTACGAGATGGAGGCCTGAGACCTCCAGTGAGTGGCAGCCATCTTGAAAAAAATTTCCAGCATGCCCCATGGGAGCGGGGGAGGTGGGGGGGTTTGGAGGAGTGGGGGGGGGGAGATGCTTATAAAAAATAAAAAAAAACATGTGGTTAGGAGCATTCCGTGTCTGCCATCGACCGGGTTAGGCACCAACAAAGGAAGCCGCCACTCACATCTCAACACGAAGTCGAGAAAAGTGGCTGCAACCTGCGACACACACGCCCGACCAGGGCCCGGAACCTTAGCCCTTGTGTTGCTAAGGGCTATTTGGCCATTGTCACCCACAGGCGCATAAAAAAAAAAAAAAAATCTTCTAAACCTGTTAATTTGTGTTCTCTGATTATGGGAAAAATAATAAAAAAATCATAAGTGGCATATTTTGCCCGCTATACGGCGGGGAAGTCTGGCAAAAAACCAGCTTTTAATGTAACGAAATGCCATTTTCTGGGTGAGCCCCGGAGGCTTCCTGGAGCTTATCGGGCTAATGTATGTTATATTAGACCGGGACATTAGCTAAGGAGTTCAGACCTACCAGGGACCAGCGCCAGAACCTGGTCCCGTCAGAGAAGTTTCAGGGAGCAATGGCCCTGGAAAACCCCCTTGTGGTTGGGGTTTTCCTTATCTGCCATCGACCGGGGTTAGGCACCCAGAAAGGTAGGCATAACAAAACAAACCCCACGTGGTAAAAAACTAAAACAAAAAACCGAACAGAGAGGTAGAAACTCCCTACAATCCCAAGGAAACAAGCAAACATCACACTTTACTGCCGCGTCGATCGTCCGCCCAGCCCTCCCCGCCCCGAGAGGGGGAGGGGGAGCCCCGGACCTACCGCGCCGGCTGCCAAGCTTCAGTTCGAAAGCTAAGCTTCAAGCAACGCGAAAAAAACGCTGACCGGTGGGAGGGAGGGTTGCCAGGGAGCCTCCGGGGCTCACCCAGAAAATGGCGTTTCATTACATTCAACGCTGGTTTTCTGTGGGGAGCCCCTACGGCTCCCTGGAGCTTCATACCCAAAGAGAAGGATAAAAAAAGGGCTAACCCAGAAGGCGGCCGCCACAAACTCCGCAACGCGAAGTCGAGACAACAGGTTGTAACTCGCGACCCAAGACAACAAGAACGCACAGGAGCAGACGCGCATAAAGAATGGGCGACCAAGAACCTGTGCGACCCTCAAATCCCTGCACCCGAAATGAGCCCTAGACATCAACACAGCAGCAAAAGCTGCAAAAGTCTGAACAGCACGGGCGCAAAGACAGACCGCAGGCTGGAAGACTGAAAAACTCTGCGGACGACCTGAGAGACCCGAGCCCTGAAAACCGGGAACGAGGGGAACCAGATCAACCACAGCCCATCCCCAGACACGGTACGCAGGTAACGGCAAAAAGCGCAACCAGACAACACAGGACGCACCCCCGGCCAAACCAATCGAAAATCAATAACCCAAGAACCCCTCCGGAAAGCAGCCGTCTCGACCGTCGCCAGGGCGGAGAAAGGCTGCACACGTACAAATCTACCACCAGTACCAAAGAGCAGAAACCTGAACTGAAGGGGGCTACCACAAACTGAGGAGAAGATAAGAAGGCACCCTGATCAAGGACCAGAGCGGCTCAGGCGATGCATGAGCAGGCCGGAGGTGAAACAAAACACGAGAAAGCGTACGAAATGGGGCAGTTGTGATGTCCACCCCGAACGCAAGCCGGAGCGGCTCCGCCAGCGCCGCACAAAACAGTAAAAAACATCACATAACTGTAGTCCTGAAAACCCAAGAAAGGACAAGACAACTCGATGCAAAAGAGAAGACAACCTACGAAGAGCAAGAAAAAGTGCATAGAAACACCAGGAACGTCATACTGTCACCAAGACGAAGCTCGCAGGTGGGACACCGTCAACAAAGCCACCTGATCACCACAGAGATGGTGATACCCGCGTCAAAATACCAGACGCGAAAAGCCAAGGAGAAGGCCGAACCAGTCACGTACAGGACCGATCCGACCTGCCGAAAGAGGCGGAGCCGCGGGAAAACGCCCCGGGTTCAGACACCTATCAAGCAGCGTCTGAAAATAAAGCAGGGCCGGCCACCAAGGAACCATACGGACTGCTCTCATAGGAATGGGCTGCAACTGAGCCAGAACCCGAAGCAACAGCTGGACCGGGAGAAGAGGAGCAGGTACCCCCACCTCGACCAGTCCTGCCGAAAAGCATCCACCGTGAACGCCTCGCAGGTGGGTAAGGGTGCCACATAAAATGGGCAACGCCTAGACCACGCCGACTCGAAGACGTCCAAGGCCATGAGTCCATACGTCCGGCAGAACCAACAAAACGAGTCGGCGACGACTGGCCAATCCGCGATCAGAGGAATGAACTGAGACAGCTGTCCCCCAGGACGCAGGACACACCCCGGACATGAACCTCACGGTTAGCCAAACCCCGAGAATCCAGCAAACGAGCCACTCTAAGGAACCAACCCCAAAGGTCAACACCTAAGAGAAACCCTGTGGTTCCAGCAAGAACCGCCAGAGAACAGTCCGAACAGAGCTGAATGGTAGAGCATCGAGTGACCCAAACCCTCCGAAGCGCAAACCAGACAGCCACGAACTCCCGAACCGTGCTGTGAGCCCGACGGACGGACAGACTCCACCATCCCCGGCTGACCTGGTGAGCACTGGTCACAAAGCCCCAGCCGAGAGATGACCCGTCCGTGAACACATCGAGCGAAGGCTCGGGGAGGTGCCAAGGCATGGAACCCCGAAAACCCCAAAGAAGAAGCTGGTGACGCAGCACCAACACAATATCCCCGGAGGAACGAACCCAACAATTGCAAGAGGCGGAAGGGAAGTCTCCGAAGGAACCAAACATACGCCGAAGCCAAACCTGACCCCGCGGGCAGACCAGCACGTCGAAGTTCAGACTCCCCGCACAACTGCTCAAGCAACCGCTGAGCAACCCGGGACCCCCTCATGAACAGCCAAAGGCGGGACCACAGCTGCAGTAACACTTCTGGAGAGAAAGACAAGGAATGGCCCAATAGCTCTAAACAAGGCCCAGGTCCGAACCCGGGACGGAAACAGATGGAATGGCCTCCAGATCACCAGGAAACCATACCCAGCGATCTGGGAAGAACCACACCCCTGGCGAGCAGACAAGCGGACCGACTGGGAGCCCACACCAGCCAGTCATCAAGGTAGGCCAGACACCGAATCTCAAGCAGACTCAGACAGGGCACCAAGATCCGGTAAAGATGCAAAAATACACCAAGTGCCAATTACAAAATAGGGAAGCCAACAAAAGCAGCAAGCCTGAAGCCCCACCACCAACTGTGCCAGTTCTGGAAAACTGGAGAGGAACGTGCCAAGAATTGATCTGGAGGTCCAGGGCCACCATCCAGGCACCTGACCCCAACAGAAGCCGGACAGGAGACAACAGTCCTCCGAGGAGGGCATAGAAACCAGGGTGCAGACTGAAGAAGTCCAGAAGAACCGCAGATGCGAAAAGTCCATGTCTGCAAAGAGCAGACAGGAACCCCAGAAGGATGGGGCGGATCGACCACGTCCAACGCACCCACTAAGATGACATGACGAAGCGCAGGGTTAGAAGCCCACCCCGCCAGCCCTGAACCCCCCCAAAGGGAAAGAAGCCGTCCACCACCGCCACCAGAGGCCGGAAGACAACCAAAAGCGCCCACTAACTGTGGGACCATGCGAGAGTCAACAGAGCAAGCTGCTCCCCCAGCGCCCCGTCATCAGAGAAGGGAACAGAGCCCCTTCCGAAAAAAAAGGTACACATACACATATACACATATATACATATTATGTATATATACATACACATACACACAAGGTATGTTACACGCTCCCAGAACTGAAGGGCAAGAGCTACGAGGAGAGGTTAGAGGTATTAAATATGCGAAAACTAGAAGACAGAAGAAAAAGAGGCGATATGATCACTACATACAAAATAGTAACAAGAATTGATAAAATCGATAGGGAAGATTTCCTGAGACCTAGAACTTTAAGAACAAGAGGTCATAGATTTAAACTAGCTAAACACAGATGCCGAAGAAATATAAGAAAATTCACTTTCGCAAACAGAGTGGTAGACGGTTGGAACAAGTTAGGTGAGAAGGTGGTGGAGGCCAAGACTGTCAGTAGTTTCAAAGCGTTATATGACAACGAGTGCTGGGAAGACGAGACACCACGAGCGTAGCTCTCATCCTGTATCTACACTTAGGTAATTACACATGTGTATGCACATACATATGTGCACACACACACACACACATTGTACACATGTACATATGTACACACACACATACATGTGAAAAGAAAATTACAAGCCACCGACCAGTGGGCAGAGAGCACCACACCGGCCAGGCGAAGAAGGCACAAAACTGCATCAAAAGGCCCACCTTGACAACAAAACCTCAAAGTCCCAGCACGACCACAACACGTGCCAAGACCCAAAAAAGGTCAGTCTGCAAGCCAGGAAGACCCCGAAACTCCAGAATGCAGAACTGGGTCACACGAGGAAACAAAGCCCCCTGAACCCACAAAGGGGGGCCCCAAGAGGAAGAAACCTCTGGAACGAAACCAAAGAACCCAAAGCAACCCAGAATCGAACCAGAGGGAGCCCAAAGCACCACATTTGCCGGCAGAGAAACACCACAGAAAGGCAAAGCACAGTCCCCAGACAGAACCCCTAGGGAAACGGTGAAAACAGACAGAAAACCGAGGGACAAGGTGTGGGAGCAAGCATAACAGCCAGGGACACTGAGCCCAAACCCAAGGGCCCAGACCCAAAACAGACAAAATGGAAAACCCGGTGCAAAATTAACACTCAAAACGTTCCCAGAGGAACAGGATACGGGTAGAAAACACCAGAAAAGCAAAGAAACGACAACAGGAGAATAAAACCCCTGAAAAAGGGTGAAAAAACTCACCCCACAAGCTCACTCGCACACCCAGGCGCATGTAAACAAACCGCAACGCCGCCCTGGTGGCCACGCCGAGAAACCGGCAGAAGAAAATGGCCACCAGAACAGAGGGCTGTGACCGACGCAAAAGATACGAAAACACGCCAGCAAAAGTGGGAAGCAAGCAGATTGGATGGGCGAAAAACTCCGCCCAAAAGAAGAAAAACCCAGGCAGGGGCAAACTGCCCCAGAACTGCTAGCAGGCATTCCCCACAGCCCAGGGAACCAGTAACAGAGGCCCCGGGGCTGAGCCGTCCTCCAAGCCCTCCGCCCTTAAAGAAAAGGAAGAGTCCATGGGAAAGGAAACAAGAAAGGGCCGCTGGTAAGACCCAGAAGCCTTGGCAGGAGGAACAGGCTCGAAAACCTCCGTCCCTAACCCAAACGGGGTCGCCCCAAAAAACCGCCCGATTCTCGGGCCCAAACTAAACACCGCCCCGACCCCAAAACCCGCAGACGGTCCGGAGCTGGGAACAGAGAGGGAAAGGGGTGAATAGCACCTAACCAAAACAGGGCGGCCTCGGGGCATCCAAGTGGGAAACCAACCTAGCGCGTTGCAGCAACCTAACCTAGCTTGCAACACGGATGCCGCCTGTACTCTGAACAGTAATAACATCAGGAGAGTACTAGAGAACAAGCAGAGAATCTCTCTCGCAAGACTCAGGGTCAAGGTGTCAGTGACACAACAGGCAACATGACGGAGGTAAAAGTGGTGACTGTCACCCGGAGACAAGGCACAGCAACCAACGATCCCGTACAAGACGGGTTAGAACCCGGAAGACACATTCAATGGTCCACCGAGCCCCAACAGGGGTTCCAGGGCCCATAGGCTGACTGCTACGGGAAGCCGGGGCACGGTGTTGCTAACCGGTTAAGAAACCCAAAAATAACCAGAGGGTAGAGGATAGCACTGAAAACCCCTGCGACGTGTACAATCACGGGGGCCTAGCAGAGTGCCGCCAAACACTACCAGTGGAACCATAGCCACACTAGGCAGGCCCCCACCAGGCAAATGAAAATAAAAACAAAAGAAAACCCCGCAAAAGTACACCGTCTCCAGAGGCAACAGGAACCGGTCGCCGCTTAGGTGAGAGGTCGCACAACACCTTGACGCCCTAACCAGCACAATAACAGTCCCTACCCAGGGCCAAACATGGGCCCCAAGGGCGAGGCAAATGCCGAGCAGCAAGAACCTCAACGGGAATGGTTCCCGAACGCCCCAGAGAAGATAACCCTGTAACGCAGGGGCAGTACTCACAGGGCGCTTAGGGAAGGAAGTCCCTAAGCGCATGCAGCCCCGGCACTGATGAGGTACTCCTGGCCACCGCACAACAACACACAGCAGTGAACGCCACGCAAGGCAAACACCGCCTAGGAAACTGAGGCCAGAGAAGCGTCTATCCCGGTTGACATTAGCTTACGAACTGAAGCTACGCAGTCGGCGCGGTAGGTCCGGGGCTCCCCCCTCCCTCTCTCGGGGCGGGGAGGGCTGCGCGGACGATCAGCGTGGCAGTAAAGTGTGATGTTTGCTTGTTTGCTTGTTTCCTTGGGATTGTAGGGAGTTTCTACCTCTCTGTTCGGTTTTTTGTTTTAGTTTTTTACCACGTGGGGTTTGTTTTGTTATGCCTACCTTTCTGGGTGCCTAACCCCGGTCGATGGCAGATAAGGAAAACCCCAACCACAAGGGGGTTTTCCAGGGGCCATTGCTCCCTGAAACCTCTCTGAAGGGGGCCAGGTTCTGGTGCTGGTCCCTGGTAGGTCTGAACTCCGTAGCTAATGTCCCGGTCTAATATAACATACATTAGCCCAATAAGCTCCAGGGAGCCGTAGGGGCTCCCCACAGAAATACCCGTCGGTCAAACACGACTGCAGAGCGCGAAAGTGCTAATTAGTGTACATTGCCTTGAAGCTCACAGACTGCATGCTCACCCTGAGGACCCGGGGCCAAGCCGTCCTCTAACCCCTCTCACCCACCTCTAAAGAAAGGGCAGGAGGAGCCGATAAAGCAGGAACGAAGGGGGCCCCACTGGTCAGACCCAGAAGCTCCAGCCGGGGGAATAGGCTAGAATGACTCCATCGCAACCCTGGAAGGGGGACTTCCCCGAGACTGCCCAAGTCTCAACACCAACTAAACCCCTGCCCCGACTCCGAAACCCTTGAGATGCTTTCGGGGCTTTAGTGTCCCCGCAGCCCGGTCCTCGACCAGGCCTTCACCCCCCAGGAAGCAGCCTGTGACAGCTCACTAACACCCAGGTACCTATTTTACTGCTAGGTAACAGGGGTATAGGGCGAAAGAAACTCTGCCCATTGTTTCTCGCCGGCGCCCGGGATCGAGCCAGGGACTGCAGGATCACAAGTCGTGTGCTATCCGCTTGGCCGACCGGCTCCCTTCGGAGGAGGGGCGGACGGAACCAAAATCTAAGTCTCTATAACCAAAACGAGGCAGTCTCGGGGCATCTGGGGAAGCAACGAACCTATTGCATTACAGCAACCTAAATGAAGCATGCAACGCCTCTGCTTTGAACTGGAGCACGTACAAAGAAGAAACATCGCACAACTCCGGGTCAAAAGAATCAGTGATTCAACAGGCAGTATGGCGTGGCACAACCGATGATTGTCATCCTGAGACGAGGGAACAGGGCAACCATTAACCTCGCATGAAGCGAGACGGGACACATTCATCGGACCTCGGAGCCCCCACGGGGTTTCCCAGGACCCTGAGCCTCAGTATCACACGAAGGAGAGCCCAGACAGGGTACTGCAAACTGGCGCCAATGACTACCGAGCAAACTTCTAAAGCTGAAACCCCGGGACGTGTCCATTCACGGGGGCCTAGCAGGGGGTACACCAAGACAGAAACGGATATATAACCCCGAATGAAGATAAGGGGGCATCCAACTATGGGCAGACCAAACCCTGGCAGGAAAAACAAAAAACAAAAGAAAAACCCTGCAAGAGGACAACGTACTGAGGCGGAACAGAGTCAGTCACTATGATAGGTGAAAACTACCTGTGCGGTACCCTGCACCCCCCCCTACCAGTGACAAAAACTACACCCAACCCAGAGGCAAACAAGGGCAACAAAACCCCCAGCTGAATCCAAGGGCGGCCGATTACCGAGCAGTAAATGACACAGAGGAGGTAGATCCCAAGGTGACTTGTGGAAGGTGGCCCCAAGCTGCAAGGGCAGAACTTACAGGGCACCTAGGGAAGGAAACCCTAGGTGCATGCAGCCTGAGTACCGTAGAATATTATTTCTGGCTCACACACCACCTGTAGAGACAGACCATGCTACAAGGCACAGAAACTGAAACTAAAGCAGGTCTGGCTCCTGACCTGCCAGTATCACATCAGCCAAGAACTGACGGTTGGGTGGCCAGAGCAAGGGTCTGAGGCTTCCCCCTTCCCCCTCGCAGGGAGGGGGGGTTGCATAGACAGCAGTTCGGCAATGTGATGAAGTCATGCTCATTTGCTAATTTTCGTTTGGGAAGTTCTGTCCACGCATTCGGCTTTCGGTAGCAATTTTTTCACCAGAATCGGGGTTTGTTTGTCTGGCACCTACCTTTCTGAGTGTCAGACTTGGTCGATGGCAGACATAGAATGCTATCAACCACACTGGGTTTCTATAAGCCGCTGCTTCTCGTGCCTCTGTGATGGAGCCAGATTCTGGCCCGTGGTTCCCGGTAGGTAAGAACTCCATGCACACTGACTGATGCCAGAAAGATAACATATCCATATCAGCCTAGATAGCTCCGGGGAGCCAATGAGACTCCCCCCAGAAATGACAGGTTGGATAACAGGGACCTTCCAAACAAAGGATGCCAATACCAATGATGATACTTTTCAAGACACTAGTGCTCTCTAGGGTGAAATATTGTTGTACTTTAACAGCCCCATTCAGAGCTGGAGAAATTGCTGACCTTGAGAGCATGCAAAGATCCTTTACTGCTAGAAGCCACTCTATAAGTCACCTCAATTATTGGGACCAATTAAAAGTTCTAAATCTGTATTCTCTAGAGAACAGGTGAGAGGGATACATAATAATCTACACATGGAAGATATCAGAGGAACTGGTTCCAAATCTGAACATGGAGATTACATCACATGAAACCAGTAGGCATGGCAAGATGTGCAAAATAGACCCATTGAAAAGTAGAGGTGCACTTTAGAGAAGAACTCTATTAGGAGGGGCCATTAGATTAGTTTATTAAAAGTTGTTCAATGTCAACAAATATTTTTTGACTAGTTGTATATGAAAAGGGCTACAATTGTTCTAAGTTTCAGTACTGCAGCCTAAATAGAAAGGGAGATTTATTTTTGTTTTTTTCAACGAATATTACACACTTTCAAGTGTGTATATACAACCACATGTTTCAGATATAATCATTCTATGACACTTTTCTTACACATTAGCATATAATAAAGTATCTGAAGTTGGGGATTTTCCAAAACATGTTTAGTTTTCCTAATACAAATGGTCAAAGTTCCACCCCCCCCCAACAAAAAAACCAGCGTTGAATGTAATGAAACGCCATTTTCTGGATGAGTCCCAGAGGCTCCCTGGAGCTTACCCGGCTGATATGCTAATGTCAGACTTTGGCATCAGTCATGTGTACAGAGTTCTTATGGGCCTACCGGGGACCACGAGCCAGAACCTTGCCCCCTCAGAGAGGCAAGGGGAGCAATGGCCTATAGAGACACCCGTGTGGTTGGAAGCATTCTATGTCTGCCATCGACTGGGTTAGGCACCCAGAAAGGTTGGCATCCCAAAACAAACCCCTATTTTGGTGAAAATTGCAACCAAAAGCCCAACAAGTGGATAAAGCTCCCCAAACAAAAACGAGCAAAGTATGACGTCATTCGTCGTCGCGCCACTGTCTGCGCAGCCCCCCCCCCTCCACGGGAGGGGGAAGGGGGAGCCCCAGACCTACCGCGCCAGCGATCCACACCTCAGTTCTGAGGCTGGATGTCAAAAAGACGTGAAAAACCGCCGACCGGAGGGAGGGAGGGAGGGATGCCGGGGAGCCTCCAGGACTCACCCAGAAAATAGTGTTTCATTACATTCAACACTGGTTTTCTGGGGGAAGCCTCTACAGCTTTCCTGAGCTAACTACCCACAGAGGAAAAGAATAGGGACTGTCCCGGGAGGCAGTCGCCGTACACTACACAATCAATAGTTGAGACAACAGGCCACATCCGCCGTCCCAAAGCGACACAGGCCCGACTGGGCCCAGGAACGGGTACAAGGTAACGAACAGCCAAGGATCCTGGTCGACCGCCAAAATCCCCGTGCCCGAACGTCCTCCCAGGACACAGTACCAAAGACGGCGGCAAGATCCGTGAACTTGCGGACGTCATGGGCACGGAGATAGACCGCAGGCAGGAGAGCCTGAAGAACCCTGCGGACGGCCTGGAAGACTCCGGTCGACCCTCTGACCCGGGAAGAAGGGAACCGGAGCAACCCAAATCGCATCCATGGACCCAGAAGCCATGGCGTGCCAACCACGGCAGAGAGCCACAACCGGACAAAAACAAACGCACTCCCGGCCCAACCAACCAAGCATCAACAACCCATGGACCCCTCTGGAAAGCAGCAGTCTCATCCGTCTCCAGAAAAGAAGGAGAAGGCAGCAGACGACCAAATTGAACACCTCAACCAAAGGAGCAGAAAACCTCTGCGCAGGAGGAGAGCATGAAGCTCACCTACCCGACCCCCAGAGGCCAATGCCAATCGGAAAAGAGCAATGAAAAACAAACCAAAACCGAAGGGGCCACAAGGAAACGAGAAGAAAGAAAAGAGCACTCTGTCCAATTACCACGACGGCTCAAGCGGCGCAAGAATAGGCCGGAGGTGAAACAAGCATGAGACAGCTTACAAACGGCGCAGAGGAAAATCCGAAAGCAAGCTGAAGCGGCTTGCTTTCGGATTTTCCTCTGCGCCGTTTGTAAGCTGAAGCGGCTCCGCCAGCGCCGCATAAAACGAGGGGACAGTATGCGGCAAGTCAACGGCCCACAACCCCCAGCAGAAAAGCCAAGCCGACGCCAACAAACGCAGCCACCGAAGAAGGGGCAGAAGGAAAAGGAAGGACCGCCAAAACACCCCATACTGCCGCCAAGAAGCACACAGGTGGGACACCAACAACGAAGCCACCTGACCACCAACGGACGCGAGATCCCCGAGGCAGAACGTAATCAGCACTGCCAAGGGTCACCCGAGCCTAGGAAGATCTCGGGTGCGACCATCAAGGAAGCAGAGCCGCAAGCCCAAGCCAGCAAGGAGGAGATGTAACGTTCGCCGAACAGAAAACTCCCCAACACGAGCAAGCTCGCCAGGGGACGGAAACCACGGGTCCAACGTGTGACACCAGAGAAGGGATATCGCAAGACCCTGAAAAAAAAAAAAACAACAGGCAGGGTAAGCCAGGAAAACAGGAAAGTAAACCTGGCAACAAGAAGGCCAAAAGGCACAAACAAAACACACAACAGTGTGAAGAAGGAAATGATAAAAAGACTAGCAGAAACGCCCCAGCACCAGCAGCCAGGGACAAGAGTGAAGCAGGAAGACGAGAAGAATGCATGAGGAAGGGAAGTGGCGGAGGCCAACCCCACACCCAGCGTCCAGTGCAGAGAAGAGCCCAATAGGCTCCGGAACTGGAACAGAAAGCGAATAATAGGCGAGGGGCGAGACGAAGAGCCCAAGCTCATCCCCAGCCAGCACAACGAGGCGAGGACAATGAGGTTAGGACAGAGAATCCAAGGAACATGGAAAAACCAGGCCCGGTACAGCAAGACCGGAAAGGAAGAAGGGTCCCAAAAAAACAAGGGAACAAAAACACCCCAACAAGGAAGGGGCCAGAAGGAGCATGGAAGGGCCGAAGAAAACACCACAACCAGACCCCTACACGCAGCTGCAGCATCAAAACCGCAGCAACGTGTCACCACAATCCCAGAGGAAGCAACAGGGAAGATAAAGATAAACTGGAACACGAGTGGCACACAACAAGGGAATGCAGGTGGAAACCGAGTACTCAACCGAGCCACAAGGACGTGAGAAGAAACGTGTGCAGTGTAACAGGCAATCGAAGGAACACTGTAGGCGGCCCACACCCGGGCTAACTGCATACACAGCCCCAAGTGTAGAGACAAGAGAGCCCAGGAGGCACAGAATCCGCACGTCAGGCAACGACAGATGAGAGGCGGAACCAAAGAGCCAGAGCCCAACCCTGCAAGCACAATTAGGCGAGCACAGAACACCCTCGACACAGGAAAACGAACCACCGAACAGGCACCTCCACCGGTGCACCGTGGAACAAGGTGGAGACGGGGTCCCGAACTCAAGCATGGTGAGACAAGCATAGGAGAGGGGCAGGATGAGTTCAGGCAGGAGCCGCCTCATATGGGCCAAGAGGCCTCCTGCAGTCACCTGTAATCCGAGGAAGGAATCGGGTGGTGAGAACAAAAGCCACCACGTATGGGCCAATAGCCCTGCAGCAGGCACCTCGTTATATTTTTTTTTGTATTTTGTTCAACGTTCTCAAGTATGTATGTACACTCATTCCTACTCCCAAAAACAAAAACAGCATTAGGACGAAGAAGACGCCAGACCGCACCAACTCACCTGCAGAACATAGGCGTGGAAGGGCCATGATACAAGCCTATGAGAACGTAGCCGCCAGAGGCGGCCAGGGCTCTCATGCCGGAGAGGAGGAGGGAAGCAGCGAAGGAAGCTCCCCCCACCCAAAAACGCAGGGAAAACCTCGTGACTTTCCCACAGCGGCATTCCAGAACACCCCCAAGAGCAATGGGGCACGGACTGGAGAATGACAAGAGCGAGAGGCGAAGCCCCCGAGATGAAAAAAAGGACACAGAACACCAGCACGTGTGCACATCGCCCGGAACCAAAACAAACTCCCATGGCGCACGCGCAGGAGACTAAAAAGCAGCCCAACAGGTTGGGCTACACAGGTCCATCCTACTCCGTCCAACAACAGAGCAGAAAAGTAGCTCAACAGGTCATATCCCGAGCGAACCATTGAAGAAACAGGCCAACTCATGGAAACAGAAACCAACGTAGCCGACCCATGTAAGGAAAATAACGAACTGAAACGAAACCCAAGTGGGCCACCAGTATCCCAACATGGCGACAAGTAGCCCAACCGGCGACAAGACGCCCAACCGGCGACAAGTAGCCCAATCCGGCATGCCGGATCAGAACAGAGAGAAAACGAGCAGTGCTGAGACAGCGCGGAGAGAAAATAGAAGAACAAATGAACGAGAAGGCCAAAAACCCAGAGGCAGCCCAGAATAGGACCCACAACCCCTAAAAAGGGCCCGAGGGAAGCCCCACCGAACGACGACAGACGTACTAGTAAAATGGGAAGGAGCAAAACTCTCCAGAACCTTCGAGGAAACATACAATCAAACACAAAGGATGAAGGCACAGAAAAACCCAGTCGAGACCAAAAGTCATGCAGAACCCCAAGAAGAGGGGGACATGACGGAGAAGCCCCGTCCTGGGAAAAAGGGGGCGAAGAACATAGAAAAGCACCCACCGACAGGACGGAAGCAACGGGCATAATGGACAAGGAACCGAGCCCGGGGAGGGGCCGACGCCCAATACTTGTGTGGAGAGGGGGGAAGAAAACCCCCACTCCATAAAACCGCAAGCCCCGCCCAGAGGGGTAGAAAGACCCTGGCGGGGACCTTCGGGGCCTAAGGTCCCCCCCACGTCAGCCCCAGGAACCCACCCGGCAGGCCCTAAGGCCAAGCTGTCCCCCCAAAGCCGCAGCATAAAGAATACCGGGGCAGCCGTGAAAAACACTAAGGAAGGGAGCCCACTGGCAGATTCTTACAACACGGCTGGAGGAAACAGGCTCGAATGCCCCCGTCGCTACCCCGGAAGGGGAAGTCCTCGAGACCAACCGAATCTCAAAACCATGGAAGCCCCGCCCCGACCCCGAACCCACACACGGTAACGACCCGGATGTAGGGAGGAAGGGGGAGGGGGGGTCTCGACAAGACCACCAACGAAAACGGGGCAGCCTCGGGGCTTCCGGGGAGCAAACAACTAGCACGTTGCCACTGAAACCCAAAGTGCAACGCCCGTGCAGCCTGCACCCAATTAGTCAGCATAAGACTGGGTAACCGAGTCACAAACAAGCAACAAAACTTGCAGGACCCCGGGCCGAAGGTGTCACCTACCCCACAGGCTGCAGACGGAGGCAAAACCATGAGAGTCACCCCGAGACAAGGGGACAGAGCAACCATCAAACTCACCCAAAGCGAGGGGGAGACACCTGGGCCACACCTATTGGGCCCACACTCCCCCTAGGGGTTTCCCAGGGGCCCGAGCGTTTACTATAAGAGGACTCGCGCTCAGGTAATCCCAGGCAGGGTACTGCTAACCAGCGCCCATGGCTACCAAACAACATTCTAAAAGCTGAACCCCCGGGACGTGTACACTCACGGGGACCTAGCAGGGGGAACCACCGGAAGAAGGAAGAGAACTCGACACAAAGGGGAAAAGAATCAAAGGCAGAGCCCCCACCAGGTAGACAAACAAAAAGAAAAGAAAACTCCGCAAGAGGACAGCGTACCCAGGCAGAACAGAGCCGGCCACTATGATTGGTGAAAACAAGCTACACAGTACCCTGCACCCCGCCAGTGCAAAACTGCCCCTTACCCTAAGGCGAACAAGGAAGACAGAACCCCCTATCACACAAAGGGCGGCTGAAAACCAAGCAGTAAACGGCCAAGCAGAAGCAGGACCCAAGGAACTTGTGGAAGGTAACCCCGAGCCCCAAGGGCAGTACTTACAGGGCACCTAGGGAAGGGATCCCTAGGTGCATGCAGCCCGAGTACTGGAGACTCACTCCTGGCTCACGCACCACCTAGAAGACAGACACCACACTCTAGGTACAGTGCTGAAACAACTATTGGAGCCGGAGCACACAACTGGTGCCTATAGCATCAGCCGAAGAACTGGGGTGTGGATCGCCGGCGCGGTAGATCTGGGGCTCCCCCTTCCCCCCTCCAAGGGAAGGGGGGGGGTCTGCACAGACAGCGGCACGACGACGAATGACGTCATACTAGTTTGCTCGTTTTTGTTTTGGGAGTTCTATCCACTCATTCGGCTTCCGGCTGCAATTTTCACCAGAATAGGGGTTTGTTTTGGGATGCCTACTTCTCTGGGTGTCTAACCTGGTTGATGGCAGACATACAATGATTCCCACAACACGGGGGTTTCTATAGGCCATTGCTCCCCGTGCCTCTCTGAGGGGGCCAGGTTCTGGCTCGTGGTCCCCGGTAGGCCCATAAGAACTCCGTACACATGACTGATGCCAAAGTCTGACATTAGAATATCAGCCGGGTAAGCTCCGGGGAGCCATAGGGGCTCCCCCAGAAAAATATGCAAATGTAACATGTTTATTGCTATTATAAAATCAATAAATGAACTTGAGAAAAAAAAGCTGACTACAGATTTTAGAGACATACACTCTACATATAAGGTATAAGTTTCATGTAAATTGAATAAAAAATGAAAGTTATATGAATGTTTATGTTACTTGAAATAAATAAGTAAAAAATAAAGTCTAAGGTGCTGCCATCTGTGGCTGAGGTTGACACGAACCAATTTCCTGGCCCCTTTGGCCAGGAAACCTTACAGATAGGCTTACGTGTCGTCCGGTGTATAAGTTTCACGCAAATCGTCCAATAAACAAATTAGAAAAATAAAATTGAAGAAAAAAAAAATCATTTTTTTTTTTAACTTAATTTTCTTAATAAAACTAATTATATATATTTTTTAATATATGCTATTGTGATAGCTGAGAGTCACACACATGATTTCAGTTGATACTTGTGTTTGATAAGCGTTTTTGACCATTTTTGAAAATTTTTGACACCTAATTCAATATTTTTTTCTCCCTTCCAATTTATGCTATGATGCTGAGACTTGGACCAGATGAAACCCTTTTCATATACAACTCGTCAAAAAAGTTTGATTGAAATCGAACCATTTTGAAAAACATACCTAATGGCCCCTAAACAGCAAGGGCTCCAAGACTTTTCAACACTTTCCTGCTATATGTAAGGAGCATAACTGGCCGGCCTCTCACAGTGTTCAAGAGAGAACTCAACAAACACCTCCAAAGAATACCTGATCAACCAGGCTGTGATTCATATGTCAGGCTCTGAGCAGCCGCGTCCAACAGCCTGCCTGACCAGACGACCAACTGGGAGGCCTGGTTGGAGATTGGGCCGTGGGGCCATTGATCGCTGGAAGCTACACAAGGTAGACACAAAGTAGGTAGAGAAACCTGACTTGTATTGGTAAATAATTTAATTATGCATCCAACAGCCATAAAAGAACTAAGTTTTTTACAAGTACAGTGACGTCCGAATCGGGAGGTTAGGAACAAGAGCTGCCACATATGGGCCAATAGGCCTGCCGCAGGCACCCCTGATAGTATGTTCCATGTACTCATGTACGTATGTACAGAGCACCACTTGGTTTCCGAACCCCTTGGGGACGAGACCCGTCTGTTAACATGTAAGTTCGTAAACGAGAAATAGAGGTTAAAAATAAACTAGAAATGTAAAAAGAAATGGTTCCGAAAAAATGTATGAAAAAACTCTAGGGGAAAAAATCGACAGGTTTATAGCATAAATGTGACCGTATTTTGTTTGTACTCACCAATAAGTAAAGTCCTGATCCGCTTTATAAAATTCCTTAATTGTTCCTAGCTGATTATTAAGACGTCTGGCAAACATCCTCTGGATGTTTCCTGCCAGCCTGCAGGAACATCCAGCCAGCCAGCCTGCCTGCTATCCAGCCTGCCTCCCTCCCTGCCATCATGCTAACGGGTCAAGTGTTAGGCTTATCTTCGGGAGTGAACCGGTCTCTTCTCCCCCACCATCCCCACTAACAACAACCCCCCCCCTACATCCCATACTCTCTCTTCAAGGTAATGCAGACTCTCTGCCTGCCTGCCTGCCTGCCAGCCTGCCAGCCAGCCTGCCAGCCAGCCTGCCAGCCAGCCTGCCAGCCAGCCTGCCAGTCAGCCTGCCAGCCAGCCAGCCAGCCTGCCAGCCAGCCTGCCAGCCAGCCTGCCAGCCAGCCTGTCAGCCAGCCAGCCAGCCAGCCAGCCAGCCAGCCAGCCAGCCAGCCAGCCAGCCAGCCAGCCAGCCAGCCAGCCAGCCAGACAGCCAGACAGCCTTCCTTCCTTCCCGCTCCAGCCAGCCTGCCTTCCTTCCTTCCTGCCTGCCTGCCCGCTCCAGCCAGCCAGCCAGCCAGCCAGCCAGCCAGACAGCCAGCCTTCCTTCCTTCCCGCTCCAGCCAGCCTGCCTTCCATCCTTCCTGCCTGCCTGCCCGCTCCAGCCAGCCAGCCAGCCAGCCAGCCAGCCAGCCAGCCTGCTTGGTTGATACCTGGTTGATGGGGTTCTGGGAGTTCTTCTACTCCCCAAGCCCGGCCCGAGGCCAGGCTTGACTTGTGAGAATTTGGTCCACCAGGCTGTTGCTTGGAGCGGCCCGCAGGCCCACATACCTACCACAGCCCGGTTGGTCCGGCACTCCTTGGAGGAATAAATCGTTTCCTCTTGAAAGTTTCCTCTTCCTGCTTGCCAGCCAGCCAGCCTGCCTGCTTGCCAGCCAGCCAGCCAGCCTGCCTGCCTTTCCCTCCCTCCCTAATTCTCACTACTTCCCTCCCTTCCTGCCTACCTACCTAGCATCTCTCCCTACCTCCCCCCCCCTCCCTTTCTGACTAATTCTCCCCCTCTCTCACTGATTCTCCCCCTCTCGCTCATACTGCCTCCCACCTAAGCTCCCCCATCCATCCACCCACCAGTCAGCCATCACTGACGCAATGCGTGCATTTGGAGCCGACATGGTGCACAGATGTTTCTTGATTGTGCTGATATGTAAAACAAAACCACAGAATGAACATTCCAGCCTCAAGACAATTCAAAATAATAGCAATAATAGGCCGTGAATCTGTGAAGTCACAGTGGGCAAACTGGACCATCTCCCACCCACCGTGATGTGATATACACGGACTTCGCAAAGGCTTTCGATAAATGTGACCATGGCGTGATAGCACACAAAATGAAGTCAATGGGAATAACCGGTAAAGTAGGACGCTGGATACTCAGTTTTCTGTCAAACAGGACTCACCGAGTAACGGTCAACCATATAAAATCTAGTCCAAGTGCAGTTAAAAGCTCTGTACCTCAGGGTACAGTCCTTGCACCGCTGCTTTTCCTTATTCTCATATCAGATATAGACAAAAATACAAGTCACAGCTTCGTATCATCCTTTGCAGATGACACAAAAATCAGTATGAAAATTACCTCGGCTGAAGATGTTGAAAAACTTCAAGCTGATATTAATAAAGTTTTCGACTGGGCATCAGAAAATAACGTGATGTTTAACAGTGATAAATTCCAGGTACTCAGGTACGGTAAAAATGAGGACCTTAAACTTAATACAGAATACAAAACACAATCAAATGTACCCATAGTAGGAAAACAGCATGTAAAGGATTTGGGAATAATAATGTCTGACGACCTAACGTTTAAGGAGCATAACCAAGCAAATATTGCGACAGCCAGAAAAATGATAGGATGGATTACGAGAACTTTCAAATCCAGGGATCCCATCACAATGGTTGTACTCTTCAAGTCACTTGTGTTGTCCCGTCTTGAGTACTGCTCAGTACTCACTTCCCCCTTCAGAGCAGGAGAGATTGCTGAAATAGAGGGAATACAAAGAACATATACGGGCACGCATAGACGCAATAAAGCACCTAAATTATTGGGATCGTCTCAAAGCCCTCCAAATGTACTCACTAGAAAGAAGACGAGAGAGATATCAAATAATATACACCTGGAAGATACTGGAGGGCCAAGTACCAAATCTACACAGTAAAATAACAACGTATTGGAGTGAACGATATGGAAGAAAATGCAGAATAAAACCAGTGAAGAGCAGAGGTGCCATAGGCACAATCAGAGAACACTGTATAAACATCAGAGGTCCGCGGTTGTTCAACGTCCTCCCAGCAAGCATAAGAAATATTGCCGGAACAACCGTGGACATCTTCAAGAGGAAACTAGATTTATTCCTCCAAGGAGTGCCGGACCAACCGGGCTGCGGTGGGTATGTGGGCCTGCGGGCCGCTCCAAGCAACAGCCTAGTGGACCAAACTCTCACAAGTCAAGCCTGGCCTCGGGCCGGGCTTGGGGAGTAGAAGAACTCCCAGAACCCCATCAACCAGGTAACCAGGTATCAACCACCACCACAGGCCGGAGTTCCGTTTGGCGGATCCCTTCCTACCCAAACCTTGTTCGGGTAGCATGACTCCCCAACCCCAATCGGGAAACTGGAAGTTTCAGATAACTAAAGTTCGGAAACCAAGTGGTGCTCTGTACTCCCATTCGTACCCCCAAAAACGAACCAGCACCTGGATGAAGGAGACGCCAGACCGCATAAACTCACCTGTAGAACAGTGGCACAGATGGGTCAAGACAACAGGAGAATAGGCAGATATGTAAAGGGGAAAGATCGACCTTTGAGGATCACCCTAAATGGTACCAAACAAATGGAAGAAGTATTAAGGAATGCTAGAAAATTACAAAGTGATGAGGATGGGAAAGTGTGGTCGTTAAGACGAGATCTTTCAAAAGAAGATAGAGAGAAGCTGAAACTGAACCTCGCCGAGGCAAAACGTTTAAATGAGAGCAGGAATGAAGAAGAAATCAATTCTTTTTTCTACAAAGTGATAGGGGTAGGCAGGCCAGTAAAGTGGTACATAAAGGCAAACCAACAAAATCATTAGAGAAAGGGGGAGTGAAAAATAAGAAGAGGGGGAACAAGTTCCTCAAGATTGCATACACCAACATAGATGGAGTAAGATCAAAGATACTGGAGTTAAGTGATATAATACAGCTGCAGACACCAGACATTGTTGCACTCACGGAGACAAAACTTTAAGATGCTATTTTAAATGAGGTCATATTCCCAAGGGGCTACTCAATTTGGAGACGGGACAGAAAAATCAGGAAAGGCGGTGGCGTTGCTGTGCTGGTGAAAGAACACCTAAAGGTGAACGAAATAGTGACTGCCAATCCACAAGAAGTTGACATAATAGCACTAGAGATCTGCCATGAGGATGATAAACTAATGATCATAAATGCATATAGTCCACCGTTAAGCAGCACATGGTCAAAGGAGGAGCTAGATAGTAAACGAAAAGGTCTTATAACAATAATGAGAGAGATCATAGCGAGAGCGGATAACGATAGTTCACGACTGTTGATAGTCGGCGACTTCAACTTGAAATCCATAGACTGGGAAGCATGTGAAGCTAAAACAGAAGATTTCTGGACCTGTAAATTTGTAGACCTCATCCTGGAAACATTCTTGTATCAACATGTTAAACAAGCTACGAGGATGAGGGAAGGGGATGTCCCCTCCATGCTAGATTTGATATTTACCAGGAAGGAGGAAGAAATATTTGACATTCAGAACCTTCCTCCCTTGGGTAAAAGTGACCATGAATTTTTGGGAATAAAGTATGCAATGCGTTATAATCTGGAAGAAAATATGACGGTCGATGCAAATGAAAAACCTGACTTTAGGAGAGGACATTATGGCAACCTTAGAAAATTTTTTAGTGAGTATAATTGGACAGACTTGTTGCTAGGCAAGGAAGTGAATGAGATGTATGTCAGGTTTTATGAAATATATGATAAAGGCACAAAAAAATTTATACCAAAACAGAGAAGCAGAACTAGGAAACAGGATTGGTTCAACAGAAAGTGCGAGAGGGCCAGAGACCAAAAGACACAAAAATGGAATCAATACAGGAAGAGGCCAAACCCCCTACCTTGAGGCTACCTTGAGGTGCTTCCGGGGCTTAGTGTCCCCGCGGCCCGGTCGTCGACCAGGCCTCCTGGTTGCTGGACTGATCAACCAGGCTGTTAGACGCGGCTGCTCGCAGCCTGACGTACGAGTCACAGCCTGGTTGATCAGGTATCCTTTGGAGGTGCTTATCCAGTTCTCTCTTGAACACTGTGAGGGGTTTGCCAGTTATGCCCCTTATGTGTAGTGGAAGCGTGTTGAACAGTCTCGGGCCTCTGATGTTGATAGAGTTCTCTCTCAGAGTACCTGTTGCACCTCTGCTTTTCAACGGGGGTATTCTGCACATCCTGCCATGCCTCCTGGTCTCATGTGGTGTTATTTCTGTGTGCAGGTTTGGGACCAGCCCCTCTAATATTTTCCACGTGTAAATTATTATGTATCTCTCCCGCCTGCGCTCAAGGGAGTACAGATTTAGGCTCTTTAGTCGGTCCCAGTAATTTAGATGTTTTACTGAGTGGATTCTAGCAGTAAAGGATCTCTGCACGCTCTCTAGGTCAGCAATTTCTCCAGCTTTGAAAGGGGCTGTCATTGTGCAGCAGTACTCCACTCTAGATAGCACAAGCGTTTTGAAAAGTATCATCATCGGTATAGCATCTCTAGTGTGAAAAGTTCTTGTTATCCAACCTGTCATTTTTCTTGCAGTTGTGACGGCTACTTTATTGTGTTCTTTAAAGGTAAGGTCTTCCGACATGAGTACACCCAGGTCCTTTACATTGCCTTTTCGTTCTATGTTATGATTTGCCTGCGTTTTGTACGTGGTTTCTGTTTTTATATTTTCAATTTTTCCGTAGCGCATGAGCTGAAACTTATCCTCGTTGAATACCATATTATTTTCTGTAGCCCATAGAAAGACCTGATCTACATCTGATTGGAGGTTTGCCGTGTCCTCTATGTTGCCAACTCTCATGAAAATCCTAGTGTCATCTGCAAAGGATGATACAGTGCTATAGGTTGTGTTCTGGTCTATGTCCGATATGAGGATGAGAAAAAGTACTGGTGCAAGCACAGTACCCTGGGGGACTGAGCTCTTCACGGTTGATGGGCTGGATTTTATTTTGTTGACTATTACACATTGGGTTCTGTCAGTCAGGAAATTGTAGATCCATCTGCCTATTTTCCCGGTAATTCCTTTTGAACGCATTTTATGTGCAATAACACCATGGTCACATTTATCAAAAGCTTTTGCGAAATCTGTGTAAATTACATCAGCGTTTTGTTTGTCTTCCATAGCATCTAATGCCATATCATAGTGGTCCAGCAACTGCGACAGGCAAGAGCGCCCTGTTCTGAAACCATGTTGTCCGGGGTTATGGAGATGCTGTGATTCCATGTATTTTGTGATCTTACTTCTTAGCACTCTCTCAAAAATTTTTATGATGTGCGATGTTAGTGCTATCGGTCTGTAATTTTTTGCCTCTGCCTTATTTCCTCCTTTATGGAGTGGTGCTATCTCTGCTGTTTTTAGTATGTCAGGGATAACGCCAGTATCTAGGCTTTGTCTCCACAGAATGTGAAGGGCCTGCGATAGTGGTTTTTTACAGTTCTTGATGAATATGGAGTTCCAAGAATCCGGGTCTGGTGCAGAGTGCATAGGCATACTGTTTATGGCTTCTTCAAAATCTAGTGGGGATAGGGCGACGTCTGATATGTGATTTGATGTTGGTATCATATCCATGAAAAATTCATTTGGGTTATCAATCTTTAGTGCATTTAATGGCTCACTGAAAACAGAGTCGTGCTGCTTCCTCAGTAACTCGCTCATTTCTTTGTTGTCATCTGTGAAAGTTCCATCTCCCTTTCGCAGGGGCCCGATACTAGATGTGGTTTTTGATCTTGATTTTGCATAGGAGAAAAAATATTTCGGATTTCTCTCTATTTCACTGATGGCCTTTTGCTCTCTTTGCCTCTCCTGGGTTTTGTATGATTCTTGTAGCTTGAGTTCAATTGTTTCTATTTCTCTACCTAACCTTCTTCGCCGTTCTTGAGATAGGGTGCGACTCTCAAGTTGTTCCGCGATTCGTTTTCTTCGCCTATATAGGGAACGACGTTCCCGTTCCAATCTGCATCTCTTTCTCTTTTTTCTTAGGGGTATGCGGTTTGAACATATTTCTAGTGCTACTGAGCTTATTTTTTCCAGGCACTGATTCAGGTTTGCATTTCCTAGCTGTTCTTCCCAGTTTATTTCTGTGAAGTCCTGGTTTATTTGCTCCCAGTTTATCCGTTTATTATTGAAGTTGAATTTGCTGAAATCTCCTCCACCGGGAATCTGGACTGGTTTTGAAGGTCCATTCCCCATGGTTGTCAGAACTTCAATTAAGTTGTGATCTGAGTAACAGGTATTTGTAATCATTATGTTCCCGATCAACTCATCATTATTAGTGAAAATGAGGTCCAGCGTGTTCTCCTTCCTAGTTGGTTCTACTATTTGCTGGTTTAAGGCAAACCTATCGCACATCCGTAGCAGGTCATTTGCATGTGCCTGCTCATTTAGGCTACTTCCTGGTATTCTTTCTGATATTACTGTATTAGCCAGGTGCTTCCATTTCAGGTGCCGTAGGTTGAAGTCCCCAAGCAGGATGATGTTCGGAGCTGGATTTGTGAGGTTTTCCAAGCAGTGCTCTATTTTCATTAGTTGGTCTTTAAACTGCTGAGGCCAAACATACCAGTGATACAAAGATGCGAGAAACAACTACACGGCAGTGAGGAGAGGGGCAGAAAGAAATTTTGAAAAAGGGATTGCAGACAAATGCAAAACAGAACCAGGTCTGTTCTATAAATTCATAAACAACAAATTGCAGGTAAAGGATAATATTCAGAGGTTGAAAATGGGAAATAGATTCACGGAAAATGAAAAGGAAATGTGTGAAACATTAAACGAAAAGTTCCAAAGTGTGTTTGTACAAAATGAAATCTTCAGGGAACCAGATACAATAAGAATTCCAGAGAACAACATAGAGCACATAGAGGTGTCCAGAGACGAAGTGGAAAAAATGCTCAAGGAGCTAAATAAGAACAAAGCAGTTGGTCCAGATGGAGTTTCACCATGGGTTCTGAGAGAATGTGCACCTGAGCTCAGCATTCCTTTTCAACTGATTTTTCAGGCATCCCTGTATACAGGAGTTGTAGCTGATGTGTGGAAAAAGTCTAACATAGTTCCAATCTACAAAAGTGGAAGCAGGGAAGACCCCCTTAATTATAGACCGGTATCATTGACAAGTGTAATAGTCAAAATATTGGAAAAAATAATTAAAACTAAATGGGTAGAACACCTGGAGAGAAATGATATAATATCAGACAGACAGTATGGTTTTCAATCTGGAAGATCCTGTGTATCGAATTTATTCAGTTTCTATGATCGAGCCACAGAGATATTACAGGAAAGAGATGGTTGGGTTGACTGCATCTATCTGGACCTAAAAAAGGCTTTCGACAGAGTTCCACATAAGAGGTTGTTCTGGAAACTGGAAAATATTGGAGGAGTGACAGGTACGCTTCTAACATGGATGAAAAATTTTCTGACTGATAGAAAAATGAGGGCTGTGATCAGAGGCAATGTATCGGACTGGAGAAATGTCACAAGTGGAGTACCACAGGGTTCAGTTCTTGCACCAGTGATGTTTATTATCTACATAAATGATCTACCAGTTGGTATACAGAATTATATGAACATGTTTGCTGATGATGCTAAGATAATAGGAAGGATAAGAAACTTAGATGATTGTCATGCCCTTCAAGAAGACCTGGACAAAATAAGTGCATGGAGCGCCACTTGGCAAATGGAATTTAATGTTAATAAATGTCATGTTATGGAATGTGGAATAGGAGAACAGAGACCTCACACAACCTATATATTATGTGAGAAATCTTTTAAAAATTCTGATAAAGAAAGAGATCTAGGGGTGGTTCTAGATAGAAAACTATCACCTGAGGACCACATAAAGAATATTGTGCGAGGAGCCTATGCCACGCTTTCTAACTTCAGAATTGCTTTTAAATACATGGATGGCGATATACTAAAGAAATTGTTCACGACTTTTGTTAGGCCAAAGCTAGAATATGCAGCAGTTGTGTGGCGCCCATATCTTAAGAAGCACATCAACAAACTGGAAAAGGTGCAAAGACATGCTACTAAGTGGCTCCCAGAACTGAAGGGCAAGAGTTACGAGGAGAGGTTAGAGGCATTAAATATGCCAAAACTAGAAGACAGAAGAAAAAGAGGTGATATGATCACTACATACAAAATAGTAACAGGAATTGATAAAATCGATAGGGAAGATTTCTTGAGACGTGGAGCGTTAAGAACAAGAGGTCATAAGATATAAACTAGCTAAACACAGATGCCGAAGAAATATAAGAAAATTCACTTTCGCAAACAGAGTGGTAGATGGTTGGAACAAGTTAGGGGAGAAGGTGGTGGAGGCCAAGACCGTCAGTAGTTTCAAAGCGTTATATGACAAAGAGTGCTGGGAAGACGGGACACCACGAGCGTAGCTCTCATCCTGTAACTACACTTAGGCAATTACAACGTCACAAGGCCAGTGCTGCCCGAGGCAGCCAGGGTATCGTGCACCCTCAGCCGAGAACCAGGAGCACCACCCACGTAAGTAGGCCAGAGCCACCCATGCAGAAGAGGAGGGGAGAGGCGACGAAGGCGCCCACTACCAAAAACGCAGGGAAAACCCGGTGTCCTCCCCATAGCGGCACCCCAGAACACCCCCAGGAGCAACTGGGCATGGACTGGAGAATGAGACGAGCAAGAGGCAAAGCACTCTAGAGAAAATGGACGGAGAACCCCAGAACTGGTGCACACCGGCCGAACCAAAGCAAACTACCACGGCGCATGCACAGGACACGAACGAAAAGTAGCCCAACAGGACGTATCCCGAGCGATTCGCAAAAGAAACAGCCCAACGCACAGGAACAGAAGCCAAAAAATGAAAAAAGGAGTAGGCAATGATACACACAGCCGGCTCATTAAGGAAGCCAATGAACCCAACGGAATCCAACCAAGCCACCAGTAGCCCAATTGGGCTACAAGCAGCCCAACCTGGCATCTCGGACCAGGAGTATGGAAGGAAAACGGGCAGCGCCAAGACAGAGCACGGAGAGCATATACATGAACAAAAAAAACGAGACAGGGCCAAAAACTTAAGAGGAAGTCCAGAAGAGGACCAACAAGCCCTAGAAAAGACCGGAAGGAAGCCGCACCGGTAGACGACAGGCGATCCACTAATACGGGAAGGAGCAAAAACCATCCTGAATCTTCGAGAACACAGAAGCAAGCACAAACGACGAAAGCACCGAAAAACCCAGTCGCACCCAAGATCGAAAGGCATGCAGAACCCCAAAAAGAGGGGAACATGACGGGCAAGTCCCGTCCCAAGTTAAAAGGGGTGAACAACGGAAAAGAGCACCCACCGACAGGACGGAACCAACGGGCGTAAGGGACAAGGAACTGAGCCCGAGGAAGGGCAGACGCCCAACAAGTCGTGCAGAGAGTAGGGAAAGAAAAACCCCACTGCACAACCGCAAGCCCCACCCAGAGGGTAGAAAAAACCCCGGCGGGTTCCAATGGGGGCCAGAGGCCCCCCCAAGTCAGCCCTTCCCCAGCTCTGGGAACCCACACGGCAGGCCCCGGAGCCGAGCCGTCCCCCCAAAGCCCCAACCTCAAGAAAAACCGGGGCAGCAGTGAAAAACATGAAGGAAGGGAGCCCACTGGCACTCATACAACACGACTGAAGGAATAGGCTCGAATGCCCCTATCGCTACCCCGGAAGGGGAATTCCCAGGGACCAACCGAGTCTCAAAACCATGGAAGCCCCGCCCCGACCCCGAACCTACAGACGGTAAAGACCCGGATGCAGGGAGGAAAGGGGGGTGGGGGGTCCAACAAGACCACCAACCAAAATGGGGCAGCTTCAGGGCTTCTGGGAAACAAACAACCTAGCACGTTGCCACCGAAACTTTACGTGCAACGCTCGTGCTGCCTGCACCCACTTATTCAGCAGTAGACTGGGTAACTGAGCCACAGCAAGCAACCATACTTGCAGGACCCTGGGCCGAGGGTGTCACCGACCCCACAGGCAGCTGACGGAGGCAAAACAGCGAGTGTCACCCCGAGACAAGGGGACAGAGCAACCCTCAAACTCGCAGAAAGCGAGGAGAGCCACATCCATCGGGCCCATGCTCCCCCTAGGGGTTTCCCAGGGTCCTGAGCGTTTACTATAAGAGGACTCACGCTCGGGTAATCCCAGGCAGGGTACCTGCTAACCGGTGCCCATGTCTACCAAACAACTTTCTAACTGAACCCCCTGGGATGTGTACACTCACGGGGACCTAGCAGGGGTAACCACTGGAAGATGAAAGAGAATCCAGTACAAAGGGGGCAAGAACCAAAGGCAGACCCCCCCCCCCCACCAGGTAGACAAACAAAAAGGAAAAAGAAAATTCCCGCAAGAGGACAGCGTACCCAGGCGGAACAGAGCCAGCCGCTATGATTGGCGAAAACAAGCTGCGCAGTAACCTGCACCCCTACCAGTGCAAAACTGCCCCTTATCCTAAGGCGAACAAGAGACAGAACCCCCCATCAAACAAAGGGTGGCCAAAAACCCAAAAGTAGATGGCCTAGCAGAAGCAGGACCCAAGGAACTTGTGGAAGGTAACCCCAAGCCCCAAGGGCAGTACTTACAGGGCACCTAAGCGCATGCAGCCCGAGTACTGGAGACTCACTCCCGGCTCACACATCACCTAGAAGACAGACACCACACTCTAGGTACAGTGCTGAAACAACCACTGGAGCTGGAGCACACAACCAGTGCCTTTAGTATCAGCCGAAGAACTGATAGGTGGACAGCCGGCGTGAGAGATCTGGGGCTCCCCCTTCCCCCCTCCAGGGGAGGGGGGAGCTGCACAGACGGAGGCGCGGTGACGTGTGACGTTGTTTGCTTGTTTTCTGTTGGGGAGTTCTATCCACTAGTTCGGCTTTTGGTAGCAATTTTTAATAGGGGTTTGTTTTGGGATGCTTACCTTTCTGGATGTTTGATCCAGTCGATGGAAGACATAGAATGCTTCCAACCACACGGTGGTTTCTACAGGCCATTGCTCCCCTTGCCTCTCTGAGGGGGCCAGGTTCTGGCCATGGTCCCCGGTAGGCCCTAAGAACTCCATACACATGACTGATGCCAAAGTTTGACATTAGCATATCAGCCTCGTATAGCTCTGGGGAGCTGACGAGGCTCCCCCCCAGAAAATACTGAATTTGATCATTTATTTTTACAAGCTTCATAATCAATTTGGATCTGTGTGATTTAGATTGGGATCATCCACATACAGGCATACCTCAGAATAAGAGTTTAATCCGTTCCTGGAGACGCCTCGCCTTCCGAAAACTCGCATTCCGAAGTTAATTTCCCCATAAGAAATAAAGGGAAATGAATTAATCCGTTCCTGACTACCCCAAAAACCCCACATCAAACTAAATTTTTATACCTAATTTACCTAATTCATCTAAATAAACCTACAAAACTGTGTTCCAGTTATTACTTACCTTGCTGTCGAGTGCTGTAGGCGTATGGAAGATGGTGAGGAGGGGGGAGGAGGAGAGGAGTTACTGTTTGGAAGGGGAGTCCCCTTCCATAATCACATCACATAACCCCATGCCTTGTAACACTATGGATACCACTTCTCTTTCTAAATTTTTCAAACCAGCCCCTGCTTGCCTTAAACTCTTTCTTATCTGCATCACTCGTTGCAGAGGTATTCTTTAGAAGGTCTTCGTGAAACACCCTGGCTTTCTCACAAATAATGGCCTCCGAAACACTATCACCCCTCAACTCCTTGTCGTGTATCCAAATTAATAACAACTTTTCCACTTCTTCAAGTATTTGTGGTCTTTGTGCCGTTAATGTTCTTACTCCTTTTGCCACTTTAGCACCCATAATCTTATTTTTCTTCTTAAGTATAGTGCATATTGTTGATGTGGCTTTGTTGTACTGCCTACAAAGTTCAACAACACGTGTACCGTTCTCATGCTTCCGAATGATCTCTTGTTTCTCCTCTATTGTCATCCTCACATGAGCTTTCTGGCCTTTATCCTTACCACTGGCTTTATTGGGACCCATGGTGAGATATATAATAACAAATTGTATAGACTTATCACCAAAAATCCAACAAAACACTGAAAATCCGCGAGAAGAATTGATGTGGGGGTAGTCACTGAGCGCGAGACAATAATAAACTGAGGGGCGGAGGGGCGACGAACGCGCTAGGTCGGCTGTACGCGTATCAACAAACTCGCGTCCAAACTCGCCTCCCGAAGTAACCCTCGCCTTCTGAGACAAATTTTTGGAGTAAATACACCTCGCCTTCCGAAAACCTCGCATACAGGGACAATCGCATTCCGAGGTACCACTGTATGACATTTATTTATGAGCGGACAAGTGAGTGATGTGGCGAGGGGGGGGGGGTCAAGATTATCAATAACCTGGGCTGCCATTTAGTCATGAGGTGTGTTAGGGCTTGGGTTGTTTACCAGTGACCAATCTCTTTTGGCATTCAAAAAGGGAACCTGATAAACAACTTCAAAGGGTACCTGATCAACAAGGCTGTGATTACTATATTACTATGTTTATATTATATTACTATATTACTATAATATAATATTACTATATTATTACTATAATATTACTATATTACTATAATATAATATTACTATAATATAATATTACTATAATATAGTAATATATTACTATATTACTATATTACATCACATTACTATGATTATTATGTTGAGTGTTGCTGCATGCAGCAGCACTCAACAACCTGGTTCACCAGACTATCAACTAGGCGGCCTGATATTGACTACGCCGACACCCCGATCTTTGAAACAAACTCAAGTTAAGCACAGGTACTGTTTTTCAAATTTCAGCTTTTTTAATTTCAAACACTGCTTGTTTTGTTTTATTTGAACTTTCTGGTAACTTTTCCTAAATTTTTGGGTCAATTTCTAATCACCAGGCTCCTCTGACCTTGAGAGAACCAGATTCTGGTTCTGATTCTCAACAGGTCAGCACTGGTCTCTGAGGCCTGGTACAATGTTAAGGTTTAGCAGTACTAACACAGCAAAGAGCTACTGAGGCAGACTTCCCAGAAAAAATGGACTCTGGGAGGTCTCTGGAACTTAATCATATTATTCCCATACGATACTTTCTAGTTAGATTAGTTTGTTTTTACCAGGAATATAACCTACATGCAAATATAGGCTGCCTGTAGCATTCACACTTACATAAATAGTATCATGGATAAACAAGCCCCATCACATCCCAGCTGTCATCTGCAACTTCCTAAAACCAGGTGGACTGTTCTCCTCATGAGCTGTCCTATACAATTTTACAATTATTGTACATACAGTACAAATGCTTATCTGTATTCTCAACTTACATATCATACCTCCCCAGTCTTGCCCAAGATGAATTGATGATATGCCCATGCACTCAGCCCCTGGATCCAGACTCATGGAATTCAATATTTATATTGAAATGTCAATTGCCAGTAGACAGGCACTCAGTATAGTGTGGAGGAAGAGATTGGACACAGGGGAGATAATAGATGCACTTAAATCAGCAGCCATAGTTTCTCTACATAAGGGAGGGAGCAAAGCATTGGCTAAGAATTATAGACCAGTTGCACTAACATCCCACATAATAAAAGTATTCGAGTGTGAGATCATGAGTCAGGTCACCAGTTTCATGGAGACCAATGACCTCCACAACCCATGTCAACATGGGTTTAGAGCAGGAAGATCATGTCTCTCACAGCTACTTGACCACTATGACAAAATCACATGGCCATTAGAAGAAAAACAAAATGCGGATGTGGTATACAGGGACATTGCATTTGATAAATATGACAATTGAGTGACAGCACACAAAATGAGGTCAATGGGAATAACAGGTAAAGTAGGATGGTGGATATTCAAATTTTTGTCATATAGAACACAAAGAGTAAGAGTCAACTAAATATAATCGAGACCAAGCACAGTTTAAAGCTCTGTGCCTCAGGGTACAGCCCATGCACCACTGATTTTCCTTATTCTCATATCAGATATAGACAAAAATACAAGTCACAGCTTCGTATCATACTTTGCAGACAACAACAAATTCAACAAGAAAATTACTTCTACTGATGACATTGAAAAACTACATGCAGATATTAATAAAGGTTTCGACTGGGCAGCAGAAAATAACTTGATGTTTAACCCTTGTGTTGCTAAGGGCTAAATAGCCTTTGTCACCCACAGGCGCATAGAGAAAAAAAAAAATTCTTCCTAACTGGTTGTGTTCCCTGACCACGAGAAAAAAAAATTAATTGTGCTTACCAATGACATAATTGAGTCGACAATATGGGTGATGATGTCACAACCTGCATGTTCGCTCATGTAAGGTGCATCCCGGAGGCGTCGCGCGCGGTCTTCAAGCAGCCAGAGTTGCCATGAATTTACTTTTGCGGCATTATTTGCAGAGTCTAGGCGTATTTTATCACTAATATTATTCACTAATCGTGTTGTATATAATGTTACATCATGGTCAATGGCAATTTATTCACTAAATAACGTCTGTATATAGTGAATAAAAGCAAAAACAGTATGGTGGGAGGAGAATGGTGGTGAGTCAGGTGAGGTGAGGGCAGGAGGGAGTGACAGCCAGTGGCGGGCTGCCACAGCCACTGCCACTCACCATACCAACTTAGTGGTTCGTTATGGTGAACACAAGTGTAGATACTTATATATAACGTGTATATATAGGGTAATAACAGTAAAAGGAGAGTGAGGAGAAGCCATTTTGGTGAGGAAGGTGGCGACATCTGCATGATTTATCATGCTGAGAAGGGGTGGCCACTATGCTCTTTGGGCACTATACCAGCTTAGATGAACAGTTATGGTGAACAGAACATGGAGATACTTATATGTAATGTCTGTATATAGTGAATAAAAGCAAAAACAGTATTGTGAGAAGAGGATGTGGGCAAGTGAGGAATCATTGAGGGAGGGAGGGAGTGGTGGTGGTGAGAGGCTGACTGGCAGATGTGGTGGCCACACCTCGCTGCTTTTTGACTTACAATATCAACTTAGTGGTTCGTCATGGTGAATAAAACATGCAAATACGTATACATAACCTGTGCATATAGTGTAATAACCAACAAAGTGTATGTTTATTGTTTTATGAAAACAATAATTGAATCACTAATATGCACACCATAATTTTGAGTACAGCGATGATTCACACATTTTATTACAGTATCCACTCAATTTAACGGCCTCTTTTATACCGATCTGAAGGTAATAACGACTGGTTTGAGATACCAGTATATGGAGCCTCATATACCAGTCTGGCAGTCGATATTACCGAAGGTCGGTATTGAGTTTGTTTTGGCATCGGCGGTCCCCTCACATGGCAACTGGCCACCGACCTCACAAGGCACTGAGGGAGGGATGGGAGGCATTGAGGGGGAGAGGCAGGGAGAGGGGTGGTGTTGAGGTTGGCAGGGAGAGTGGTGGTGTTGAGGTTGGCAGGGAGAGTGGTGGTGTTGAGGGAGGCAGGGAAAGTGGTGGTGGTGTTGAGGGAGGCAGGGAGAGTGGTGGTGTTGAGGCAGGGAGAGTGGTGGTGGTGTTGAGGGTGGCAGGGAGAGTGGTGGTGTTGAGGGAGGCAGGGAGAGTGGTGGTGGTGTTGAGGGTGGCAGGGAGAGTGGTGGTGTTGAGAGGCAGGGAGAGTGGTGGTGGTGTTGAGGGAGGCAGGGAGAGTGGTGGTGGTGTTGTGGGAGGGAGAGTGGTGGTGTTGAGGCAGGGAGAGTGGTGGTGGTGTTGAGGGTGGCAGGGAGAGTGGTGGTGTTGAGGGAGGCAGGGAGAGTGGTGGTGGTGTTGAGGGAGGCAGGGAGTGGTGGTGTTGAGGGAGGGAGAGTGGGTGGTGGTGTTGAGGGAGGCAGGGAGAGTGGTGGTGGTGTTGAGGGAGGCAGGGAGAGTGGTGGTGGTGTTGAGGGAGGCAGGGAGAGTGGTGGTGGTGTTGTGGGAGGCAGGGAGAGTGGTGGTGTTAAGGCAGGGAGAGTGGTGGTGTTGAGGGAGGCAGGGAGAGTGGTGGTGTTAAGGCAGGGAGAGTGGTGGTGTTAAGGCAGGGAGAGTGGTGGTGTTAAGGCAGGGAGAGTGGTGGTGTTGAGGCAGGAAGAGTGGTGGTGGTGTTGAGGGAGGCAGGGAGTGGTGGTGTTGAGGCAGGGAGTGGTGGTGGTGGTGTTGAGGGAGGCAGGGAGAGGGGTGGTGTTGAGGGAGGCAGGGAGAGTGGTAGTGGTGTTGAGGGAGGCAGGGAGAGTGGTGGTGGTGTTGAGGGAGGCAGGGAGAGTGGTGGTGGTATTGAGGGAGGCAGGGAGAGTGGTGGTGGTGGTGTTGAGGGAGGCAGGGAGAGTGGTGGTGGTATTGAGGGAGGCAGGGAGAGTGGTGGTGGTGTTGAGGGAGGCAGGGAGAGTGGTGGTGGTGTTGAGGGAGGCAGGGAGAGTGGTGGTGGTGTTGAGGGAGGCAGGGAGAGTGGTGGTGGTGTTGAGGGAGGCAGGGAGAGTGGTGGTGGTGTTGAGGGGGGCATGGAGGGTGGTGGTGGTGTTGAGGGAGGCAGGGAGAGTGGTGGTGGTGTTGAGGGAGGCAGGGAGAGTGGTAGTGGTATTGAGGGAGACAGGGAGAGTGGTGGTGGTGTTGAGGGAGGCAGGGAGAGTGGTGGTGGTGTTGAGGGAGGCAGGGAGAGTGGTGGTGGTGTTGAGGGAGACAGGGAGAGTGGTGGTGGTGTTGAGGGAGGCAGGGAGAGTGGTGGTGGTGTTGAGGGAGGCAGGGAGTGGTGGTGTTGAGGCAGGGAGAGTGGTGGTGGTGTTGAGGGAGGCAGGGAGTGGTGGTGTTGAGGCAGGGAGAGTGGTGGTGGTGTTGAGGGAGGCAGGGAGAGTGGTGGTGGTGTTGAGGGAGGCAGGGAGAGTGGTGGTGGTGTTGAGGTAGGCAGGGAGAGTGGTGGTGGTGTTGAGGCAGGCAGGGAGAGTGATGGTGGTGTTGAGGGAGGCAGGGAGAGTGATGGTGGTGTTGAGGGAGGCAGGGAGAGTGGTGGTGGTGGTGTTGAGGGAGGCAGGGAGAGTGGTGGTGGTATTGAGGGAGCCAGGGAGAGTGGTGGTGGTGTTGAGGGAGGCAGGGAGAGTGGTGGTGGTGTTGAGGGAGGCAGGGAGAGTGGTGGTGGTGTTGAGGGAGGCAGGGAGAGTGGTGGTGGTGTTGAGGGAGGCAGGGAGAGGGGTGGTGGTGTTGAGGGAGGCAGGGAGAGGGGTGGTGGTGTTGAGGGAGGCAGGGAGAGTGGTGGTGGTGGTGTTGAGGGAGGCAGGGAGAGTGGTGGTGGTGTTGAGGCAGGCAGGGAGAGTGGTGGTGGTGTTGAGGGAGGCAGGGAGAGTGGTGGTGGTGTTGAGGGAGGCAGGGAGAGTGGTGGTGGTGTTGAGGGAGGCAGGGAGAGTGGTGGTGGTGGTGAGGGAGGCAGGGAGAGTGGTGGTGGTGTTGAGGGAGGCAGGGAGAGGGGTGGTGGTGTTGAGGGAGGCAGGGAGAGTGGTGGTGGTAAGGAAGGCGGAGGGCAGAATTGCTGACCAAGGCGATGTTGCCAAACCTCTCACCATACTGTATTAAAATTTTTAATCTTAGTTGTAAAATATTTATGCCAAAATATGTTAATTTTCGTATATTACTTTACATTATTAATCATTAACATGTTTTATAGTTTCCTATTTATTAATTAAACAAATATAGTTTTATTTATAAATTATGCACAGATGGCATCTGCGAACAGACGCTGACAGATGTCCAGGTAGCCTAACCTCGACCCCGTTATAGTAGCTCCCTCAACCCCGTTTGTAGCTCCTTCCTCCATGGCCTGCTGTTCTTATGTTATGAGGAAGGCAGTGAGGGAGGAATGGAAGACATTAAGGGAGGAATGGAAGACATTGACGAAGGGATGGAAGACATTGACGAAGGGATGGAAGACATTGAGGGAGAGGATGGAAGACATTGAAGGAGGGATGGAAGACATTGAAGGAGGGATGGAAGACATTGAGGGAGGGGATACCTGGTTGATACCTGGTTGATGGGGTTCTGGGAGTTCTTCTACTCCCCAAGCCCGGCCCGAGGCCAGGCTTGACTTGTGAGAGTTTGGTCCACTAGGCTGTTGCTTGGAGCGGCCCGCAGGCCCACATACCCACCACAGCCCAGTTGGTCCGGCACTCCTTGGAGGAATAAATCTAGTTTCCTCTTGAAGATGTCCACGGTTGTTCCG
Organism: Procambarus clarkii; assembly: GCF_040958095.1. NCBI lineage: Eukaryota > Metazoa > Arthropoda > Malacostraca > Decapoda > Cambaridae > Procambarus > Procambarus clarkii. The sequence continues at coordinate 2,251,198 of NC_091230.1, read as the reverse complement.
GCAATATTTCTGATGCTCGCTGGTAGGACGTTGAACAACCGCGGACCTCTGATGTTTATACAGTGTTCTCTGATTGTGCCTATGGCACCTCTGCTCTTCACTGGTTCTATTCTGCATTTTCTTCCATATCGTTATCGGGATGGAAGACATTGAGGGAGGAATGGAAGACATTGAGGAAGGGATGGAAGACATTGAGGAAGGGATGGAAGACATTGAGGGAGGGATGGAAGACAGTGAGGGAGGAATGGAAGACATTGAGGAAGGGATGGAAGATATTGAGGAAGGGATGGAAGACATTGAGGGAGGAATGGAAGACAGTGAGGGAGGGGATAGAAGACATTGAGGGAGGGGATAGAAGACATTGAGGGAGGGGATAGAAGACATTGAGGAAGGAATGGAAGACATTGAGGGAGGGGATAGAAGACATTGAGGGAGGGGATAGAAGACATTGAGGAAGGAATGGAAGACATTGAGGAAGGAATGGAAGACATTGAGGGAGGGGATAGAAGACATTTGGAGGGAGGGAGGTATTTGATTAATATGGTTTACTTGTTGTGTGGTCCACCTGTCTACTTGTGTGATCCAACTTGTCATGTGAAGGAATTATTAATTGTAACCTGTGATAGAATGGGAACTAAAACATTAACTAATTTGGAACGCAATTACACAATGAACTTTATTTAATTTTAGTTATACAGTATAAAGTATATCCGAACCTGAATGTTACTTGAAAAATTACTGACATCCTAACTTCGGAAATACCGGAGCTCCGGAAATAACGACCAGGGTACAGCCCCATATAAGCCATTAAATTGAGTGGATACTGTATATAAATGTATCACACTACACACTATCGAATAATATTACCGCAAAAAAAAAAGAAGAAAAATCAATCAGAGTCATTGAAATAATTAGGTAATTATCTCTTTGTGGCCTCTCCTGTCTGACAGCTGGGGCTGAGCAGACCGCCTCGGATGCACGCTGAGTCAGCGCCTCTTTTTTGCCAGACTTCCCCGCCCTATAGCGGGCAAAATATTACACTTACGATTTTTTTTATTAATTTTTTCCATGATCAGAGAACACAAATTAACAGGTTTAGATTTTTTTTTTTTTGTTATGCGCCTGTGGGTGACAATGGCCAAATAGCCCTTAGCAACACAAGGGTTAAACATACTCCCAATACATAAGAAATATTGCCAGAACAAACGTGGACACCTTGAAGAAAAAACGAGATAGATTTTTTCAAGAAGTGCCGGACCAACTGGGCTGTAGTGGATATGTGGGCCTGGAGGCCACTTCAAGCACCAGCCTGTTGGATCAAACTCTCACAAATCAAGCCTGGTTCTAGGACGGACTTTGGGAGTAGACGAACTCGCAGAACCCCATCCAGGTCCAATCCAGGTAGCCTTATATTCCTCTTACCTTTAAATTCATTAATACACACTTTTTTTTCGGTCAATCATCCTCCATTTGTTCAACATAACCAAAGCATCTTAGTTTGCTCTTCATAATTCAGTGATTTATAACTCTTGAACTCCACCTCTCTTCATGGCACTTCTGTTTCTTAATTTATCTATTTTCCTAACACCCAACATACTGTTCAGTTTGCTCATTTCTACAGCCCTATTCATTGATTTTTCCCATCCATACTACACCATGACCCTGCCATCCATACACATGGGTCAAAACTAGTACTCCTACATGCAGTCCTCTAACTGCTGATAGAAGCACCCTTTTCAATATACAAATCTTGATTCATCCCCACTTGTCAATACTGCATAAAGCTACAGTTAATCAGATTCAACAATTTTCTTAATTCTCCTAAATATTTACCTTGAGGTTATCATCCACTTCAACATCTATATCATAGCAAGAAGTTTTCTTTTGATCTGCCCCCTCAACAGAGATAGTATGATTGATGATAATAGGATCTGGAGGAAACAGTAGCTGGTTCAGTCGTCCAGGAATTTCAGCAAACTTCATGCGAGGGACACCAAAGATCTGAAAGGCATTAACACAAATATAACCAAGATACTTTACTAATGGAAGGTTATAAATATAAGAAAACAATGAACAATATTATAGAAGCTACCATTTTATACAGCAGCAGGTAACAAAATTTAAACACATAAATACTTGTAATTACCTAAGTATAGTAGACAAAATAGGCACAGTTGCACAAGAATATGTCACACGTCACATATCACTAAGGAGAAAAAGATGCAAACCGGAACGAGAACAGCATTCCCTCTATATGCGACAAAAACTAATTGCAGAACATCTCAAACGCCCAACTCTATCCCAAGAACGACAAAGAAGGCTATGGAGAGAAATAGAAATGATTGGGCTTAGGTTGCGAGAATCATACAATGTCCAAGAGAGAGAGAAAGAGCGCAAAAGGCCATAAGTGAAATAGAGACGAATCCAAAATACTTTTTTCTCCTATGCGAAATGTAGAACTAAATTTACATCTTTAAGTGGGGCCCTGTACATGGGTAAGAGAGTCTTCACTAACGACAGCAAAAAATAAGTGAAATACTGAGGCTACAGCAAAGAAATAAGTGAAATACTGAGGCTACAGCAAAGAAATAAGTGAAATACTGAGGCTACAGCAAAGAAATAAGTGAAATACTAAGGCTACAGCAAAAAAATAAGTGAAATACTGAGGTTACAGTATGATTCTGTTTATGGCGAACCACTGAAGACATTGATGATCAATGCTCCAAACGAATTCTTTATGAATGTGATAACACCATCGAACCACATACCAGATGTTACCCTGACCCAACTCGATTTTGAAGTAGCCATAGGCAGCATGCCCATGCACTCTGCACCAGGCCCAGACTCCTGGAATTTTATATTCATCTAGAATTGCAAAAAAAAAAAACAGCGTTGAATGTAATGAAACGCCATTTTCTGGGTGAAACCTGGAGGCTCCCTAGAGCTATCCAGGCTGATATGAATATCATTAGACTTTGGCATCAGTCAGTGTGGATGGAGTTCTAGGCCTACCGGGACCACGAGCTAGAACCTGGTTCCCTCAGAGAGGCACGAGGGGCATTGGCCTATAGAAATGTACAAGAGATTTGGAGCATTCTATGTCTGCCATCGACAGGGCCAGGCACCTAGAAAAGTAAGTGCCTCAAAACAAACCCCTATTCTGGTTAAAACGACAAAAATAGACAAACAAGTGGGCAGAATTCGCCAAAAGAAAACGAGCAAGCGAGCATGACGTCACACGAGCCGCGCTGTATGTCTGCGCAGCTTCCCCTTCCCCAGGAGGGGAAAAGAGCCCCAGACCCACAATGCCGGAGATCCAACCACCAGTTCGAGGCTGGATGTCAAAACACACGAAAAATCGCTGACCAGGGGAAGGGGGGTTGCCGGGGAGCCACTGGGTGTAGCCCAGAAAATGGCGTTTCATTACACTTAACGCTGGTTTTCTGGGAGAAGCCCCCTTCTCACCCCAGAAAACACTGGTTTTTCTCAGGGGGGGCCCCTTCTTTGGTGATGTAGCTCCTCAGAGCTACATCACCAAAGACAAAAACTAGAAGGACTTACCCGGGAGGCGGTCGATGCTTGCACCACAACTCAAAGTTGAGACAAGGGCTGCAACTGCCGACCCAAAGCGACACAGGCCCGACAAGGACCAGGAACATTTACAAGGTAGCTTGAAGCCAGGACCCTGTTCAACCGCTAAAAACCCCATGCCCGAATGTCAGCCCAAGACATGTTACTGAAGATGGCAGCAAGTGCAGCAAACTTGCGAATGTCATGGGCACAGGGATAGACCTCAGGCTGGTTGAACCAAATAACCCTGAGGACAACCTAAAAGACCCAAACCCGGGAACAGGGAAGAACGGAAACCGGATCAACCCAAAGTGCGTCCCCGGCCACCGAGGCCTGTGGCACGCAAATAACGGGGGAAGAGTCGCAACTGTAGTAACCCACCGGGGAGCCGGTGGCTGAGCGGACAGCACGCTGGACACGTGATAGTGTGGCCCCGGGTTCGATCCCGGGCGCCGGCGAGAAACGCTGGGCAGAGTTTCTTTCACCCTATGCCCCTGTTACCCTAGCAGTAAATAGGTACCTGGGAGTTAGTAGTTGTCATGGGCTGCTTCCTGGGGTGTATGTGTGTGGTGTGGAAAAAAAATAGTAGTAATAGTAGTAGTAATAGAAACAGTTGATTACAGTTGAGAGGCGGGCCAAAAGAGCAGAACTCAACTCCCGCAAGCACAACTAGGTGAATACAACTAGATGAATAAAGTTAGGATGGAATGTTAGCTAGAGACTCACTACAATACTAAACATATGATGAGTGGAAGTACATGTAGTATTCAGACTGTGATCACACATTGAGGTAAGGTCAAGGGATTAAGACCACAGCTGCTTGCCCAACAATGATTCCTGTGAAGAGGACAAAAGGTGACCTCAGGCTTCTAGGAACAAGGTGACCGACGGTTAATCGGATTATACCTTTCTTGAGAGGCGGGGTGAAATGTCTGAGGCTATGGCTGGCTGTAGGCATTCTGGTTGTAGGAGTAGAACTGGCAAGTCCTCCTGATCTCGTCTGTGGAAGCAACGAATTGGAACAGACAACTATGTGGGAGCCTGATGTGATCATGTTGGCCAAGTCCAGTCTGCAGTATGTGAGTATTGAATGTAAGACTAACTGTGGGAGTAATGTTGTGGTAATCATTCAGTATTTAGGGACTTAGGCGAAAGTTACAAGTGTAGGTGGTGACCGGGGAGGTCAAGTGGATTATGGGTATTGGAAGTTGATTTAACCAGATAGAGTATGTTAATATGTTATTCCTTATCAGAGTCTCGTTTATGTTATTAATTGGGAAAACCTGACAGCCTTTAACACTTCCGCTCGGTAACGAGCGGAAGTGTTAAAGGCTGAGATCATTCGAGATCTCGTTCGAGATCGTCCTGAGATCTTTAAAGGCTGAGATCGAGATCGTTCTTTTACTCGGGGGTAGTCCGGTAACGACGCAGCATTGGGTCGTTTCCGGCGGCAAATTGGCGGCGGCTTCGGGAGAGGCACGCCGAGGTTTTGGACATTATATGCATATACACCTGTAGGGAATTTCATTGCAAATATATTGATACCAAAATGAAAGACCTAGGACCAGAAGTGGGGTAATAAAGTTGAAAAGAGTATACCCATTTTATTGCTCTTTATTAGCGCTCACTGCGGTACCGCACCGTCACGTTCTCTGTTTACTATGGGTGGGCCGCCGGGCTTTTGGATTTTATGTTTGCATATACTCCTGTAGGGAATTCTATTGCGAACACAATGACACAAAAATGAAAGATCAAAGACGAGAATTGAGATATCCAAAGTGAAGATAGTGTACACATTTTATTGCTCTTGCGCGCTCCCGGGTAACACGCTCTCACTTTCTCACTTGGTTTTTGGCTTTATATGCATTTAGTCCTGTAGAGTTCTATTGCGAACACATTGATACCAAATTGAAAAACCTAGTACGAGAATTGAGATGACAAAGTCAAAGAGAGTATACACATTTCGGTATGAAAGCGCGCTCTATGCCAATGAGAGGCACCTTGGGGTGGTGCAGCGCTCTATTGCAATGAGAGGCACCTTGGGGTGGTGCAGCGCTCTCTTTCTGGTAACTTTCATCTTGTCGGCGGGTGGAGTGCGCCGCTGTTTTTGACATTATATGCATATACTCCTGTTGGGAATTCTATTGCGAGCACACTGATGCCAAAATGAAAGACCTAGGACAAGAATTGAGGTGACCAAAGTGAAAGGAGTGTACACATTTTATCGGTCTTGCACGCTCCCGGGTAACACGCTCTCACTTTCTCTATTTGTTGCGGATGGTACACTGGGCATTTGGACTTAATATGCCTTAAGTCCTGTAGAGAATTCTATTGCGAACACAATGATACCAAATTGAAAAACCTAGGACGAGAATTGAGGTAACAAAGTTGAAAAGATTATACACTTTTCAGAATTACCGCACGCTCCCACAGAATGCCCAAACCTACCCAGGGTAGTGCGGTGCATGCGCGCTCAGAGCATCAGTGTTAATTACCTTCCTTATGTCCTCTCATTGTGTTCCTGTACAAACCTAGTGGTACGCCTCAAGGGTTGACAGGGGTTCTAGGAGTTCTTCTACTCCCCAAGCTCGACCTGAGGTCAGGCTTGACTTGTGAGAGTTTGGTCTACTAGGCTGTTGCTTGGAGCGGCCCGCAGGCCCACATATCCACCACAGCCCAGTTGGTCCAGCACTCCTTGGAGGAAACAATCTAGTTTCTCTTGAAGATGTCCATGGTTTTTCCAGCAATATTTCTTATGCTCGTAGAGGGTGTGGTGTGGAAAAGTACACGGCGATAGTAACAGTTTCACCGTGTACTTACTAACGGTGATAGTAAGTGTTATGTGTTGTGTAATCCATGTGTTCGGAATGAACCGAGGTTCAGCGTAACGACACAACCGGACACAACACATGTTGCACCCCCGGCCTGAACAACCAAGCATCAACAACCTAAGGGCCACTCCGGAAAGCAGCAGTCTCATTCTTCACCAGAAAAGAAGGAGATGGCTGCAAATGAACAAACCTACTATCACCACGACCAAAAGAGCAGAAGCCCCCACGCCGAAGAGCATGAAGCTCCCCGACCCGATCTCCAGAGGCCAATGCCAACAAGAAAAGAGCTTTAGAAAAATAATCCTGAACCGAAGGGGCCCACAACAAAACGAGAAGACAAATACAAAAGCACCGTGTCCAAACACCAGGACAGCTCAGGCAACACATGAGCAGGCCAAGAGTAAAACAACGTCCGAGACTGCTTGTGAAACAGTGCAGAAGTAACATCTATACCGAAAGCAAGCTGCAGCAGGTTCGCTAACGCCACACGATACGATATGAGGCGATAGTATTCAGCATCAGATGATGGTCTTGAGACCGCCACGAGAGAAAGGACAAAACAACCTTAACCGAAAGTGAAGTACAAAAAATGGAAGGACTGCTAGGAAACTGCATACTGCCGCCATGACGAAGCCTGCAGGTGCGACACCATCAAAGAAGCCACCTGATCAATATAACAGATGGTGATAGACTCGAGTCAATAACACAAGACACGAAGACTCGAGGAGAAGATCAAACCAGTCTCAAACAGACTGGACCGATCTGCTGAAAGAGGCGGAGTCGCGGGAAAACCACCGGATTCGGACACCGAGCAAGCAGCGCCTGAAACTAAGGCTGGGTCAGCCACCATGGGGGCCCAAGAGGACTACTTTCCCCTGGTAAGTCTCCAAGCGAGCTAGGACCTGGAGCAACAGCAGAACCGGGACAAAGAGGTACAGGGAACCCCACCTCGACCAATCCTGCCGAAAGGCATCGATCCCATAGGCCTCGCCGACGGGAAAGGGCGTCACATATATCGGAAGACACCTCAACCATGCCAACATGAAGAGGTCCACCCCCGGGCTGCCGAACATCTGGCAGAGCCAACTGAACTAGTCGAGTAAGGCATGTAAACATGCGAGGACCCAGATTAAACCTGAATGGGAGACAACGAAAGTGGTAACCATGACACCCCACAACAATACCGAGCAAGTCCCTGAACCCCAGGTGACTAGAGACGTGCCAATACGAGTCCTTGAGGTCCAGGGACACCATCCAAGCATCCTGCTCCAACAGAAGCCGGACCGTGGACAGTGGTCATCCGAAAGGAGGGGCAAGAAACCCAGGGGTTCAGACGGGACAAGTCCAGAATGAACAGCAGGTCCGCACAGTCCTGTTTCGGAACCGGAAACAGGCAGAAAACCCGTCTGAGGGACGTCATTGTTTCGACCACACCTCAAGCGCACCCACACCTAGATGATCCGACAGAACGCAGGAAAAGAGGCCTTTCCCACCAGCCCCGAACCCCCCGAAGGAGGAGGGGACATTGTAGGCCCTTGGAAACGACCCAAAAAGCCCACTAATCCTGAGACTAGGTGTGAGCGAACAGCGCAAGCCTTCCCCCCATCGCACCGTCAATGGGGCGAACCAAGAAAGGGCCAACACCCCTTACGAGAACCCAACCTGCGCACAAAGCAATCATGGCGCCGACCAGACGCAGACGGTTCCGAAGGAAACACTGGCTCTGAAACTGATACCTGTGGCCCACCTCAACAAGCGGAACCCCAAACCCAGGCACGACAAAGAAGGAGAAAACCCTCTGGGTCCCCCGGAGAACCAACAAGTCGGACATTGGAAGACAGCTAGAAGAAGCAGCCTGCAGATACTCCACCGAAGAGTATGCAAACAGCAAGGGACAAAAGGGCGAAGACAATCTAAGAGCCAGGGCTCAAGCAGATTCCAAAGAGGAAGCGAGCACAACCTGCCGACACGAGAGACGTGCAGTGAAAAACCGTGACACTGCATCCCGCAGGATCGGCGCAAACGGCTTCAGAAGTGCAGACAATGCACGAGCAGCCAAGACCAAGGTACCAGACCCGGGAACGGCCTCAAGCATCTCAACATCCTCCCCAAGCAACTCCGAAGACAGCTCCAGGAGGGAAAAGAAAAGCAAGACCGAAGCAAACAAGCCACGAGTACATAAGTCCTCAACCACAAGTGAAGCCGAAAGGGTGGGGAACCTGCACAGGAAGCTTAACCGCGCCCACTTCCAGCAGAAGGGCAGGAGCAAACAAGCACTCATTAAGGTTTTTCCCCAGGGAAAACCTGGATCACCATCAATGCCTCGCACCACTCAAATGTGCTGGGATGACAGATAACACTACAAGCATCCAACGACGACGGCAATGGGCAGTCCGCAAGCCAGGACAACACTGGATCAAAGCGATCCATTATAGAAGCATAGTCCGGGTCGCGCAGGAGGTAAGCTGCAATAGCCGCCTGCACCTTAGTAGGCGAGACGCGGGAAGCCGAAAACCTCTGGAAGGACAAAACCCAAGAACCTGCAGGGACACGGAACCCAACCCGGGGAGGAGCTGAACCCAAATCCAACTCGTACGCAGAGGGGAGGAAAAGAAAAACCCCACTCCTTGTAACAGAAAGCCCTGCTCTGAAGGTTTGAAAACCCAGGCGGGGGTCCAATGGGGCCCACGGCCCCCAAGTCGGCTCCTTCTCAACCCCGGGAATCTCCACGTCAGGGCCCAGGGATGAGCTTTCCTCCAAAGCCCCGGCCTCACAAGAAAAAAAACGGGGCAGCTGTAAAAGTGGGAAGATAAGAGACCCACTGGTCAGACCCCAACGCTACGGCTGGAGGAAGACACTCGAATGCCTCCGTCACCTCCCCAGAAGGGGCAACCCTTGAAACTGCCCAAGTTTCAGAAACCTCTAAACCCTGCCCCGACTCCGAAGCCCTCAGATGCTTCGGAGTCGCAAGCAATTCAGAAGAACCACAGCAGTTGAAGAACGTAGGGGCGCGGACTGAACCAAGGCTGGAGCGACCAGCCCCAAGTCCGGGCCCCCTATAAGCAAAGCAGGGCAGCCTCGGGACATCCGGGAAAGCAACCAACCGAGAACGTTGCAGCAACCTATACCTAGCATGCAACACCTGAGCCGCCTGCACCCGAAGAACATCACTAGTAGATTGGCTGAATTGAGTCACATACAAGCAACAATACTCGCAGGACTCCGGGTCGAAAGTGTAACCGACCCAACAGGCAGCATGACGGAGCATTGCCCTGAGACAAGGTGACAGAGCAACCCTCAAACTCGCACAAGGCGAGAGGAGACCCAGGGTCACATCCACTGGACCCTGTGCGCCCCCGCGGGGATTCCCAGGGCCCCTAGACTGGTACCGCTAAAGGTAAGCCCAGGCGGGGTACTGCTAACCGGTGCCCAAGTCTACCAAACAAACAGCTAGAGCTGAATCTCCGGGACGTATCCACTCACGGGAGCGATGCAGGGGGTACCACCAAACACAGGTCAAAACTCTAGCATAACAGGGGCAAGGGATACAAAGGCAGCCCAGACCCCCCCCAACCAGGCAAAACTAAAACAAAAAGAAAAACCCTGCAAGAGGATAATGTACGCAGGAGGAACAGAGCCGGCCGCTGTAATAGGTGAAAACTAGCTGCACAGTACCCCGTACCCCTACTAGGGTAAAAACTACCACCATGGTAAACAAGGGAGGGAAAACCCCGAACACATGGGGGCGGTCAACCACAAAGGTAGACCCCAAGGTGACTCGTGGAAGAGAACCCCAAGCACCAAGGGCAGTGCTTACAGGGCGCTCAGGGAAGGGAACTCAGGGCAAGGCACAGCACAACAAGATAATCTGGAGCTGGAGCCACCCAACTGAGCCACAATCACATAAGCCAAGAACTGATAGTTGGATTGCCAGCGTGGTTCAAAGGATACCTGATATACCAGGCTGTGACTCATACGTCAGGCTGCGAGCAGCCGCGTTCAACAGCCTGGTTGATCAGTCGGGCAACCAGGAGGCCTGGTCGACGACCGGGCCGCGGGGACGCTAAGCCCCGGAAGCACCTCAAGGTAAGGTAGGTAAGGTGGTGGGTCTGGAGCTTCCCCTGTCCCCTCCTGGGGAGAGGGGAGGCTGCGCAGACACGCGGCGCATCTCATGTAACGTCATGCTAATTTTCATTTGGGGGAGTTCTGTCCACTTGTTTGTCCATTTTTGTCGTTTTAACCAGAATAGGGGTTTGTTTTCAGGCACTTACCTTTCTGGGGTGTCTGGCCCAGTCAAAGGCAGACATAGAATGCTCCAAATCACATGTGCATTTCTATAGGCCATTGATCCTTGTGCCTCTCTGAGGGGGGCCAGGTTCTGGCTCGTGGTCCCCAATTGGCCTAGAACTCCATTTACACTGACTGATGCCAAAGTCTAATGATATACATATCAGCCTGGATAACTCCAGGGAACCGAAGGGGTTCCCCCCAGAAAACCAGTGTTGAGTGTAATGAAACATCATTTTCTGGGAGAGTCCTGGAGGCTCCCAGGAACTATAACGGGCTGATATGAATGCATTAGACCATGATACCTGCTTGATGGGGTTCTGGTAGTTCTTCTACTCCCCAAGCCCAGCTCAAGGTCAGGCTTGACTTGTGAGTTTGGTCTACTAGGCTGTTGCTTGGAGCGGCCCGCAGGCCCACATACCCACCACAGCCCAGTTGGTCGGCATCAGTCAATTTGATAGAATTCTTCCCTACCGGGGACCTCGAACCAGAACCTAACCCTGTCAGATAGGCTTGAGGAACAATGGCTTAAAGAATCCCCCATGTGGCTGGGAGCATTCCATGTCTGCCATCGACAGGGTTAGGCACCCAGAAAGGTAGGCGTCGCAAAACAAACTCCTAATGGTTAGAAAATTGCTACCTAAAGCGAAACTGGCACGAAGAACTTCCCCAATCTAAAACAAGCAAACAAGCATGACGTCACAACCGCTTCCGCACTGCTGTCGGCCGAGCGGACAGCACGCTGGACTTGTGATCCTGTGGTCCCGGGTTCGATCCCAGGCGCCGGCGAGAAACAATGGGCCCGACTAGGGCCCGGAACATTAACAAGGTAATGGGCAGCCAGGACCTTGTTCGACCTCCAAAATCCTTGTGCCTGAATGTCAGCCCAGGACATATTACCAAAAACGACAGCTAAAGCAGCAAATTTGCAAACATCTTGGGCATGAGGATAGACTGCAGGCTGGTTAGACCAAATAACCATGCAGATGACCTGGGAGACCCGAGCCCTGGAACAGAGAAGGGAAACCAGATCAACTCGTCCACTGAGACCGTTGTGTACAAATAACGGCAAAGACCCGCAACTGGACACAACACATGATGCACCACACAGCTGAACCAACCAAGCATCAACCACCCAAGGACCCATTCGAAAAGCCGCCCTTTTGTTCTTCACCAGAAAAGAAGAAGACGGCTACAAAAGAACAAACCAACCACCAGGACCGAAGGAGCAGAAACCCCTGCACCGAAGTAAAGCATGAAGCTACCCGACCAGACCCCCTGAGGCCAATGCCAACAAGAAAAGAACCTTGTCTAAACAATCCCAACCTGAAGGGGGCCACCACAAACCGAGGGCAGAGAAAAGAGAGCACCCGGTCCAACAACCAGGGCGGCTCAGGCGGCACATGAGCCGGCCAGAGGTAAAACAACACATGAGATAGCTTGCAAAACGGAACAGAAGTGACATCAAACCCCAAACGCAATCAAAAGCAGCTCCATCAGCACCGCACGATACGAGGCGATGGTATTCAGTATAAGATGATGTCCTGAAACAGCCAAGCGAGAAAGGAAAAAAACAACCCAATCCAAAACTGAAGACAAGCTACAAAGACAAAAAGTGATGAAAGGACCACTAGGGGACTTCATACTGTCCCCGAGACGAAACACGCAGGTGGGATACCATCAACATAACCACCTGATCACCATACAAGTGGTGATAAACCCCGCATCAGAAAGACCAGACACGAAGATGGGCCTTTCAGCCAATCTGCTGAAAGAGGCAGAACAGCTGGAAAACCCCTAGGGTTTGGACACCGAGCAAGCAGCGCCTGAAACTAAGGCAGGGCCGGCCACCAAGGGGCTAACAGGACTACCCTGGTAAGGCTCCAAGCAACCCAGGACCTGGAGCAACAGCAGAACCAGGGGAAAAAAGGACAGGTAACACCACCTCAACCAGTCCTGCTAAAAGGAATCTACCCCAATGGTCTCGCAGTCTGTGAAGGGCGCCACATATACCGGGAGATGCCTCGACCATGCTGACACGAAGAGGTCCACCCCCAGGCGCCTGTACGTCCGGAAGAGCTAACTGAACGAGACAGCGTCTACCGTCCATTCCATGGACAGGGGAATGAACCAAGAGGCCATCCGCCAGGACGCTGAACACACCCCTGGATATAAACTGCCAGGAGAGTCAAATACTGAAAACTCAGCAGACGAGTCACCCCGAAGCAAACACCCCCAAAGATGCAAGGATTGTAGCGAACCCCTTTGGTTCAGGTAATGAACCTGAGTAGTCCGCATGCTCACCTGAGACATAGGTAACATCCAAAAGGAGCAGCAAAAGACACAGGGGTTCTGATGAAACAAATCCAGAATGAACCTCAGATTTGTTTCGGGACTGGAAACAGGCGGGAAATCCACCCGAGGGATGAAGACGTTCCGACCAAGCCCAAGTGCACCCACTCCAAGATGACCTGACAGAGCGCAGGGAAAGAGGCCTGCCCCGCAAACTCTGAACCCTCCGAAGGAGGAGGGCCACGTCCCAAATTTGCACAGAAAAATAACAACATACTGGAGTGAACAATGAGTGAACTCCCCAAAGGCACCATTAGAGAGCACTGTGTGTACATCTGAGGTCCACAGTTGTTGAATATCCTCCCAGCAGGTATAAGAAATATTGCTCGAACAAAAGTGGATGTCTTCAAGAAAAAAATGGACAGTTTTCTGCAAGACATGCCAGACCAACTGGGATGTAGTGGATATGTGGGCCTGTGAGATGCTCCAAGCAGCAGCCTGTTGGACCAAGATCACAAGTCTAACTCAGCGCCAGGCTGGGCTTGGAGAGTAGAACTCCCAGCATCTCATCCAGGTACAACACAGGTACATTAACAGCACACATTTGGCATCAGGAAAAATTCTCAAGACTAACCTGTTCCAGATACTTGTCACAATTGATGTATTCTCTCTCATGACTGTCTTGCAACTTGTGAGTTTTAATATACTGCCAGAGTGCTGTAATGATAACAGGGCGTGTCTGTGTGTGCACTCCCAAAAGGCGAGCTAGACGTGGATCCAACTTGAACTGATGTGGCTGATAATCCAGCAAAAGCAGGATGGTGCACCGGACATTTTTATCTCCAGGTCGCTTTACCTGTTGGGGAAAGATTGTTGAAAATATATGATATATGAATAACACAGCATTAAGCAAAATTGATATATATGATCAATGTTTACAGAAAATGTTCTCACTATGTTCCAATTACCAAACTTAACTGCAATATTACTAAATTATATGGAAAAAGAGGAGTAATATTTTACTCTAGTATTCTTTAAGGACCCATCTTCCTTCAGGAGGGTCCCTTATCCCCCACTCTTGACAGTTAGTTTTTTTTGTCTTCCTTCAGGGGAAGGGGGGGGGGAGGCCCTTATCCCCACTCTTGTTTGTTTGTTTGTTTTCTAAAAATCACCACCCTCCTCATCACTTCCAGCTTGCCCATGCCTCCCTGAAGGCTAACAACTCTATTGTTATCTTTCCTTCCAACAAAGGCAATTCAGTGGTTGTCCTGGACCATGTGGACTACCACCAGACGACTGAGGTTTTGCTCTCTGACTCCCGCACATATGCTCGTCTGATTTCTAACCCTTTGGATCGCCTTAGAACTAACTTCAACCACAAACTAAGACAGCTCTCTTAGTCTTTGTCCTCCTGACTTTGCTCTAATAATGTTTCTGTGTCATTTGCCCTTCTCCTCTTTATTTCTATGGTCTATTTAAGATTCAAAAACCTGGCGCTCCTCTTTGTCCTATCATTTCTTCAGGAGGCTCTGTCGGCTATCTCTTGCCTCCTGGCTTGCCAAAATTCTGACTCCTTATCTTGGTACTTTTTCTCCTGCTCACCTTCGTCACACTCAGGACTTCATAGGAAGACTGTGCCTCCAGCCTTCCTGTAAGATGCTTTGTGTTGATGTCAACTCTCTATTAACTTATGTTCCCTTTAAAGTTTTTATTCTTTCTTTCCTTTGTCAGAAGGCGACTGACTATGGGCTTTCTTTATGTCCCACTTCATACTGATGTTTTTCTCGAAATCATCAGACTATGTTGACTCCTCTTCTCTTTCAATGGAAAAGGCTTCTCTCAAACTTTCGGTGTCGCTATGGGTTCCCTCTCTCCTCCCTGGTCTTGCCAATCTCTATATGGAATACTTTGTAACTGTTTTTCTTCCCATGATCGATCGATCGCTCTCGATCGCTCTCTTTCTCTCTCTCTCTCGATCGATCGCTCGCTCTCTCTCGATCGCTCGCTCTCTCTCGATCGCTCTCTCTCTCTCTCTCGATCGCTCTCTCTCTCTCTCGATCGCTCTCTCTCTCTCGATCGCTCTCTCTCTCGATCGCTCTCTCTCTCTATCGCTCTCGATCACTCTCTCTCTCGATCGCTCTCTCGCTCTCTCTCTCGATCGCTCTCTCGCTCTCTCTCTCGATCGCTCTCTCTCTCTCGATCGCTCTCTCTCTCGATCGCTCTCTCTCTCTATCGCTCTCGATCACTCTCTCTCTCGATCGCTCTCTCGCTCTCTCTCTCGATCGCTCTCTCGCTCTCTCTCTCGATCGCTCTCTCGCTCGATCGCTCTCTCGCTCGATCGCTCTCTCTCTCTCTCTCGATCGCTCTCTCTCTCTCTCGATCGCTCTCTCTCTCTCTCTCTCGATCGCTCTCTCTCTCTCTCGATCGCTCTCTCTCTCTCTCTCTCTCGATCGCTCTCTCTCTCTCTCTCTCTCGATCGCTCTCTCTCTCTCTCTCTCTCGATCGCTCTCTCTCTCTCTCTCTCTCGATCGCTCTCTCGCTCTCTCTCTCGATCGCTCTCTCTCTCTCTCTCTCTCTCTCTCTCTCTCTCTCACTCTCTCTCTCTCTCTCTCTCTCTCTCTCTCTCTCTCTCTCTCTCTCTCTCTCTCTCTCTCTCTCTCTCTCTCTCTCTCTCTCTCTCTCTCTCTCTCTCTCTCTCTCTCTCTCTCTCTCTCTCTCTCTCTCTCTCTCTCTCTCTCTCTCTCTCTCTCTCTCTCTCTCTCTCTCTCTCTCTCTCTCTCTCTCTCTCTCTCTCTCTCTCTCTCTCTCTCTCCTCTCTCTCTCTCTCTCTCTCTCTCTCTCTCTCTCTCTCTCTCTCTCTCTCTCTCTCTCTCTCTCTCTCTCTCTCTCTCTCTCTCTCTCTCTCTCTCTCTCTCTCTCTCTCTCTCTCTCTCTCTCTCTCTCTCTCTCTCTCTCTCTCTCTCTCTCTCTCTCTCTCTCTCTCTCTCTCTCTCTCTCTCTCTCTCTCTCTCTCTCTCTCTCTCTCTCTCTCTCTCTCTCTCTCTCTCTCTCTCTCTCTCTCTCTCTCTCTCTCTCTCTCTCTCTCTCTCTCTCTCTCGCTCTCTCTCTCTCTCTCTCTCTCTCTCTCTCTCTCTCTCTCTCTCTCTCTCTCTCTCTCTCTCTCTCTCTCTCTCTCTCTCTCTCTCTCTCTCTCTCTCTCTCTCTCTCTCTCTCTCTCTCTCTCTCTCTCTCTCTCTCTCTCTCTCTCTCTCTCTCTCTCTCTCTCTCTCTCTCTCTCTCTCTCTCTCTCTCTCTCTCTCTCTCTCTCTCTCTCTCTCTCTCTCTCTCTCTCTCTCTCTCTCTCTCTCTCTCTCTCTCTCTCTCTCTCTCTCTCTCTCTCTCTCTCTCTCTCTCTCTCTCTCTCTCTCTCTCTCTCTCTCTCTCTCTCTCTCTCTCTCTCTCTCTCTCTCTCTCTCTCTCTCTCTCTCTCTCTCTCTCTCTCTCTCTCTCTCTCTCTCTCTCTCTCTCTCTCTCTCTCTCTCTCTCTCTCTCTCTCTTCTCTCTCTCTCTCTCTCTCTCTCTCTCTCTCTCTCTCTCTCTCTCTCTCTCTCTCTCTCTCTCTCTCTCTCTCTCTCTCTCTCTCTCTCTCTCTCTCTCTCTCTCTCTCTCTCTCTCTCTCTCTCTCTCTCTCTCTCTCTCTCTCTCTCTCTCTCTCTCTCTCTCTCTCTCTCTCTCTCTCTCTCTCTCTCTCTCTCTCTCTCTCTCTCTCTCTCTCTCTCTCTCTCTCTCTCTCTCTCTCTCTCTCTCTCTCTCTCTCTCTCTCTCTCTCTCTCTCTCTCTCTCTCTCTCTCTCTCTCTCTCTCTCTCTCTCTCTCTCTCTCTCTCTCTCTCTCTCTCTCTCTCTCTCTCTCTCTCTCTCTCTCTCTCTCTCTCTCTCTCTCTCTCTCTCTCTCTCTCTCTCTCTCTCTCTCTCTCTCTCTCTCTCTCTCTCTCTCTCTCTCTCTCTCTCTCTCTCTCTCTCTCTCTCTCTCTCTCTCTCGATCTCTCTCTCTCTCTCTCTCGATCTCTCTCTCTCTCTCGATCTCTCTCTCTCTCTCTCGATCTCTCTCTCTCTCTTTCGATCTCTCTCTCTCTCTTCGATCTCTCTCTCTCTCTCTCTCTCTCTCTCTCTCTCTCTCTCTCTCTCTCTCTCGATCTCTCGATCTCTCTCGATCTCTCTCGATCTCTCTCTCTCTCGATCTCTCTCTCTCTCGATCTCTCTCTCTCTCGATCTCTCTCTCTCTCTCTCTCTCTCTCTCTCTCTCTCTCTCTCTCTCTCTCTCTCTCTCTCTCTCTCTCTCTCTCTCTCTTCGATCTCTCTCTCTCTCTCTCTCTCTCTCGATCTCTTCGCTATGTTGATGACATGAACAAATCCACACGGGCCATGACGAGGATATGTGGATTTGTTCATTTGATGCATCACGTTAGTGTGATTTGTGTGTGTAATGTTGATGACATTTTTACTCTATGGCCTCATGACCCGAGTCTTTTCCAGTCTTTCTTCTCCTTTCTTAACAATCAGGCTCCTATCAATTTCAAAGTTGAATGGGAATCTAATTCCCTCCTTACTTTTCTTGATGTACTTACTACAAACTCATGCATGGTGGTATGTACATTGACTTCTTTTTCTACCATCCTCCTCCTGTTAAGAAAAGTGTTCTAGTCTATCTTCCTTCGCACTCTATGCATCAGTGACCCCTCAGTTTCATGATTGCCTTGGATATCCCTTACATTTCATCAACTGTGCCTATTCTCAAGCTAAACAATTTCTTTCATCCCAAACCTGTTTCCAACACTAGTACCACTGTGCTCTGCCTTACCTTACCTTGAGGTTACCTTAAGGTGATTCCGGGGCTTAGCGACCCCACGGCCCGGTCGTCGACCAGACCTCCTCATTGTTGGACTGGTCAACCAGGCCTCCTCGTTGTTGGACTGGTCAACCAGGCTGTTGGACGCGGCTGCTCAAAGCCTAACGTATAAATCACAGCCTGGTTGATCAGGTATCCTTTGGAGGCGTTTGTCAAATTCTCTCTTGAACACTGTGAGGGGTCGGCCAGTTATGCCCCTTATGTGTAGTGGAAGTTCGTTGAACAGCCTCAGGCCTCTGATGTTGATAGAGTTCTCCCTCAGAGTACCTATTGCAACTCTGCTTTTCAATTGGGGTATTCTGCACATCCTGCCATGCCTTCTGGTTTCATGTGATGTCATTTCTGTGTGCAGGTTTAGGACCAGTCCCTCTATTTTCCAAGTGTAAATTATTATGTATCTCTCCCGCCTGCACTCAAGAGAATACAGATTTAGGCTCTCTGGTCGGTCCCAATAGTTTAAATGTTTTAATGAGTGGATCCTAGCAGTAAAGGATCTCTGCGCACTCTCCAGGTCAGCAATTTCTCCAGCTTTGAAAGGGGCTGTCACTGTGCAGCAGTATTCCACTCTAGAGAGCACTAGCGTCTTGAAAAGTGTCATCACCGGTATAGCATCTCTGGTGTGAAAGGTTCTTGCTATCCAACCTGTCATTTTTCTTTTTAGTTGTGACGGCTACTTTACTGTGTTCTTTAAAGGAAAGATCTTCCGACATGATCATCCTTTATATCCTTTACGACACCCAAATCCTTTACATTGCCTTTTCGTTCTATGTTATGATTTGACTGCATTTTGTACGTGATTTCCGTTTTTATATTTTCAATTTTTCCGTAGCGCATGAGCTGGATCTTCGTTAAACACCATATTATTTTCAGTAGCCCATAGAAAGACCTGATTTACATCTGATTGGAGGTTTGCTGTGTCCTCTATGTTGTCTACTATCATAAAAATCCTAGTGTCATCTGCAAAGGCTGATACAGTACTATAGGCTGTGTCCTTGTCTATGTCTGATATGAGGATGAGAAAAAGTACTGGAGCAAGAACAGTACCCTGGGAGACTGAGCTCTTCACGGTTCATGGACCGGATTTGATTTTGTTGACTATTACACATTGGGTTCTATTAGTCAGGAAATTGTAGATCCATATGCCTATTTTTCTGGTAATTCCTTTTGAATGCATTTTATGTGCAATAACACCATGGTCACATTTGTCGAAGGCTTTTGCAAAATCTGTGTAAAGGACATCAACGTTTTGTTTGTCTTCCATGGCATCTAGTGCCATGTCACAGTTAGGAGGCAGGAGGAGGCACTTAACTACAGACCTGTATCACTGACAAGCATCCCCTGTAAAATACTGGAAAGAATAATTAGGCTGCGACTGGTTGCACACCTGGAGAACATTAGGTTTGTGAACAAACATCAACATGGGTTCTGGACAGGGAAATCGTGCCTAACAAACCTTCTGGAATTCTATGATAAAATAACGAGGATAAGACAGGACAGAGATGGTTGGGCAGACTGCATATTTCTGGACTGCCAAAAAGCCTTTGATACAGTACCGCACATGAGACTGCTGTTCAAGCTCGAGAGGCAGGCGGGGGTGGGGGGAAAGGTCCTAGAATGGATAAGGAACTACCTAACAGGAAGGAGCCAAAGAGTTACGGTAAGGGGCGAGAAGTCGGACTGGCGAACAGTAACAAGTGGAGTACCACAAGGATCGGTGCTGGGACCAATTCTATTTCTTGTATATGTTAACGACATGTTTACAGGCGTAGAGTCCTACATGACGATGTTTGCGGATGATGCAAAGTTGATGAGAAGAGTTGTGACAGATGAGGATTGCAGGATCCTCCAAGAGGACCTGAACAGATTGCAGAGATGGTCAGAGAAATGGCTACTAGAATTCAACACGAGCAAATGTAAAGTTATGGAAATGGGACTAGGAGATAGGAGACCAAAGGGACAGTACACAATGAAGGGGAACAGCCTACCTGTAACGACGCGTGAAAGAGACCTGGGGGTGGACGTAACACCTAATCTATCTCCTGAGGCACATATTAATAGGATAACGACAGCAGCGTACTCTACACTGGCAAAAGTTAGAACATCATTCAGAAACCTAAGTAAGGAGGCATTTAGGGCGCTTTACACTGCCTACGTAAGGCCAGTCTTAGAGTATGCCGCCTCATCATGGAGTCCCCATCTGAAGAAGCATATAATGAAACTGGAAAAGGTTCAGAGGTTTGCAACGAGACTCGTCCCAGAGCTACGAGGGATGGGGTATGAAGAGCGCCTGAGGGAACTGTGCCTTACGACACTAGAAAGAAGAAGGGAGAGGGGGGACATGATAGGAACGTATAAGATACTCAGAGGAATTGACAGAGTGGACATAGACGAAATGTTCACACGGAATAGTAACAGAATGAGAGGACATGGATGGAAGCTTGAAACTCAGATGAGTCACAGAGATGTTAGGAAGTTTTCTTTTAGCGTGAGAGTAGTGGGGAAATGGAATGCACTTCAGGAACAGGTTGTGGAAGCGAATACTATTCATAATTTTAAAACCAGGTATGATAGGGAAATAGGACAGGAGTCATTGCTGTAAACAACCGATGCTCGAAAGGCGGGATCCAAGAGTCAATGCTCAATCCTGCAGACACAACTAGGTGAGTACAACTAGGTGAGTACAGTGGTCTAGCAACTGTGATAGGCAAGAGCGCCCTGTTCTAAAACCATGTTGGCCGGGGTTATGGAGATGCTGTGATTCCATGTATTTTGTGATCTTACTTCTTAGCACTCTCTCAAAAAATTTTATAATGTGCGATGTTAGTGCTATCGTCTGTAATTTTTTGCCTCTGCCTTATTTCCTCCTTTATGGAGTGGAGCTATCTCTGCTGTTTTTATTATGTCAGGGATAATGCCAGTATCTAGGCTTTGTCTCCAAAGAATGTGAAGGGCCTGCGATAGTGGTTTTTTACAGTTCTTGATGAATATAGTTTTCCAAAAATCAGGGCCTGGTGCAGAGTGCATAGGCATACTATCTATGGCTTATTCAAAATCCAGTGGGGATAGGGTGACAACTGATATATAATTTGATGTTGGTATCATATCCATGAAAAATTCATTTGGGTTATCAATCTTCAGTGTGTTCAGTGGCTCGCTGAAACCAGTCATACTGATTCCTCAGTATTTCGCTCATTTCTTTTTTGTCATCAGTGAAAGTTCCATCTCCCTTTTGCAGGGGCCCGATACTAGTTGCGGTTTTTGATCTTGATTTTGCACAGGAGAAAACAATTTCGGATTTCTCTCTATTTCACTGATGGCCTTTTGCTCTCTTTGCCTCTCCTGGGTTTTGTATGACTCCTGTAGCTTTAGTTCAATTGTTTCTATTTCTCTACATAACCTTCTTCAACGTTCTTGAGAGAAGGTGTGACTCTCAAGTTGTTCCGTGACTTGTTTTCTTCGCCCATAGAGGGAACGACGTTCCCGTTCCAATCTGCATCTCTTCAGTTTTTTTCTTAGGGGCATACGGTTTGAGCATATTTCTAGTGCTACTGAGCTTATTTTTTCCAGGCACTGGTTCAGGTATGCATTTTCTAGCTGTTCTTCCCAGCTTATTTTTGTGAAGTCTTGGTTTATTTGCTCCCAGTTTATCTGTTTATTATTAAAGATGAATTTGCTGAAATATCCTCCACTGGGAATCTGGACTGGTTTTGAAGGTCTATTCCCCATGCTTGTCAGAACTTCAATTAAGTTGTGATCTGAGTAACAGGTATTTGTAATCATTATGTTCCTTATCAATTCATCATTATTAGTGAAAATGAGGTCCAGCTTGTTCTTCCTAGTTGGTTCTACTATTTGCTGGTTTAAGGCAAATCTGTCGCACATCTGTAGCAGGTCATTTGCATGTGACTGTTTATTTAGGCTACTTTCTGGAATTCTCTGATACAACTGTATCAGCTATGATATTCGATTTTAGGTGCTATAGGTTGAAATCCCCAAACAGGATGATGTTTGGGTCTGGATTTGTGAGGTTTTCCAAGCAGTGTTCTATTTTCATTAGTTGGTCTTTAAACTGCTAGTGATTTGCCTCCGGTGACTTATATACAAGGACAATAACTACATTTAAGATATCTTCTTTGATTATCAGCACTTCCACCTTATCATTTGAGGTGTTTAGCAGCTCAGTACAGATGAGTGTGTCCTTGATGTACAGGCTGACCCCACCCTGAAGCCTGTGTTTCGTATCACATCTGAAAAGATTGTACTCCGAAATCCATATTTCACCATCATGGTAGTCCTTGGTGTGAGTTTTCATTAAGGCTGCAAACACTGCATTTGCCTCATGTAGGAGGCCATCTATGAAGTGCGCTTTGTTACATTTGCATCTTTTTATACTCTGAATGTTGGCAAATAAAAATGATGTTATGTTTGTGGAAGTGCTGGATGCTTTACTTGGTGTTTATATGCGAAGATCTAGTAAGGAGGCCACTGTGTTTGCGTCCTCTAGCATTTGACAGAGTTGGTGGTAGAGTCTGGACATTTTTAGCCATTCTTCTCCTCTTGCTAAAAAATCATCCTGGTAAATAGTGTTGTGGCTGCTTTCATCGAGGTGGTTTGTTGATCTTATTCGGTTGGTACCTTTTATATGAAAAGCTGGACATTTTGTGTTGAAACATTCATTCTTATTTAAAGAGTTCTTCCCTTCTTGCCTTCCCTTCATATCTGAACTCAAAAAACCAGTATTGATGTGGGAACCGACCTGTGAGATTTATATTTATTTAATTTATATGAATTTATATTTACGTTAATTTATATACTTCGATAGCAATTTGTATAATGATAAGTGGACTATATTTCTGCAATAATCTCATAATCTCACAAATCGATCCTCTACACATTAGGGGGGGTTTATTAATTTATATATATGCAGCCAATCAAACTACAGTATTAACTACATACATTGAAAAGGTTCCTTATTTTATAGTACAGCAGGTTAGTCCACCAGGTATAACTAGGGTGTAGACACCAAATTATCCTCTTTGAGGTAGCTTCCATCACCCAGTAACTGGTGCACAAAGCCTTGCTTCCACGTCTTGACCTGTCAAAAGGGCGCTAGCTGTGAAGCCAGGTTCTATATATGACAAGCTATATCAGAGAAAACACTATACATGGAACCTTAAAGACCTGGCTTAATTACCTTTAGTTTGAGGCGATTTCGTGATCTAACCGGGTCACCCTATATAATGACATTAATGGCCACTAATGATAGATAATGGGTTTCGGAAAGAACACTTAACTTGATATGTAGACAGCGTGTTGATAATGGTACACCTTTGGTTTCCATAACACTACGTCCAAGTAAAATTAACAGGAGCCGAATTTGCTCCCGTGAGCCTCTGGTCTAGTACAAACAATGGCTGCCCTCCTTCCTCCACTGACGCCTGGCTTACATTGTCCAGATTTCAGAAAGTGATAGAAGGGTCGCATTTACTCTACTTTAATATTGATAATTAAGTTAATTTATATGAGATGTTTTATGATGGTAAAGTCCAAAGACTAATGTATTTAAGAATTATTCCCAGCATAATAGGTGGTGATTTATAATAGTATGTGGTGATGATATCCCGTTTTCTATAGACGGTAATTCCACTACAAGTTACGTTTTCTATGGGTAACTTGTTGGTAATACAGCTATTATCTGTATGATTATTAAATGGTGTCGGATTTTCCGACAATTGAATGTAATAAAATGCCAGTTTCTGGGTGAGCCCTGGAAGCTTCCTGAAGCTAGCTAACTGATTAACACTTTCGCATTTTGCGCCCGGGAACGCGGCACTACCTAAGGTGGGGATTGGCGTTCCCTGGGAGGGCGAGAGGAGAGCGCGGTAATTCTGAAAAGTGTATACTGTACTCTTTTCAACTTTGTCACTTCAATTCTTGTCCTAAGATATTAAATTTGGTATCAATGTGTTCGCAATAGAATTATCTAGAGGCGTAAATGCACATAAACTCCAAAAGCCCGGCTTACCACCAGCAGCACACAGAGAAAGTGAGAGCGAGTTATCCGGGATTGCGCAAGAGCAAGAAAATGTGTACATTCTTTTCACTTTGGTCACCTCAATTCTGGTCCTAGGTCTTTCATTTTGGTATCAATGTGTTCGCAATAGATTTCCCAACAGAAGTATATGCATATAATGTCAAAAACCGTAGAGCGCTCTACCCGCCGACGTGATGAAAGCAGGCCGCGGTTACCCAGAAGAGAGCTCCAGGCCTTCCATTAGAAAGCGCAGTAATACTGAGAAGTGTATACTCTCTTCAACTTTGTCACCTCAATTCTCGCGATAGGTTTATCAATTTGGTATCAATGTGTTCGCAATAGAATTATCTAGAGGCGTAAATGCACATAAACTCAAAAAGCCCAGCTTACCACTCGCAGCAAACAGAGAAAGTGAGAGCGAGTTATCCGGAATCGCACAAGAGCAATAAAATGTGTACACTCTTTTCACTTTGGTCACCTCAATTCTCGTCTTAAGTCTTTCATTTTGGTATCATTGTGTTCACAATAGAATTCCCTACAGGACTATATGCATATATAAAGTTCAAAATCCAGGTGTAACAACCACAGCAAACAGAGAAAGTGACAGAGCGTTACCCCAGTGAGCGCTAATAAAGAGCAATAAAGTGGTTTCTCTTTTCAACTTGCGTACCTCAATTCTGGTCCTAGGACTTTCATTTTGGTATCATCGTGTTTGCAATGAAATTCCATACAAGCGTATATGCATATAATGTCCAAAACCGCGGCGCGCCCTTCTCGAAGCCGCCGCCAACTTGCCACCGATAGCAACGCAGCCTGGAACTCCGTCTAATAAAAAAGTGACGCAATGCTGCGTCGTCCGTGGGCGATAGTGTTGAGTGCCACACTTAATCAGATCCTTAATTTTTCCATACCCATGCACATACTGGATACCAATATTGGCTGAAAGAAAAGTAACAAACTAAACATACCTGAAAACCATCGGTTTCCTGGGTAGTTGCTGTTCGATGCCACTCGACCAGATGATTGTCTGGGCCATAAAGGTCTTTATCCAACTCGATTACAAGAGATTTAAAGAACGAAGAAAACTTGCGTTTCAGTTTACTCGGGTCATTCTGAAATTAATGTAAGTAAAAAAGTTAAGACACCAAACAATTTTTATTTAAATAAATAAATAAATAAATAAATAAAATAATTATATAGTGTGTCCTCACTTGAACGAACTATATGGGGCGAAGCCGATTCGTTCCAGTGTGGAATTCGTTCCATCCGTCCGGCCCCAACCATATGCCAGGACACATTAGCATTAGGAAACATTGCACCTGACTCATGAAGGGAGTCCTTGCTAGTGCTGGTTCTGTAGGCCTACTGTGAAACCGTACCAAATACTTTTGAATTTTAGTTTGTTTCTTCGTTGGGCACTGCTTCATTATAATATCTTTCATGCCCTTTACCTGGTTGATACCTGGTTGATGGGGTTCTGGGAGTTCTTCTACTGCCCTTTAGGTGTCAATAATAATCTGAGATGGGGCATTCACCATCCCCCCACCACCAACACCATCCTCCACACCCCCACACCACCCACACCATCCCCCTACACCACCCACATCATCCCCCACACCACCCACCCCACCACCCACACCATACCGAACACCCACACCATCCCCCACACCCACCATACCACCGACATCATCCATGGAGTGGATTGAGGCAGCAGGCTTGGAAGCGTCTCATTCAACTCGCCCGACAAAAAAAATACAAAAAAAAAATAGACTAGCTAGCTGACTTCCTAACCCCCTAATACATCCCACTCACCACTGACAAACATCCATTTATTATGCATTCTTCATTTTGAATAAGGAATATGATAGAGCAATGTGTTACAAGCCACTGAAATGGTAAAATTTTCTCTCTTAATTTTGTGAATATCGAGACAAACATGTGGCGTGGAGTCAGCAGTCCATAATTGATGGGTTGACAAGTCTCCTCTCACACCCCCAGGAACCCCCCCCCCCCCGCCCCCACAACTAGTACCGGGCCCCACACACCACTACACAATGCCAAGTCAGCTGTTGTTTTCTACAGGAAACAATAAAACATGCTCATGATCAATAATGTATATTAATACACGAAAAGTAACATTTTGGCATAAATATTTTACAGGTAAGATTGAAATTTTTAATACAGAATGGATGAGAGGTTTGGCAGACATGTGTGGTCAGCAACCTTCCTCCCCTCCACCATTCTTACAAACATGACCACCCTACACTCCCTCACCACCACCACAACCCCCCTCCCTCACCACCACCACAACCCCCCTCCCTCACCACCACCACAACCCCCCTCCCTCACCACCACCACAACCCCCCTCCCTCACCACCACCACAACCCCCCCTCCCTCACCACCACCACAACCCCCCCCTCCCTCACCACCACCACAACCCCCCTCAGTCACCACCAAAGCCTCCCTCACCACCACCACTGCCTCCCTCACTCACCACCACCCCCCTCCCTCACCACCACCACAACCCCCCTCCCTCACCACCACCACAACCCCTCCTCCCTCACCACCACCACAACCCCCCCTCACTCACCACCACCACAACCCCCCTCCCTCACCACCACCACAACCCCCCTCCCTCACCACCACCACAACCCCCCCTCCTTCACCACCACCACAACCCCCCCTCCCTCACCACCACCACAACCCCTCCTCCCTCACCACCACCACAACCCCCCCTCCCTCACCACCACCACAACCCCCCCTCCCTCACCACCACCACAACCCCCCTCCCTCACCACCACCACAACCCCCCTCCCTCACCACCACCACAACCCCCCTCCCTCACCACCACCACAACCCCCCCTCCCTCACCACCACCACAACCCCCCCTCCCTCACCACCACCACAACCCCCCTCAGTCACCACCAAAGCCTCCCTCACCACCACCAATGCCTCCCTCACCACCACCAACACCTCCCTCACCACCACCACTGCCTCCCTCACCACCACCACTGCCTCCCTCACCACCACCACTGCCTCCCTCACCACCACCACTGCCTCCCTCACCACCACCACTGCCTCCCTCACCACCACCAACGCCTCCCTCACCACCACCAATGCCTCCCTCACCACCACCACCACCCGCCCTCACCACCACCACTGCCTCCCTCACCACCACCACTGCCTCCCTCACCACCACCACTGCCTCCCTCACCACCACCACTGCCTCCCTCACCACCACCACTGCCTCCCTCACCACCACCAATGCCTCCCTCACCACCACCAACGCCTCCCTTACCACCAACGCCTCCCTTACCACCAACGCCTCCCTCACCACCACCACCACTGCCTCCCTCACCACCACCACTGCCTCCCTTACCACCACTGCCTCCCTCACCACCACCACTGCCTCCCTTACCACCAACGCCTCCCTCACCACCACCAACACGTCCCTCACCACCACCAACACGTCCCTCACCACCACCACTGCCTCCCTCACCACCACCACTGCCTCCCTCACCACCACCAACGCCTCCCTCACCACCACCACTGCCTCCCTCACCACCACCACTGCCTCCCTCACCACCACCACTGCCTCCCTCACCACCACCACTGCCTCCCTCACCACCACCACTGCCTCCCTCACCACCACCAACGCCTCCCTCACCACCACCAACGCCTCCCTCACCACCACCAACGCCTCCCTCACCACCACCAACGCCTCCCTCACCACCACCAACGCCTCCCTCACCACCACCAACGCCTCCCTCACCACCACCAACGCCTCCCTCACCACCACCAACGCCTCCCTCACCACCACCACTGCCTCCCTCACCACCACCACTGCCTCCCTCACCACCACCACTGCCTCCCTCACCACCACCACTGCCTCCCTCACCACCACCACTGCCTCCCTCACCACCACCACTGCCTCCCTCACCACCACCACTGCCTCCCTCACCACCACCAATGCCTCCCTCACCACCACCAATGCCTCCCTCACCACCACCAATGCCTCCCTCACCACCACCAATGCCTCCCTCACCACCACCAACACCTCCCTCACCACCACCACTGCCTCCCTCACCACCACCAACGCCTCCCTCACCACCACCACTGCCTCCCTCACCACCACCACCACTCCCTCACCACCACCACCACTCCCTCACCACCACCACCACTCCCTCACCACCACCACCACTCCCTCACCACCACCACCACTCCCTCACCACCACCACTGCCTCCCTCACCACCACCACTGCCTCCCTCACCACCACCACTCCCTCACCACCACCACTCCCTCACCACCACCAATGCCTCCCTCACCACCACCAACACCTCCCTCACCACCACCACTGCCTCCCTCACCACCACCAACGCCTCCCTCACCACCACCACTGCCTCCCTCACCACCACCACCACTGCCTCCCTCACCACCACCACTCCCTCACCACCACCACTGCCTCCCTCACCACCACCACTGCCTCCCTCACCACCACCAATGCCTCCCTCACCACCACCAATGCCTCCCTCACCACCACCAACACCTCCCTCACCACCACCACTGCCTCCCTCACCACCACCACTGCCTCCCTTACCACCACCAACGCCCCCCCCCCCTCACCACCACCACTGCCTCCCTCACCACCACCAATGCCTCCCTCACCACCACCAATGCCTCCCTCACCACCACCAATGCCTCCCTCACCACCACCACTGCCTCCCTCACCACCACCACTCCCTCACCACCACCAATGCCTCCCTCACCACCACCACTGCCTCCCTCACCACCACCAACGCCCCCCCCCTCACCACCACCACTGCCTCCCTCACCACCACCACTGCCTCCCTCACCACCACCAATGCCTCCCTCACCACCACCACTGCCTCCCTCACCACCACCAATGCCTACCTCACCACCACCACTCCCTCACCACCACCACCACTGCCTCCCTCACCACCACCAACGCCTCCCTCACCCCCACCACTGCCTCCCTCACCACCACCAACGCCCCCCCCCCTCACCACCACCACTGCCTCCCTCACCACCACCACTGCCTCCCTCACCACCACCAATGCCTCCCTCACCACCACCACTGCCTCCCTCACCACCACCAATGCCTCCCTCACCACCACCACTCCCTCACCACCACCACCACTGCCTCCCTCACCACCACCACCACTGCCTCCCTCACCACCACCAATGCCTCCCTCACCACCACCAATGCCTCCCTCACCACCACCAATGCCTCCCTCACCACCACCAATGCCTCCCTTACCACCACCAACACCTCCCTCACCACCACCAACGCCTCCCTCACCACCACCACTGCCTCCCTCACCACCACCACTCCCTCACCACCACCACTGCCTCCCTCACCACCACCACTGCCTCACCACCACCAATGCCTCCCTCACCACCACCAACACCTCCCTCACCACCACCACTGCCTCCCTCACCAACACCACTGCCTCCCTCACCACCACCACTGCCTCCCTCACCACCACCACTGCCTCCCTCACCACCACCACTGCCTCCCTCACCACCACCACTGCCTCCCTCACCACCACCACTGCCTCCCTCACCACCACCACTGCCTCCCTCACCACCACCACTGCCTCCCTCACCACCACCACTGCCTCCCTCACCACCACCAACACCCTCCCCTCACCACCACCACTGCCTCCCTCACCACCACCACAGCCTCCCTCACCACCACCAATGCCTCCCTCACCACCACCACTGCCTCCCACACCACCACCACTCCCTCACCACCACCAATGCCTCCCTCACCACCACCAACGCCCCCCCCTCACCACCACCACTGCCTCCCTCACCACCACCAACGCCTCCGTCACCACCACCAATGCCTCCCTCACCACCACCACTGCCTCCCTCACCACCACCACCACTCCCTCACCACCACTGCCTCCCTCATCACCACCACTGCCTCCCTCACCACCACCAACGCCTCCCTCACCACCACCAATGCCTCCCTCACCACCACCACTCCCTCACCACCACCAACGCCCCCCCTCACCACCACCACTGCCTCCCTCACCACCACCAATGCCTCCCTCACCACCACCACTGCCTCCCTCACCACCACCACTGCCTCCCTCACCACCACCACTCCCTCACCACCACCACCACTGCCTCCCTCACCACCACCACTGCCTCCCTCACCACCACCAATGCCTCCCTCACCACCACCACTCCCTCACCACCACCAATGCCTCCCTCACCACCACCAATGCCTCCCTCACCACCACCAACACATCCCTCACCACCACCAACGCCTCCCTCACCACCACCACTGCCTCCCTCACCACCACCACTCCCTCACCACCACCACTGCCTCCCTCACCACCACCACTGCCTCCCTCACCACCACCACTGCCTCACCACCACCAATGCCTCCCTCACCACCACCAACACCTCCCTCACCACCACCACTGCCTCCCTCACCACCACCACTGCCTCCCTCACCACCACCAACGCCCCCCCCCTCACCACCACCACTGCCTCCCTCACCACCACCAATGCCTCCCTCACCACCACCACTCCCTCACCACCACCACCAATGCCTCCCTCACCACCACCAACGCCCCCCCCCCCTCACCACCACCACTGCCTCCCTCACCACCACCAATGCCTCCCTCACCACCACCACTGCCTCCCTCACCACCACCACTGCCTCCCTCACCACCACCAATGCCTCCCTCACCACCACCAACAAATCCCTCACCACCACCAACGCCTCCCTCACCACCACCACTGCCTCCCTCACCACCACCACTCCCTCACCACCACCACTGCCTCCCTCACCACCACCACTGCCTCACCACCACCAATGCCTCCCTCACCACCACCAACACCTCCCTCACCACCACCACTGCCTCCCTCACCACCACCACTGCCTCCCTCACCACCACCACTGCCTCCCTCACCACCACCAACGCCCCCCCCTCACCACCACCACTGCCTCCCTCACCACCACCACTGCCTCCCTCACCACCACCAATGCCTCCCTCACCACCACCAACGCCCCCCCCTCACCACCACCACTGCCTCCCTCACCACCACCACTGCCTCCCTCACCACCACCAACGCCTCCGTCACCACCACCAATGCCTCCCTCACCACCACCACTGCCTCCCTCACCACCACCACCACTCCCACACCACCACCACCACCACTCCCTCACCACCACCACCACTGCCTCCCTCATCACCACCACTGCCTCCCTCACCACCACCAACGCCTCCCTCACCACCACCAATGCCTCCCTCACCACCACCACTCCCTCACCACCACCACTCCCTCACCACCACCACCAATGCCTCCCTCACCACCACCAACGCCCCCCCCCTCACCACCACCACTGCCTCCCTCACCACCACCAATGCCTCCCTCACCACCACCAATGCCTCCCTCACCACCACCACTGCCTCCCTCACCACCACCACTCCCTCACCACCACCACCACTGCCTCCCTCACCACCACCACTGCCTCCCTCACCACCACCAATGCCTCCCTCACCACCACCACTCCCTCACCACCACCAATGCCTCCCTCACCACCACCAATGCCTCCCTCACCACCACCAACACATCCCTCACCACCACCAACACATCCCTCACCACCACCAACGCCTCCCTCACCACCACCACTGCCTCCCTCACCACCACCACTCCCTCACCACCACCACTGCCTCCCTCACCACCACCACTGCCTCACCACCACCAATGCCTCCCTCACCACCACCAACACCTCCCTCACCACCACCACTGCCTCCCTCACCACCACCACTGCCTCCCTCACCACCACCAACGCCCCCCCCCCCTCACCACCACCACTGCCTCCCTCACCACCACCACTGCCTCCCTCACCACCACCAATGCCTCCCTCACCACCAATGCCTCCCTCACCACCACCACTGCCTCCCTCACCACCACCACTCCCTCACCACCACCAATGCCTCCCTCACCACCACCACTGCCTCCCTCACCACCACCAACGCCCCCCCCCTCACCACCACCACTGCCTCCCTCACCACCACCACTGCCTCCCTCACCACCACCAATGCCTCCCTCACCACCACCAATGCCTCCCTCACCACCACCAATGCCTCCCTCACCACCACCACTGCCTCCCTCACCACCACCAATGCCTCCCTCACCACCACCACTCCCTCACCACCACCACCACTGCCTCCCTCACCACCACCACTGCCTCCCTCACCACCACCAATGCCTCCCTCACCACCACCAATGCCTCCCTCACCACCACCACTGCCTCCCTCACCACCACCAATGCCTCCCTCACCACCACCACTGCCTCCCTCACCACCACCACTCCCTCACCACCACCACTGCCTCCCTCACCACCACCAACACCTCCCTCAACACCACCACTGCCTCCCTCACCACCACCACTGCCTCCCTCACCACCACCACCACTCCCTCACCACCACCACTGCCTCTCTCACCACCACCACCACTCCCTCACCACCACCACTGCCTCCCTCACCACCACCACTGCCTCCCTCACCACCACCACCACTCCCTCACCACCACCACTGCCTCCCTCACCACCACCACTGCCTCACCACCACCAATGCCTCCCTCACCACCACCAACACCTCCCTCACCACCACCACTGCCTCCCTCGCCACCACCAACGCCTCCCTCACCACCACCACTGCCTCCCTCACCACCACCACTGCCTCCCTCACCACCACCACTGCCTCCCTCACCACCACCACTGCCTCCCTCACCACCACCAATGCCTCCCTCACCACCACCACTGCCTCCCTCACCACCACCAACGCCCTCCCCTCACCACCACCACTGCCTCCCTCACCACCACCACTGCCTCCCTCACCACCACAACTGCCTCCCTCACCACCACCAATGCCTCCCTCACCACCACCACTCCCTCACCACCACCAACGCCCCCCCCCCCTCACCACCACCACTGCCTCCCTCACCACCACCAACGCCTCCCTCACCACCACCAACGCCTCCCTCACCACCACCAACGCCTCCCTCACCACCACCAACGCCTCCCTCACCACCACCACCACTCCCTCACCACCACCAACGCCTCCCTCACCACCACCAACGCCTCCCTCACCACCACCACTGCCTCCCTCACCACCACCAACGCCTCCCTCACCACCACCACTGCCTCCCTCACCACCACCAATGCCTCCCTCACCACCACCAATGCCTCCCTCACCACCACCAACACCTCCCTCACCACCACCAACGCCTCCCTCACCACCACCACTGCCTCCCTCACCACCACCAACGCCTCCCTCACCACCACCACTGCCTCCCTCACCACCACCACTGCCTCCCTCACCACCAACGCCTCCCTCACCACCACCAATGCCTCCCTCACCACCACCAACGCCTCCCTCACCACCACCACTGCCTCCCTCACCACCACCACTGCCTCCCTCACCACCACCAACGCCTCCCTCACCACCACCACTGCCTCCCTCACCACCACCAATGCCTCCCTCACCACCACCACTGCCTCCCTTACCACCACCAACACATCCCTCACCACCACCAATGCCTCCCTCACCACCACCACTGCCTCCCTCACCACCACCAATGCCTCCCTCACCACCACCACTGCCTCCCTCACCACCACCACCATCACTCCCTCACCTGCGGGAAAGCAAAATATAATTCTGTACAACTGTTTACACATTGGTGAATCAGAGTTGATGACAGTGGATGTCATCAACTATGACAGCTCGTCTCGGTGATCACTTGGACGAACATTCCTCACTTAATCGAACATTTGTATGTTCCACTGAACATTTGGTACCGAATTCAATTTGTTCGACTCTTCCGGGAATTCGATAGAGCGGGGTTCGTTAGGCTGAGGAAGCACTGTATCTACATTCGTGTTCACCATAACGAACCACTAAGTTGGCATGCTGAGTGGCAGTGGCAGTGGCAGCCAGTAGCGGCCAGTGGCAACTCACCTGACTCGCCCACATTCTCCTCTCACAATACTGTTTTTGCTTTTATTCACTATATACAGACGTTATATATAAGTATCTACATGTTTTGTTCACCACAACTGTACAACTAAGTGATATAGTTAGTTCAGGCACTAAGAGACGTCGCTACACACAGTCGGCTGGCGGCTGCTTCCCTCACACATTCAAGGTCAGACGCACTAAAATTTCACCCCAACAATACTGTTTGTGGTGTTATTACCCTATATACAGACGTTATATATAAGTATCTACATGTTTTGTTCACCAAAACTTTTCAACTAAGCCGGTATAATGCCCAAAGAGCATAGTGGCCACCACTACCAACATGACAAATCATGCAGATGTCGCCACCTCCCTCACCAAAATGGCTTCTCCCCTACACTCCTTTTGCTGTTATTACACTGTATATACACGGTATATATAAGTATCTACATTCGTGTTTACCATAACGAACCACTAAATTGGTATGCTGAGTGACAGTAGCAGCCACTGGCTGCGACTCCCTCCCTCCCCCTCACCTCACCTAGTGGCAGCCCGCCACTGGCTGCGACTCCCTCCCTCCCCCTCACCTCACCTAGTGGCAGCCCGCCACTGGCTGCGACTCCCTCCCTCCCCCTCACCTCACCTAGTGGCAGCCCGCCACTGGCTGCGACTCCCTCCCTCCCCCTCACCTCACCTAGTGGCAGCCCGCCACTGGCTGCGACTCCCTCCCTCCCCCTCACCTCACCTAGTGGCAGCCCGCCACTGGCTGCGACTCCCTCCCTCCCCCTCACCTCGCCTAGTGGCAGCCCGCCACTGGCTGCGACTCCCTCCCTCCCCCTCACCTCACCTGACTCGCCACCTTTCTCCTCCCACCATACTGTTTTTGCTTTTATATACAGACGTTATATATAAGTATCTGCATGTTTATCTGCATCTGTTTTTATCTGCATATCTGCATCTGTTTTTGTTTACCATAGCGAATAACTAAGCTGGTATAGTGAGTCCAGACAGTAAAAAGTGGTCACACAGAGTCAGCAGACAATGCTACCTGCCTCCCCACAAAGATTACTCCTCCCACTATAGCGCTAATTATCACAACAATCCTCCTATTATCAGAATCCTGGTAATTTTTTTCACATTCAGGGGTCTTCTATAATACTATCATCGCTTCATAATAGCAAGAACATATATATTATGGCATTTTTAGGCAATGCTGTGGTCACGAGCTGAACAGCAGTGCTGTGAGCTCATGCTGCGTGCATCAGGCTTGGTGGCTCACTCAATACTGAGGCCCTCACACCCGTGAATTTGGCCCACGATTTTTTTTTTTAAATGGCATCTGTCTACAAGAGCCCTGATGAAAGTGAGGTGAACCATGTGTATCTGCGGGCCATTTAAATCTTGCATAGTACTCCAATACATCATATGATGTGATGCGCATTTTATAGCAAGTCACTCAACCCATCATATGATGTGTTGCACAACTTAAGGGTTAAAAGAGGTTGACAGTTGGGACTACTTACCCAACAAATTCAGCCTCCCAACGACACTAGCCATGGTAAGCGATCAGAATTCATTTTCATCGGTTTATTGCATTACTAGAGGCAGAGTACTGGTTGTGTCAAGGTGTGCAAACACCTGGCCTTCCAAGGTTCGAGCCTTCACAGGGGTGTGAGCTATTTGTGTTACCTTTGACTTGTGAATTTATGCAAGTGTACCGTGTATGTATGAGGCTCATGTTCTCCCTAGTGATGTGATGTACCGATGAAAATGAATTCTGATCTCTTACCATGGCCAGTGTCATTGGGATGTTGAATTTGTTGGGTAAATAGTCCCAACTTTCAACCTCTTAACAATTAGGAGGCACTTATGAGGCGCGAGAAATACCCAAACAGGTGAGCGTCTCACATTTATCTTATAATATCCAATGTCATGTTATATCTGTGATAGAGGTGCTATTGCATCTTTTACAGTGTATTAATCAGGCAGGTAACCTATAATGACTTCAGGCACTGGCAATGAATCAATTGGTTCTACACGAAACACGCCCCTGACGCCATTATGGCTCAACCACGAGACGACGTAGTTTATTTGATCAGGACATATACATAATTTATTAAATAAGCAACATTCTACATAACAGGGGGAGGGTGCTTCTTTTTAAAATAACCCATTATTAGTTAGTAGAATAACCCATTTTAATTAATTAAAATTAATCCAATTAATTAATCCAATAGTGTAATTAATCCAATCGATTAATTTCAATTTAGATATTATTAAATAATCCCCCCATATTGTGAAGGAAGGCTCCTAGCAGGATAAATATGAAAATAGTCTGCTTAAATTAAAAATTAAATACTTAAGAAATAAATTAATAAACTAAATAATTAAATAAACATTAAATAAATTCCTATGGGAGATCCCCCCCTCCCCCTGGATAAAATGTTAAATTCCCTTCATATTACAGATCAAAATTAAAATTTTCCTCAGTGAAACCTTCATCCCACCCTAACCGGCTCAACCTCCCTTACTGTCTATCCCTCCCTCTCTCACCACCTCTCCCTCACTGCCTCCCACATTCACTGTCACTCTCCCTCACTGCCTCCCGCCCTCAATGCTTCTCCCTTTCACTGCCTCCCACCCTCCCTCACTGCCTGTTTCTTCACAGCATGACAAGGGAGCCATGTGTGTAATACCACCACCCAGTGGGAGAGGGAGGGGGAGAGGTAGTGGCCACCCACCCAATGGCTGATCTAGAAAGTTTCAATCTAATACAGTGGAGCCTCGATTAACGAATTTAATCTGTTCCGGCACCGAGCTCGTCATGTGAAACGCTTGTCTTTCAAAACGAATTTCACCATTTAAAATAATAGAAATAAATTTAACCCTTAACCCTTAAACTGCGCATGGCGTATATATACGCCCTGAGTAACATGTCCCACGGTGCGCGTGGCGTATATATACGCCATAGGGTGCCAGGCCTGATTCAAATGGCCCGCGGCTACACGGGGTTCACAGTAGCTTCCTCAGGGCTCTTGTAAACAGATGCCATTTAAAAAAAAAAATCGTGGGCAATATTCTCAGGTGTGAGAGGCACAGTACTGTTGGAGCAACCAAGGCTGGCGCACGCAGCACGAGCGAACAGCATTGCTGTTCAGCTTGTGACCACAGCATCGCCGAAAAATGTCAAAATATATATATAATTGTTATTATTTAGTGATGACAATATTACAGATGACCCATGACTGTGATATAAATAACCAGGGTTGTGATAATAGCAGGATTGTCGTAATAATTAGCGCTGTGGGAGGAGTGATGCTGAGAGATGGAGGGAGACAGCATCGTTTACTGACTGTGTGGCTAGCTGTTATTGTTTGCATTCACCATACCAGGTCACTGGTTCTCTATGGTGAACACAAATGTAGATACTTATATATAATGTGTGTATAAGTGTAATAACAGCAAAAGGATTATGCTGGGAGGAGCCATATGGGTGACGGAGGTGACGTCGTCTGCACGATTTGTCTAGCTGTTTAGAGGGTGGCCACTATGCTCTTCGGGCGCACTACAAGCTTAGGTGTACAGTTACGGTGCATACAACATGTAGATATTTATATATAATATGTGTATATAGGGTAATAACACTGCAAAAGGTATTGTTGGGGGAGAAAGTTTAGTGCGTGTGACCTTGAAAGAGTGAGGGAGCCACCATCTGTATATAGCGACGACTCTTAGTGCCTGAACTAACTATATTGGCTTAGCTGTACAGTTGTGGTGAACAAAATATATACATACTTATATATAATGTCTGTATATAGTGTAATAACACCACAAATGGTATTGTTGGGGAAGAAAGTTTAGCGCGTGTGTTGAGGGAGTGGCAGCGAGTGGCTGGCTGGTGTGTGGCGGTAACTCTTCGTTGCTTTCGACTCTCAATACCAACTTAGTGGTTCGTTATGGTGACCAAAACATGCAGATACTTATATATAACCTGTGTATAGAGTGTAATAGCAGCAAAACTATATGTTTATTGTTTTATAAACATAATAATTGAATCACTAATATGCACATCATACTTTTGAGTATAGCGATTATTCACCACTTTTATTATATAAATATATTACAATACACACTATTGAATAATATTACTGCAAAAAAACTAAGAAAAAATCAATCGGAGACATTGAAACAATTAGGTAATAATATCTTTGTGGCAACTCCCACCTGTCAGTGCGGGTGACGCTGACCGGCTCTGACGACCGCTCTATCAACGCCCACTTTTTGCCAGACTTCCTCGGTCAATTGCGCCCAAAATATGTCACCTACGATTTTTTTTCCCCGTGCTCAGGGGACACAAATTAACATGTTTAGAAGACGAAAAAAAAAATTTGATTTTTTTTTTTTTCTTGCGCACAGGGATGTAAATGTCCTCAGGACCCCTGAGCAGTGGAAGGGTTAATAAACAAAATATATAACTAAAAACATATATTATGATGTACCTGCAGAATTTAAGAAAAAACAAGAGTTCAATGTAATGAAACGCCATTTGCTGGGTGAGACCCGGAGGCTCCCCGGAGCTTACTAGCTTACTAGGCTGATATGTTAATATCAGACTTTGGCATCAGTCATGTGTATGGAGTTCTGTGGGCCTACCGGAGACCACGAATCAGAACCTGGCCCTCACAGAAAGGCATGGGGAGCAATGGCTTATACAAACCCCCGTGTGACTGGAAGCATTCTATGTTTGCCATCGACCAGGTCCGGTACCAAGAAAGGTAAGCATCCCAAAACAAACTTCTATTCTGGTGAAATTATTGTTACCAAAAGTCGAACAAGTGGATAGAACTCCTCTAAAAGAAACGAGCAAATGATCATGACGTCACATGTCACCGCATCGCTGTCTGCGCATCTCTCGCCCTCCCCGGGAGAGGGAAGGTGTAGCCCCAAACGCCTCATGCCGGCAATCCATCCATTAGTTCTGAGGCTGCTGTCAAAACCACACGAAAAAAATGCCGACCAGGGGGAGGGAGGGATGCCAGGGAGCCTTCGGTTCGCACCGAGAAAATGGCGTTTCATTACATTCAACGCTGGTTTTCTGGGGAGAGCCCCTTTGGCTTCCCGGAGCTAACTACCCAAGAGGAAAAACTTAGCCAGGGAGGTGGTCGTTGCTCACTCCACAACTCGAAGTCGAGACAATTGGCTCGACTTCGCCTGACAAGGCCCCGGGACGTGCACGAGGCAACGAACAACCAGGACCCTGTTCGACCGCCAAAAACCCCTGTTCCCGAATGTCAGCCCAGGGCATGGTGCCAAAGACGGCAGCAAGAGCAGCCAACTTATTAACGTCATAAGCATGGGAACACACCGCAGTCTGGCTAGCCTGAAGAACTCTGAGGACGATCTGAGAGACCCGCACCCGCAAACAGGGAAGAAGGGAAACCGGATCAGCCCAAAGCGCGTCCCCGGACACAGAAGCCGTGGCGCGCAATAACTGCAAAAAGCCGCAACCGGACACAAAACATGATACACCTCCGGCCCAACCAACCAAACATCAGCAACCCTTCTTTAATATACAGACCTACTCCTCCATTTGACCTAGTTTTTTTATCACATCTATATAAATTATAATTTGGAATCCAGATTTCACTATCCATGTAATCTTTTGTATGAGTTTCCGTGAATGCCCCAAATATTGAGTTAGACTCTAATAGGAGGCCATTTATGAACTTAACTTTATTTCTTGACTTTGGCTTTAAACCTTGAATGTTTGCAAAAATGAATGACTAATACAGTTTATTAGTACTGCATATAACTGAAATATTCTTGATTTATATTATTACAAAAATGCATTACATAAAACCAGTGTTCAATGAAATGGAATGCCATTTTCTGGGTGAGCCCCAGAGGCTTCCTGGAGCTATCAGGCTAATATGTGATACATTAGACCGGGGCATTAGTCTATGGAGTTCAACCGACCAGCGATCACGAGACAGAACCTGGCCCCCTTAGATAGGTGCAAGGAGCAATGGCTCTGGAAAACCCCCCCTTGTAGTTGAGGGTTTTCCTTATCTGCCATTAACTGGGGTTAGGCACCCAGAAAAGTAGGCATAACATAAACCCCACATGGTAGGCAAATTACAACAAAAAAAAAACAAAAAAAAACAAAAAAAAGAGACAGAACTCACCCCAATCCCAAGGAAACAAGCAAATGTCACTCCACTGCCGCGTCGCTCATCTGTGCAGCCCTCCCCTCCCCGGCTACCTAACACTACAGCTCAGAAACTAAGCATCAAACAATGCAAAAAAAATGCGGACCAGAGGGTGGGAGGGTTGCCAGGAAGCCTCCGGGACTTGCCCAGAAAAATGATATTTCATTACATTCAACTCAGGTCTTCTGTGAGGAGCCTCTATGGCTCTCTGGAGCTACATAACCAAAGATAAAGAAAAGAGTGACTTAGGCTACAGAGACGGAGGCTACACACTCGACGCAATGTCGAGACAACTGGCTGCCACCTGTGACCCAAAGCAACACGGGAACGCCAAGGACCAGGAATGTTAACAAAATAACAGGCGGCCAGGACCCTGTTCGACCGCCAAAATCCCCGCACCCGAATATCAGCCCAGGACATGTTGCCAAACACAGCAGCCAACGCAGCAAGCTTCCTAACGTCATGGGCACGTAGATAGACTGCAGGCTGGCTAGACTTAATAACCCTGCAGAAGACCTGGGCGACCCAAACCTTGGAACAGGGAACGAGGGAAACTGGGTCAATCTAAAGCTCATACCCAGCCACCAAAGTCGAAGCGCGCAGAAAGCGGCGAAGAGCCGCAACCGCATATGCTGCATCACTGGCGAGCTCAAATTCCTCCAAGGTTGCTTGGTTTATAGCCTCCTCTCTCAGTACAGGAACTTATCCTTGCTCTGTTGTGAAAACCTCCTGGAATCATCTTCACACACCTTGTCATTCTCTGTGTATCTATTATCCCCTTTTCTCAGTTTCATCACTTGTTCCTTCACTGGTGTTTTCCTCCAGATGTGGCTATGAAGCAGTTTTGGTTAGATCTTGGCTTTACTTGTGATATCATTTTCATACTGTCTGCTTCTCTCCTCTGCTTCTGTTTGTCTGTGTCTGTTTCCTCCTCCCTCCCTCCCTTCCCTCTCCTCTCTCTCCCAATCATTGAAGCTGTGTAATCAGTGGCAAGTGCCAAAAATGTGATCCCTTGCACACTGCTCCCTTTTGAATTCTGATGACCTCCTATCAGCCAATGTTCATCCTATACCCCAGACCATTATCTGTCAATTTGGGTGATCTGGCATCCAATTTTGGGCAGACACCCTCACTTCTAGGAATAGATATAATTATAATAATTACATAAGCTATTATTATAACCTTCTTGTGTAAATACAGGTAATACACTAAAATTCTCAGCAAGCAATTATAAATTTACAAGTACAGTACAACCATTTATTTAAACATTGGTTTTAATTTGAATTCAACTACACCATAAGATACATAATTTGTAATAGGCATCTTACCTTATGGTCATCTAAGAGCCGTCCTTCAACTCTCAGTTCCCACGATGCAACAGAAGCCTCATCACCTTCAACTCCCTCTGCACGAGCAGGGTAAAATGTATTGGATATAAAAATACGTAATTTCTTCTTAACTTTCATGGGTCGCTTCAATGCTTCCTGTAAGGCAGAGAATTTAAAGAAGTAAAATATATAACTGAAATCATAATATAAAAACTATATAGTGACACAAATATTTTCCTTTTGCTATAACATTATGAACATACTTGCTGAAAATTATATTAATTATTATCCCCACTTTTACATGCTGTATCTACTTTCATTCATTTTCCTTTCACACTTCACAAATTGTACTTTTAATACCTAATTTTCCTCTCCCTTTGACAGTTTTTAATATGTAGGCAACAGCAGCAAAATAATACACATCTAAATAAATTACTGAATATGGCATAACATACACCAACACACATACAAAATAAGGCTTCGAGCAGAAATGAAAATTCCCCTTTGGTTGCATCTTACCCTTGAAAGGCGCTAATTGTACATCGATTCCGATTTTGGTCTAACAACCTGCAAGGCACACATCTCATATATACATTTTAAAGTATTGCAGAAGATTTAACCCTTAAACTGCACAACATATCAATAGCTGTGGTGAGTAATTGATGTAGAATTGCACACCACAGCTATTGATGTGGTGGAGTACCATGAAAGCTTTAAACGGTCCACGGGTTAGAGGAGGGAACCCATACGCTGCCCAAGGGCTATAGTAAACAGACACCATCTTTAAAAAACTAGTGTTGAATGTACAGAAACGCCATTTTCTGGGTGACTCGCGGAGGCTCCCAGGAGCTATCCAGGCTGATACGGATATCCCTAACTTTGGCATCAGTTAATGTGGGTGGGTTTCTAGGCCTACCGGGGACCACAGGCAGAACCTGGCCCCCCCTCAGAGAGGCACGAGGAGCAATGGCCTATAGAAATGCACATGTGATTTTGGAGCATTCCATATCTGACATTGACCGGGACAGGCACCCAAAAAGGCAAGCGCCCCAAAACAAACCCCTATTCTGCTGAAACCAACGAAAATAGCCAAACAAGTGGACAAAATTCCCCAAAATGAAAATGAGCAAATGAGCATGACGTCACACGAGCCACGCCACATGTCTGCACAGCTTCCCCCTCCCCAGGAGTAGGAAGGGGAAGCCCCAGACTCCCGCGCCGGCGCTCCACATCGCAGTTCTCAGTATGGATATCAGAATACAGTACGCGAAAAACTGCCAACTGGAGAGCGGGAGGATTGCCAGGGAGCCTCCGGGACTCACCCACAAAATGGCATTTCAGTTCATTCAATGCTGGTTTTCTGGAGGGAACTCTTACGGCTTCCTGGAGCTACTTCTCCAAAGACTAAAATAAATAAGGAGACTTACCTGGGAAGCGGTCTGTGCTCCACGCCTCAACTCGAAGTTGAGACAAGCTGCAGCCGCCAACCCAAAGCGACACATGCCCGACTAGGCCCAGGAACATTTACAAGGTAGTGTGCAGCCAGGACTCTGTTCGACCGGCAAAAATCCTGTGCCCAAGTGTCACCCCAGGACATGTTCCCAAACACGGCAGTAAGAGCAGCAAACTTACAAACGTCATGGGCACGGGGATAGACCGCAGGCTGGCTAGACTTAATACCCTGCGGATGACCTGAGAGACCCGTACCCACGAACAGGGAAGAAAGCAAACCGGATAACCCCCCAAAGCGCATTCCCGGACACAAAAGCTGTGACGTGCAACTAACGGCGGGGAACCACAAGTGGACACAACACATGATGCACCCCCGGCCTGACCAACCAAGCATCAACAACCCAAGGACCCCTCCGGAAGGTAGCAGTCTTATTCTTCGCCAGAAAAGATGGAGACGGCTGCAGATGAACAAAACTACCACCACGACCAAAAGAGCAGAAAGAGCAAAAGAGCAGCTTCATGCTCTCCTCTGTGCCAGAGAAGAGCATGAAGCTCCCCGACCCAACCCCCAGAGACCAATGCCAACAGGAAAAGAGCCTTCAAAAAGCAATCCTAAACAGAAGGGGCCACAACAAACCGAGGAGAAGAGAGATAGGAGAACCCTATCCAAAGACCAAGATAGCTCAAGCGGTGAATGAGCAGGCCGGAGGTGAAACAACGCACGAGACAGCTTGCAAAACGGTGCAGAAGTAACATCAATACCAAAAACAAGCTGAAGCGGCTTCGCACGACAAGAAACGACAGTATTTGGCATAAGATGACGGTCCTGGAACAACCACGAGAGAAAGGTCAACACCACCCGAACAGAAAGTGGAGTGCAACCACGAAGAGTCAAAAGGAAACGGAAGGACCGCCAGGAAACTTCATGCTGCCGCCAAGACGAAGCCCGCAGGTGGGAAACCATCAAGGAAGCCACCTGATCACCATACAAATGGTGATGAACTCGAGTCAAAAATACCAGACGCGAAGACTCGAGGAGAAGAGCGAACCAGTCTTGTAACGGAACAGGCTGATCTCCTGAAAGAGACACAGCCGTGCAAAAAAAAAAAAAGGGCTTTGGAACATGCTCTTGCTCAACACCCACAACATGTTATGTTAT
Source organism: Procambarus clarkii (assembly GCF_040958095.1). Classification (NCBI taxonomy): domain Eukaryota; kingdom Metazoa; phylum Arthropoda; class Malacostraca; order Decapoda; family Cambaridae; genus Procambarus; species Procambarus clarkii. The sequence goes on along the minus strand of NC_091230.1, from coordinate 2,207,141 downwards.
CATACAGATTTGAGAACTGACATTGAAATCTTGCAACAAGAACACATACGTGATAACATCCATCTGATCACAATTATCATATCATTAATGCAAACACTCAAACGTCAAGGCTGTTGGGTACTTATCAATTGAGTGCTAAGTCATGTGGGAATAATAGGAAACGACATTGCAGACAAAGCTGCAAAACTTGCAACTAAGAGAAGAAATGTAGACATTTACATACCACAGAGTCTATCACAGATTAAGAAAGTAATTAGAAACAGAGCAATACAAAAGATGTACAGTGACCACAACACAGCAGTTGCAACATCAGGATCTGCGAGTTGGTACAAGAATTCAACCAACAATGCACTACTTAGTTTGATGAAAGGGAGCAGTAGAACAACAGAAGTACACTTACACTGCATCAGGCTTGGATACCCATGTGCATGGGAAATAGGCTTACAGGTTCCGGAAGATGAGAGGAAATGTCAGCACTATGGAGAAATGCCCGACATACCACTGGAACATTATCTAATACAGTGCACAGTTACAACCCATTAAGATTTCAACTTCGATTCAACAGAGCAGAAGTTGTTGTTAAACATATGGGACAAAATCTTACTGAAGCGACCATACAAGTCATAAATACTCATACTCCGTCCAAGTGAAACAGAAAAAAGCAACACTTTGGCCCTAAGCCAAAGGCCCGCGCAGGAATATCCCCCCCCCCCCCCAAAAAATAGATAGCCTGTAGCTGGGGCTGCAATATTTCATGTGTGCTGTTTATTCTCTTTAGGCAGAGGCCTAGAGAGTATGAAGGAAACTATTCAGATCTGCTGGGTGACTTGAATCAAAATTCAAATAGGTATGGAGATTTGTGGGTTTGTAGTACGCCTTCGTTTGGAGGCACCTACTCGTGTGGTCAATGAACACTGTTGCATCCAGGAAATTTATTATAAATTGTTATGCTCTAATGTAAATTTCAAGTTGTCATGGGCCATATTTGCACAGGCAAAGAAAGTGTGTAGATGTTGCTCACCAGTGGTCATCATGCCAAAAATATCGTCAATATATCTGTAATATATTAACGGTGCATCGGTCCTCTGGGATCTTGCATTTTCAAAGGTCACATGCATAAATATCTCGGCAATTATCACGCTGCTGGAAGCCCCTATGGCTGTGCCTTTTATTTGCCTGTAGGTTTGTCCTCTGAACTGTAGGATGGTGTGTCTCATCACATGGAAGATTGCTTCTTCCATCAAATCCCTCTGTGGTATCCTCCAGACGCCTGCCTCCTTTAGCTCTGTGGTTACCTTGTGTTTGTTTGCATTGAACAAATCAGCCACTATTCTGCCCGATTCCCTTGTGGTATGCTCGGGTAGAGCGATACTACATCCATCAAGAAAAGTCGAGTGCCTTCCGGCATACTACCCTCAATGTCTTGTATCTTGAGTAGGAAGTCCGTAGTATCACGTAGTCTCTCCAGTAAGAGGCATAGTAGAGGGTTCAGCAGGGCTTTACAAATCCAGTCCACCAGCCTCGTGGGTGCCTTACAGCCGGTTAAATTGGCACCATAGGTTGAACCTTACCACTGCCAATTAAATTGCCAAAAAACCAGTGTTGAATGTAATGAAACGCCATTTTCTGGGTGAGACCCGGAGGCTCCCCGGAGCTTACTAGGCTGATATGCTAATGTCAGCCTTTGGCATCAGTCTTGTGTATGGAGTTCTGTGGGACCACGAGCCAGAACTTGACCCCCTCAGAGAGGCATGAGGAGCAATGGCCTATAGAAACCCCCAAGTGGTTGGAAGCATTCTATGTCTGCCATCGACTGGGTCGTGGTCCCATGTAGGACCATGTGTCCCATGTGGTCCCATGCGATGCCGAATGGCTAGGCCAGATGCTGCTGATGCGACAAAATGTCGCTTGGCAACACCACGCACTCCACTGACACTAGTGACAGCAAAACTCTTCTCTGATTCTAAATCACTAAAACCAGAAAATGATTCACCATCCTCAGATTCATTGTCCAAAACATCATCATCTTGCAGAGGAACACATTAACTATGTGGTTGGGTGCAAAGTGGTGTTGATTGTGGGCAAGGAGGCATGGGTGACAGAGTAGGTAGGCATAACCCTTGTGGCACCTGCATGGTCACTCTCATCATCTGTCGTATCCACATCTGAGGGCTGTGTGTAGTCCTGAGCTATGTCAGTCACCAATATCAGGTTCATCACCCTGCTAGAAAAATTCCTGATGAATATCCTCCTCGGTCAAAGCTTGAGATGAATGCTGCGCTCAGCGTGGTCGGTTACCAGTACGAGATGCACTTGCCATGGTCTCTGTCAGGTAACTGAGGCCTGCAGACAATGGCAGCCTACAGTGGATTTTTTCCCCCCAAGATGGTGTGTTTACAATCGAGATTTGGTGGGCTATAGCTGCCCCTATCCCTCGCGGGGCAATTAAAATCGTGAGCTAGACCCTCAATCGTATATGTACGAAGTGCGACATTCTGTGACAGTTACTCTCATTGTATATGTATGTTTTGCATCATTTAAGGGTTAAACTCAAGCACAGTCGCCCATTCCACCAGGAACCACATGCTCGGTCGACCCATATGCAATAAATTACCTAAGTGTAATTACCTAAGTATAGTTACAGGATGAGAGCTACACTCGTGGTGTCCCATCTTCCCAGCACTGTCATATAACGCTTTGAACCTACTGATGGTCTTGACCTCCACCACTACCTAACGTGTTCCAACCGTCTACCACTCTGTTTGCGAAAGTGAATTTTCTTATATTTCTTCAGCATCTGTGTTTAGTTAGTTTAAATCTATGACCTCTTCTTCTTGAAGTTCCAGGTCTAAGGAAATCATCTCTATCAATTTTATCAATTCCTGTTACTATTTTTTACGTAGTGATCATATCACCTCTTTCCTTCTGTCTTCTAGTTTTGGCATATTTAATGCCTCTAACCACTCCTCGTAGCTCTTGTCCTTCAGTTCTGGGAGACACTTAGTGGAATGTCTTTGCATCTTTTCTAAATTGTTGATGTGCTCCAAGTAAAGCATCCAGCACTTCCACTAACACGATAACATCATTTATATTTGCCAACATCCAGGGTATAAAAACACGCAAATCCAACAAAGTTCACTTTATAGATGGTCTCCTTCATGAGGCAAATGCAGTGTTTGCAGCCCTAACGGAAACTCACACCAAGGACTACCTTGATGGTGAAATATGGATCTCAGAATACAATCTCTTCAGATGTGATAGGAAACCCCGGCTTCAGGGTGGGGTCAGCCTCCATCAAAGACACACTCATCTGTACTGAGCTGCTAAACACCTCAAATGATATGGTGGAAGTGCTGATAGTCAAAATAGAGATCCTAAATGTAGTTGTTGTCCTTGTATATAAGTCACCGGAGGCAAACCCTCAGCAGTTTAAAGACCAACTAATGAAAATAGAGCACTGCTTGGAAAACCTCGCAAATCCAGCTCTGAACATCATCCTGCTTGGGGACTTCAACCTACGGCACCTGAAATGGAAGCACCTGGCTAATACAGTAATATCAGAAAGGATACCAGGAAGTAGCCTAAATGAACAGGCACATGCAAATGACCTGCTACGGATGTGCGATAGGTTTGCCTTAAACCAGCAAATAGTAGAACCAACTAGGAAGGAGAACACGCTGGACCTCATTTTCACTAATAATGATGAGTTGATCGGGAACATAATGATTACAAATACCTGTTACTCAGATCACAACTTAATTGAAGTTATCACAACCATGGGGAATGGACCTTCAAAACCAGTCCAGATTCCCGGTGGAGGAGATTTCAGCAAATTCAACTTCAATAATAAACAGATAAACTGGGAGCAAATAAACCAGGACTTCACAGAAATAAACTGGGAAGAACAGCTAGAAAATGCAAACCTGAACCAGTGCCTGGAAAAAATAAGCTCAGTAGCACTAGAAATATGTTCAAACCGCATACCCCTAAGAAAAAAGAGAAAGAGATGCAGATTGGAACGGGAACGTCATTCCCTATATAGGCGAAGAAAACGAATCACGGAACAACTTGAGAGTCGCACCCTATCTCAAGAACGGCGAAGAAGGTTAGGTAGAGAAATAGAAACAATTGAACTCAGGCTACAAGAATCATACAAAACCCAGGAAAGGCAAAGAGAGCAAAAGGCCATCAGTGAAATAGAGAGAAATCCGAAATATTTTTTCTCCTATGCAAAATCAAGATCAAAAACCACATCTAGTATCGGGCCCCTGCGAAAGGGAGATGGAACTTTCACCGATGACAACAAAGAAATGAGCGAGTTACTGAGGAAGCAGTACGACTCTGTTTTCAGCGAGCAATTAAATGCACTAAAGATTGATAACCCAAATGAATTTTTCATGGATATGATACCAACATCAAATCATATATCAGACATCGCCCTATCCCCACTAGATTTTGAAGAAGCCATAAACAGTATGCCTATGCACTCTGCACCAGGCCCGGATTCTTGGAACTCCATATTCATCAAGAACTGTAAACAACCACTATCGCAGGCCCTTCACATTCTGTGGAGACAAAGCCTAGATACTGGCGTTATCCCTGACATACTAAAAACAGCAGAGATAGCACCACTCCATAAAGGAGGAAATAAGGCAGAGGCAAAAAATTACAGACCGATAGCACTAACATCGCACACCATAAAAATTTTTGAGAGAGTGCTAAGAAGTAAGATCACAAAATACATGGAATCACAGCATCTCCATAACCCCGGACAACATGGTTTCAGAACAGGGCGCTCTTGCCTGTCGCAGTTGCTGGACCACTATGATATGGCATTAGATGCTATGGAAGACAAACAAAATGCTGATGTAATATACACAGATTTTGCAAAAGCCTTTGATAAATGTGACCATGGTGTTATTGCACATAAAATGCGTTCAAAAGGAATTACCGGGAAAATAGGCAGATGGATCTACAATTTTTTGACTAACAGAACCCAATGTGTAATAGTCAACAAAATAAAATCCAGCCCATCAACCATGAAGAGCTCAGTCCCCCAGGGTACTGTGCTTGCTCCAGTACTTTTTCTCATCCTCATATCAGACATAGACCAGAACACAACCTATAGCACTGTATCATCCTTTGCAGATGACACTAGGATTTTCATGAGAGTTGGCAACATAGAGGACATGGCAAACCTCCAATCAGATGTAGATCAGGTCTTTCTATGGGCTACAGAAAATAATATCGTGTTTAACGAGGATAAGTTCCAGCTCATGCGCTACGGAAAAATTGAAAATATAAAAACAGAAACCACGTACAAAACTCAGGCAAATCATAACATAAAACGAAAAGGCAATGTAAAGGATCTGGGTGTACTCATGTCGGAAGACCTTACCTTTAAAGAACACAATAAAGTAGCCGTCACAACTGCAAGAAAAATGACAGGTTGGATCACAAGAACTTTTCACACTAGAGATGCTATACCGATGATGATACTTTTCAAAACGCTTGTGCTATCTAGAGTGGAGTACTGCTGCACAATGACAGCCCCTTTCAAAGCTGGAGAAATTGCTGACCTGGAGACCGTGCAGAGATTCTTTACTGCTAGAATCCACTCAGTAAAACATCTAAATTACTGGGACCGACTAAAGATCCTAAACCTGTACTCCCTTGAGCGCAGGCGGGAGAGATACATAATAATTTACACGTGGAAAATAATTGAGGGGCTGGTCCCAAACCTGCACACAGAAATAACATCACATGAGACCAGGAGGCATGGCAGGATGTGCAGAATACCCCCCGCTGAAAAGCAGAGGTGCAACAGGTACTCTGAGAGAGAACTCTATCAACATCAGAGGCCCGAGACTGTTCAACACGCTTCCACTACACATAAGGAGCATAACTGGCCGACCCCTCACAGTGTTCAAGAGAGAACTGGATAAGCACCTCCAAAGGATACCTGATCAACCAGGCTGTGACTCATACGTCAGGCTGCGAGCAGCCGCGTCCGGCCTGGTTGATCAGTCCAGCAACCAGGAGGCCTGGTCGACGACCGGGCCGCGGGGACACTAAGCCCCGGAAGCACCTCAAGGTAACCTCAAGGTAGGTGCTTCTTTAGATTTGGGCACCGTACAACCACTGCATATTCCAGCTTTGGTCAAACAAAAGTTGTGAACAATTTATTTTAATATTTTGCCATCCATGTATTTAAAAGCAATTCTGAAGTTAGAAAGTGTAGCATAGGGCCCTCACACAATGTTCTTAATGTGATCCTCAGGTGATAGTTTTCTATCTAGAACCACCCCTAGATATCTTTCATTATCAGACTTCTTTAAAGGTTTCTCACATAATTTATAGGTTGTGTGGGGTCTATATTCTCATAGTCCACATACCATAACATGGCATTTATTTACATTAAATTCCATTTCCCAAGTGGTGCTCCATATACCTATTCTGTCCAGGTCTTCCAGAAGGGGCGACCTTTGTTGACATTCTGCTATTTTGAAAGATCAACTTTTTAGCCATGATTTTTCATTCACAGACACTTATTTCTTTTCTCTTAGTTTCTTTTCAAATTCCCTACACCTTCAAGTATTCTGGGACACCACTTGCAACCCTCACCCTACTCCCAACACTTAGATAATTTGAATTATCATGGAGCCTGCAGCAGTGTGACTCCTCAGTGTGATGCCCAATCTCTCCCCATACCAATATGTATATCTCCCCATATGTGTATCAACAAACTCGTAACTCAAGGGAAAACTTATAAACCAAATTGAGTTTTACCAAGATAAAAGCTCGTCACCCGAAAAATTCGTAAGTAGGGGCACTCGTAAGCCGAGGTTCCACTGTAGTTTCAAATAAACCATAAGATGAGTACTCTTACACTAATTTGTAAAATTATCCATTTGTAACAGAAGGGAATATTAATACAGTAGTTGTAGTTTATTTATTGGCAAAATCAACATTAAATTTAGGGATGATAAAGAGGGTATAGCAATTTCTAACCTGAATGTCAAGTCTCTTCCTCATGATGGTAGCATCAAGCTTGCGCTCAAACGCCAAAAGGTCCATGTATGCTTGACTTTCCGGAACAAGGTCTCGAACCTGTAAATAAATTGCAAGATTAGAAAAAAACTTCTTACAAGGAAGAGTCAAGACATTACTGTTCATCAGATTCAGCATGATTATGAAAGTGATAAGTAGTTTACTTGCAACACAAATTTTGTACTGTACTCTCAAAACTATATTGTTTACATAATAACTTCAGTAGGTAGACATTTCACATTAAAAAGGAAATACAGTATTGACCATTTCATTGGTTCTGAATATACACCTCTACATCTCTTATGAGGGTAATGTATTTTGTTGCCTCTAGGAAATCCTTTATCTTAGCCACTGCAAAGCGCAAAGCACCTTAAGGCATTCTGAGGGTTGTGTGATTTTTTTTAATTAGGCCATATTTTAAGGTTCTTTAATGTTTTCATCCCTCTTTGTGATTTAAAATGTGATTTGAACATTAGCTGAACATTTGTAAAAAACAACAAAAATATGTCTTAACAATTGAAATTGAAATTGAAATAAGTTTATTGAGGTAAAATACACACAAAGGGATGAGGTAGCTCAAGCTATTCTCACCCCATTCAGTACGTGTTAATATATACATACACACACATCACAAATAAACACATTACCAAACATTCTGAGAGGTAAACATATACATTTCCTCCTTCACAAGTAGTATGGTATCAGACGTACACACAAATACTTTTATGACCTAGGTATACTGTATAGACAATTTGCAAGACACCTGCAGATAATTCAACAAAATATTACAATCTTGGTGCAAAATTCTTATATCTCTCAAGAATATCATCAACCTTTCCGTTGTGACACATCCAGGCTATTTGTTCAGGAACAGTCCTTATCTCAGTGTTTCTATATACATTAATCAACGGACAATCAAGAATATAATGGGCAAGGGTGTGAGACCTTAACATACCACATAGTTTACACTTCATGTCATTATCATGAACATCTATCCCATATTCCCAGTAATATTTGTACCCAAGCCTGAGCCGCATGTACACAGAGTCACTCCAAGCATTTCTCCTTTTACCATAAGTGAAATGGGTGTTTTGACTCACATACGTGTAGTGTTGCATGGTTTGACTTCTCTCATACATTATCTCTCTCCTCTCCACTCCCGCCCGTGCCTGAATATTTCTGATTTTGCTTCTTATTTGTCTCATTGTGAATTCACATTCAATGTCAACTTGTGGTTTTGATGTGGCACGTTTGGCCAAGTCATCCGCCACCTCGTTGAGCACTATTCCAACAGGAGATGGAATCCACATGAATTTCACACTATAACCTTTCAGCTGTATCTCAGTTATTCTTCTCTTACAGTCCTCCACTATAGACATGAAGACTGGGTTTCGACTGTTTAAGGACTCCAGTGCTCCTCGGCTATCGACAAATACAAAAACATTTTTGTCGTCATGACGTACTTCCTCCAAACACGCCAGAATGGCCTGCAGTTCAGCTTGTGTGGATGAAATATAATTACTAAGCCGGAGTTCAATTATCCTGTCCACAGTCCCAAACTCCGTATAATCCCTTATTAGGACACCACACCCGGCCCTGCCATCCTCCGCCACCAACCCGTCGCAATATACATGTAAACTGTTGCCTCTTGGTAACCGAGATATCATGCTTCCATACAAACACCGTAATTGTCCCGGTTCATGATGAATCTTTTTCACCTTGAGGGGTACAATTTCGACGTCTATTTTCTGTACTTTCCAGGGAGCAGACATATTACACTGTCGAGAGGGTTTACAGCAGTCAAGTACGTCGTATTCCCTGAGGAGTCTTAACAATTGCACCATGAAATGTTTGCCAAAAACAGGTGCGCAGTGCAGGGGTTAACCCCTTTAACTGTGCAGCCTATAAATATGACACCCCCCCAGTGCGCAAGAAATAAATTCTCGGGAAAAAATTCCTTTTTGTTTTGAAAGTGTCAAAAACCCCTTCCTGTATATGGGTATAGCAATGGAATTTCGAAATTGAACTTACTTTGGGTGCTATGGGGTCCGTAAGGTGGAGCGTGACATCATCATTCCCTGTGCGCCTATGCCGTCAGCTCCCGGGGCCGGTGGAGCGCCTGGGGAGGGGCGCGCGAGTTCCCGCGAATATATTTTTGTTCATTTTTTGCGCAGTTTCAAATACATTTTATTTGTTTTTACGTGCTAATCCTATGTATAATGAACACGTACACTATATTATGGCAGTAAAACATCCGTACTGTCCACGGACACTGTGTTACGCGCATGACACTTGCATACACATATGTTGCACGTATTTACCATGTATCATGCTAATTTAAGTATATATACAATCTATTTACAGACTATACACTGTCACACACTATATACATTAACCATCAACACATTCAGAACACCGCGAGTGTGAGCAGTCACACCCAGCCAGCCCTCCCTCACTCCTCCAACATTGTATTCGCCAACATTGCTTCTCCCATCATACAGTTATTCACACCAATGTTTCATGTTCAATTATGTATATTTACAACATATGTACACACTATACACTGTCACACACTATATACATTCACCATCAACACATTCAGAACATTGCGAGTGTGAGCAGCCACACCCAGACAGGCTCTCTTACTCTCCAACATTGCTCCTCCCACCATACTGTTATTGTTTTTATTACACTATTTACACATGTTATATATACTTATCTACATGTTTTATTTACCAGAAATATGCAAGTAAGCCGGTATTGTGTCCAAACAGTAGTGGCCACCATACCCTGCATGAGAAATCACACAGCAGACAGCAGACGACACAACGATTACTACGTCACCTCCCTTACCAAAATAGCTCCACTCAACATACTCCTGTTGCTGTTATTACACTATATACACACACACACACACACTGTATATACCCATGTAAATGTGTGTTCCCCATAGTGAACCACGAAGCTAGTATGGTGAGCAAAACAAGAGTGGCTGCCACACACAGTGGAGGCTACCTCAATTCTCTCCCTTCCTCCCTCCCTCACCAAAATTCCTCCTTCCACAATACTACGCACAACACTAATTATAACCACAATCCTGGTCACTAATTTCTGTAAATGAATAATTGACGCAAGTTTATTTTGAAAAGGAACCTAAGAAGTCGTTTGAAGATTCCTAGATGAACGAAATAATGCTGTGGTGCTGTGGCTAGCGCTGTGAAAATCGTGAACAGCATTGAATCACTGATATATGAACATTGTACCCAGTCATTATCACACTCAGGCTCTTCCATAATACTATCATGGCTAAATAATACAGGTTATATATATATTTTGACATTATTAGGCGATGCTGTGGTCACACGCTGAACAGCAGAGCTGTGTGCTCATACTGCGAGCGCCAGCCTTGGTTGCTCACTCACTACTGAGGCTCTCACACCCGGCAATGTGGACCATGATTTTTTTTTAAGATGGTGTCTGTTTACAAGAGCCCTGAGGAAGCTGATGTGAACCCCATGTAGCCGCGGGAGTTTTGAATGGAACGTGAAAAATAAAAACACCCGGAGGCACGTTGCGCACCCAAAGCCTGGGCCTGCAGGTGCGTTGCGCAGTTAAAGGGTTAAGGGATATCGTCATGCAGAAACTTTCCAGATGTTCAGAAGTCTATACATCCTAAAAGGATTTTTGAAGAGAACTAGGGTAAAGTTGCCAGCCTCCAAACCATCATGAAAGATATTAACTTTTTCGATGGAATAAAAATTATTCATATTATGTATATTGCAAAACTTATGGTGTGAAGCAAAAGAATAGACTTTGTTCTATAAAATGACACTGGAATGAACACTGTATGTGCACTACCCACAGATACATTAACATCAAATATTGTAGTCAGGAGTTAAGTCACACATCTAATTCTCCAGACAGTGAGAAATATGCATTTTAAGTAAATGTGCAATTATAACAATGTACATTAATGGTCTATATTATACCTCCATTTGTTTCTGTACAATTAATCATTTCAATGTCAAATAACACATTTTAGCAACATCTGTAGTTTATGATGAAACTCGTGAAATACAGTGTGGGTGGCACTTATTAAGGGATCCACTTGTGATCACTTTGACCGACCACCTGCCACTCAATACCTCCGCAGTTACTTCCTAGACTTCAAGTGTTTCTCTCGTCCTAAACAAAGTGGTTTGTGCTGGAATTATTTGTGGTAGATGATTAGGTGAAAAGTATTGGAAAAACAAAATTTACTGGAACAATTACCAAGACTATCAAAGGCAACAAGTTTGCGAGAACTCTGTAGTGCTGACAAATGTGCTTATTCTTCCAAAAAATGTGCTCCATTGAATGAAAGCATATTTATTTGCATGAAGATTCAGATCCTTAGTACTTTGATCATGAAGAAATTCTATTAAGAGTTTCCTCAACCATGTAACATCCACACTGAAGATGGTGGAAAGATATAATTTCATACTCCATAACAAAGTGGTTAGAACAATGCTCTAACATTTGTTTTTGTTAAAATATAATTTGAGTTACAATGTATTTGCAAACATATTTCCCTGAAGAATGACCTACAGTGTGCGCCCAGAAGAGGCAAGTTTCATGTGTGCAGTACATAATTCAGTTATATTGTCTACAAAAAAACATTTTTTCATTCAGAGAATGTATTGGGCCATATTGAGATAAAACACCGGTGTTGAAATGTAATGAAACGCCTCTTTCTGGTGGGGTCCTTGGTGGCTCCCTGCTGCTAACCACCTGCTTACCTTGATTAGTTTCATCCAAATCAAGCTCTTGCAAATTCATTAAAAGCCTAACATATAGAAAAAACAAGTTTCAAACCCAACAAGCCACAACGCAGGGCAGAAAACCGGAGATGCTTTTTATCCATCGTTATATAAGCCTATGGAACTGCCTACCCGCCAAATACATAGCTGACAAAATGTCGATGAATTTCAAAATCCAGTTAGAAAAAGCCAGCGTTGAATGTAATGACACGGCATTTTCTGGGTGAGCCCCAGAGGCTCCCTGGAGCAATCGGGCTAATATGAATCATTAGACCAGGGCATCAGTCTATGGAGTTCAGCCTACTGGGGACCATGAGCCAGAACCTGGCCCTCTCAGAGAAGCGCAGGAAGCAATGGCCCTGGAAAACCTCCCTTGTAGTTGGGGGTTTTCCTTATCTGCCATCGACCAGGGTTAGGCATCCAGAAAAGTAGGCATAACAAAACAGACCCCCACATGGGAAGAAAATTGCAACCAAAACTGAACAGAGGCATAACTCCCTCCAATCCCAAGGAAATAAGCAAACGTCACACTCCATCGCCACGCTGCTCGTCCTGCTCTAATTCAGAGGCTAAGCATCAAATCACGCGAATACCGCCGACCGGAGGGAGGGAAGGTTGCCAGGGAGCCTCCGGGGCTCACCCAGAAAATGGCGTTTCATTACATTCAACGGTGGTTTACTGGGAGGAGCCTCTATGGCTCCCTGGAGCTACATGACCAAAGACTAAGGAAAGACTAAGGAAAAGAGGGACTTACCCGGGAGGCGGCCACCACACACCCCTCAACAAGCAATCGAGACCACTGGCTGAAATCTGCGACCCAAAGCAACACAAGTACGCCAAGGCCAAGGAACGTTAACCAAATATCGGGCGGCCAGGACCCTGTTCGACCTCCAAAATTAATCATTGTGATATATTGCTGTGTGCACTTTTGTGTTTAATTTTTGCTGTGTATTACCAGTGTGTCCTGCTGGTTACTGCAAGTGTTGTATGCAGTTAGTGCCAAAGAAAGTTCAAGAGTTCAAGTTCATGGGTCAGTCAGTTCACACTGACCTATGCAAGTAAGTAGACAGTCTCCTCCTACTAGCACAGTGGGAACGAGTCCTGCTGTGTATGGTTTGTGTAGTTTGATACGGTTTGCATAGTTTGTATAGCTTTTGATTACCATAAAGTTAAGCTCCCTGTGCATTAATAAGTTTATTAAATAAACCTATTATTAACAACAGAGATTTTCTGTCAACATTTCCCAAGTATAGGAAATACCTGAATTCTCATCTAGAGATTAGCATCGCACGACACCTCCCTCCACCCGAGATACAGCAAATTTCAGCGGCTGCTCTCACACAATATCTGTCAATTGATAGCCAACAGATTGACCACCATTGGGAGTGGTGTTGTTGCTTGCAGGTAGCAGTCGTTGCCAAAAAGAATACCTTCAACACATATTATTCCTGAGGACACCAAACAGAGAAAACCACTAACTTCCCCAAACTATGAGCCCCACAGAGGAGTCTCAGATCTGTGTACTACCCAGGGCAAGGCACCCTCCACAGGAGGCTGGCCTCTCAGGGACGGTCACCCAAATTCACCAGGAAAGGCAACCCTGTTAGGGCAGGGACAACAGCACAAAGCACCTAGGGAAGCAATCCTTTATATATGCAGCTCTGAGGTTATGTTTCTCAAAGTACAATGCATCCTCACTCTAACGAGCCCCACTCTAATGAATTCCCAGATGGTCCAAACTAATTGCATTCAGTACTAAATGTTCAGTGGAACATACACGTTCGATTAAGCGTGGATTGTTTGTCCATGACGTCACCAAGACTGAGCACTGGGAGGTGGTTGTCATCAACTACGGTGAGTTATAGTTGATGAAATGTAAACAGTAGTACAGTGTATCATTTTGTTTACCAATTTTTTCCAGGGAGAAGTGTTAAAGGATGATAAAATGGTGTCAGGGGAACCAGGTGGTGTCATTTGTGAGGTTGGTGTCAGTAGTTGGGGTTTAGTATCGGGGGCAGGTGGTGGAAGTTATTCTCATGGGTGGTACATGTTGTCAGTGGTGGAAGTTAATTCTCATGGGAGGCACGTGTTGTCAGTGGTGGAAGTTGTTGTCAGGGGAGGCAGGTGGTGGAAAATGAAGAACACTCATAAAAACAGGAGGCTCACTCATGGGGGTTTTGGCATCTGCTGTTGCTGTGTTGGCTGCAATCCATGCTATCCATTCCCATGCTCCAGGAGGCAGTGGCTGCTTCCTTGCCATCTGACTTATGGCCCATCTGCTTGATCTGACCTTTTCTCTGGTTCAGTGTTGGCCCTGGCTCTCCTTTTTCTGCCTCTTTTTCCACAGTGTTGGTGCACATTCGTGTCTGCAGAGTCTTGGCTCTTTTGGGAGTCCCATTCTCGGGGTCCTCATTCGTTTTTCGAGGCGGTCAACTTGGACTGGGCCATTGCCAATTGCTGGTCAAGGTGGCCATTTTGGGGAGTGAGATGCCAGTCTCCTGTGCTTCCCTGGCCGGGTTCTCTACATGGTTGGCTTTGTGGTCGCCCTCTTCATTCGCGCCATCATTTTTTTCTCCCCTTGCCTAGGCAGCAGGAAGGGCTCACTCGGTTCCTTTTCCTTGTCCTGTATTAATTGACTTTTCAGTACACATTGTGATCGGTCGATCCCCCCTCCTTTTCAGGATTCCAGGCGGGTTTCCTCCCTTCACCTGTTCGGGTAACCTCTCTGTGGGCTCTACCAGTTGGTCATGGCACCTTTGTCTTTTCGGTGGGTTTTCCTGCTTTCTCTCAGTTTTATCCTAGGGCTTGCTTGTCTTTGGTGTTTCTCTGCTGATCCGGTTTTTCTTGCTCCTCCAACTGCCTACATTGCCACAGCCTGTCTTTTCCTGTAATTACCTAAGTGTAATTACAGGATGAGAGCTACGCTCGTGGTGTCCCGTCTTCCCAGCACTCTTTGTCATATAACGCTTTGAAACTACTGACGGTCTTGGCCTCCACCACCTTCTCACTTAACTTGTTCCAACCGTCTACCACTCTATTTGCGAAGGTGAATTTTCTTATATTTCTTCGGCATCTGTGTTTAGCTAGTTTAAATCTATGACCTCTTGTTCTTGAAATTCCAGGTCTCAGGAAGTCTTCCCTGTCGATTTTATCAATTCCTGTTACTATTTTGTATGTAGTGATCATATCACCTCTTTTTCTTCTGTCTTCTAGTTTTGGCATATTTAATGCTTCTAACCTCTCCTCGTAGCTCTTGCCCTTCAGTTCTGGGAGCCACTTAGTAGCATGTCTTTGCACCTTTTCCAGTTTGTTGATGTGCTTCTTAAGATATGGGCACCACACAACAGCTGCATATTCTAGCTTTGGCCTAACAAAAGTCATGAACAATTTCTTTAGTATATCGCCATCCATGTATTTAAATGCAATTCTGAAGTTAGAAAGTATAGCATAGGCTCCTTGCACAATATTCTTTATGTGGTCCTCAGGTGATAGTTTTCTATCTAGAACCACTCCTAGATCTCTTTCTTTATCAGAATTCTTTAAAGATTTCTCACATAATATATAGGTTGTGTGGGGTCTATGTTCTCCTATTCCACATTCCATAACATGACATTTATTAACATTAAATTCCATTTGCCAAGTGGTGCTCCATACACTTATTTTGTCCAGGTCTTCTTGAAGGGCATGACAGTCATCTAAATTTCTTATCCTTCCTATTATCTTAGCATCATCAGCAAACATGTTCATATAATTCTGTATACCAACTGGTAGATCATTTATGTACACAATAAACATCACTGGTGCAAGAACTGAACCCTGTGGTACTCCACTTGTGACATTTCTCCATTCCGATACATTGCCTCTGATTACTGCCCTCATTTTTCTATCAGTCAGAAAATTTTTCATCCATGATAGAAGCTTACCTGTCACCCCTCCAATATTTTCCAGTTTCCAGAACAACCTCTTATGTGGAACTCTGTCGAAAGCCTTTTTTAGGTCCAGATAGATGCAGTCAACCCAACCATCTCTTTCCTGTAATATCTCTGTGGCTTGATCATAGAAACTGAGTAAATTCGATACACAGGATCTTCCAGATCGAAAACCATACTGTCTGTCTGATATTATATCATTTCTCTCTAGGTGTTCTACCCATTTAGTTTTGATTAGTTTTTCCAATACTTTCACTATTACACTTGTCAATGATACAGGTCTATAATTGAGGGGGTCTTCCCTGCTGCCACTTTTGTAGATTGGAACTATGTTAGCCTGTTTCCACCCGTCTGCTACGATTCCTGTACACAGGGATGCCTGAAAGATCAGGTGAAGTGGAATGCTGAGCTCAGATGCACATTCTCTCAGAACCCATGGTGAAACGCCATCTGGGCCAGCTGCTTTGTTCTTACCGAGCTCCTTGAGCATTTTTTCCACTTCGTCTCTAGACACCTCTATGTGTTCTATGTTGTTCTCTGGAATTCTTATTGTATCTGGTTCCCTAAAGATTTCATTTTGTACAAACACACTTTGGAACTTTTCGTTTAGTGTTTCACACATTTCCTTTTCATCTTCCGTGAATCTATTTCCCATTTTCAACCTCTGAATATTATCCTTTACCTGCAATTTGTTGTTTATGAATTTATAGAATAGACCTGGTTCTGTTTTACATTTGTCCGCAATCCCTTTTTCAAAATTTCTTTCTGCCTCTCTCCTCACTGCCATGTAATTGTTTCTCGCATCTTTGTATCGCTGGTATGTTTGGGGGTTTGGCCTCTTCCTGTATTGATTCCATTTTTGTGTCTTTCGGTCTCTAGCCCTCTCGCAATTTCTATTGAACCAATCCTGTTTCCTAGTTCTGCATCTCTGTTTTAGTATAAATTTTTTTGTGCCTTTATCATATATTTCACAAAACTTGCCATACATCTCATTCACTTCCTTGCCTAGCATCAAGTCTGTCCAATTATACTCACTAACAAAATTTCTAAGGTCACCATAATGTCCTCTCCTGAAGTCTGGTTTTTCAACTGCTTCAACCTCCTTATTTTCTTCCAGCTTATAACGCATTGCATACTTTATTCCCAAAAAGACATGGTCACTTTTACCCAAGGGAGGAAGGTACTGAATGTCAAATATCTCTTCCTCCTTCCTGGTAAATATCAAATCTAGCATGGAGGGAACGTCCCCTTCCCTCATCCTCGTAGCTTGTTTAACATGTTGATACAAGAATGTTTTCAGGATGAGGTCTACAAATTTACAGGTCCAAAAATCTTCTGTTTTAGCTTCATATGCTTCCCAGTCTATGGATTTCAAGTTGAAGTCACCGACTATCAACAGTCGTGATCTATCGTTATCCGCTCTCGCTATAATCTCTCTCATTATTGTTATAAGACCTTCACGTTTACTATCTAGCTCCTCCTTTGACCATGTGCTGCTTGGCGGTGGACTATATGCATTTATCATCGTTAGTTTATCATCCTCATAGCAGATCTCTAGTGCTATTATGTCAACTTCTTGTGGATTGGCAGTCATTATTTCCTTCACCTTTAGGTGTTCTTTTACCAGCACAGCAACGCCACCGCCTTTCCTAATTTTTCTGTCCCGTCTCCAAATTGAGTAGCCCCTTGGGAATATGACCTCATTTAAAATTACATCTTCAAGTTTTGTCTCCGTGAGTGCAACAATGTCTGGTGTCTGCAGCTGTATTACATCACTTAACTCCAGTATCTTCGATCTCACTCCATCTATGTTGGTGTATGCAATCTTCAGGAACTTGTTCCCCCTCTCCTTATTCTTCACTCCCCCTCTCTCTATTGATTTTGTTGGTTTGCCTTTATGTACCACTTTACTGGTTTGCCTACCCCTATTACTTTGTAGAAAAAAGAATTTATTTCTTCTTCATTCCTGCTCTCATTTAAATGTTTTGCCTCGGCGAGGTTCAGTTTCAGCTTCTCTCTATCTTCTTTTGAAAGATCTCGTCTTAATGACCACCCTTTCCCATCCTCATCCCTTTGCAATTTTCTAGCATTCCTTAGTACTTCTTCCATCTGTTTGGCACCGTTTAGGGTGATCCTCAAAGGTCGATCTTTCCCTTTTACGTACCTGCCTATTCTCCTGTAGTCGCACACATTCTCTCTGTTTGTAAGACCTTCCACGAGGCCAACAATTTTATCTACTACTTTAGCTTCTTCTACAGCTCTTTCTGACCTAGATGTTATCGCCTTTTCTTTGCAGCCAAAAATGATCAGGGACTTACTCCGATCAACTGTGTTTTGCACCAACTTCGGGTTAGATGCCAATTCTTTCCTCACTTCTAGCCTAATGTTTGTTTTATCTTGGTTGCTGCAGTGTTTGACTTCCTTTACTGCTTCTTCTATTTTTTCCTTCTCCTTGGCCACTTGTGCATAAGTGAGTTGCATATCTTTCTTGCACTGTTCTATTCCCTGTGTAACTTCCTCCATCTGTGCTGACAAAAGCTGTTTCTCCTGTTGAATTTCCTTGCCTAACCTATTGTAGTCATTTCTGTTTAAATTTACTTTAACTTCTTCCAAAGCTATTTTTAAGAGTTTATTTTCTTCTTCCATGGCTTTGCAATTTGTTTCCAATTGATTCTTATCCTTGCGCAAGTCTTTCACTAAACCCTCAAGACATAAAACTTTGCTATTCAAATGGTCATTACTTTCTTTCAATTTACTAATTATTTCTGCATGAGAGTTCACTATAGTATCTAAATTTACCAACTTGTTATGTAGACTACTAATATCAATGCTTTCTTCATTGAATCCCTCAAAATCAAGCTCTGTTTTGTTTTTCCCCTTGCCAGTGGCCATCTTGAATGTTCTTCTCTGCACTGTAAACACTAGGGCAACTTTTTGCCCTACTGTGTGGCCAACTTAGATGACAACTAAGAACACAACAACTGTGTGGCCTCTTAGATGCTTCCCTGGAACTCTAGAACAATAGGCGTCCCAAAGGTCCAGGGACACCATCCAAGTGCCCGGCTCCAAGAGGAGCCGAACCTAAGACAGCGTAGTCATCCGAAAGGAGGGGCAATGAACCCAGGGGTTCAGACGGGACAAGTCCAGAATGAACCGCAGGTCCGCGCAGTCCCGTTTCGGAACCGGAAACAGACGGGAAACCCATCTAAGGGACGACGTCGTTTCGACGACGCCCAAGCGTACCAACTCCAAGAAGACTCGACAGAGTGCAGGGGAAGAAACCTGCCCTGCCAGCCCCGACCCCCCCAAGGGGGAAGGGGCCACCCAACGCCACAGTAGGCCGCCAGACATGACCCGAAAGGCCCACGAATCGTGGGACCAGGCGCGGGCAAACAGCGCAAGCCTCCCCACCCCCATCGCCCCGTCAATGGGGCAAACCGCGAAAGGGCCGGCGACCCTTATGAGACCTAGAACCCCACACAGAGCGAACACCGCACCGACCAGACGAGGGAGGGGTCCAGAGTAGGAGCCGAACCCGAACCTGACAACAGAGGCCTACCACGACGAGAAGAACCCTGAGCCCTGGCACGACCCTTCCGGGAAGACCCACCCCGGGACCCCCGGAAAACCAACAAGTCCGACATCAGACGACAAGCCGCCAACACAGCCTGAATAAACTGCGCCACGGCTGACTCCTCAAACAGAAGAGGACAAAAAGGTGAAGAACGCCTATGAGCCAGAGCCCAAGCAGATTCCACGGAGGAACCCAGCACTGTCTGCCGATACGCGAGACGGGAAGCATAAAACAGGGAAACCACATCCCGTAAATTCGGCGTGAACAGTTTCAACAAGGCAGCCGACAAACGCGCAGCCGAGGACAAGGTGCCGGACCCCGGGACGGACCCAAGCGACCTCACATCCTCCACGAGCCAATCCGAGGACAGAGTCCAGGAGGGAAAAGAACCGCAAGGCCGAAGCCAAAAGGCCCCGGGCGCGCAAGTCCTCCGCAATGAGCACCGCCGAAAGGGTGGGAACCTGCATGGAGCCAGGAGTTGAGGAGTTGAGAACCTGCATGGAGCTGAATAACGCCAACATCGCGGGGAAGGGCAAGGGCAAACAAGCACTCATTCAGGTACTCAAGATCGCCCCCCAGGAAAACCTGAAGCAACGTGGAAGCTTCCCGTCACTCCAGCGTGCGGGAACGACAGAAGGAATGCCAGGAATCCAGAACAAACAAGGGGGCAGTCCGCTAGCCAGGAAGACTCCGGAACCTCGTAACGGAGCCAGAAAGGGAACGAAGTCCCAAACCTGAACTCGGATGGATCCGAGTTCAGGTTTGAAACAATAAGCCCTGCTCAGAGGGAAGAAAAACCCAGGCAGGGTCCAGCGGGGCCCAAGGCCCCCAAGTCAGCCCCTCCCCAGCCTCAAGGTCCTTCACCACAGGACTCGAGGCCGAGTCCTCTCCCCCAAGCCCCAACCCCACAAGACAAGGACCGAGCAGCCGGAAAAGCTGGAGGAAGGGGGACCCACTGGTCAGACCCAGAAGCTTCGGCCAGGAGACAAGACTCGAATGCCTCTGCCCCCCCACCCCCCGGAAGGGGCAACCCCCCCCCCCCCCCCCCGGAGCTGCCCGAGTCTCGAGATCAAGTAACCCCTGCTCCGACCCTGAAACCCTCAGACACTTCAGGGCTGGAAGCAGGGGGGGGGGGGCCAGAACGAACAGAAGGGGAAGGACGAGGAGGTGCGAACTGAACCAGGATCGAAGCGACCCCCAACCCCAAGTCTGGGTTTCGAAAAGCAAAGCGGGGCAGCCCCAGGGCATCCGGGTGAGCAACCAACCAAGCGCGTTGCAACAGACGAAACGTAGACTGCAACGCACGCGCCGCCTGTACCCGAAGAGAATCAGAGGATTGGGTAAATTGAGTCACAAGCAAGCAGCAACACCCACAGGACTCAGGGTCGAAAGTATCACCGACCCAACAGGCAGCGTGGCAGAGGCAAAAACAATGAGGGTCACCCTGAGACAAGGGGACCGAGCAACCCTCAAACTCGCACACAGCGAGTGGGGACTCCGGGGTCACATCCATCGGACCCACGTGCCCCCTAGGGGATTCCCAGGGTCCTGAGCGTTTACTTTAAGAGGAGTCGCGCTCAGGTAGTCCCAGGCAGGGCGCTGCTAACCGGTGCCCAAAACTACCAAGCGAACTTCTATAGCTGTACCCCAGGGACGTGTACACTCACTGGGACCTAGCAGGGGGCGCCACTGAGGAGAACAGTGGAAGGGCAAAAACTAATGGAATAATATGACAGAACCCTCCACCAGGCAAAAACAAAAGGAAAAACAAAACCCCGCAAGAGGACAGCGAACCCCCAAGGAACAGAGCCGGCCACTATGTCGGGAATACAAGCTGTGCAGCACCCTGCGCCCCTACCAGTGCAAACTGCCTCTCACCTGCCGGTAACAAGGGAAAACAGAACATCCAAGAGCCCAACAGGCGGCCGAAAAACCAAAAAGGTAAAACGGACCAGCAGAGGCAGACCCCGAGGAGCCTGTGGAAGGTGGCCCCAAGGGCAGTACTTACAGGGCACCTAGGTAAGGAAGCCCTAGGCGCATGCAGCCCGAGTACTGAAGATAACTCCTGGCTCTCGCACCCACAAAAACCAACACCACACGCAAAGCACAGTGCTGTAGCGACACTGGAGCCAGAGCACACGACCTTCGCCTATAGCATCAGCCTCAAGAACTGAGGTGTGGGTAGCCGGCATGGAGGGTCTGGGGCTCCCCCTTCCCCCTCCCGGGGAGGGGGGAGCTGCGCAAACAGCGGCGCAGTGGCGTGTGACGTCACACTAGTTTGCTTGTTTTTCTGTTGGGGAGTTCTATCCATTAGTTCGGCTTTTGGTAGCAATTTTAACCAGAATAGGGGTTTGTTTTGAGGCGCTTACCTTTCTGGGTGTCTGTTCCGGTCGATGGCAGACATAGAATGCTTCCAACCACACGGGGGCTTCTATAGGCCATTGCTCCCCTTGCCTCTCTGAGGGGGCCCGGTTCTGGCTGTGGTCCCCGGTAGGCCTAAGAACTCCATACACATGACTGATGCCAAAGTCTGACATTAGCATATCAGCCTGGGATAGCACCGGGGAGCCGACGGGGCTCCCCCCAGAAATGTGCAATAAAGCTGGAATTAGTTTGCCCAGTGACTGTACACAGCACCACTTGAGCAGTGTTCATACACTAATAGATGGCTCAGAAGCTTTAAACTCTGCCATGGCATTAGGTACATAAAGAGTACATGGTGAAAGGCAGTCTGCTGAGGTTGCCTCATCAACATTACTCTCCACTTCAGTCAACCCAACACTAACGTTATCCACCACCACCACCTTTTTCTATCTAAATAACAATGCTTCGTCAACTATAATCTTCAAGTTAAGAAGCAGACCAGAATTTCTTAATGAGGTGAGTACAAACATAACACTGTCAAATCTCTGCAATAAAACTCAATTTTTTCCCCTAGCTATTCAGGATGACGATCCACTTATCACACCACACAACAGATTATCCATTCAGTCTCAGTCCCGAGGGGTTCAGAAAGCAAGTGGCAATCTATATTCAAAAAGTTCCTCTCATTTTAGATGTTTGGTTCAATGTACTGGGGCAGGGGTCACAGCTTTTTCAGTGCCATGTCCAAAGAGCAGCAACTTTACCCTAGAAACTTTCCAAAGGAAATTACCATGATGGTTTCATTCTCAAAAAGTAAAGCAATAATAACTTGCTATCACAAAAAAAAAGAATGCTGGAAAGAATGAGAGTTAACTCAACAAGAACAGCCAGCTGGGGACAGCAGAGGGGGGAAAAAAAAAACAGGGAACACAGATAGGCGGAAGAAAAGAAAATTTTAAAGAATGCCAACAGAATATTCATTAAAAGAGCAATGTGGGAGATCAAACGTACGAGACTCTTAACACTTTAACTGCGCAACGCGCCTGCAGGCCCAGGTCTGGGGTGCGCTATGTGCCTCTGGGTATTTGTATTTTTCACGTTCCATTCAAAACTCCCGCGGCTACGTAGGGTTCACATCAGCTTCCTCAGGGCTCTTGTAAACAGACGCCATCTTTAAAAAAAAATCGTGGTCCACATTTCCGGGTGTGGGAGCCTCAGTACTGAGTGAGCAACCAAGGCTGGCACACGCAGCATGAGCTCACAGCACTGCTGTTCAGCTTGTGACCACAGCATCGCCTAATAATGTCAAAATATATATATAACTTGTATTATTTAGCCATGATAGTATTACAGAAGAGCCTGAGTGTGATAATGACTGTGTACAATGTTCAAATATTAGTGATTCAATGTTGTTCACGATGTTCACAGCACTAGCCTCAGCATCACAGCATTATTTCGTCCATCTAGGAATCTTCAAACGACTTTTTAGGGTCCTTTACAAAATAATCTTGGTCAATTATGTATTTACAGGATTGACCAGTATTGCTATAACAGCAGGATTATGGTGATAATAAGCACTATGCATGGTACTGTGCAAGGAGGAATTATGGTGAGGGAGCGAGGGAGAGAATCGAGGTAGCCTCACTGTGTGTGGGGCACCCACTCTTGTTTTCTCATCATACTAGCTTAGTGGTTCGCTATGGTGAACACATATGTGCATGGGTATATACAATGTGTGTATATAGTGTAATAACAGCAACAGGAGTATGTTGGGAGGAGCTATTTTGGTGAGAGAGGTGACGTAATCATAGCGTCATCTGGTGGCTGCTGTGTGATTTCTCATGCAGAGTATGGGGTGCCCACTGTAAAGTTTGGACACAATGCCGGCTTACTTGCATAGTTCTGGTGAATAAAACATGTAGATAGGTATACATAACATGTGTAAATAGTGTAATACAAACAATAACAGTATGGTGCGAGGAGCAATGTTGGCGAGTAAGATGTCGGAGGAGTGAGGGAGAGACTGGATGTTGGAGGAGTGAGGGTGTGGCAGCTACCTGGTTGATACCTGGTTGATGGGGTTCTGGGAGTTCTTCTACTCCCCAAGCCCGGCCCGAGGCCAGGCTTGACTTGTGAGTTTGGTCCACTAGGCCAACACTCGCGGAGTTCTGAGTGTGTTGCTAGTGAATGTATATAGAGTGTAATAGTGTATACTGTGTAAATAGACTGTATATATACATAAATTAGCATGATACAATGGAAATATGTGCCAGATATATGTACAAGTGTCATGCACGTAACACAGTGTCTTCGGACAGTGCGGATGTTCTACTGCCATAATATAGTGCAAGTATTCATTATACATAGGATTGGCACGTAGAAGCAAATAAAATGTATTTGTAACTGTGCGCAGAAAATGAACAAAAATATATTCGCGGCAACTCGTGCATCCTGCCCCAGGCACCCTACCGGCCTCGGGGACGTACGCCACAGGCGACCAGGGAATGATGACATCACGCATGAACTTACGGACCCTATAGCAGCCAAACTACGTACAATTTTGACCTTCTGTTACTATACCCATACTCACGGAAGGGTTTTTGAGACTTTCAAAACAAGAAAAGAAGTTTTTCCAGAGAATTTATTTCCTGCACACTGGATGGGGGGGGGGTGTCATATTTGGAGGCCATGCAGTTAAGGGGGTTAAGTGGTGATGCAAGGTGAATAAAGTCATCAATAGGATCAAACACATTAGAGTGACTGCAAGTGAAAACACATGCCAACTCTAAGGTTAGAAAACTGATTCTAAGGTTACACTTATTTTTTTGTTTTGCTTTAACCTTTTAACTGCGCAACGCGCCTGCAGGCCCACGTCTGGGGTGCGCTACGCGCCTCCAGGTATTTGTATTTTTCACGTTCCATTCAAAACTCCCGCGGTTACATGGGGTTCACATTAGCTTCCTCAGGGCTCTTGTAAACAGACGCCATCTTGAAAAAATATTGTGGTCCACATTCCCTGGTGCGAGAGTCTCAGTAGTGAGTGAGCAACCAAGGCCGGCGCACACAGCATGAGCTCACAGCACTGCTGTTCTGCTTGTGACCACAGCATCACCTAATAATGTCAAAATATATATATAACTTGTATTACTTAACCATGATAGTATTACAGAAGAACCTGAGTGTGATAATGACTGTGTACAATGTTCAAATATTAGTGATTCAATGCTGTTCACGATGGTCACAGAGCTAGCCACAGCACCACAGCATTATTTCGTCCATCTAGGAATCTTCAAACGACTTCTTAGGTTCCTTTACAAAATAAATTTGTAGTCAATTATGTATTTACAGGATTTAGAGACCAGTATTGTGATAACAGCAGGATTGCGGTGATAATAAGCACTGTGCGTAGTATTGTGGGAGGAGTAATTGTGGTGAGGGAGCAAGGGAGAGAATCGAGGTAGCCTCACTGTGTGTGTGGCAGCCCCTTTGTTTTGCTTTTGCTAGCTTAGTGGTCCACTATGGTGAACACATATGTACATGGGTATATACAATGTGTGTATATACCAATGTACATATGTGCGTAGTATTGTGGGAGGAGGAATTGTGGTGAGGGAGCAAGGGAGAGAATCAAGGTAGCCTCACTGTGTGTGTGGCAGCCCCTTTGTTTTGTTCATCATACTAGCTTAGTGAGCACACGTGTATATGGGTATATACAATGGGCGTATATAGTATAGTAACAGCAATAGGAGTATTTTGGGAGGAGCGGTTTTGGTGAGGGAGGTGAAACCTCCCTCACCAGGAAATGAAACGAAACCACTATCGCAGGCCCTTCACATTCTGTGGAGACAAAGCCTAGATACTGGCGTTATCCCTGGCATACTAAAAACAGCAGAGATAGCACCACTCCATAAAGGAGGAAATAGGGCAGAGGCAAAAAATTACAGACCGATAGCACTAACATTGCACATCATAAAAATTTGAGAGAGCGCTAAGAAGTAAGATCACAAAATACATGGAATCACAGCATCTCCATAACCCCGGACAACATGGTTTCAGAACAGGGCGTTCTTGCCTGTCGCAGTTGCTGGACCACTATGATATGGCATTAGATGCTATGGAAGACAAACAAAATGCTGATGTAATTTACACAGATTTCGCAAAAGCTTTTGATAAATGTGACCATGGTGTTATTGCACATAAAATGCGTTCAAAAGGAATTACCGGAAAAATAGGCAGATGGATCTACAATTTCCTGACTAACAGAACCCAATGTGTAATAGTCAACAAAATAAAATCCAGCCCATCAACCGTGAAGAGCTCAGTCCCCCAGGGTACTGTGCTTGCTCCAGTACTTTTTCTCATCCTCATATCGGACATAAACAAGAATACAACCTATAGCACTGTATCATCCTTTGCAGATGACACTAGGATCTTCATGATAGTAGACAACATAGAGGACACGGCAAACCTCCAATCAGATGTAGATCAGGTCTTTCTATGGGCTACAGAAAATAATATGGTGTTTAACGAAGTTCCAGCTCATGCGCTACGGAAAAAATGAAAATATAAAAACGGAGACCACGTACAAAACTTAGGCAAATCATAACATAGAACGAAAAGGCAATGTAAAGGATCTGGGTGTACTCATGTCAGAAAACCTTACCTTTAAAGAACACAATAAAGTAGCCGTCACAACTGCAAGAAAAATGACAGGTTGGATAACAAGAACTTTTCACACTAGAGATGCTGTACCGATGATGATACTTTTCAAAACGCTTGTGCTCTCTAGAGTGAAGCACTGCTGCACAATGATAGCCCCTTTCAAAGCTGGAGAAATTGCTGACCTGGAGAGTGTGCAGAGATCCTTTACTGCTAGAATCTACTCAGTAAAACATCTAAACTACTGGGACCGACTAAAGAGCCTAAATCTGTACTCCCTTGAGCGCAGGTGGGTGTATTATGATTATACATAATAATCTATACGTGGAAAATAATTGAGGGGCTGGTCCCAAACCTGCACACAGAAATAACATCACATGAGACCAGAAGACATGGCAGGATGTGCAGAATACCCCCGTTGAAAAGCAGAGGTGCAACAGGTACTCTGAGAGAGAACTCTATCAACATCAGAGGCCCGAGACTGTTCAACACGCTTCCACTACACATAAGGGGCATAACTGGCAGACCCCTCACAGTGTTCAAGAGAGAACTGGATAAGTACCTCCAAAGGATACCTGATCAACCAGGCTGTGACTCATACGTCAGGCTGCAAGCAGCCGCATCCAACAGCCTGGTTGATCAGTCCAGCAACCAGAAAGCCTGGTCGACGACCGGGCCGCGGGGACGCTAAGCCCCAGAAGCACCTCAAGGTAAGGTAAGGTGACGTAATCGTAGCATCGTCTGCTGGCTGCTGTGTGATTTCTCATGCAGTGTATGCTGGCCACTGTAAAGTTTGGACACAACTTACTTTTTGGCTTACATTCATAGTTCTGGTGAATAAAACATGTTGATAGGTATACATAACATGTGTAAATAGGTAGTAGTAATACAAACAATAATAGTATAGTGGGAGGAGCAATGTTGGCGAGTAAGATGGAGGAGTGAGGGGAGAGACTGGATGTTGGAGGAGTGAGGGTGTGGCAGCTGACACTCGCGGAGTTCTGAGTGTGTTCATGGTGAATGTATATAGTGTGTAATAGTATGTAAATAATCTGTATATATACATAAATTAGTATAATACAATGGAAATATGTGTAGGATATGTGTACACATGTGTCATGCACATAACACAGTGTCTTCGGACAGTACGGATGTTCTACTGCCATAATATAGTTTACGTGTTCATTATACATAGGATTGGCATGTAAAAGCATATAAAATGTATTTGGAACTGTGCGTAGAAAATGAACAAAAATATATTCGTGACAACTCGCGCATCCTGCCCCGAGCGCCCTACCGGCCCCGGGGGCGTATGCCACGGGCGACCAGGAAATGATGACATCACGCACGCACTTATGGACCCTATAGCAGCTAAAGTACTTACAATTTCGACCTTCTGTTACCATACCCTTACTCAGGAAAGGGTTTTTGACACTTTAAAAACAGAAAAGAATTTTTTCCAGAGATTTTATTTCCTGCACACTGGGGGGGGGGGGTCATATCTGGAGGCTGCACAGTCAAGGGGTTAAACAACTTTACAGCATTGCTACTCAATATCAACATACCTTCTGTGGTAGAATCTTCTCTGCTAATTTCTTCTTCTTCTTAGAACTTCCATGGGAATAGTCTGAAGGGACACCTCCCTGGTTGGTAGGTGGAGGTCCACCACCACCACTGCTGCCCCCACTACCTCCTCCACTGTGGATTTAAAAGTATTGCTATGAGAGGCCATAAGAACAAGACATGAAGCTTAAGAACTTAACCACTGCACTGCTCTGCATTAAAATACCACACATCCGAGGTGCACCGAAAATAAATTCTTTCCAAAAAATTACTTTCTCTTATTTTATTGTTAAAATGCATTCTCTGATCACGGGGAACTAAAAAAAAATATTGTATGTGACATACTTTAATCGTGATGGAGCTAGGAAGTTGAGCATATTATGGCCACAGAGCGACGGAGCGCTCAGGGTCACTAGGCCTGGCCATCCCGTGAGACGGCAGTTGCCGCGAATATAATACAGTATTTCACAACTATTTTGATGTTTCTCATTTGTATCTTCCCTGGTTCTATGCTGTAATATTATTCAAAAGTATGCAATTTGTGGAATTTATATAGTTCAATGTGTGGAACATCACTATGACCAAAATTATGGGGCTCATATATGTGACATATATATTATATTTTATGATCAATCAGTGTTTTTGGCTGTTATTACACTATACAGTATACACACATAATATATACATATCTACATATGTGTTCATCATGGCGAACCACTAAGTTCGTATGGTGAGCGCAAAAAACCAGCGTTGAATGTAATGAAACGCCATTTTCTGGGTGAGACCCGGAGGCTCCCCGGAGCTTTACCGGCTGATATGCTAATGTCAGACTTTGGCATCAGTCATGTGTATGGAGTTCTAGGGCCTACCGGGGACCACGAGCCAGAACCTGGCCCCCTCAGAGAGGCATGGGGAGCAATGGCCTATAGAAACCCCCGTGTGGTTGGAAGCATTCTATGTCTGCCATCGACCGGGTCAAGCATCCAGAAAGGTAAGCATTCCAAAACAAACCCCTATTCTGGTGAAAATTGCTACCTAAGCCGAACTAGTGGATAGAACTCTTCAACAAAAAACAAGGAAACTAGCATGACGTCATACATCACCGCGCCGCTGTCTGCGCAGCTCACCCCTCCCCTGGAGGGGGAAGGGGAAGCCCCAGACCCTCCACGCCGGATATCCACCCATCAGTTCTGAGGCTGGATGTCAAAACACGCGAAAAACGCCGACCGGAGGGAGGGAGGGTTGCCGGGGAGCCTCCGGGTCTCACCCAGAAAATGGCGTTTCATTACATTCAACGCTGGTTTTCTGGGGGGAGCCCCGTCGGCTCCCCGGAGCTAACTACTCACAGAGGAAGGTCAAAGGGACAGAACCGGGAGGCGGACACCACGCACCCCCCAAGGAGGCGAGACAACCGGCAGCAAACGCCAACCCAAGGCGCCATAGCCCCGAAAATCCCGGGAACAACACGAGAACCACGAGCAGCAAGGCCATGTCACCCAGAGGGCAGCGAGAGCAGCAAAGCCACGAACGCCACAGGCATGAGGGAAGAACACAGGCAGCTTAGCCGCAAGAGCACGGCTGACCACCCGGGACACTATCACCCGCGAACCGGGAAGAACAGAACCGGATCAACGCAAAACGCGCTCCGGACCCAAACGCCGTGGCACACAAACAACAGTGGAGGGCCGCCACTGAACACAAAAACGACACACCCCCGGCCCGACCAATGAAGCACCAACAAACCCTGGACCCCTCCAGAATGCAGCAGCCCCACCCCGCGCCAGAAAAGATGGAGACTGCTACCACCAAACAACCAAAACGCTAAAACCGAAGGGGCACTACCAACCGAGGAGAAGACAGAGCACGCTGACCAGAGACCAGGATGGTGCAAGCGGCGCACGAACAGGCCGGAGGTGAAACGACGCACCAAACAGCTGACTAACGGTGCAGAAGCAACACCAAGACCGAAAGCAAGCTGAAGCGGCTCCGCCCGCGCCGCATGAAAAGAGGCGACAGTATGGGGCAAGACGACGGCCCCCAACCCCCACCAGAAAACCAAGCCGAGAGTAAACCAAGCCAACAAGAGTAACCACCTAAGAAGGGACAGGAAAAGGAAGGACCGCCAAAATACCCCATACTGCCGCCAAGAGAAGCACGCAGGTGGGACACCTACCACGAAGCCACCCGACCACCAACCGGAGGCGAGACCACGAGCCAGAACATAAGCAGCCCCGACAAGGCCCCTCCGAACCCAGGAAAAAGGCGGAGCCGCGGGAAGATCTCGGGCGCGACCACCGAAATCCAGGCGGTACAAGGAGATGGAACGTCTACCGAACAGAAAAACTCCCCAAAGCATGCAAGCCCGCCAGGAGTTCAGAAACGACGGGTCCGACGTGAGACATCACACGACCCCCCCCCCCCCCAAAAAAAAAAAAACAGCAGGGCAAGCTAGGAAACCAAAGAAGGCGGAAGGGTTGCTGCCAGAACAGTACCCGAACCAAGGGGTACGAACAACTGCAATAGACCGAGACAAAGAAGCACATCACAGGACACAGGCTGACCAACGCCTAAGAACACACGCAGAATATCCCTGCTGCAGAGGAGGCAGGAAGAAAGAGCAGAAGCACAAAAACCCCAGGAGAACAACCAGGGGTGGACAATCAGGCAGGGACAGAAAAAACCCCACGCAATCCCCAGGCACAAAACGGCAGCAAAGTGCCACTCCACAACCGGACACAGCAACAAGGACACGCCACCGTGAAACACGGTACCAATGCACACGTGCAGCAGCAGCAACAGGCACCACTGCAACATGCAACATGTACATAGCAACTCCCTTCTGCAAAGGCAGAGAACGGAGCAGGCAGACCCCAGACAGGGCCAACGGAGACACGACAAAACCCTGCAGGCCCAGAAACCTGCACCAGGCGACCGACGGCGGAGAAAACCCCGCTCGATACCTGCTGGATGAGGTACTGGGAGCTCTTTCACACCTCAAACCCGGCCCAAGGCCAGGCTAGACCGGCCCGAGGGTGGCCCACCAGGCAGCTGCTAGGAGCAGTCCACCGGCCCACATACCCCCACAACCAGGACGGGCCGGAACTGCCATACGAAAACAGGCTAGTGCGCCCAGGAAGTCCACAGACGAACCAGCAAGAAAGCTTATGCTCGCAAGTATGTCGTGTAACAAGCACAGACCTCTGATGGTAATACAGTGTTCCCCAAATGTGCCAATAGCACCACTGCACTCCACTGGTACTATCCCGCAAGTTCTACCAGATAGGCGGGACCCAAGAGCCAGAGCTCAAATCCTGCAAGCACAGCCAGGAGCCTTACCAGGTGAGTACAGAACCAACCCTACAACCCCCACACCTCACAACATTAAAAAAGGAGGGTCCCCTGAATGACTCCAGCATGGGTTGGACATGCACATGAGGGGGGACAGGAAGGGTTGAAAAAAAGGGACAGTCACTGGTGTGCGAACGGTCTCAGTCATACAAAAATATACCTAAATGAAGACAGGTAAATAAACAACACCGCATCCAGCGCCCGGCCAAAAGACGCCAGACCGCAGAAACTCACCTGGCGAATGGTGGCACGAACTTGACACGACGCAACCGTGCCCAGAAGAACCTGGGAGCACCGCCAGGTGAAGACGCCAGAGCCGGACCCTGCCGGACCCGCAGGAGAGCAGGGAGAGGCGAAGGAGGCGTCTACACCCATGACACAGGGCAAACCGCGGTGTCCTCCCCACAACTGGGAACCAGGACACCCCCGGCGCGAAGGGGCACATACCGCAGCCAGGGAGAAGAAACGAGAGGCGAAGCACTGTAGCAAAAAGGGCGCAAAACACCAGCACTAAAACACCGCCCAGACCAAAACAAACTCCACGGCGCATGTGCATAACAAGCTGGCCGAACCACACACCCTCCCAGTGGGAAGGCACCAGCCAGGACCACTGCACGAGAAAAGTAGCCAAAAGAGGAAGCAGGAACAATAAAACCGGCCAAAGAAGCAAAGAGCCCAAAAAAGGAACCCAACCGGGCGACAAGTAGCCCAACCGGGCGACAAGTAGCCCAACCGGGCGACAAGTAGCCCAACCGGGCGGCAAGTAGCCCAACCGGGCGGCAAGTAGCCCAACCGGGCGGCAAGTAGCCCGACAGGGCGGCAAGTAGCCCAACAGGGCGGCAAGTAGCCCAACAGGGCGACAAGTAGCCCAACAGGGCGACAAGTAGCCCAACAGGGCGAAAAGCACGAGGAGCCGACAGACGTTCCAATAATGCGGGAAGTAGCGAAAAATCTTCCCGTACCCTCGAGAACACAGAAGCCAACACTAGTCCCGAAGGCACACGAAGGTGCAGGCACACCTGAGATCAGAAGTCACGCAGAACCCCATCGAATGGGGAAACATGACGAAAACACCATCCCAAAAAGGGGTGGGAGGAAACATCCACCCAAAGGATGGAACCAACCGACTCAAAGGCCAAGGAACCGAGCCCGGGGAGGGGCCGACGCCCAACAACACGTACGGTGAGTGGGGAGGAAAGACCCCACTCTGCGTAACCACAAGCCCCGCCTAGAGGGGGATAAAAAAAAAACCACAGGGTCCAACGGGGCCAAGGCCCCCAAGTCAGCCCCTCCCCAGCCCCGGGAACCTACACGACAGGCCCCGGGGCCGAGCCGTTCTCCCAAAGCCCCAGCCGTACCAGAAAACCGGGGCAGCCGTGAAAACACTAAGGAAGGGAGGCCACTGGCAGACTCGTACAACACGGCTGGAGGAACAGGCTCAAATGCCCCCGTCACTACCCCGGAAGGGGAATTCCCCGAGACTGCCCGAGTCTCAACACCATCAAAAACCCCGACCCGAACCTACAGACGGTAAGGAACCGGATGCAGGCAGGAAGGGTAATCCAGGGGAAAGACAAGGGGGCGTGGATGGAACCGAAGCAACCAATACCCCCAAGTCCCAAAACGAACTACAACGGGGCAGCCCCGGGGCTCCCGGGGAGGAAACCACGAGAACGTTGCCACCACCAAGGCTCAAGTGCAACGCCCCTGCTGCCCGCACCCGCTTTGTTAGCACAACTGGGTAACCAAGCCACAACGAGCAACCAAACTCGCAGGACTCCGGGTCGAAGGTGTCAACGACCCCACAGGCGGCAGACGGAGGCAAAACAGAGTCACCCAGAGACAAAGGGTGAGAGCAACCCTCAAACTCGCTGGAAGCGAGGGGGGGACTCTGGGGTCACATCCATCGGACCCGCGCGCCCCCAGGGGTTTCCCAGGGTCCCGAGCGTTTACTATAAGAGAACTCGCGCTCAGGTAATCCCAGGCAGGGTACTGCTAACCGGCACCCAAAGCTACCAAACAACTTTCTAAGAGCTGAACCCCCGGGACGTGTACACTCACGGGGACCTAGCAGGGGGTGCCACCAGAAAATACTCAGAACACAAGGGACACAAGGGGCAAGAACGAAGGCAGACCCCCCCCCCACAAGGTAGATAAACAAAAAGAAAAAGAAAACCCCGCAAGAGGACAGCGTACCCAAGCGGAACAGAGCCGGCCGCTATGATTGGTAAAGACAAGCTGCACAGTACCCTGCGCCCCACCAGTGCAAAAACTGCCCCTTACTCTTAGGCGAACAAGGGAGACAGAACACCCGAGCACACAAAGAGCGGCCGAAAACCAAGCAGTAAACGGCCAAGCAGGGGCAGGACCCAAGGAACTTGTGGAAGGTGGCCCCAAGCCCCAAGAGCAGTACTTACAGGGCACCTAGGGAAGGGAACCCTAGGCGCATGCAGCCCGAGTACTGGAGAATCACTCCCGGCTCACGCACCACCTAGAAAACAGACACCACACTCTAGGTACAGTGCTGAAACAACCACTGGAGCCGGAGCACATAACCGTTGCCCATAGCATCAGCCGAAGAACTGATGGGTGGATAGCCGGCGTGGGAGGTCTGGGGCTCCCCCTTCCCCCTCCCGGGGAGGGGGGAGCTGCGCAGACAGCGGCGCGGTGATGTATGACGTCATGCTAATTTCCTTGTTTTTTGTTGAAGAGTTCTTTCCACTAGTTCGGCTTAGGTAGCAATTTTCACCAGAATAGGGGTTTGTTTTGGAATGCTTACCTTTCTGGATGCTTGACCCGGTCGATGGCAGACATAGAATGCTTCCAACCACACGGGGGTTTCTATAGGCCATTGCTCCCCATGCCTCTCTGAGGGGGCCAGGTTCTGGCTCGTGGTCCCCGGTAGGCCCTAGAACTCCATACACATGACTGATGCCAAAGTCTGACATTAGCATATCAGCCGGTAAAGCTCCGAGGAGCCGACGGGGCTCCCCCCAGAAAACAAGAGCTGCCACACCAAGCCACTTCTTCAACACCTAACTTGTCAGCATTACTCCTCTCACAATAATGTTTGTGGTGTAATTACACTATATACACATTATATGTAACTATCTACCTGTTTTATTCACCATAACTGTAAAACTAAGTTAATATAGTGTCCAAACAGCATAGTGGTCACTGCATGACAAGTCACACAGCAGACAGCCTAACTCACTTCCTCACTTAAATGGCTCCTCCCAACATAAGCCTTTTGTTGTTATTACACCCTATACACACGTTATATACAAGTATCTACATTTGTGTTCACCATAGCAAACCACTAAGCTGGTGTGATGATTCCAGACAATAACATGTTCAATAACATGTACAGCCAGCAAACGATGCCACCTCTTCCTCTCTCCCTTACCAACAGTACCCCTCCCACAGTTTATTCACAACGCTAATTCTCACCACAATCCTGCTTTTATCAGAATCCTAGTCACTAAATTATGTAAATGAATAATTTTCCCTATGTTTATTTTGTAAAGGAACATGAGGAATTGCTTGAAGAATTTTAGATGGATGAAATAATGGCAGAGTGCTGTGGCTAGCACTGTGAACATCTTCAACGGCATTTACTCTCTGATATCTGAACGCTGAACACAGTCTACCACAGTCAGGCTCTTCTGTAATACTATCATCGCTAAATAATACTAGATACATATATTTGGAAAGTTTTAGGCGATGCTGTGGTCGAAAGCTGAACAGCAATGCTGCTAGCTCATGCTGCATGCGCCAGAATTGGTTGCTAACTCAGTACTGAGGCTCTCACACCCGGGAATGTTGCCCTTGATTAACTATAAGAACCCTGAGTGGTGTTGTGCACCACCTGTTGAGAGCCTCAAGGCGCAGTGCAGTGGGGAAAGTAATCAGTAGTATCAATAATCTAGTCTACTGTACTGCTAAAATTATGATATTACTTTTTTCTAAACTTCCACAAAGAGCAATATCACCACCAATCTGTAGAAGAGAATGTCTGTTTGTCAGTTTCTCCAAAGATGGAGACCAGATATGTGGGCCCAGCCTCACGAAAATAATGGAGGGAATAGTCTGGGGATATGGAATGAACATAGGCTCGTCGGGGTTGCAAGAATTAAAAAGAGAACAGCATGCCAGGGTCCCATTCAGACCTCTATGATAACTTTTGGCACTGCCAGCCAGTATACCAATCAAAATTTTATTTATATATATATATATATATATATATATATATATATATATATATATATATATATATATATATATATATATATATATATATATATATATACAGGCATACCTCAGAATAAGAGTTTAATCCGTTCCTGGAGACGCCTCGCCTTCCGAAAACTCGCATTCCGAAGTTAATTTCCCCATAAGAAATAAAGGGAAATGAATTAATCCGTTCCTGACTACCCCAAAAACCCCACATCAAACTAAATTTTTATACCTAATTTACCTAATTCATCTAAATAAACCTACAAAACTGTGTTCCATTTATTACTTACCTTGCTGTCGAGTGCTGTAGGCGTATGGAAGATGGTGAGGAGGGGGGAGGAGGAGAGGAGTTACTGTTTGGAAGGGGAGTCCCCTTCCATAATCACATCACATAACCCCATGCCTTGTAACACTATGGATACCACTTCTCTTTCTAAATTTTTCAAACCAGCCCCTGCTTGCCTTAAACTCTTTCTTATCTGCATCACTCGTTGCAGGGGTATTCTTTAGAAGGTCTTCGTGCAACACCCTGGCTTTCTCACAAATAATGGCCTCCGAAACACTATCACCCCTCAACTCCTTGTCGTGTATCCAAATTAATAACAACTTTTCCACTTCTTCAAGTATTTGTGGTCTTTGTGCCGTTAATGTTCTTACTCCTTTTGCCACTTTAGCACCCATAATCTTATTTTTCTTCTTAAGTATAGTGCATATTGTTGATGTGGCTTTGTTGTACTGCCT
Organism: Procambarus clarkii; assembly: GCF_040958095.1. Taxonomy (NCBI): domain Eukaryota; kingdom Metazoa; phylum Arthropoda; class Malacostraca; order Decapoda; family Cambaridae; genus Procambarus; species Procambarus clarkii. Next base: position 2,170,878 of record NC_091230.1, on the reverse strand, counting down.
ACAAAGTTCAACAACACGTGTACCGTTCTCATGCTTCCGAATGATCTCTTGTTTCTCCTCTATTGTCATCCTCACATGAGCTTTCTGGCCTTTATCCTTACCACTGGCTTTCTTGGGACCCATGGTGAGATATATAATAACAAATTGTATAGACAAATCACCAAAAATCCAACAAAACACTGAAAATCCGCGAGAAGAATTGATGTGGGGGTAGTCACTGAGCGCGAGACAATAATAAACTGAGGGGCGGCGGGGCGGAGGGGCGACGAACGCGCTAGGTCGGCTGTACGCGTATCAACAAACTCGCGTCCAAACTCGCCTCCCGAAGTAACCCTCGCCTTCTGAGACAAATTTTTGGAGTAAATACACCTCGCCTTCCGAAAACCTCGCATACAGGGACAATCGCATTCCGAGGTACCACTGTATATATATATATATATATATATATATATATATATATATATATATATATATATATATATATATATATATATATATATATATATATATATATATATATATATAATATATATATATATAATATATATATATATATATATATATATATATATATATATATATATATATATAATATATATATATATAATATATATATATATATATATATATATATATATATAATATATATATATATATATATATATATATATAATATATATATATATATATATATATATATATAATATATATATATATATATATATATAATATATATATATATATATATATATATATATATATATATATATATATATATATATATATATATATATATATATATATATAATATGTCATACCTAGTAGCCAGAACTCACTTTTTGGCCTACTATTCAAGGCCCGATTTGCCTAATAAGCCAAGTTTTCCTGAATTAATATATTTTTTCTAATTTTTTTCTTATGAAATGATAAAGCTACCCATTTCATTATGTATGAGGTCAATTTTTTTTTATTGGAGTTAAAATTAACTTAGATATATGACCGAACCTAACCAACCCTACCTAACCTAACCTAACCTATCTTCATAGGTTAGGTTTGGTTAGGTAGCCGAAAAAGTTAGGTTAGGTTAGGTAGGTTAGGTAGTCGAAAAACAATTAATTCATGAAAACTTGGCTTATTAGGCAAATCGGGCCTTGCATAGTAGGCTGAGAAGTGCGTTCTGGCTACTAGGTACGACATATATATACAGTGCTTCCTCAGACTAACGAACCCCGCTCTATCGAATTCCCGGAAGAGCCGAACAAATTGAATTCGGTACCAAATGTTCAGTGGAACATACAAATGTTCGATTAAGTGAGGAATGTTCGTCCAAGCGGTCACCGAGGCCGAGCGTCAGAGCTGGCTGTCATCAACTATGATTTGCCAGAGTGTAAACAGTTATGTAGTGTTTTATTATCCTTACCCATTGTTTCTAGGGAGAAATGGTGATAAAAATGGTGATAGAATGGTGTCAGGGGGCATTGGTGAGAGAGTTGTTGCCAGGAGGCAAGTGGTGTCAGAAGAGGCAACACGTGACTGGCGCCTCCATGCTCCCCCGCCCCCACCCTCCTTCCTCCACCTGACCACAGAGACCACTCACTCTCCTCTCGTCGTCAGATGCCAAGAGTCAATTTAATGATAATTATCGCATTATCTACACTGAAAATAGTCTTTTTATTAGAAAAAATGTCATATTGGAGCAATAATAATGGTGAAAATTGTAATATATACAGTACAAATTTTAAACAGTTTGAACACATTTCCTTTTCACAGAATTTTTAATACAATTGGGGTGTAGATAACAGCTGGCATTGTGTGGCCGGCCAGTCGCTCCCTGAGCCATGGGAGGGGGGAGGGGTTGTTTCCTGGATCCCTCCCTCCCTCCTTTAACAGCCTACATACTGTACTAATACCTATTTAAAAAAAATTTTGAGGAGGCCAATAAAACAAGCACAGGTCGTGTGAACGTTAGGCCTTGGTGAGGTGGCTGGCATCATTTGTGGTGGTGTCAGGGGAGGCAGGCGGTGTCAGGGGAGGCAGGCGGTGTCAGTGGAAGCAGGCGGTGTCAGGGGAAGCAGGCGGTGTCAGGGGAGGCAGGTGGTATCAGAGGAGGCAGGCGGTGTCAGGGGAGGCAGGTGGGGTCAGGGGAGGCAGGCGGGGTCAGGGGAGGCAGTCGGGGTCGGGGGAGGCAGGTGGTGGAAAGAGGCAGGTAGGGTCAGTGGTGGAAGGTGTTGTCAGGGGAGGTGGAAGTGGAGAGAAAAGGGTGCTCACCATGCATGGCTGCCAAACCTCTCATTCATACTCTATTATAAATCTCAATCTTAGCTGTAAAATATTTATGCCAAAATATGTTAATTTTTGTGTATTAATATACATTATTAATCATTAACACGTTTTATTGTTTCCTGTAGAAAACAATAGCTGACTTGGCATTGTGATGTGTATGGCCGGGTACCTGGGGGGTGGAGGGGGGGGGGGTCCTGGAGGTGTGAGAGGAGACCTGTCAACCCATCATTTTTTTTTTGTCGGGCGAGTTGAGACTCTTCCAAGCCTGCTGCTTCAATAGGGATGGTGTGGGGGTGTGGGGGATGATGTGGGTGGTGGTGTGGGGTGTGTGGGTGGTGGGGGCGAATGGTGTTAGTGGTGTGGGGGATGGTGTGGGTGGTGTGGAGGATGGTGTGGGTGGTGTGGGGGATGGTGTGGGGGATGGTGTGGGTGGTGTGGGGGATGGTGTGGGTGGTGTGGGGGATGGTATGGGTGGTGTGGGGGATGGTATGGGTGGTGTGGGGGATGGTGTGGGTGGTGTGGAGGATGGTGTGGGTGGTGTGGAGATGGTGTGGGTGGTGTGTGGGTGGTGTGGGGGATGGTATGGGTGGTGTGGGGGATGGTATGGGTGGTGTGGGGATGGTGTGGGTGGTGTGGAGGATGGTGTGGGTGGTGTGGGGGATGGTGTGGGTGGTGTGGGGGATGGTGTGGGTGGTGTGGAGGATGGTGTGGGTGGTGTGGGGAGTGTGGGTGGTGGGGGCGAATGGTGTTAGTGGTGTTGGGGATGGTGTGGGGATGGTGTGGGTGGTGTGGAGGATGGTGTGGGTGGTGTGGGGGATGGTGTGGATGGTGTGGAGGATGGTGTGGGGGATGGTGATTCTCGCATCTCAGATTATTATTGACACTAAAAGAGCATGAAAGATATTATAATGAAGCACCACACAACAAAGAAACAAACTAATGTGTCCTGGCAT